>NW_027362765.1:94864888-95501095 GCF_046119375.1 Phyllobates terribilis
GGGCTTTGTAGCAGTGTGCAGCACTGATTCTATTAGGCCATCTATACTAAGCTCCACCAGCTTTCAAATTAATAATAATTTTTAGCTGCATCTAGCCCGGAAAATAATTTTGGGGCTCCTAGATGCGCAAGACACATGAGTGCCTTCTTACTGCACTACCTGCAACATGACCCTCAGATTGTCAGAATTCGAAATAATCCTGACTACTGGGTTGCCACACTCTTAGATCCCCCCCATCTTCGATCAACCTTTTCATTTTAATAAAGAACAAAAAAATGGTCATTTTTGAAATTATAAGCATTAGCAGGTTATTAGAAACTGAAATCAAACAGTTTTCAACTCAAAACTTTATTCTAGGTGATGTTACATTTGCACATAGGACCCCTTGTTCGAAAGGAGCTTCTGAACTCTCTCGTCCATTGAATTTGTCAGGTTTTGGATGGTTTCTGCTTCAATTGTTTTGCATGAGGACAGAATACCCTCTCAGAGCTGTTGCTTAGATGTGAACTGCCTCCCGCCATCATAGACACTCCTTTTGATGATGCTCCAGAGGTTTTGAATGGGGTAGAGGTCAGGGGAGCATGGGGGTCACACCATAAGTTTGTCCCCTTTTATGCCCATATCAGCCAGAGATGCAGATGTGTTATGTGCAGCATGAGACGGTGCATTATCATGCATGAAAATGATCTTGCTGTGGAATACACGGTTCTTCTTCTTAAACCATGGCAGGAAGTGCTGTTTGAGAAACTCCACATACATTATGGAGTTCATCTTTACCCCTTCAGGGATCCTAAAGGGGCCGACAATCTCTCTCCCCATGATTCCAGCCCAAAACATTACTCCACCTCCTCCTTGTTGGCGCTGTAGCCGTGTTTGCGTGGGGTGTCCATCAACCAGCCATCCTCCACTCCATCCATCTGGACCATCGAGCGTTGCACGGCACTCATCCGTGAACAAAACAGCTTTGAAATCAGTCTTCATGTAATGTTTGGCCCACTGGAGCCATTTCTGCTTGTGTGCAGTGGATAGAGGAGGTCGACAAGATGGCGTACGCACACCTGCAAACCTCTGAAGGACCCTGCATCTTGTTGTTTGGGGGACGTTGGAGGCACCAGCAGCTTCAAAAACTTGTCTGCTGCTATGACAAGGCTTTTTTGCCGCTGCTCTTTTAACCTGACGTAATTGCCTGTAGGAAAAAGTCCTCAATTTGCCCTTATCAGCACGCACACGTGTGTACTGTGAATCAACTACATACTTCTTGATTGCCAAGACACTTCATCCTGATCATCGCACAATGTTGATTGTAGTCATGCCTTGACCTAAACACTCCACAATTTGTTGCTTCTCAGCAGCCGACACATCCTTTTTCTTTCCCATTTTGGCAGAAAATGTAGGCTGCTTAATAATGTGGGACAGCCTTCTTAAGTAGTCTTTCCTTTCATTGGACACACCTGCAAACTAATTAGCACAGGTGTCTGCAATTGCTTACAGTGATATAAAGAGCCCTGACACACATCACCATCAATGAGTTTAACTGACAAACAAAAAATTCTTCCCTTATCACTCCTAAACACTTTTTGCATAATAATTTGAAACACAGTGTACATGTGCTTTTCCACAAAACACCAGTGGTTCACGTAGTGAATCTTACAGTTCTAACTTGCCAACCATGGTCTGTATGGAGTTGTTCAATAAAGGGCCCAAAATTAAGATAACATAGACGGGAGAGGTCTCTATGAATAGGAATTCCTAAGTATTTGATACCCTGTGAGGGCAAGGCAAAGGGAAAGTTGGACTGGATGGAATCCTGTATGGATTTGGGGAGGGAGACATCGAGGGCCTCCAACTTCGCTGCATTGATTTTAAAATTTGACCATGTAACAAAGTGATCTATTTCTGCCATAACAGCAGGGATGGATATATGTGATTGAGTGATATATACTAGGACATCATCAGCAAATAGAAAGCACTTGTACTCGGTGCCTCCCACCTCAATCCACCTAATATTGGGGTTATGGCGAATTGATGAGAGCAGGTGCTCCGTCACTAGGATGTATAAGAGAGGGGACAGAGGACATCCCTGCCTTGTCCCATTGGTGATTATGAAAGGTGATGAAAATGTTCTGATGCGCCCCCTGGGCCTTGGGACATCCGGAGCCGGACCCTTTTTGGTGGATGCTGGTGGTTGTAGTCTCCGTGGCGGCGACCCGGTTCCGTGGCTCAGGGCGGTCAAACCAGTGGCGGAACTATTTATGTGGTTTTGATGTTTAAACGTCTGACTACGCCACCCGTGGATTGCGGTCAGAGTGAACCGCCGCTGCAGGGCAGACCGCTGAGGCTGGTGTTGTGGGTGCAGCAGAGCGTAGCATAACTCCCCACGGGAGGAGTATAGCCTGAGGGCAGTGTATGCGGAGGATGGGGGTGATGGTGCAGGGCAGCAGCACTAATGACACGGAGTCAGTGATGCAGTCCAGGACCTTTACTCACAGTTCTTATTATCCAGACCACTTCTGCAGGTAACGGCTGCCCACGTCGTACTGTGCTCACCGGGTGAGGGGCTCAGACAACTCCCAGATAACTTAGGAGGGCTTCACAGGACCCCCTTTGTGTGTCCTTTGTCTGGCCTTTCTTACCAACCCTTCTGTCTGGCTGCCTCGGGCCTCCTCTTGGTAAACTTGGCACCAGTTTCCCTGACCCTATGTGGTGCCTTCCTAGCGGGTGTAGCGAGGGGCTGCGCCACATAAAATGTCACAGCCTCCGGTTTCTAGCTGAGGGTCGTTTCCCGCCTCCACTAGTTTCGGGGACCGGTCTCCCCCTTTGGCCTGACCCCTCCACGCAGGTGGATTCGGGCGTGCGGTGGCGACTCGCCCGTCCGCACCCCTGGGATCCCTTCGTTCCTCGTTCCTGGAGCCTTCTCCGCTCCTCTTCCTTCCTTCTCCCTCTTCCAGGCCTGGGCCTCTGTTACTAGGCCCGCCTCTGGAGCAGAGCTCATGCAGAGCCCCTGCTCCCTGTCACTTCTGCTCAGACTTCTCTGCACTGAACTAAGATGGTGCCCACCTTTTATACTCCCTTCTCAATGCACCCAGGAACTGCTTCCTCCCTGCTCCTGCACTACAGGGTTCCCCTTCCTCAGTGTTCCCTCCCCCCACTCCAGCCAGGGACAGGGACTGTCGTGCCCATCTCAGGGGCATATTGGTCGCCCTGCCCCACGGCAATGTGGTGTAATGCATGCAGGTGTCGGGTCCTGATCCACACTCCATCCTTACCTGAGAGTGAGATATCACACCTCTGGGTGAGGTGCAATACCTCTGTAGCAACCGAGCCCTCAGGGTGCTACAGTTTCATTTATCTTCAGCCTAGGTGACGTATTGCGATACAGGGCCGTGATTTTGGCTATAAAAGGGTCCCCTAGACCCCTACCCCAAGCTTTTTAAGAGAATAATATATGGTGTGCCAGGAGACTCTATGGAATGCTTTCTCAGCATCCAACGAGAGTATCTAATTACAAATTTTTAACCGCATCTAGCCCAGGAAATACTTTGTGTCTAGTAGCAGTGTCTGCTAGTCAGCGGATTATCCCGGCTGTTAAGCAAGCTACACCACCTGTAGTTTGGACACTTAATTTTTTCAAAGAAAATGCTTCGGGAGCACGGGATACTCAGTGAAGAGCATCAGGAGGCACCCCAAGGCATAGGGGCTGGGACTGGAGGTAGGATGCCTTGCGGTGGACAGCCGAGCTCGATCCTTATAAAAGCTTTTTAACTGCAGGAGCTTTAGTGGACGCTACTGGAGCTGGAATTACGCGGCTGCTGGCATGAGACTTGCCCTCCAATAGATCCTTGTAAAAGGATTTAAAGTGTATTCATTCAAATTAGAGAGACAATTTAAATTAAAAAGCTTAGAGCTGCCTCCACCACAGGGGGGCTCGCTCGACCCACCAGCGGACAGGCACCAGTATTGGGAGAGGGGGGCTGGCCGTCAGGGTCCACCGCGGCTCTGGCACAAACCCGGCGAAACGGAGGTGGCATGGGCAGGAACGGACTGGCCATGTTGGCTTCTCACTTTTTGGATTTTAGAAGGGCATGACATGCCTATATCTGTGTCTCCCCCTCCTTTTATTCCTCCACCTCTTTTCTTTTCGCATGACTATATGTACTTGTCACTTTTCCATGTGTTAGTTATGTCTTCTGAGCAGTTTGTCAGCTTTTGGACACCTTTGAAGGTGTTTTCTATGTGTTTCTATGTGTTTTTGTTTGCCTGCCATTGGCTTTAACGGTGTTCGAAGGTGTTCGATGAACAGTTTGACGAACAGTTCGGTGAACACACGGGTGTTCGACGAACCGAACCGAACTCGAACACTACGGGGGTGGCTCAACACTAGTTTTTACACCAGTACAACCCTTGTTACAGTCACTGGTATTTTTTTTCTCCGGCCAGTTGTAGATTTGCAATGGCTTGAGAATCAGGAAGCTACAGTATGTCAAGTTGAGGTTTTGGAGATCACAAGGTCATCCATACAGCTTGTTGTATCTAATAATGGGTCTTCTAATGGGTATTATCATCCAAGGGTTCCTAAAACATGAAGAATAGTTCAAAAAAATCTTCATGTCCTCCACGCTGCTATCCACCAACGGTGTCCCAAAAGTTTCATGATGTATCTCCGTTCCAGCGAAAGTCAAGGATTTGGAACATCGATTGATAGAAATCCGAAAGGACTTGGCTTTCTCTTTCTCTAATCAAAGATGAAAGTCGGAAGTTGGGAGCTGCCTAGGAAGTGTTACAGAACAGCAAATATTACCAGACAGAATCAGACTATGTATAATGTAATATTTCTCTTATCTGATCTCCCTGTGTTATCTGTCTCTCGCTCCAAGGACTTTCTCCTGCTATTTCTCACAGAACAAATTGGTGTATCTGGACTCAGGATAACTCTTTCACTGCCACTGACTCAACCAAAATGAACGAGCGTAGCTATAAGACGGTAGAAGTAGAAGTCGTGCTCAGTCCTGGTGTCTAAGTGGGACTAATGGGCCTCTGCGACATAAGAAAACACCGGTATTATTAGTGACACATGGTAGGGTAGAGATATCAAGGGGGATTAAAGAGGTTGTGCCACATATAGAAGTTATTCTCTATCGATAGGATTGGGGACGACCTATTGATCTTTGGTCATCCAAGTGTTAGGACTAACCATCAATCCTATAGAGCCCCATTTGAAAGGCATGGAGGTCAAGCATACACACCACGCACTCACAGAGATAGCTTAGCTCCGTGCTTGGCAGTTGCATGGAGAAGGAATGGAGTGGAGGTATGTATGCTGAACCTCCACTCCATTTAGACAAAAAGTCCAAATCTCGGGATCGGTGGGGATCCCAGTAGTTTGACTCGCAGCAGTAAATAAGTTATCAACTATCGATAGTGGATACGTTTTAAAATTGGTAATACTACTTTAAAGAGGACTTGTCACCAGGTCAGAAGTTGCCAGTATTTGCTATTATTTTACTCCCACTGATCCCCAAGTAATCCATTTTTTTATTCTTATAAATCTGCCATTTGGTTCCAGGGATATGGACCTTTTTATCTAGCGCTGATTTTAAGTGTATTTATAAAGGCATGTGGCTCATAGGGTAATTATGCAGTGCATCAAAAACACACGCAAAAACTGGACAGTTTAGACAAGTCCTCTTTAAGTTTCACCTCTTATAATGATCGGAGTGGCGTCTATATTAAGAATACGCAATGTTTGAAATGACCAATATATTTTAAAGACGTTTGCCAGGTGTTAGGACTGCCAAAGCATTGGTAACTTACAAACCTGCCAAAGCATGGGTAACTTACAAACCTGGAAGACAAATATCTGAACCTGTCAGGTCCCTGTTCAGACTAGGAAAAAAACATTAATGAATAAACGGTGGTCCACCTTATAAAACTGACCGGTCCGTGGTGTCTGGTCAAGAGTACCAGACCCTTGGCCGGTTGTTGCCTACTCATATAGCAAATGTTTTTGAGAAAGGAGAAAAAATGAGTTTTACAGCATAAAGAACATAGTTTTATTTAGTAAGATTTACAAAACAGCACATACAAAATCATTTCATATAAATCACAATAAGGGGAAATAAGGTGCGTAGTGCCAGGTGTCAGGGAGTCCCACGGAGGATGCAACAGCCGGGCTATATATAGATGAGTTACTACATACATGAGTTAGGGGTGGGTATGAGGACATACATCCTAGGTGCTAGACTGCTAGTGCAGATAGTGACAGATTAAATGAAAAATGCAAACAGTCCCATACGCAGCCCAGCCCATCCCACACAAATCGGAACAGCCTCATATATGGAACTCACCCAGCTTCAGTGCCCGCACGATTAGCACATCAATGGGACCCGCACACCAAAAAAAAACATTCTCTGACCCTGGTCTTTCCCTGCCTGACCACGGAGGTTGGCACCCTAAGGTAACACAATGGTGGCCACACTCAACGGCGGCTTACCCTGAATGTCCTTAACAGTTCCTAGGATCGCTAGAGTAGCAGTTCACTAAGGAATAAAGGAATCATACATAAAACTTACTGCAGCCAACACAAACTAAAGCACAGTGAATGAATCCAACAAAGTCTAACACCAGCAGACAACACCATTAGGAGAAGGTATTTAAAGCGGCACCCGAAAGGTGATAGGACAGACAAACAAGAATAAATGAAAAACATTTGTTACCCACAACTGACAGAAACAAAAATAACAGAAGTAAAACACCCAAAGAAAAGGTGTATCTGTTGTGGCTCAGTGGAAAGAGACACCAATCACAGAATCAAGGGTTCAAATCCAGAAGCATGACATCAGGTTTATGTCAACTAAGGTTCAAGCATTGCCCTTGCTCGGGCTTATGAAAATCATAGAGCAGTTTCCCTCCTTGGGCCCTCCTAGTTCAGAGCAGCACTCTTTTTGGAAAACTCAGGGTAATTATGTATTATTGTTTAAATGGGTAAAATATTTCCCCTTCCGTGGCTGTGGGTCCCTGCTTCAATAAGGGTTGATCAAGTTGGGATTGTCCCATTTATCAACTTTCTAACATGCATTGGAAACGATCTAAAACAAAAAACAATTACAGCACAGCTTTCATTTTGCATTCAGCTTTTGAAAAATGAAAACGGCACTTTGATTGGTTGCGATGGGCAGCAAAGTTGTGGTAAAATGAAAGCTGTGCTGTGATTGGTTACTTTGGACAACACAGACAGTTTTTGTGTTTTGTTTGTGTTTTAAACTCTTCCCCCTCGTTTTCAGTTCCTTACAATTGTCAGATGTTAAAAAACCAGGCAATGTGAACTGAGGTCTAAGATGGTAGACATGCAAGAAATAGGAGCATGTTCACACTAGCAAAAAAGAAACAAAACCTACAAAAGACAAAAGACAAAAATATATCTCATACCCTACCATTATTATATATAAATGTAAAGCAAAGTTGCATAATAAATATAGGGTACTTAGTGAACTATTTTTGATCAAAAAAAGTATACAAGCCGTCCCACCAGCGGCAAGGTGACCCTAAATTGGGACGGTACCTATACTGCCTATATTAAAAACCTTACTGTATATCAAAGTTGAAGCAATGCATATAAAAGGGTAGACAAATAGGACCGGGTCCCAACTCCAGACCACCCAGGCCCGTGGTAAGCTACATATATACCAGTCAGCTCAACAAAGGGGATGCCACACCCTTAAATTGCACAGAATGCAAACAAGACAAAAAACCAGGCAATGTGAACTGAGGTCTAAGATGGTAGACATGCAAGAAATAGGAGCATGTTCACACTAGCAAAAAAGAAACAAAACCTACAAAAGACAAAAGACAAAAATATATCTCATACCCTACCATCATTATATATAAATGTAAAGCAAGGTTGCATAATAAATATAGGGTACTTAGTGAACTATTTTTGATCAAAAAAAGTATACAAGCCGTCCCACCAGCGGCAAGGTGACCCTAAATTGGGACGGTACCTATACTGCCTATATTAAAAACCTTACTGTATATCAAAGTTGAAGCAATGCATATAAAAGGGTAGACAAATAGGACCGGGTCCCAACTTCAGACCACCCAGGCCCGTGGTAAGCTACATATATACCAGTCAGCTCAACAAAGGGGATGCCACACCCTTAAATTGCACAGAATGCAAACAAGACAAAAAACCAGGCAATGTGAACTGAGGTCTAAGATGGTAGACATGCAAGAAATAGGAGCATGTTCACACTAGCAAAAAAGAAACAAAACCTACAAAAGACAAAAGACAAAAATATATCTCATACCCTACCATCATTATATATAAATGTAAAGCAAAGTTGCATAATAAATATAGGGTACTTAGTGAACTATTTTTGATCAAAAAAAGTATACAAGCCGTCCCACCAGCGGCAAGGTGACCCTAAATTGGGACGGTACCTATACTGCCTATATTAAAAACCTTACTGTATATCAAAGTTGAAGCAATGCATATAAAAGGGTAGACAAATAGGACCGGGTCCCAACTCCAGACCACCCAGGCCCGTGGTAAGCTACATATATACCAGTCAGCTCAACAAAGGGGATGCCACACCCTTAAATTGCACAGAATGCAAACAAGACAAAAAACCAGGCAATGTGAACTGAGGTCTAAGATGGTAGACATGCAAGAAATAGGAGCATGTTCACACTAGCAAAAAAGAAACAAAACCTACAAAAGACAAAAATATATCTCATACCCTACCATCATTATATATAAATGTAAAGCAAAGTTGCATAATAAATATAGGGTACTTAGTGAACTATTTATTATGCAACTTTGCTTTACATTTATATATAATGATGGTAGGGTATGAGATATATTTTTGTCTTTTGTCTTTTGTAGGTTTTGTTTCTTTTTTGCTAGTGTGAACATGCTCCTATTTCTTGCATGTCTACCATCTTAGACCTCAGTTCACATTGCCTGGTTTTTTGTCTTGTTTGCATTCTGTGCAATTTAAGGGTGTGGCATCCCCTTTGTTGAGCTGACTGGTATATATGTAGCTTACCACGGGCCTGGGTGGTCTGGAGTTGGGACCCGGTCCTATTTGTCTACCCTTTTATATGCATTGCTTCAACTTTGATATACAGTAAGGTTTTTAATATAGGCAGTATAGGTACCGTCCCAATTTAGGGTCACCTTGCCGCTGGTGGGACGGCTTGTATACTTTTTTTGATCAAAAATAGTTCACTAAGTACCCTATATTTATTATGCAACTTTGCTTTACATTTATATATAATGATGGTAGGGTATGAGATATATTTTTGTCTTTTGTCTTTTGTAGGTTTTGTTTCTTTTTTGCTAGTGTGAACATGCTCCTATTTCTTGCATGTCTACCATCTTAGACCTCAGTTCACATTGCCTGTTTTTTTGTCTTGTTTGCATTCTGTGCAATTTAAGGGTGTGGCATCCCCTTTGTTGAGCTGACTGGTATATATGTAGCTTACCACGGGCCTGGGTGGTCTGGAGTTGGGACCCGGTCCTATTTGTCTACCCTTTTATATGCATTGCTTCAACTTTGATATACAGTAAGGTTTTTAATATAGGCAGTATAGGTACCGTCCCAATTTAGGGTCACCTTGCCGCTGGTGGGACGGCTTGTATACTTTTTTTGATCAAAAATAGTTCACTAAGTACCCTATATTTATTATGCAACTTTGCTTTACATTTATATATAATGATGGTAGGGTATGAGATATATTTTTGTCTTTTGTAGGTTTTGTTTCTTTTTTGCTAGTGTGAACATGCTCCTATTTCTTGCATGTCTACCATCTTAGACCTCAGTTCACATTGCCTGGTTTTTTGTCTTGTTTGCATTCTGTGCAATTTAAGGGTGTGGCATCCCCTTTGTTGAGCTGACTGGTATATATGTAGCTTACCACGGGCCTGGGTGGTCTGGAGTTGGGACCCGGTCCTATTTGTCTACCCTTTTATATGCATTGCTTCAACTTTGATATACAGTAAGGTTTTTAATATAGGCAGTATAGGTACCGTCCCAATTTAGGGTCACCTTGCCGCTGGTGGGACGGCTTGTATACTTTTTTTGATCAAAAATAGTTCACTAAGTACCCTATATTTATTATGCAACTTTGCTTTACATTTATATATAATGATGGTAGGGTATGAGATATATTTTTGTCCTTTGTCTTTTGTAGGTTTAATTATCAGATGTTGTTGAGTTTTCAGTTTCTTAAACGCAGAAGCTGAAAACCCTTCAGACCAAGTCTTTTCAATAGTTACAGGAACATGGATAGTATCTAACCCCTTTAAAGGGGCTTGCCTGGATTTTTTTTTACTGATTCCCTGTTCTTAGGATAGCCCATCAATATATGATAAATTAAAGGAGATCAGAAAGTCAAATGGAGCCCAAAATGGTACCAATAAAAACAACAGATCATATTGATTCAAAAAATGAAAAAGTTCTAGCTCTTGGATAGCGAATAGGAAAAATCTAAAGTGAAGCTGATCCACTGGGACTCACCCAAAAGCCGGCATAACCCTAGAGCTAGCCCTGCAACATTCAAACAAGTGACACCTCTCTGCTAGGCTGATTTTGGGGATCCTAGAAGTGGGTCCTCCACAGATCACAAACTGGTAGAAGCCCCCAAATAAGTAATATGAGGCATAAGTGGAAACTTGAATAGCATTTTTCACGCTATAGCATAATGCTTCAGAGTTATTATGGTTTTGCCTTCGACTGTATGCGAACTACCACCAGAGGCGCAAGCTGAAGCCCACGGGCCCCAATTAAAAAGCTATACAAATAACATATTTGTCTACCAATATGGTAGAGGAGTCTTTAGGGTTTGCTCATATTGCGTTTTTGCTCCACCATCATGCCATAAAGTGACTCCATTGGCCTTATTAAACTCAATAGCCCCATTGGGGTTTCCGCCTTAATCACAATTTTCAGGGCATCATACAGAAGCCCCAATGGAGCCAATGATATGTGGCAAAAACCCAATGTGAACACACCCTTAGACCATACATGTCAAACTCTGGCCCGTGGGCCAAATCTGGCCCGCAGAGTGGTTTCACTTGGCCCATGACACCAGAACCATCACTCCTTTATGGGCCATTATTCTGTATGGAGGACAATGTGGAGCCATTATACTGTATACTGGTTGGCCCGTGACTTTGTCCAAGTTTTTCATTTTGGCTCTCTGTGTGTTTGAGTTTGACATCCCTGCCTTAGACAGTCAAACAACAAACTTAATTCTGCTATATCTGTACTAGTCTGTGTGAAATGGTTTTAGTTTACAGTGAACTTCTGCCCTTGTGCCATGCTTGGCATCGGCTTGGAGTTCACAGAAGGAAGCACTTGATCTGTCAGACTTTGGGTAAAGTGTGATGCCATGGTAGTGGCACATAGGCAGAGGTTCTCTGTGAAAACCCGAAATCCGTGTCGTCACAATGCATTTGTGGGAGTTGGAGAACTGGGAGGAGGCGGAGGGCCACTACAGAGATGTCAATGACTCCTATGTGGGCATGATATCAGCTTTCTGGATTGAACTGATCCATACTAAAAGCACACATTTTGGACTGGTCCATCTAATTATAATATGTAATATACCATAGCCATAGAAAAAGACATGGACCGTACATCCAAAAAGGATGTAGCACCATCTGTCTATAACACACCAGCGGGGTGAGCGACCCAATGCATTATAGTCCCCATGACTCCAGGCTAAAGTACCCCACAGGCACGGAACCACATCAACAATGGCTGCCACACAGCACCGAAGCCAAGTGTAAGGAGCTAAAAAAAACTCACCTTTTATACATTCTCAGACTGTGAGCTGAGA
This sequence comes from Phyllobates terribilis, assembly GCF_046119375.1. NCBI lineage: Eukaryota > Metazoa > Chordata > Amphibia > Anura > Dendrobatidae > Phyllobates > Phyllobates terribilis. The sequence goes on from NW_027362765.1 coordinate 94,876,730, forward strand.
GCAAAAATAGGCAGAAACCCTCTTGCATCTCCTGCTAATTAAGGGGTATTCTCAAGTTGTCTCTTGAGCAGAACAGAGCTATGAAATCTCCTTACAGTTTTCTTACTTCCTAGTTTCTGCCAGGGCGGGCTCTCCTCCTTGAGTGACAGCTCTGGTAAATAGAAGTGTAGTATTAGTGGAAGTATAAAGCCCAGCACAAGTTCTGTTATAGCACATTCTGCCATCAGTGGTTTGTTCTGAGTCTATGAATTGTAAGATGGCCGCTGGACAGGTCCTCGAGGTGGGATATGCGGCACCCAGGTGGTTCGCATCAGTGATGAAAAACCCGAAAAAACACTTCAGTGTAAGATGAGAGGAATATGTCTGTCGCGTTCCTGCCCCTGAAGACTCCAATCGCGTCAGTGTTTTGCGTATTGTGAACAGTGTCGTGGGAAACTTTGTGCCGGCTATCTCCTGCATAAAGTTGTAACTGAAGGACTGTTGGAACTGACTAGTAAAGAACTGTTGTTGAAAAGGAACTGTTGGTCTCTTGAGTTGTCTTGAGTTGGTCTTGTGAGTTGCCCACACTACCAAAGTTCACCCACCCAGCCGGGACCCCCACTAACGTGCCGGGGCATTGAATACGAGTGAATCGCCCGCGACTACCTCTTGGTGCCACGGTACACTAGCACAATTAGTACTGAGAGGGTTAATGGGGTGTAGCAAGGGATCGGTTTTTAGGAGCAGTCAGAGATGGGCGGGACAGGCTGCTTACATATCTCCACCTTTGGGTACTCTAAGGGCCTATATAAAGCAGCCAGGCTATCTCATTGGTGTCTGTGAGTGGAGGAGGAAGGACCTTGTTTGTATTGCTCAGTCTCTGCCAGAAGGCTGCAAGTGCAGGACTGATCGCTAAATGGATGAACCCGTGCTGTATATATGGCCTGTTTATTTTCTATCACCTTTGCGCCCAGAAAAGGGCTATTTTCTGTTCATGTGGACTTTTGCTGAAGTTTATGACGGACAATAAACTTCTAAAATACTTTGCACCAAAATCAGAAGGCTTGTGCATTTACCTTAACTGCTGTCAGAGCGATTGGATTCCCTACATTATTTACACATATAGATAAAAGGTCATTTGAAGAAGCACATGGCTCAAGACAGCCAAACAGAGAGCAGTGTTTAGTAGACCTGCTATGAAATTTGCTGGGCTGGTGATTCATAGCTGCATCTCTTCAGACAATGAGAAGGAGAAGATGGAGGTGAGCAGCTAACTGCTGTATAGAAATCAATGAACTGGAGAGAGCTGACTGGGATGTTAAGAGTTAACCCCTCTCCTGGAATGTAACTACTGCACACTTTTGGCCAAGCACTAGAGGCCGGGCTCCATGGAAACCTGCTGTACACTATAAAAGATAAAATCTTTTAGGAGAATGATTTGCAAACTTGCTTACTTTCATGCTGTCTAACTAATTAAAGCAATTTAAGAACTTGAAAATAAACCTTTAAAACATTCCTTGGTGAAAAGGGAGGAGTACTGGTGCCATATAAAACAAAAAAAGAGGGGACAGACCATGCAATGCACGGTCAATGTCTTTTTCTGCAGCTATGGTCCATTGCATGGTCTGTCCCCTCTTTTTTTATTTTACTTGTGTTGTATTTTTAATTAGCAAAAGACTGAAAGAGGGGTTCAGCCTATCTTTGTTCACAGTCTGAGAACATGTGGAGGGTGAGTTTTTTAGCTCCTTTCACTTGGTGTTGGTGCTGTGTGGTGGCCATTGTTGCTGTTGTGGTGCTGTGCCTGTGGTGGTGTGACCTGGAGTCATGAGGGAACCGCCTTACAGCATGGGTGTTGTGAGACACCGGGCCTCTCACCCTGCTGGTGCACTGTCAATTCAGCAGAGGGCGACACAAGGCGTACAAGGTTAATTGGGGAGCGTGCTGGTCATTAAGCCTTATTTAAAGGACAGGATAGTGACCTTTTTAAATGGATACTTTGTGATTGTCTTTAGTCTAAGTCAATGTCGATATTGAGTTCACTGAATCGACAATTTGCATTCTTCTGAATATTGTTTTGGTCCTTGGAGTTTCCATTAAAAAAAAGTTCTGATCCTTCTTGTATCACTCTCCACGTGAACTAATGGTAGTTTAATAATGCATCAGTTCTCACAATAGACGGATTGATCTGTTTACTCGCGATAATGATTATATGGACACATTGCTGGATACTCACATCGCTCTAGAGATTTCCGTACTCTGCAGGACAAACATTTCCGTGTTCTGATTTGAACGTAAAACCCTGTTTTCTTCTTAAATTAAGAAAACCTGGTAGACACATAATTGAGAATCAATAAGATGAAAGAGGTGTAAAAAGCGAAAAAAGAACATCTCCCTCTGAGAGTGGCAGGGTAATAGATTATGGGAATCGATCATGTACCTACGACTTACAGTCCTTACCTCTCGCTGGGCCTTTGATGATAATCTGTGCAACCTACATAGAGATTCAGGATAGAGAACCTGGTTACGTGCCGTACATTCATATCTCAGAGTTGTAATACTTGTACAGTTGGAATGGCTAAAGTTTTTGATTCGGACAGGGGACACACATTCTCCAAAAGATTATATTAAGCCCTCTTCTATGAAATAAAAGAAGTAGCTAAAGTCCCGAAGATATTTGTAAAGAAATTTTCCAGCAGAAGCTACTCCCAATGCTATGTCTCACCAGATGAGGTGGCTCTACAAGTTCTTGGTCTGGATGAGCAGACAGAATGAAGCATTGATTAATTATGTGCATGCAGCAAGGTGAACCAGCAGAGCAACAGTCTGTAGAGGCTTTTTAGCAGCTGGAGGAACTGAGGCTGTAGTGGAACACAAGTAGGCCAGAGACTCAGCAAAGTAGTAGGTTTGAAAGAAGTAGCAGAGCCCAGCAGACCAGCAGAGCTGGAGGTGACTAGAAATTCACTTGTAGTATTGTAACAGAGTCCAGTAACGTAGTAGAGCTGAGTTTGTTAAGAGACACACTTGTGGAGATGTAGCATAGTCCAGCAGTACAGCAGAGTTGGGTACGTCAGGAGACAGACTTGTGATCTAGCAGAGCCTAGCAACATAGCAGAGTTAGGTTTCTGAGGTGATACATATGTGGTAATGTAGCAGGGCCCAGTGTTTGTAGCAGAGCTGGGCATGTCAAGATGCACATTGGTAGCAGAGAGGTTATAGCAGAGCTATGTTTGTCAGGAAGCACCTAAGAGCCAGCAAGGTAGTAGTGCCATGGAAGTTAACGGCCTGCATACTCAGGTGGAATTCTGGAACCTGAGCTAGCCTATGAGCCCTTAGAAATTACATCAAAGGTGCGCACCAGGTTACCATAGTAACCCTACGTGCGCAGGAGCAGAGTTTGTGGACCGCAGCAGAAGTAGGACAAATAACGTGACACTAGAGCCGGGACTAGTGAGTAACACCAAGTTAAGTTTTCAGTTAAAATGTTTTATGACTCCACAATCATAGCCTAAACTGTCCCAACTTTTTTCTTTTTTTTTAAAAGTCAAGGCGCAATATGTGGGATTTTTTATTGCAAGACGTGCTTAAGATTTTTAGGTGGTATTTTATGTTAACATTTGGTGTGGGTTAAATGCTAATAAAAGTCTTTGCTTTATTTTTATTTACAAAAGTTACTGATGACCATAAATCCTGTATTTACTGTGTTGTAACATATATATTGTACTGACCTATAGAGATTTATCTTATATACAAGTACATTATACCTTTGAAGCATATGTAGCACCCCGAGGGCTCGGCTGCTACAGGTGTATTGCACCTCAAACCAGAGGTGTGATATTCCACTCCCGGGTAAGGGTGGATTGTGGACCAGGGCTCAGTTAGCTGCATACACACACTCACCCCATTTCCGACAGCTCAACGGTGCTCCCACTAGACAGAAGTGCAGGCACGACCGACTATGTCCCTGTCTGGAGTGGGGAGGGGAAGGAAAGCCCAGTGGTGTAGGAGCAGGAGGGGACGGTTTCTGGGCATAGGTAGGAGCCCATTGGTTGCTAGTCACCTTGGCTCACACACAGAGGGAGGTATAAGAGGTGGGCACCATCTTAGAACAGTGGTCAGTGAGAGAAGGAGTTCAGCCAGAGAGGGCTGACAGGGAGCTGTGGCTCAGTCTGGGCCCAGCTCCACGAGGCAGGCCTAGGGTGAAGGCCGGAGCCAGAAGGAAGGAACAGAAACAGAAAGGAAAGTAAGAAAGGAACAGGAACACGGAGAAAGGCCCAGAGACACGAGGACAGAAGGAACCCCATAGGCCCAGGAGATTGCTTGTGACGGGTTGGCAGAACAAGGTCTACGGAACCCAAATTGGTGGAGGCAATAAATTCCTCAGCCAAAGACCGGAGGTTGTGACCACAACTTGGTGCGACCCCTCACTACATCCACCAGGAAGGCATACCACATAGGGTCAGGGAAACCGGAGATAGGTTTCGCCAAGAGAAGGCCCGAGGAAGCTGGACAAAGGTGGGTCACTTGTGGGGACGGCAAGAGAAAGGAAGAGAAGGGAGCCCTGTGCCACGCTCTGGAATTGCCTGGGAGTTGGTCGAGCCCCTTGCCTGGTGGACGCAGCACGGCTTGGGCAGTCACCGCCGGTACCGAGGTGACTAGGACCAGATAAGAACTGTGAGTAAAGCATTGGAAACTGCAACCACACGTCTCTGTGTTTCATCGCCACACTAGCACCATCAGTACTGGGACACTCACACCATCACTCTCATCATCCACATTAGCTGCCCTGAGGCAATACTTCTCCCGTGGGGAGTTATCCCATACTTGGCTGCGCATACAGCATCAGCCTCAGCGGTCTGCAGCGCAGCGGCGGTCCCCACTGACCACAATCCACGGGTGGCGTAGTCGGACACTTGTTATTACACTAAGACTGCCACTGTTTGACCACCCTGGGCACGGACCGGGTCAGCGCCACGGAGACTACAACCCCCAGCGATCCGGCACCGGGTATTCCTGCACAACACAGGCCCAGGGGGCGCGTCACATACTGTTGAGGTTTTTAGGCAAAGAAAATCCTCTTATAGACTGCTGTGCAGCCTGAGGCTCACTATTAGTGTTTCTGCCTCTCTTGTAGCAGAAACCAATCTTTTCAGTCAGTAAGGCGTTTGCCCATCTTCTGTTGTGAAAGTTAGTAGGAGCCCTGATCCTTCTATTTCCCAGGAAAGAATAGGACTATAATATGAGCTCTTCATGCATATTGTCCAGTTTTAAACTTCAAACTCAATCCTGCTGCTACAAGGCAGTTACCTTAGTCGTAGTACTATTCTCATGTGCCCAAATCAAATTATGGAACTGTACAAAATGTGGACAAGTTAGATCACACCCAATCAAGGCTGCAAAACCTAGGACCGCGTAGACTATTAGAACTTCAAGTTCGAAACCAAGAGTATGACCAGCCCAATGGAAAATGTCATACACATTGCATCCAAAGTTTGTTTGAACATCCCAAATTAACAGGTCACTAAAAGCTAGATTAGTGGTTAACTTGCTCTTAATACAACTGGAACCCCTATAAATCTCAAAAAAGGTCCAGAACTACACCTTAGGTGGCTAGACAATAATTTGTATTGTGTTTCAGACACCACGCTGACAGATAGCATGCCACTGCTCCCTTGAAAAAGTGACCATTCAGAATCAGTAGCGCAGAAGAAGAAGAGAAGAAAGAACCAGGGACTCTATGCACTATTAGACTTTCTTCAGAAGAACCAGACCTCTTACCTTGGCATTATTGACCACTGTGTATCTTAGGACCATTTTGGTTCCCTCATCAGGTGTTTGAAGCCCCTAGACCTTGTCTGTACTGCAAGCATTGGTTTCCCAAGGTGTTGGAAGACTTGCAATCATAAACTATTTAAATCCTAGATATAATTTGTGCCATTTATCCTAAGTCATATGACAAGGATCATTAAAGGGTCAATAATGACTTTTAGGAGTGCTACTTCCAATAGGTGGCACTAGAGTTCAAGTCCACTTTTTCTCTGAAGAGGTAATTTGCATATTTAATTTCCCAGAGGAGCATTGCATGGCCTACAAGTCTCCTTACACTGGCATGTCACTCTCCACAAGGAGAACGTTACCTCTTAGACTCCTTGTACCATTTATAATCCTGCTGTCTTCTTAAGAGGCAGAGGGGCACCATTGCTGGTTTCACTTGGGTGGCAGCCCAGGTAGATGCCGGGAGCACTTTCCCTGGCTTATGACAAAGGGGAGACATTAGTCCTGGTCCCTAGCTGTGGCTTTCTGGCTTGGAGGGATAGGGAATGGTTTGTTGGGGGGCCCTCCTCTCTTTGGAGTGGGCTGCGATAAACCACATCCTTGAGCACTATTTTTTTATGTGGCACCATTACATTTTTCAGACCACCTGGGTGAAAAGAGCATGATCTTGTGCTTAAAAAGGAAAAAGAAACGGCTACCTCTGCACTCCCAATAGTTACGTCCCTACATGCAATGGTTTGAAGGACTTATTAACATATTTGATTTTCTTACAAGACTATCTTGGAAAATCAAGACATGTACATCCTACATAAGAACTGGAAAGTCAAAGGAAGCAGGTCTTCAAGGAACAGAGAGAGCAATGCGAGGCTGACGAAAAATTGTGATTAGTGACAACTTCTGAACATGAGCAAATTAATCGCACCACTTATTATCTCAAAAAATTAATGAAAAAATGATTTTACACAAAACATGAGATGAGAGATGTCATACCTTTCCGATATTTTGACTCCTACTCATGGTGTTTTCACACATACTTAAATACAAAGCATGATAAACGTTCCTCCCAACCAGAAACATTTCTTGCTGATGTATTACATAAAATAACAAAGTATGGAAATAAAACTTGGTAAAACAAAAAAAAGCTTAATATTTTTTCTCCGAGTCAAAGGTATTTTTTTTTTAATTATCACTTTAGATCATCTTCCGTTAGCAAAACTAACTTTTGTGGAAGTAGCAGAGAGACCACCTTTTTCACAGAGAGAATTTCCATTTAGCACGTCTAGTCTAGCTCATATGAAGTCCTCTTGCATCCTTCGTGCCTCTGCATCGTGTTGATCTATATTTTTGAAGAAAGAAAAAATCTTAAATGGAAGGCCGATATGAAAAGGAATAATTTGATTTGAAATCAAGTTTTAAAGGAAATGGGAGATCAGAGAGCGGCGGTCAAACCTCGAAGCTGGAGAGTAAGCAGCTCAGTGGTAATAATATCAGCTTTTCATAAAAACTATTACATCTAGTGAATAGCTTCCTAGCAGGTATTGTGGAGGGTAATATAACAATCATCCAGACCGATTTTGTGCAGCCATGAGATCCTGCAATCAGTTTTTTAGGGAAGTGTAAAAATAACTTATTGTTTTTTTACGATCCCCCTTTGATCCCTTGAATAAAAATTACTCGTAATCCTAAAATTAAAGGGTTGCTGAAAGTCAACTGGGAAAAAAAACTTGGGCAGTTCCTATCCCTTCTTTGCAATCAGGACCTCATCCATCCCACCAAAGACATGACCCTGTCCATCAAAGTCCATGACAGCTTTGGAGATAGCTGACTCCATTAGAAAGGAGAGCCACACATGCCTTTCCATTTTTTCTTGGCTGAACAGGATTGCTGAACAGCCAACAGAGCCTTATTTTTCAGAAGTGAGGGTACAGCAGGTCTTGTGTCCTTAGTAGGTTCCTTTTAATGCCTACTCAAAGGGTCATTTAAAGTTTTTTTCCAAGGAATAAAAAATTCTTACTAGTTAAAAGGAAACTGTCACCAGGTTTTTGCTATCCCATCTGAAAGCAGCATTATGTAGGGACAGAGACCCTGATTCTAGTCATGCATAACTTACTGGGCTTCTTGCTGCAATTTTGATAAAATTACAGCTTTCTCTGCTGCAGATCTAGCCGTTCTCTGAATGCTGAGCTCTGTATAACCCCGCCCACTTCACTGATTGGCAGCTTTCTGTGTACACTTTGCATAGGCAGAAAGCTGCCAATCAGTGGTAGGGTTGGAGTTATACAGAGCTCATGAATATGTCAGCAGTTTTACTAGTCCTCTAGTGATAATCTCCTGACGATAAAAAAGTGATTTTATCAAAATTCTGCAAGCAGCCCAGTAAGTGACACATCCCTGGAATCAGGGTCTATATCTCACAGTTATGCTACTCTCAGATTAGGTGGCAAAAACCTGGTGACAAATTCTCGTTAAAAAGGTATGAAAGAAGTAATATTCACCTTCATCGATTTCCGAATACGAGGCTAACCCTTTCCCCGCTTGTCTATTTTCTGGCCCCATCTTCAAACCACCATGGGCAGTGATTGGCTGCGTGATCAACATACCTATATTGATATCTGACTTTTGTTGAACTTTACGATAGGACATCAGGGTGGTGACTTCTTAGAAGGTGAGAAATATATATTTCTGGATCAGTGGCGTACCAAAAAAAGCTACATAGCTTGATTATATACAGTCCTCCATTATTGTGCCTGGTTTTGTCAGCAAATACAGACTCTTTAGTGACATCTTGGCTGGTTCCTAACAACATAGCTTTTTAACAATGCCATTCCTCTGAAGAGCCCCATAGATTGAATAAAATGGGTCCTGAATTATGGTGCCTTAATTTTGATCCCCAATATGGAGAACCCTCATGTACCACAATGGAGTTCCTCTGGAAAGGGATACCTGCACGTGTAAGCACCACCACCCAAGAGGATAGAGCAACCATGGATGGTCCTATCTCTTTAAGGGCCCCATACCAGCTGTACAATGTGGTGCATATACTTTATTTCTAAATTGATCAGGACCCATATTAAGAGGGGCGCCATGCATACGAACGACAGAGTATGGAGTGGGTGCCCTGTGTCTGCTCTGCCCTCCAGCGCTCCTTTTGTGCGTCAGCTTATTTTTTTCCCTTGTTTTTGTGTCTACTTTCCCTTCATCATTTTTTTCCCCGTTGAGCAGCGTGAAAATTGGTGTGAAATAGAAAAAAAAAAGTGTCTTGTGAAGCCTGATTTCCCTTTAGGAGCCAGTGAAAGGATACGCAGATTTAACTACTCGCTGCCTGGATTGTGCGCGAGCATTATTATTGGGAAGCACATCTGATGTATTTCCACCTAATAAGTTAGCAGATCATTTAGCCCTAGTCCATTTAAGGCTGTGTCCAGGTCATCGCTTGCTCCGCTGAGAATCTGATTAATTTCTGTCCTATTGTTACCAGCTCTCAGTCTCTTATTGACCACCCTCCGTCTCGCTGTTCCCTGCATAGACGTGAATGAGACTTGAGCTTTTAGCTATATTCATTTTATTGGAGCTGACCTGGTCTCTAGTGTCGCAAAGTGGCATTACACCATGCCAAATAGCAAGCTTGATTTCCAACCCTTCCCTTCCATCTTTCCACCCACTTCTCAAATGTTCTCATCCCTTTCCCTTTTGATCTGTTGTTCTCAAAGGCGGATTATAATGAGGGCAATCTGGGCTACCGCCCGGGGCTCTGGGGTGTCCATGGGCAGATTGCCCTCATTATAATATGTGCGGCGCCACGGCACATACCGGCAGTCAGAGGCGAGGGGCCCACGGACCGCTCCCCCAGCAGCGGCGCACGGCCGCTGCTTCTTCTTCGGCCGGGCCAGCACTGCACCTGTTAACTTCCCTGTGTGCTGGCCAGGCCGCGTCACAGCTACGAGACACGGCCCTGTGCGCGGCCGTGTCTGCTAGTGTGAAGTCACGCACTACGCGCCCTGCACTGCTACTTATCACCGTAGAGGAGCTGGACGACGGGTCCGGGGGATGGTCAGTGAGTGTGTGTGTGTGTGTGAGTGTGTGTGCAGATATCATTGTGTGATGTCTGTTTATATCTATTTTTGTGTTTCAAATATGTTTATGTGTGTATGTATGTATATGTCTGTATATGTTTGTGTGTGCGTGCGTGACTGTGTGCGGCCTCCTGCTGTCTCTGGGGGGGCGCCGTGCGGCCTCCCGCTGTCTCTGGGGGGGCGCCGTGCAGCCTCCCGCTGTCTCTGGGGGGGCATCGTGCGGCCTCCCGCTGTGTATAGATGGCGCCATGCGGCCCCCTGCTGTGCATAGATGGCACCGTGCGGCCCTCTGCTGTGTATAGATGGTGCCGTGCGGCCTCCTGCTGTGTATAGATGGCGCCGTGCGGCCCCCTGCTGTGTATAGATGGCTACGTGCAGCCTCGTGCTGTGTATAGATGGCACCATGCGGCCCCCTGCTGTGTATAGATGGCTACATGCGGCCTCCCGCTGTGTATAGATGGCACCGTGCGGCCCCCTGCTGTGTATAGATGGCGCCGTGCGGCCCCCTGCTGTGTATAGATGGCGCCGTGCGGCCCCCTGCTGTGTATAGATGGCTACGTGCGGCCTCCTGCTGTGTTTAGATGGCTACGTGCAGCCTCCCGCTGTGTATAGATGGCTACGTGCGGCCTCCCGCTGTGTATAGATGGCACCGTGCAGCCTCCCGCTGTGTATAGATGGCATCGTGCGGCCTCCTGCTGTGTATAGATGGCTACGTGCGGCCTCCCGCTGTGTATAGATGGCTACGTGTGGCCTCCTGCTGTGTATAGATGGCTACGTGCGGCCTCCCGCTGTGTATAGATGGCTACGTGCGGCCTCCCGCTGTGTATAGATGGCTACGTGCGGCCTCCTGCTGTGTATAGATAGCAGGGGGTCGCACGGTGCCATCTATACACAGCAGGAGGCCGCACGGCACCATCTATACACAGCAGAGGGCCGCACGGTGCCATCTATACAATGAAGAACCAGTTGTGGATTAAGAGTAGCAAGGGCCCCGGGCAGTTTAGAAGGCGCGGGCACCCCCCTCCCCCACACCTGATGTATCACGTAACATGTCACATGATCCACTATGATAGTGATAGTTCACGTGAAATTAATTTGGCACAATATTAATATATTAATTATAATATTTTTTTTAACATTAATTGTATGACTTAATATTGAGCACAATTAAGTATGCTGACATCCCCTATATTCAGTGTGAGATCCTACACACAATATGAGCAGCCACAATCCTCTCATACACAGCAGGAGGCCGCACGTAGCCATCTATACACAGCGGGAGGCCGCACGTAGCCATCTATACACAGCGGGAGGCCGCACGTAGCCATCTGTACACAGCGGGAGGCCCCATGTAGCTATCTATACACTGCGGGAGGCCGCACGTAGCCATCTATACACAGCAAGAGACCTCACGTAGCCATCTATACACAGCGGGAGGCCACATGTAGCCATCTATACACAGCAGGAAACCGCACGTAGCCATCTATACACAGCGGGAGGCCCCACGTAGCCATCTATACACAGCGGGAGGCCGCACGTAGCCATCTATACACAGCAGGAGGCCGCACGGCACCATCAATACACAGCAGGAGGCCGCACGGTGCCATCTATACACAGCGGGAGGCCGCACGTAGCCATCTATACACAGCGGGAGGCCGCACGTAGCCATCTATACACAGCAGGAGGCCGCATGTAGCCATCTATACACAGCAGGAGGCCGCACGGTGCCATCTATACACAGCAGGAGGCCGCATGGTGCCATCTATACACAGCAGAAGGCTGCACGTAGCCATCTATACACAGCAGGGGGCCGCACGGCGCCATCTATTCATAGCAGGAGGCCGCACGGCACCATCTATACATAGCAGGGGGTCGCACGGTGCCATGTATAGATGGTGCCGTGCGGCCTCCTGCTATGCATAGATGGCGCCGTGCGGCCCCCTGCTGTGTATAGATGGCTACGTGCAGCCTTCTGCTGTGTATAGATGGCACCATGCGGCCTCCTGCTGTGTATAGATGGCACCGTGCGGCCTCCTGCTGTGTATAGATGGCTACATGCGGCCTCCTGCTGTGTATAGATGGCTACGTGCGGCCTCCCGCTGTGTATAGATGGCTACGTGCGGCCTCCCGCTGTGTATAGATGGCACCGTGCGGCCTCCTGCTGTGTATTGATGGTGCCGTGAGGCCTCCTGCTGTGTATAGATGGCTACGTGCGGCCTCCCGCTGTGTATAGATGGCTACGTGGGGCCTCCCGCTGTGTATAGATGGCTACGTGCGGTTTCCTGCTGTGTATAGATGGCTACATGTGGCCTCCCGCTGTGTATAAATGGCTACATGAGGTCTCCCGCTGTGTATAGATGGCTACGTGCGGCCTCCCGCTGTGTATAGATAGCTACATGGGGCCTCCCGCTGTGTATAGATGGCTACGTGCGGCCTCCCGCTGTGTATAGATGGCTACGTGCGGCCTCCCGCTGTGTATAGATGGCTACGTGCGGCCTCCTGCTGTGTATGAGAGGATTGTGGCTGCTCATATTGTGTGTAGGATCTCACACTGAATATAGGGGATGTCAGCATACTTAATTGTGCTCAATATTAAGTCATACAATTAATGTAAAAAAAAATATTATAATTAATATATTAATATTGTGCCAAATTAATTTCACGTGAACTATCACTATCACAGTGGATCATGTGACATGTTACGTGATACATCAGGTGTGGGGGAGGGGGGTGCCCGCGCCTTCTAAACTGCCCGGGGCCCTTGCTACTCTTAATCCACAACTGGTTCTTCATTGTATAGATGGCACCGTGCGGCCCTCTGCTGTGTATAGATGGTGCCGTGCGGCCTCCTGCTGTGTATAGATGGCGCCGTGCGGCCCCCTGCTGTGTATAGATGGCTACGTGCAGCCTCGTGCTGTGTATAGATGGCACCATGCGGCCCCCTGCTGTGTATAGATGGCTACATGCGGCCTCCCGCTGTGTATAGATGGCACAGTGCGGCCCCCTGCTGTGTATAGATGGCGCCGTGCGGCCCCCTGCTGTGTATAGATGGCGCCGTGCGGCCCCCTGCTGTGTATAGATGGCTACGTGCGGCCTCCTGCTGTGTTTAGATGGCTACGTGCAGCCTCCCGCTGTGTATAGATGGCTACGTGCGGCCTCCCGCTGTGTATAGATGGCACCGTGCAGCCTCCCGCTGTGTATAGATGGCATCGTGCGGCCTCCTGCTGTGTATAGATGGCTACGTGCGGCCTCCCGCTGTGTATAGATGGCTACGTGAGGTCTCCCGCTGTGTATAGATGGCTACGTGCGGCCTCCCGCAGTGTATAGATAGCTACATGGGGCCTCCCGCTGTGTATAGATGGCTACGTGCGGCCTCCCGCTGTGTATAGATGGCTACGTGCGGCCTCCCGCAGTGTATAGATAGCTACATGGGGCCTCCCGCTGTGTACAGATGGCTACGTGCGGCCTCCCGCTGTGTATAGATGGCTACGTGCGGCCTCCCGCTGTGTATAGATGGCTACGTGCGGCCTCCTGCTGTGTATGAGAGGATTGTGGCTGCTCATATTGTGTGTAGGATCTCACACTGAATATAGGGGATGTCAGCTTACTTAATTGTGCTCAATATTAAGTCATACAATTAATGTAAAAAAAAATATTATAATTAATATATTAATATTGTGCCAAATTAATTTCACGTGAACTATCACTATCACAGTGGATCATGTGACATGTTACATGATACATCAGGTGTGGGGGAGGGGGGTGCCCGCGCCTTCTAAACTGCCCGGGGCCCTTGCTACTCTTAATCCACAACTGGTTCTTCATTGGAAATCAACCTGTTTTTCAGAGATCTGATCAAAGTCAGTCCCGACTGTGGTAGTGGGTGCTGTGCCATTGATGTGCAAGCTTTGGGCTCTGCACCGGTTGTGCTATAGGGAAGTTGTAATGCTCTTACAGTCGCTCTGGGGGGATTAGTCTCTTCAAAGCAGGAAAGTAGTAATACAACGCATAGCATTTTGTAAGGCGAGTAGATGATTTATAGGCCTGCTTGTGGCCCTGAATTTTTCATGCTCGTCCTCTTTTACAAATATGATGTATAGTTTATTCTCATTTGCATCCCATTTGTAAGCATGAAATATCTCATTTCAAATTGGTTTTCTGCAATATTTTTCACGCTAACGACACGAGGGACACTTATCACAACACTTATGCACTTCTCCCTAAAGACTTTGTAATGCGCTCTTCTGCTGCTCACCGTGGTTGACACTGTCTTACTTAACGAAACATGAAGATGCAGTTAATCATTGGATGCAGGAACATTAGTGAGGGGGCTTTTATTAGCTGGAGAAGTAGAGCTGTAGTTAGACCTTATTTTTCTCCCCTAATTTTTCAACCATATTCATATCTAGAACTCAAAGGACCTGTCACCAGGACAAAAGTGCTCAGTTTTTGCATTTATTTTATTCCCACTGCTCCCCTAAATATAAATTTTTTTGTATTTTTGGGGTCCGTCATACAGCTCCAGAGATATGGGCTTTTACAATTAGTGTTAATTTAATTTCTATGGTCTTTACATGGAACCGTGGCTCACAGGATCCTCTGGGGCGTGTCTTTAGGCTACTCTGCATTATTATCAAGTGAACCACGTCCTCTTGAAAATACCATAAAAATTAACACTAAACAAAAAGGTCCATATCTCTGGATCCCTATGACAGTTTTCAAAAATAAATAAAATGTATTATTCAGGGAAACAGCAGGGATAAATAAGAGCAAAAACTGGACACTTTTGACCTGGTAACAAATCCTCTTTAACTAACTCAATTCGTCCTACCCTATAAAATGTATCACAATGTTCACCTACAATAAAAATGAATGCTATATAATGCACATACTGTATGTAACACCATCATACCATACACATGAAAAATACTGCTATACAGTAAAGAATTTTGTGCAAAAAAATATATTCCCAGAAAGTGGAGCATGTAAACCTATATTAGCCTAGACCATCAGGGACGTTACTATTAAACCCTTTGCTCTCTGTCCACCACACTGTGTTCCCACGTCCTCAGAGAAGTCAACACAAGCCTCAGCTGATATCATTGATAAGACACCATCAAAGGTCAGATATATAACCAGCCATTTCAGCTGATTACTGGTTGTCATGTCAAGTGATTTTTATCCCGTGTCTGCCCGTATCCTGTTATATTCCAGTGTGATTACCGGAGTATGACTTGTTGACTAGCCCATTAAATCATAGCTTGCTACCTGTTGTTCAACACCCAGATCCTGACCTACTCCTGACTTTGCTATTGCTTTTCCCTTAGAATACCACAGGTGAAACTTGTAGACTTGTGGTTACCTTCTACCGGCTTTGCCCTCCGGCTCTGTCTGGTCTTGCTCCACTTAGGACGCTTGTGACGACATAGTGTGGCGCCCCTGAGGGTTCAGAGGTACTGCACCTCACCCAGAGGTGTGGTGTCTCCTTCTCTCAGGTAAGGAGGGAGTACTGCCCGGAACCCCAACACCCAAATTCAACACTACACTGCTCCAGGCCGGCTGGAAGGGCAAGATGCATGTGCGCAGCTGCTGAGCTCTGTCCCTGGCTGGAGTGGGGGGAACCCAAAGGTAGGGGGAACCAGTAGTGGGTGTGGGTGGAGGAAGCAGTTTAGGGGAACACTTTGACAGTAGGTATAAAAATGGAAGCCATCTTAGGGTGGTAGGTCAGTCAGTGGAGTGGAGTGAGAGAAGTCAGTCTAGGAGCAGAGTCTCCTTATGAGCTCTGCTCCATAAGTAGGGCCCAGTCATAGAGGCCCAGGAGGGGAGCAGAAGAGTAGGCTCCGTTCTAGTAAAAGGGATCCCAGGGGGTACGGCGAGTGCAGGACGGCACCCGTAGGCCGCAAGAAGGGGACCGGCCCCTGGACCAGTCGTGTTACTCCAAGTCTCGGCTGGAAAAACCGGAGGCTTCTGGCTTATATAGTTCAGTTGCCAAAGCCTCATTCTAATCTCCGTGAGGGTCAAGCAGGTCTGGGAACTCCAGTAAGACAGAAGGGACTTCAGAGCACCCGAGCAGGATTGAGAGTGGGGAAGCGCAGGGCAGGAGGGAGAAGACCCAGCGTGAAGATGGTCTAGAGAGAGGAACACAAGAAAGCGGGGTTCCATCAGGTGCTCCTATGTGACGCTCGCAGCCCTGCCCTGGGAAGATGGGGGATACTCGGAGCGGGGTCAGATGTTGAGGGGGATGCAGCCGTGGCCTGGACCCGTTCCGTGCCCAGGGCCGTCACATTAAAAATGATGTTAGGGCCTTCCGGGTTGAGTGGTAATTGTCGACTACGCCACCTGTGGTGTCTGGTGATGCGCCACCAGCGCCGCTACAGTCCTCTGAGGCCCGGTGTCATGGCGGCTAGAGTTCTCGCTGCTCCTCACAGGCGGAGCGTGGCCTCAGGGCAGGCAAAAGCAGGATGGAGGGGGGGGGAGTAGTAGTGTGGGAGTACGGGTACCACGTCGCGTGGTATGGCGCGTAATGAACAGTCCGGAGGCCATAGGGATGAATTTCCAAGGCTTTACTCACAGTTCTCTTAAGCAGCGCAAGGCTTCTCCCTGCTCCTCGCGGAGTCCTGCGGCCACCAGGGACGGGGGTCCGTCTACCTCCGAGGAAGTCCAGTGTTCGGTAGCGACCCTACACCAGAGTGTTCCTGCACTACAGACTTCACCCTTTCCCGTCTGTGCGTGTGTAGTAGATAGGCCAGGTCTCCCTCTGAGCTCCTCTCAGGTGTAGAGCTCGGGTGGCAATTCCTCTCCATCCGAGGCCCGGCGGGATCCTCAGGGCCTAACCGGGCTTTCCAGTCCAGGACATAGAGTACCAGTTCGGGTGTCGGGGGCTGGTACCCCTCTTGCAGCCGGAATCCCTCTGAATAGATCAGGTAGGCGAGGACAGGTGGCGTGCTCCACTCCGTCTGCATCCTCCCCGGGACCCATTTGCTAGGGAGCCACACTCTAAAGCTCCCGGGCCTTCTTGATCCTGGTCCTTGGCCGGGTTGAGACATTCCTTGCCTGCAACCTACCTCTCGTCCCAAAGATCGGGGTACGAGGGCTGTGTCCCTTACCGGTGCAGGCCCACACAGGATATGCGCTCCCGGAGGGAAGTCACATTAACACACAGTATTTTGACAGCCGACAGACTAGCAAAGGCTAGACCAAAGAGAACCAGCAGAAAGACCAACGAAGAGCCAAGATCAAAGATGGCATACTATTCAATATGAAATTAGAAGTGTCACTAACTAACTGTTCCTCCACCCACACCCACTAACTGGTTCCTACCACTTTGTGTTCCCCAGTCTCCCTGTAACCAGGGGAGCAGCACCTAGTGCATACTAGCTCCCTCTGGTGGAAATGTGGTGTTGGATGCAAAAGGTTAGGTCACTACCATCACAGCGGCCTTACCTCAGAGGAGGAACTCCACACTCCATTAAAGAAATGCAGCATTCCTGTGGCGGTCGAACCCTCAGGGGCGCCACACCTAAACTCCCTGAGGAAGAGCTGAACCCTCGTTCTGGTGAATGCAGCGCGACGTGGGAGGCTGTAAGCTGGACAGTGTAAGAACTTAACAACTGTGAGTAAAGACTCGGATGACTGCATCGCACTGCCTCCGTCCATTATTTCACCTGCGTCATCTCCCCCCCCCCCCCGCACTACAACGCCCAGCGCAATCAACAACCGCTACACTGTCCTGGAGCTAGCTCTTCCTTTGGAGAGCCACACCATCCCTGCTGCAGTAACATCAGCTTCACAGGACTGCTCCGCAGCGGCGGCTCCCTTTGGCCGCATTCCACAGGTGGCGTCACGAACACTTTACAAATCCCCTATAAATAATCCCCCTTTTTGGTTGACCGCCCTGGGCCACGGACCGGGCCCGCCACCGTGATATCCCCCACCGGCATCCATAGGCCCGGCTGCCGAGTACCCCACGGCTCTGGGGGCGCGTCAATAGCATTTAATATTAACTATCCAGACGTCTATTTTCAGTAGGCCAGTAAACATAGGCTATTGTCTGAACGTGGACTATTGAATTTGTGTTTTTCTTTGGTTGGTCAAGACACATGGACTATTGTCATATGCGTCAATGTTGACACTACATAGTAACATAGTTTTTAAGGTTGAAGGAAGACTAAGTCCATCTAGTTCAACCTATAGCCTAACATGTTGATCGAGAGGAAGGCAAAACAAAACAAGTGGCAAACTCTAAGCTCCACATTGGGGGAAAAAATTCCTTCCTGACTCCACATACAGCAATCAGACTAGTTCCCTGGATCAACGCCCTATCAAGGAATCTAGTATATATAACCTGTAATATTATACTTTTCGAGAAAGGCATCCAGTAGTGAATCACTCATTACAACATCATGGGGCAGAGAGTTCCATAGTCTCACTGCTCTTACAGTAAAGAATCCGCGTCTGTGATTATGATTAAACCTTCTTTCCTCCAGTCGTAGAAGATGTCCCCTTGTTCCCGTCTCAGGCCTCAGAGTAAAAAGATCAGTAGAAAGGGCTTTGTACTGTCCCCTCATATATTTGTACATGGTAATAAGATCACCCCTAAGCCTTCGTTTTTCCAAACTAAATAACCCCAAGTGTAATAACCTGTCTTGGTATTGCAGACCCCCCCAGTCCTCTAATAACCTTGGTCGATCTTCTCTGCACCCGCTCTAGTTCAGCTATGTCTTTCTTATACACCGGAGACCAGAACTGTACACAGTATTCTAAGTGTGGTCGCACTAGAGACTCGTATAGAGGTAAAATTATGTTCTCCTCATGAGCATCTATGCCTCTTTTAATGCATGCCATTATTTTATTTGCTTTTGCAGCAGCTGCCTGACACTGGCCACCAAACGTGAGCTTGTCGTCCACCAATACACCCAGGTCTTTTTCAGTCTCAGTTTTGCCCAGTGTTTTGCCCACTAGAATTGATGTTTGTGTAATTGTTGAATGGCTGCTGTGTACCTCTTACATCAGCTCCTACAGACTACTGTCTGCTATTTTTGTAGGACAGGGACGCAGGATTATTTAACAATTGATGTTTTCTAATAAGTTGATTATCCATTGTATGAATCCATGTAGCTTGTGGACTTGCAAAACAGAGGAGGACAAACTAAGCAGATTGATTAAATACTCAAAGAATGCGAGTTAATCTCATCCCAGCTTCCCCCTGACCTCTGGACAATGACCTGAACCACAGATGTGGGTATAAAAAGGGATTTTCTATCCCTCCGCTAGAAAAGAATGACTTGACAGAACACAGCCAGAAACACACTACGGGACAGCTGCAAGGACACCATGGCTCCATCACGGGGACATTACAAAACCACAGTCAGGAACACTCTACAGGACAGCTGCCAGGACACCATGGTTCCATCAAGAGGGACACATATTTGACATTCTACAGGATGCCAGCCTTAAGGACCACGACCCAAGCTGGAAGAATACAGATCTGCTCCATTGACCATCACCGAACCCATGGATGCCTTTGGGGAAGCCAGGATTGGGACCCACCGGTCTCCTGCCCCCATGGAGATGTTCGGTAAAGCCAGTGTTAGAACCTTGCTGTTAGGTTTTTTTTCCTTTGCTGGTCACATGACCTTGTTGGCCTATTTAATCCTGCTCCGCCCTTCTGGCTTTGCTGGACTTCATTGTATATCTACTTTCTAGCTAGCCTGTGCTCTGTATCTAACTCTGTTAGTTTGCTTGGTCTACGGACCTCTATGTTCTATCTATTTTGTTTGTTCGTCTGTCTGCTACTATTTCTGTTAGGAGGTGTCCCATATTCCTCCCAGTCCTTAGTACTTGTAGGGATTCCCTCCCCACATCTATAGGTCTTCGTACAGACTAGATTAGGACTTTAGCAGGTCTGATCGCAGGATCAGGTTCCCTGTTACATCGTAGGGATTCAGCTGAGTCTTATAGTAGGGACAGATCTCCTCTCTTTCCTTAGCTTTGGTAGCAGAACATAACAGTAAGTCCAGCCTGCAAATTCTCTAAGGAAAGATTTTTTTTTTTTTTTTTTTTTCCATCATGGTGTCGGTTCAGGATTTGGCTCATCGCCTGCAGGGACTCTCTCTGGAGGTGGCCGAGCTCCGTCAGCACGTGAGTAACTGTCCTGGAGCATATTTCTTGGAGCCTAAGGTATGTTTGCCGGATTTATTTTTTGGTGAACATCGAGAATTTTTTTCATTTAAAAATGCTTGCTTATTGTATTTTCGTTTGAGACCCAAGTCCTCTGGGGATGAATCCCAGCGCGTAGGGTTCATAATGTCACTTTTGCGCAAAGAGCCTCAGGAGTGGGCCTTTTCTTTGCAACCTAGTGATACATGCTTCAGATCAGTGGATAGTTTTTTTTCTGCTTTAGGACTATTATATGATGATCCTGACCGTGTGGCATCAGCTGAGACTGAGTTGAGACGTTTAAAACAAGGATCAGGTAATGTCGAAAAATATTGTACTCATTTTCGTCGTTGGTCCACTCAAACAGGGTGGAACGATTCTGCTCTGAAAAGTCTATTTCTTGCTGGGCTCAGTGAAAGGGTTAAAGACCTGCTAATTGCTTATCCTACACCTGAGGATTTGCAACAGGCTATGCAATTAGCTATACGGGTGGATAGAAGACTGCGTGCTAGGGTTAATGAGAGCAAATCCTCTGCTATGTCAGTTTCTGGTTATGATAATGTGTGTACTAACAGTGGTGAACCGATGGAGATTGGATCGGTGGCACCTCGCTCTCAAGAAAAAGACCGTCGTTTTTCGGAAGGCTTGTGCTTCTATTGCGGAAAATCTGGTCATTTGATTAAAGGCTGTGAGCTTCGGATGAAGAAAGAAAAAAAAATGGTCAGTCACGCCCGTATTGCCTGTTTAAATTCCAAGGGTATATTTTTAGCTGCTTCCACGATTGCTCAGGAAAAATTAATGGAATTTCGGGTGTTTGTTGATTGCGGGTCTACACTGAATGTAATTGATGGGGGATTCGTGGAAAAACTCAATTTAAAACCTGAACCTTTATCATCCCCCATTGCTGTGGTTTCTGTGGATGGCTCCCCTTTGAAGAATATTACTCTCAAGGTCAGTGAATTTCCTCTCACTATTAATGGTGTTCACCATGAGAAATTGGATTTGGTAGTGTTGAATAACTTGCCTTCTCCAGTAATATTGGGTTTGCCCTGGTTAAAATTTCACAATCCTGTACTGGATTGGTCTACCAGTGAAATTAAATCCTGGAGCCATAAATGTTATGACAAGTGTTGTAATGGGCGTATTGCAGCTTTGGATAGGGGAGAATTGCCTGTTCCTATTCAGGATTTTTGGAGAGTTTTTTCTGAGAAGGAATCGCAGGTTTTGCCTCCCCATAGAGACTATGATTGTTCTATTGAATTTGTCCCTGGAGCGACTCTTCCTAAAAGTCGTTTATTTAACCTTACTATTCCTGAGAGGAAGGCTTTGGAGGAATACATACAGACAAGTTTGGCCGCCGGTCACATTAGGCCCTCTAAGTCTCCTGTGGCGGTTGGATTTTTTTTTGTAAAAAAAAAGGACGGCGGTTTACGTCCTTGTCTGGATTTTCGTGAGATTAACAAAATTACGGTACGCAATCCTTACCCACTGCCATTGATTCCTGATCTGTTTAACCAGTTATTGGGGGCCAAGTGGTTCTCTAAAATTGACCTTAAGGGGGCATACAATCTGTTGCGTATGAAGGAGGGTGATGAATGGAAGACTGCTTTTAACACTCCTGTGGGTCATTTTGAGAATCTGGTTATGCCTTTTGGTCTTACTAATGCTCCTGCATTTTTTCAGAATCTGATTAATGACATCCTTAGACCTTTGATCGGTAAAAATGTGGTTGTGTATTTGGATGACATTTTGATTTATTCGCCAGATCTGGAGTCTCATTGGCGGAGCGTGCGTGAGGTATTACAGTTATTAATGGACAATTCGCTTTTTGCTAAGCTGGAGAAATGTGAGTTCGCTGTACAGAGAATTAGTTTTTTGGGCTACATTATCTCCAGCAAAGGTTTTGAGATGGATCCGGTTAAGGTTCAGGCTGTGCAGGAATGGCCTAGGCCTATTGGTTTGAAATCGATACAGAGGTTTTTGGGTTTCGCCAATTACTACAGAAAATTCATAAAAAATTTTTCTAGTATTGTCAAACCTCTGACTGATCTCACCAGGAAAGGTGCTGATGCGGTTCAGTGGTCTTCTGAGGCCATTGAAGCTTTTGTGTATCTCAAGGAGAGGTTCACCTCTGCTCCCATCCTTATGCAGCCTGATGTTACTAGGCCGTTTTTGGTTGAGGTTGATGCTTCCTCTGTGGGGGTTGGCGCAGTATTGTCTCAGGATAACGGGGATGGATTACATCCCTGTGCCTTTTTTTCAAAAAAATTTTCGGAGACTGAACTGAATTACGATATTGGTAATCGGGAATTATTGGCTATTAAACTCGCATTTGAACACTGGCGCCACTTCTTGGAAGGTGCGGAATTTCCCGTTCAGGTTCTTACGGATCATAAAAATCTGATATATCTTGATGCTGCCAAGCGCCTGAATGCCCGTCAGGCTAGGTGGGCACTGTTTTTCTCGCGGTTTAATTTCTCCGTTACTTACATCCCTGGTACTAAGAATGTTAAGGCGGATGCCTTGTCTCGCAGTTTTTCTCCCATAGTCGGTGCTGAGAAAGAAGAAAACATTTTACAAGAAGGTGTTGTGATAGCTGCTTTAGACTCCGTTTTGGAAGATGAGATTCTTAAAGCTCAGGAGAATGCCCCATCTAACACTCCTCATGGGAGGTTGTTTGTGCCTGGGACCTTTAGGAGAGATTTGTTTGTTGAGTGTCACGAATCTCGGTTGGCAGGTCATCCCGGAATCTCTGAGACCAAGAGACTGGTGGGTCGCAGTTTTTGGTGGCCTGGATGGCAGAAGGAAGTCATTAAGTGGGTGCGCCAATGTACTATATGTGCTAGATCTAAGTCCTCACATACTCCTGCTGCGGGGTTGCTTTGTCCTTTGGAGGTCCCCAGTGCTCCTTGGACACATTTGGCTATGGACTTTATAACTGACCTTCCCCCCTCTGAGGGTTTTACTGTCATCTGGGTGGTCGTGGACCGTTTTAGCAAGATGTGTCACTTGGTTCCCTTCGTCAAACTGCCCTGCGCTAAAACTCTCGCTAAGGCCTTTGTCAAGGAAATTGTCAGACTTCATGGCGTTCCTACTGACATTGTTTCTGATAGGGGTCCTCAGTTCGTGGCTCGTTTTTGGCGTGCCTTTTGTGACAGGTTGGGAATTCATTTGTCGTTTTCGTCCGGATATCATCCTGAATCTAATGGCCAGACAGAAAGGAAAAACCAGGATGTTGAGCAGTTCTTGCGTTGTTTTGTGGCAGACAATCAAGAGGGGTGGTCTGAGTTTCTGCCACTTGCCGAATTTGCTCTGAACAATCATACATCTTCTTCTGCTGGTTGTTCGCCTTTTTTTTTGTTGTTCTGGGAGACATCCGTCGTTTGGGTCGTTCTCCAAGTTGGGATCTGCCGTGCCTGAGGAGGAGAATTTTTCCGGTGATTTGGAAAGAGTTTGGACGGATGTGCGTGGTAATCTTCAGGAGGCCAACAGAAAATCTAAAGACTACTTTGATAGGAAACGACAGGAGGTTTTGTTCGCTGTTGGTGACATGGTTTGGTTGTCCTCTAGGAATCTGCGGTTGAGGATTCCTTCTAAGAAATTGGGTCCCAAGTTTGTAGGGCCCTTTAAGGTGCTTCAGGTTGTCAACCAATCTGCTGTTAGGTTGGATGTTCCTACCTCCTGGAGAATTAATCCGGTCTTTCATGTCTCTCTGTTAAAAAAAGCTGTTGTGTCGGATGGTGACGCCTCTGCCTCTGTTCCTCCGGTGGTGGAGGACGGGGAATATGAAATTTCTCGCATCCTTGACTCTAGACGGTATAGAGGTAGTTTGCAGTATCTTGTGGCCTGGAAAGGTTTCGGACCCGAGGATAACTCTTGGGTGAGGTCAGATGATGTTTCCGCGTCCAGACTTATCAGAGCGTTTCACAGGAGATTTCCTGATAAGCCTGGTCCTAGGGGATCCGGAGGATCCTCTTAGAAGGGGGGGTACTGTTAGAACCTTGCTGTTAGGTTTTTTTTCCTTTGCTGGTCACATGACCTTGTTGGCCTATTTAATCCTGCTCCGCCCTTCTGGCTTTGCTGGACTTCATTGTATATCTACTTTCTAGCTAGCCTGTGCTCTGTATCTAACTCTGTTAGTTTGCTTGGTCTACGGACCTCTATGTTCTATCTATTTTGTTTGTTCGTCTGTCTGCTACTATTTCTGTTAGGAGGTGTCCCATATTCCTCCCAGTCCTTAGTACTTGTAGGGATTCCCTCCCCACATCTATAGGTCTTCGTACAGACTAGATTAGGACTTTAGCAGGTCTGATCGCAGGATCAGGTTCCCTGTTACATCGTAGGGATTCAGCTGAGTCTTATAGTAGGGACAGATCTCCTCTCTTTCCTTAGCTTTGGTAGCAGAACATAACAGCCAGGTTGCGACCCTCTGGTTAACTGGCCACATGGATATGTTCGGGAAAGCCAGGATTGAGACCCACCAGTCACCTGGCTCCATGGAGACGTTTGGAGAAGTCAGGTTGCGACTCTTTGGTAGACTGGCCACATACATCAATGGATTGTTGGCTTCCTAAGCTTGTTGCGTCCTCTCTGTGGGTGCCACTGGTGGGGGTAGTCGGCCTTGGAAGCCCCGAAGTTGCAGCTGCTCTAATTCCGGCGAGTCAGCAGAAGGGTGAGACTCTGTAATTTGCACCATCTTGGGTATTTTGCTGGGACTGTTCTATATGTTTATTGTCTGTTTGATGGTTCAATAAAGTATTGCCACACTGTTTTATTCTCACCCTGTGTGTCTGAGTAGTATTATACCCACAGCAAACGGAGCGTGGGCATTCAGTGGGATGAGCTCTGGTCCATGCAGTCTTAGGCCAGCATGTCTCCACAGCGCTTTTTGGCTTTTTCCTGTGCACTGCAGTACTTGCACTGCCCTCGACGTGCACTAGCGCGATGCCGGACACTGTGTGGATGACTTAGGAAGCATTATCCACATGTAGCATGGAAGGACAGCAATCGCAAGAAGAGAGAGCAGGCGCCGGATCAAAACTAGAGACACCCATCGGACCAGAATGCCCCAAAGGTGAGTACAATAAAAGGTCTTTTTCTTGTTTTGTAGGCCGGACTGGGGGCATATATACAGCATATTAGAATGCTGTATATGAGGTCTTACAGGTACTGACCTTACATCATATGGGAAAACCCTGATGATGCTGGTGTCATATGGGTGAAAAGAATCTTTTGAGACCTACTCGGCTCCAGGACCTTAATGCAACTGCAAAATCTGTACCCACTATAGTTACACCCTGGGAAAAGAGGGAGCCGTAAAGAAAAGATCAAATCGAGTCCACCTGGTTTTGTGCCCGGTTTAACCATACAGAAGGTTTTAGTTGCCTTCAAAGCCCTTTTTGTTATTCATTGTTCATTTCCATACTATCTTGTTTGCTCACAATGCTGTTCCCTTGAAGAAGGGAATCCTCCCAGTAGCAAGGGGTCAATTAGGAATGGGATCACAGCATTTATAGCTCATACACCCCACATTGATAGCAACAAGCATAGATGGAATGAAGAACTTACAGAGTGTCAAAATGAAAAGTCTGAACATGGGACTGCTACTCAACACAAAGAAGACAAAGATATTGACTACTGCCAGGTACGACTGGGACACATTTGAGATGGACGGTGACGAAATGGAAGTTTTAAAGGACTTCAACCTACTCAGATCGATGATAACTCAACATGCAGTGACGACAACAGACGTCAATAGAAGAATAGCCATGGGCAAATCAACAATGAACTCACTGGGCAAGGTCCTCAAATTAAGGAACATTTCAACGGTGATGAAGTCATGGATCGTATATAGTTTGGTCTTTACTGTAGTAATATACAGATGTGACACCTGGACGATAAAGAGACGAGACAGAAGAAGAATCAACGCCTTTGAATTGTGGTGCTGGAGTAGGATGTAATCAATATAATGGATGGCAAGAAGAACAAGCATATCAATTTTGGAGCAAATCGAGCCAGATATGTCACTCAAAGCAAGGATCACCAAGATGCGACTTGCCTACTTTGGACACTTCATACGAAAAAAGCAATCACTGGAGAAAGACATCATGGTGGAAGAATAGAAGGAACAAAGGAAAGAGGAAGAACAGCATCCCGATGGCTTGATAACAGCGGAGAAGCTAAGATAACATCGTAGAAGACCCTGGTGTACCTACCTAGGCTTGCACAAGATCAATCCTCCTACAGATTGTTCATCCATTGTTCACCATGGCTCGAGATCCAGCTGAAGGCCATTAAATAATAATAAATGCACCTGTGGTAGAAGGGGACCCTCTGAAACATGGGGGTACACCCAAATTCAATGCTCAAGTTCTCCATGACTATTCTGCTCTATGTCCATGTGGATTCTTCATAAGGACTTGACCACTAGACTTGTCTCTGAACTGTTTGACGTAAGAATGAAGTAGGATCAGAAAGACTTCCTTTCTGGTAGTTCAAATTCTTTGCAAATAAGCCCTGTCTGCACACTCCATGAGCACTGCATGGTTCAACAACTCTTAAAAGGTAACACTGGAGAGATGGTACTATTTATATAGAGACCAGACAGAATACAGATCGAAAGACAAACCACCCTGTAAACAAAAATAGAAGATGGCGGAAAATTACACGACTGCAACTTCTGAGTCAGACCGTCCTCGTCCTTCAGTGGGTGCTATAATTAAATTATAGAAGCCTATTATGCTGTAGGAGTTGGACTGGTTGTCTTATAGGCTTATCAATACTTACATTAGTGTAGATAAGCTACTACATAGTCACAGATATATGCATGCACTAAAACAGCGATATTAGGACAAGAGGGTTTTGTGGCAGAAGCTCCAAGCCGGTCCCGGTAAGTTAATCTATCTACGCAAACCAAAATCCAATTCTCTCTGCTCGCTTACAGCTCTGCGTCCTGTTGGGGATAACTGTAATCCTGTTATAGTTCTTTTCCGAGCAGTATCTCATTTATACTGTAGTTTCAGGGCTTGGTTTAAAAAAAAAAAGCATTGTGGATAGGCTACAACTTGATATATAAATTCTGTCTATAAATCGCACATATGGTGTTGTTAAGATTAATGTACATCCTTAGGGCATATACAAAGGATTAGTGCTGGGGTCGCAAAAACCTTAATTTTGGGCACCTCCGTAAATATTTACTATAGTTGTATGGAACTGAAAGAACCTCTTTAGTAAATTATATGGGCCTGATTGAAAGGACCATAACCCCTACTAAGATATGAAAGCACATTTATCACTAGTGGGACACCACTGATCACGAGAATGAGGGTTCAGCCTTCCATCGTCACGATGCATGCATGGCCACACCTGTGCCCCATTCAGTGTCCATGAGATCTGTGGTCAGACATACATACTACCACACCCAGAGACACATCGAAGTGAATGGAGTGATGGTCATTTATGCACTATCCCACTTCAGTCACATGGAGAACATAGTTTACAGTTCTTGTGATTGGTGGGGGTCCCTTTGGTTCGAACTTCAATGATCATCTATTTATCCATCTATCCTGTTGGTGGAATATCCAGTTTAGAAATAACTCCCCCAAAAATGTCAATTGGACCAATTATACTAGGAAAAATCCCATCCATTTTAAAAGGAACCCGATCTTGGTCTCAAATTTCAAAAAAGAAGTGGCAGTCACATTCTATTTTAATGAATGAGGATTTTGAAAGGCTCGGACCACATGGTGACTCTCTGTTGGGTTCTAGACCAGTGCTATCTTGTTACCTGGTTTTATGGTGGTGGTGGGAGTCTCAGCTTATGGACATCTTACCTCATTAAGTATATATAATGCTATGACTCTTTACGGGTGGATATACATAACCAGTTCTGTCACTAACACCAAGTGAAAGTGAGATATACTGTATGCCCGTCATCAGAACTCCTACATTGGTGTAGCTGCATGGTGAGTAAAACCCTTCTATACTGTTAAGAGGCATTCTAACATGGTGCTCATTATCACCCCAGTATGAAATCATTTTCTGTCTTGACCAGGTTGGACCTCCATTTTCTGTCTGGGCCCTCCCGGTTCAGAGCTGAATCGGGATGGTGGCGTGGCCGAATGAGGCCAACAAAGTCATCAAGCCACAAAGGTATCGTAAGTTACACAGACAATGGAAACTGGAAGAATGGAGACCTAACTAGATAATTATTCAAGACCTTGAATCTCTTGGGTGACCCTGAATATATTTAAAATGTTTTCGTGGTATTACATAGAAATTAAAAGGGTATTCCAGTCTACAAAAATGATCACTTATTCAGTGGAAAGATGATAATTGTTAGGGCTGTGAAGGTCCCACCAATGGGACCCAGTCCCATTGCCACAATGAGGGAGTTTTGTGTTCCATTTTCTTCAACCACAAGATGTTGACCTGAAAGACTAGAAAGGAGTGGCCGGTCATGCATACACTCTACTGCTCCATTCAAACGCTATGGTACTGATGAAGATAGCCAAGCATGGTCCCTTAGGCAATTGGCAGCAGGGCGCATGTGCGGCAAGATTTTTCATTCAACTCCATGTGGTGGCATAAGTTCCCTGTTCTGGTGGCTCGTCAGGGTCCCAGCATTGAGACGCAAACTTTTCAAACTGGTAATCATATTTGTAGACTGGAGTTGCTTTTTAAAACTGGGTGTATTGGGGGTTCAGTTTGGGTGTTTGCCATTTAGAGAGTAGTCATATTCTTGCCATCAAATGAGATGGATCTGCCGATGAAGGCTTTATGAACAGTGAGAACATAGCCCTATGGGAATACTTATCATTATTTTAGCACTATATAGTGGTATTATGTGGGCTGTATATGTTTTGGACAAAATTATAATCATTGTGAAAGTTGGAGTTTGTTGGTTCAGTGTAGAACATAGAAGAACAAATGCCACGGGGTTGGACAATCAGGTCCTAGATAATTCAAGTCTTGTATTTGCCTTCATCTTGTTGCTCCTGTGAATGTCTGAATATTATGAGCACCTGAAAATTATATTAATTTTGAAGGTGACATTTACATAAATTACAATGAGATTTTGGACGTTTGCTTGAATTTCTGTCAGAAGAAATTCCGCTGTGTGCTCTTATTTTTGGCTACAGTCCACAGTAAAGCATATATCAATATTCGCTGAACTCCTGTGGCATTACGATTGAACTAATCTGATACAAAGCCCCGTAGGATTCTTTTTACCACCAATTAATTACTGCTGAGATATTATAATCCCATCTGTATTTTACTGCTTGTCGTATTTAGGGATTAATATACCAGAATCGCTTATATTTGACGATCAATCCTCTAAACTTGTCTTGCATTTATGAACTTTGGTGAGGACTTAAGACCAATGTTGACTTTATGTCTCAGATCTTGTAATTATTTTTTTGACTCGTCTCCTGGGTATCATAATTAAAAAGATGAAATTGAGATATTTCATCCAAAAAGTGCTCAAAAATAAATCAAATTGAGGAAACAAAGCCCACATAACAGCCCACATTTGTCCATGGAGGTAGTTTTCCAAACTCCTTTTTGGGTTTTTAATCATATAGTAATGATGCCTGAGCTGAAACGGGTACAGGATATCTAATATTTACTAAGACATAGCACTAGGCAATTCAATGGCCTACCTCCAATACTGAGTAGGTGCTGCTTCTTCAGGTCACCCCTTACTGTACCTACTCTGGTCTCCAATGTCCCTACTCACTATACTGCAGTATAATAATGCTATAACTTTAGTGTGCCAATAATAATAATAGTGCCACACACATACTGCTGAAAAATAATAGTGCCAGACACAATGACAAAAAATAATAGTCTTCCACACCTAATTTTCTGAAAAAAATAATAGCGTCACTCACATAGTGCTAAAAAATAATAGTGCCATACATAATGACAAAAAATATAATCTCATAAACCTAATGACCACACAAATGATAGCGCCACTCACATAGTGCCATAAAATACCACTGCCACAACAAAATGACATAAATGCGGTAAGTCTCATGCACCTAACGGCCATAAAAGTAATAGCGCCACTCAAATAGTGCCTAAAAATAATGGTCTCACATACCTAATGTCCCCAAACATAATAGTGCCACTCACATAGTTCCTAAAAATAATAGTAATTCTCATCCCTCATTAGAAAAAAATCAATGAGTAAAAATTCATGTATTTAATAAATTTATTATATCAAGAGTTTTTATTTCACAAACAACAGACACCCCTTATATATAAAAAATTGCCCCTAAAAAAGACGCAATTAAAAGTTGAGACAGTGTGGTTATAAGTAATAGACTAATGTGGCAACATGGTAGATTCTTAGACCTTAGTCATAAACATAGTACAGAAGTAATATAAAAAATTCAATGCAGGTATTATCAAGTGTAATTCACATAGATCATAAATAACATGTATTACAACGTATTAATAATGCCAGTATCAATTACAATATAGGAAAATAAAAAAAAGCTACTTATAGGTTATGTATATGTGGCACCCCAGGGGTCTGGTTTTCCACAGTAATGTAATGTTATGTCTGAGAGCAGGTGGGAGGTCCTTTGGTCAGGGATCCTGTGCATGCCACACCTCCTGCCCAGTCTTGGGAGGGGAAGAACTTCCCCTGTATAAACCCGGGGCTGAGGCAGGGTGAGTGAGACAAGGAGAGTGGAGACAAGAAGCAGCATAGGAAACAGCAGAGTTACAAGGAGTCAGGGGCTGGCAGCTGCAGAGCTCGCCCTGACTAAGAAGATTCTTTACCGGACCCGGAGTCCGAGGCTGTGGGGACTAACTCCTACCCAGCAGCAGAATCCGTCAGGCAGGGGATTTCAGGTCCTCTGGCCCAGAAGCCCGAAGGCACGGTCACACGCGTGGGACCAGCACCGCCATCGTGGAGCGGAAGCCATTAGAAGGCCCCGAGTCACCGGCCATACGGGTGAGCACCACACGGTACACTCAGGGACGTGGGCTACTTACATCAGCTTCTAGCAAGGTAGCCAGAAGAGTACAGTCAGTTTGGGAGGCCTACAACTACGCCTGGCCAGGGGAGATCCCATCTGCTCAAAGACTGACCAGGCCCCGTTTGCTAGCAAGTACTCCGGGAGGGTCTGTCGTTGTTACCAGTAAAGACCCTGAACTACACCGTACCGTCTCTGAGTGGTTCCTGCTACCCCCATCATCCACGTCGGCTGCCCTGAGGCCATACCCCTCCCGTTGGGGGTTATACTATCACGCTGCACAATCCTACCACCGGCCTCAGCGGTCTGCCCTGCAACAGCAGCTTCCTGGCTGCACTCAACGGGTGGCGTAGTCATCAACTATTTACTACTAATAGACTGCCGTCTAGTTTGACTCCCTGGGCACGGACCGGGTCACCGCCACGAGACTACAACCCTCCACTGATCCGGCTCCGGGTAGGCTCCCGCGTGCGCAACGCAGCGCGACACAGGCCCGGGGGCGCGTCAACTTTGGCGTAGTCGGCAGGATTTCGTGCCCGCAACCACCGGGTACTGCGTGCCTGAAAAGCAAAGACTGTTCAAACTTACCAGTGGTGAAGATTCCCGCTATCCGTGGAGGTTTCCCGCCATCCGGCGCCATCTTCTACCTTCTTCCCGCCATCCGCGAAGTTTTCCCGCCATCTTCGACCTTCTTCCCGCCATCCGTGGAGTTTTCCCGCCATTGGACGCCATCTTGAGGACGCCGCGCGGGAAGAAGAGGGGCGTGGACTCCGAAAGCGCGCGAGAACTGAAGCCCCGCCTCACGTCCGGACGTTGCGTAAGGTCCTGGAAGGAGCCCAGCAGACGCCGACGTCACAGGAGCGCGACGGAAGGTCCTCAACCCTGACGATCCACTGCGGAGCCGCGGCCTACGGAAGAGGATCATCGCAAGGTAGGCCACGGTCCACTAGGGGGGAGGAAGATGTCGGATACGGAGGAGAGCTTCATTGCCTCAACCCCCGCCAGCGCTACCGCTGCTGAAGTTATGCCCTTCACCATGCCCTATATCCCGGGAGCAGCTTGGCTACCCCAGTACTCAGGGGAGTCACATACCCTGCATGACTTTAGAGAAAAGCTGGATAGCCTCTTCCAGGTGTACCCCCTCACAGAAGAGCAAAAAGTGAGCATCCTGGTGGCCCAACTAACAGGGGCAGCCAAAAGGGAAGTAAAATCCTGGCCACCTGGGAGGAAGACTGTCGCAGGGATACTAACCCGGCTGAAGGACACCTTTGATACCCGCACCTCAGCCGAGATTAAGCTTAGATTCTACGGGTGCAAGCAGCGAGCGCATGAGAGTATAAGGGACTATGCACTAAACCTACAAGAGGCCCTGAGGGCCATAAAGCAGACCGACCCTGATGGGGTGGGAAACGAGGACAGGCTGTTGACTGAACAATTTATAGAGGGTTTATATTGCAATGCCCACCGAACCCAGTTGCGGGCAATGGCCTTACAGGATCCCCATCTGGACTTTGCACAGTTCAAGGACAGAGCCATCCGGGTGCTCCGAGAACCGGCACCAGGTGGCGTTGTGACCCACAGACGCCCCACTACCACTTACTACCAGGAGGCGGCGCCCTTGTCAGCAGGGCCTGTGGGAGCTGATGCGCAGGCTTTGGACAATGACCCGGCTCCAGACCTACACCATCAGGTCCAAGAGCTAGCTAAGAGCGTTGCTGCGCTAACCCGAACTGTGCAGTCTTTACAGGTTTCCACCCCAGGGAAGATCCAGCTGGCATCCAGACCGGAGGACATCCCGTGGCGTCGACCAAGGAGGACCCCACCGGCCAGAGGAAGACCCAGTGACCGATACAGTGAGGACGGACGACCCATCTGCCGCCGCTGCAATCAACCCGGACATATGGCAAGGTACTGTTCTTTAAACGGGCACAACCTGGGGTAGAGGGCCAACCCCCAGGAAAAAGATCACCAGGCCCATCGAACTGGCGCGACAGATATGTGGGAGGACGTCCAGTCTTGCCTGTGGTACTGGATGGCATTCCCATGAGTGCCCTACTGGACACCGGGTCACAGGTCACCACCATCCCGTACGTGCTCTTCAAGCAGTACTGGAATGACTCGGATATTACCCGCTACCCCGACGACGACTTGAGTATCATCGCCAGCAATGGTCAGCCCGTGCCACAGATCGGATTTAAAGAGGTGACCATCAAAATTGGTAGAGTCGAACTGGCCGCACAGGGACTGATCATTGTAGATATTGATAAACATGAGAGTCACCCAAAAATAACTCTAGGAACTAATGTAATTGAAAATTGTCTTGCAGAGGTGATTTTCCTTTTACAGCAGGTTGCCAAGAATGCCAGCTCCGGCGAGCAGCGGGTGCTCCAGAAAGAGATCCGGGCACTGATGCAACGGCAACAAGTGGAACTCTCCGGCGGTGAGATTGGTAGCGTAAGAATGTGTGACCCTTTTCCTATTGCCATGCCCCCAAAAAGTGAAATGATGATTTGGTGCCGGGCAGCTATTGGTCTGAGAGGTAGAGATTGCCAGGCAATGGTAGAACCAGTTTACTCAGACAGTAGGCCCACCATTTTGACAGCACGGGGGGTCGTCAATGTACGCCATGGGAGGGTGCCCGTTCGCATAATAAATATCGGGGAGAGGGAAGTGTACCTGCCCCGGTATGCCACGCTAGCCAAATTATATATCACTAATCAAAATTCTATACAATCTGTGGAACCCTTGCCTCCATCTCACCCGGAGGAAGGTAACGGCTCTAAGAAAGACATGGAGGACTGGTGTCAGCAACTACATCTGGGTACTGACTCCACTCCCTCACATCAGAAACAAGGAGTCTATCGGGTGGTTCAAGAGTATGAGAGAGTGTTTAGTAAACACCCGTTAGACTTCGGGCGAGTCAAGGGGGTAGAACATCGCATCCCCACGGGAGATCATCCTCCCATAAAAGAGAGGTATCGACCCGTACCCCCTGCACATTACCAACACGCCAAGGGGATGCTTAGAGACATGAAGGAGGCTGGGGTAATCCGGGATAGTTGTAGCCCCTGGGCAGCCCCATTAGTTTTAGTCAAAAAGAAAGACAACACCATGAGGATGTGTGTAGATTACCGGAAAATCAACCGTATCACACACAAGGATGCGTACCCCTTACCAAGGATAGAGGAGTCATTGGCTGCTTTAAGATCTGCTAACTTCTTCTCTACCTTGGATCTCACTAGCGGGTACTGGCAGGTTCCTGTAGCAGAGGCGGACCGGGAGAAGACCGCATTCACCACCCCGATGGGACTTAGCGAGTTCACCTGCATGCCGTTCGGACTCTGCAACGCCCCAGGAACCTTCCAACGATTAATGGAGTGCTGTCTGGGCCACAGAAACTTCGAGACGGTCCTGTTGTACCTGGACGATGTCATCGTATACTCCAAAACTTATGAGGACCACCTGAAACACCTGGCGGAGGTGTTCGAAGCTCTGGCGAGTTACGGCCTAAAGGTGAAACCCTCCAAGTGTCACCTCCTGAAACCAAAGGTGCAATACCTGGGACACGTGGTGAGCGCTGACGGAGTGGCTCCCGACCCCGATAAGATCACCGCAATTAAGGTATGGCCAAGCCCCTCCAGCGTAAAAGAAGTGCGGCAGTTCCTAGGGTTGGTAGGCTACTACCGAAGGTTTATTCCCGGTTTCACCAAAAAGGCAGCGCCTATGCAGGACCTCCTGATAGGCCAGTCCCGAAAGGCCAAGAACCAGAAGCCGCCCTTCAAATGGGAAGAGCTAGAAGAAGAGTCCTTCCGCCAGCTGAAGATGGCCCTCACGGGGGATGAAATCTTGGCGTACCCGGACTATAGCCAGCCCTTCATCCTCTACACCGACGCCAGTAACATCGGGCTAGGAGCCGTACTGTCCCAGATTCAGCAGGGGAGAGAACGAGTAATCTCCTATGCCAGCCGAAAACTGCGACCCACCGAAAGGAACCCCGAGAATTACAGCTCATTTAAGCTAGAGTTCCTGGCCGTGGTATGGGCAGTCACCGAGCGCTTTAGGCATTACCTCGCTTCTTCCCGGTTCACCGTATACACGGATAACAACCCGTTGACACACCTGGACACGGCAAGACTCGGTGCCCTGGAGCAGAGGTGGATGGCCCGTCTGTCCAACTACGAGTTCACAATCAAATACCGGGCAGGACGCTCCAATACTAACGCGGATGCCCTGTCCAGGATGCCCAACCTGCCGGACGAAGGAGAAGATCCGGAGGGACTGGAAGAAGTTGAACTCCCTGCGTTCCACCGTCATGGGACTATCCAGTATTCCCACCGGGTAAGGAGTAAGCAGGCTGCTACGTTGAACCCCTTACCCCACTACAACTGGGCGGAAACGCAAGACAGCGACCCTGCCGTCCGACTGGTGAAGGAGATGCTGACTCGGCCGGAGGCTCGCCTTGAACCAGACGCTCCGGAGGAAGCCAAACAACTATGGGCAGAGAAGAGTCGACTGTTCCTGTACAAAGGGAAGTTGTGCCGCAGAATGGTTAACTCCCGGACGCATGAATTACTCTGGCAAGTAGTGGTGCCACGAAGAGACGCAGCCATGGTGATGGAGGCATACCACGACGGAGCTGGACACTTCGGGTGGAAGAAGCTGGAGTTCCTGCTGCGCGAGCGGTTCCACTGGGTAGGCATGAGGGGAACCATCGAGAAGTGGTGCAGAGACTGTGGCCCGTGCAATCTGAGAAGGAAGGACCGGGCCAGCCAGAAGACTCCCCTGCAGTCCATCGTCACCCGGCAACCGTTGGAACTGGTAGCCTTGGATCATGTAAAACTGACCCCAAGCAGAAATGGCTACGTCTACGCGTTAACCATCGTGGATCATTACTCCCGGTTCTTGGTTGTCGTCCCCGTCAAGGACTTAACGGCTCAAACAGCAGCTAGAGCCTTCCAGCAGCACTTCTGCCGTCCACACGGGTACCCGGACCAAGTGCTGACGGACCAGGGACCTGCCTTTGAAGCGGAGGTCTTTCAGGAATTCTGCAATCTGTATGGCTGCCGGAAGATAAGGACGACACCCTACCATCCGCAGACTAATGGACTTTGTGAAAAAATGAACCAGGTGGTAATGGATCTTCTAAAAACGTTGCCCCTGGAAGAACGCAGTCTGTGGCCTGAAAAGTTGCCCGATCTGGTGGACCTATACAACCACATCCCGGTAGGTTCCACCAACTGTACCCCGGCTTACCTAATGAGGGCAAGACCTGGTAAGTTACCTGTTGACCTGGAAATGGGAGTCCTGACCCCCGAGGACACTTCACCAGAAACAGACTGGGACACAGAGAGGCAGCAGCAGTACCGGAGGGTACAGGAGAGCGTGGAGCGAAGTCTCTGTCAGGCTAGGGAAAGACAAGAGAAAACTTACAACCAGTATGCTCCCGCTGTTCCCCTGGTACCCGGAGAGCAGGTCTTGAAGAGGAAGAGACGGCTCCACAAGTTGGACGACCAGTGGGAGAAGGACCCGTACACCGTACTGCCCTCAAGCCACGAGAACCCGAAGGTCTGTACCATCAGTAAAGACGGAGGGGAAACCACAGCCATTGTATCCCGGGACCACCTGAAGAAGTGTCCCGAACAACTGAGGAACCCTGAAGAGGAACAAGAAGACCATCGACCCGTGGAAGAAAGGGAAGATATGGTTAGTACCGTGCTCGGGGACTTCCCTCAGTCTTGGACTCAAGTCAATGGTGCAGTTGTGGTACCCGTACTCACCTTCCTCCAACCATCATCCCAAGAACCTACGGAGCAACGGGTAGAGCTGGAAGAACAGCCGGTCCAGGAGGCAGAAGACTCCACACAAGCAGAACAGGAGAATCAACCCTCTGCTTATAGTGAGCCTGCCGTACCCCTAGTGAGACAAAGAGCCGGTAGACAGCTGCCCAGTTTACCCTTGACAGCTCCTACACCCTGTAGTTCAGGGCCAGACAGTCAGCTCCGTAGGTCCACTCGGGCCACTAGAGGCCAGTTACCCGCACGCTGGAGAATTTAAAGTGTATAAATTGTTTTATTTATGTTTTTCTGTGTCTTGTTGCTTGTGTATAATTTTGTGTTTCTAGTTATTTTTAGGAATCCTTGGTGGATTTACCGGGAATCCTTGTACATAGTTGGAGCGTAACCCAGGATGGACTAGAGACTGTTAAGGACTCGGGGTAGGACAGACCCCTACCTGGTTACGTCTCCCTGTGTTGGTGAAATGGACACCTTGCTCTCTTCAGAGACTGCACCCGGTTGCGGACACGCCGTAACCATCTTTATATGTTTTCTTATTGTATTATTAATGTTTTTGCCTTGTTATGTTTTTCTAAATGTGTTTAGTCCCGGAGTACTAAATTTCACTAGGGGGGAATGTGGCACCCCAGGGGTCTGGTTTTCCACAGTAATGTAATGTTATGTCTGAGAGCAGGTGGGAGGTCCTTTGGTCAGGGATCCTGTGCATGCCACACCTCCTGCCCAGTCTTGGGAGGGGAAGAACTTCCCCTGTATAAACCCGGGGCTGAGGCAGGGTGAGTGAGACAAGGAGAGTGGAGACAAGAAGCAGCATAGGAAACAGCAGAGTTACAAGGAGTCAGGGGCTGGCAGCTGCAGAGCTCGCCCTGACTAAGAAGATTCTTTACCGGACCCGGAGTCCGAGGCTGTGGGGACTAACTCCTACCCAGCAGCAGAATCCGTCAGGCAGGGGATTTCAGGTCCTCTGGCCCAGAAGCCCGAAGGCACGGTCACACGCGTGGGACCAGCACCGCCATCGTGGAGCGGAAGCCATTAGAAGGCCCCGAGTCACCGGCCATACGGGTGAGCACCACACGGTACACTCAGGGACGTGGGCTACTTACATCAGCTTCTAGCAAGGTAGCCAGAAGAGTACAGTCAGTTTGGGAGGCCTACAACTACGCCTGGCCAGGGGAGATCCCATCTGCTCAAAGACTGACCAGGCCCCGTTTGCTAGCAAGTACTCCGGGAGGGTCTGTCGTTGTTACCAGTAAAGACCCTGAACTACACCGTACCGTCTCTGAGTGGTTCCTGCTACCCCCATCATCCACGTCGGCTGCCCTGAGGCCATACCCCTCCCGTTGGGGGTTATACTATCACGCTGCACAATCCTACCACCGGCCTCAGCGGTCTGCCCTGCAGCAGCAGCTTCCTGGCTGCACTCAACGGGTGGCGTAGTCATCAACTATTTACTACTAATAGACTGCCGTCTAGTTTGACTCCCTGGGCACGGACCGGGTCACCGCCACGAGACTACAACCCTCCACTGATCCGGCTCCGGGTAGGCTCCCGCGTGCGCAACGCAGCGCGACACAGGCCCAGGGGCGCGTCATATACAAGTATCATTTCAATGTGTCCATTAATACACATAAGCCACCCGAAGGCAGGTCATAAGAATAATCCCCAGAGAGTTATATCATAATGCCCTGAAGCTTAGTAGATAGAAATCCATACAGACCATGTGCCATCATTTGAGGAACCACACTGCCTCGTACCCCAACGCGCGTTTCACATTCTGCTTCGTTGGGGGGTACTGAGGCAGTGCCATACCTGGGTTTTTATGTAGTAGATAAGTTCTAATCACCTGTGGCACCCCGTGCTAATGGGCGCACACACGCCGTCCATTGCGCGTCGCCCTCCCACGGCCGGCGTCCCGGAAGTCAGACCGCGCAAAGCCTGATCTCCGATTGGACGCCGGGCAGTGGAGGCGAGGCCACAATGACACGGCGCGCACGCGCGCCACATGGGAGGTATTTAGACGCCATTTTGGGTTAGGGCAAAATTGCCCATTGTCCATATATCACCATACAGATTACATTAGAGCAAGATAGTAAAGTACATCTATATTCTACGTTGTAGCAGATGATTTTATCTTCACGTTAAATAATTAATTTGTTCAGTCCAAGTTCGAATTCAAAATCTTGAAGATAAAAAAGCAAATATTTCAAATCTTGATATATTAATAACATGCATAGTGAAAGTATAGAGATCTATCACATTTATCTCTATTGTAACATATGTTATTACAAAATATACAAATCCCAGGAAAAACAACATAGTGTATTGGTATGGGTACGGCCGCAGCAATGTCATAATCACAGCAAAAATGGAGCAAAGCTCACTGAATCGTTTAAACCATTAGGTTTAATAGTATCAAGGATAGTAATCCATTTTGCTTCCGTTTTATATAATAGATTTTTGGCATCGCCTCCCTTCGCACCAAGATGGATTTGATCAATTGCTCGAAAACGTAGGAGGCGCCTATTACAATTATGGGACTCACGAAAGTGTTTAGGGATATTTTTAAGCTTTGTTATTTGTTCCAAGTCAGTAATTTTTGCCGCATTTTTAATATCGCGTATATGTTCCAAAATTCTCACATGGAATTCTCTAGATGTTAATCCCACGTAGATTAATTTACAGGGACAAATTGCCCAGTAAACTACATCAGTGGAGCGACAAGTCATCCGATGAAGAATCTTGAAGGTACGAGTATTAGAAGAGTCATGAAATTCAAAAACTTTTTTTTTATTTTCCTATATTGTAATTGATACTGGCATTATTAATACGTTGTAATGGTGTTATAAAACTCTATATACAGTGCTGGTCAAAAGTATTGGAACCCCTGCAATTCTGTCAGATAATACTCAGTTTCTTCCTGAAAATGATTGCAATCACAAATTCTTTGGTCTTATTATCTTCATTTAATTTGCTTGCAAGGAAAAAACACAAAAGAGAATGAAGCAAAAATCAAATCATTCATCATTTCACACAAAACTCCACCCTCAGCCTAATACTTGGTTGCACAACCTTTAGCCAAAATAACTGTGAACAACCGCTTCCGGTAACCATCAATGAGTTTCTTACAATGCTCTGCTGGAATTGTAGACCATTGTTCTTTGGCAAACTGCTCCAGGTCCCTGATATTTGAAGGGTGCCTTCTCCAAACTGCCATTTTGAGATCTCTCCACAGGTATTCTATGGGATTTAGGTCTGGACTCATTGCTGGCCACCTTAGAAGTCTCCAGTGCTTTCTCTCAAACCATTTTATAGTGCTTTTGGAAGTGTGTTTTGGGTCATTGTCCTGCTGGAAGACCCATGACCTCTGAGGGAGACCCAGCTTTCTCACACTGGGCCCTACATTATGCTGCAAAATTTGTTGGTAGTCTTCAGACTTCATAATGCCATGCACACGGTCAAGCAGTCCAGTGCCAGAGGCAGCAAAGCAACCCCAAAACATCAGGGAACCTCCGCCATGTTTGACTGTAGGGACCGTGTTCTTTTCTTTGAATGCCTCTTTTTTTTTCCTGTATACTCTATGTTGATGCTTTTTCCCAAAAAGCTCTACTTTTGTCTCATCTGACCAGAGAACATTCTCCCAAAACGTTTTAGGCTTTCTCAGGTAAGTTTTGGCAAACTCCAGCCTGGCTTTTTTATGTCTCGGGGTAAGAAGTTGGGTCTTCCTGGGTATCCTACCATACAGTCCCTTTTCATTCAGACGCTGACGGATAGTACGGGTTGACACTGTTGTACCCTCGGACTGCAGGGCAGCTTGAACTTGTTTGGATGTTAGTCGAGGTTCTTTATCCACCAACCGCACAATCTTGCGGTGGTGCGTTGAAATCTCTCGTCAATTTTTCTTTTCCGTCCACATCTAGGGAGGTTAGCCACAGTGCCATGGGCTTTAAACTACTTGATGACACTGCGCATGGAAGACACAGGAACATTCAGGTCTTTGGAGATGGCCTTGAGATTGCTCATGCTTCCTCACAATTTGGTTTATCAAGTCCTCAGACAGTTCTTTGGTCTTCTTTCTTTTCTCCATGCTCAATGTGGTACACACAAGGACACAGGACAGAGGTTGAGTCAACTTTAATCCATGTTAACTGCCTGCAAGTGTGATTTAGTTATTGCCAACACCTGTTAGGTGCCACAGGTAAGTTACAGGTGCTGTTAATTACACGAATTAGTGAAGCATCAAATGATTTTTCAAAGGGTGCCAATACTTTTGTCCAGCCCCTTTTTTAGGTTTGGTGTGGAATTATATCCAATTTGGCTTTAGGACAATTCTTTTTGTGTTTTTTTCATTGAAGACAAATTAAATGAAGAGAATAATACCAAAGAATTTGTGATTGCAATCATTTTCAGGAAGAAACTGAGTATTATCTGACACAATTGCAGGGGTGCCAATACTTTTGGCCAGCACTGTACATGTTATCTATGATCTATGTGAATTACACTTGATAATACCTGCATTGAATTTTTTATATTACTTCTGTACTATGTTTATGACTTTTGGTCTAAGAATCTACCATGTTGCCACATTAATCTATTACTTATAACCACACTGCCTCAACTTTTAATTGGGTCTTTTTTAGGGGCAATTTTTTATATATAAGGGGTGTCTGTTGTTTGTGAAATAAAAACTCTTGATATAATACGTTTATTAAATACATGAATTTTTACTCATTGATTTTTTCTAATGAGGGATGAGAATTAGTATTAGTTATATTGGTTATCCTCATTGTTTCTTTGAATGGAATATTATACCTGAAATGAATCTTGTTGTCCTACTCTGTATACCTAAAAATAATAGTCTCACACATCTATTGTCCTCAAAAATAATAGTGCCAATCACATAGTGACCAAAAATAATAGTGCCATACACACAATAACAAAAAATAATAGCGTCCAACATTTAATTTTCCATCAAAATAATAGTGACACTCACACAGCGCCAAAAAATAACAATGCTACACATAATGGCAAAAATAGAAGTCACATGCAGCTAATGGCCAAGAAATTTATATTTCCATTCACATGGTGCCTAAAAATAATAGTGCCACACACAATGACAAAAAATAATAGTCTATACAAGAAAAAACTGCACAACAAGTTGAAATATTTTTGGAGAAATTATGACGAAAAACATCAAGTTTATATATACAAGTAACAGAAATAACTTTGCAGTATATTCACCACTGTGAACAAATCTACGGTACGGGCTTGTGCAAGGTTGCGACTTAGATTCTGGGTGTGGGTGATCCCTGTGCGGCAGGTGTGTGATTCCCTTATTGTCGGTCAGTGTCTCTGCTCTCCTGCTCAATCTATAGAAGTGCAAGTCTGCACAGGGATCACCCTGCCCGTACCGCAGTCTGGCTGATTTGTTCACAGTGATGAATATACTGCAAAGTTATTTCTATTACTTGTATATATATACTGGATGAAATATTTTTGGGATAAATTATGCAGAAAAACAAATTGTTGTGCCGTCTTTTGTTTTGTATGGTCTATAGCCAGTTGGTGGGAGCAACTGCTATGCGGCTATTATAGGTGTGGGACTTTAGTATTAAATAAGCCACTTTTTCAATTTGTGAAAAAAATAATAGTCTTACACACCTAATTCCACAAAAATAATACAGCTACTCACGGAGGTCCCAAAAATAAAAGTTTCACACACCTAAGTTCCAAATAATAATAGCGCCATTCACAGTGCCCCAAAATAATAACGCAACACACATAACACCTTCAAAAAATACAATGCCACATCTATCTACTGTATAGTGCCTCAAAAATAATAATGTATTAACTATAGTGTGCCCTAAAATAATAGTGCCACTCATTTAGCGTAAAAAAAAAATAATGTAATAGTGCCA
Source organism: Phyllobates terribilis (assembly GCF_046119375.1). Lineage (NCBI taxonomy): Eukaryota > Metazoa > Chordata > Amphibia > Anura > Dendrobatidae > Phyllobates > Phyllobates terribilis. Next base: position 94,919,407 of record NW_027362765.1, read on the forward strand.
TTGACATAGTGGTGCTTACTGTATCTGGTGCCTAAAAGTTATAATGCAACACACTCTGTATCCACAAAATAATAGTTACTGTGTATAGTAGATCTGTGTATAGTATAGTAGTACTGTGTATACTAGATCTGAGATGATCTAGTGAATCCTGCTTTGAGCAGGGGGTTGGACCAGATGACCCAGGAGGTCCCTTCCAACTCTACCATTCTATGATTCTATGATTCTACATTTGATTTATACCTAGTGAAGTCCACAAGCTTCTTTTGGTTTGTGCCATGGTTGCCCTGCCTTAGCAGCTGGATGCCTCCTTTTGCAATGAAGTATACGCAAAGCATCACCCAGAGGATTCAGATATAGTTGATCATGAACCTCAGCCATGTCAACATTTAGAGGGAAATTGTGATAGAGCACCTAATACACCATAATAGGAGCACCATGAGCTCTTTGATACTTACCACAGCACCACTTTTGTGGTAACTGTGTCAGAGACTCCAGTAAAGAGACTGGCCATTTTCATTGCTATTAACCTATTTTAAAGAGCACTTGTCAAGAGGTTAAAAGTGTCCAGTTGTGAATTTATTTTATTCTCTCTGCTCCCTTAAGTAATCTGCTTTTTTTTCTAAATTCACCATATGGTTTCAGAGATACAGGCCTTTTTATTTAGTGCTAATGTTTATGGTCTTTGCAAGGGGCGGTGCTCACATGGTAATAATACAGAGCAGCCTAAGGACACGGCCCCCGAGGATCCTCTGAGCCACATCCTCTTGTAAAGACTATAAAAACTAGGACAAAGTAAAAAGGTCCATATATCTGGGACCATATATTGGATTTAAAAAAAAAAAGCAAAATGGTCAGGGGAGCAACAGAAATAAAATAAGCGCAAAAACTGGCCACTTTTGACCTAGTTATAGGTCCACTTTAAAGGACATTTTTCAACAAAATAAGGATGACTGATAAATGCTTGAGCTCTCGGGATGCCCCTAACTCGAATGGAAGTCTGAGGGGGAGTTTTAATGTAGAGGTGCTTGGCTTTTTCCATTACCCACAGATACATAACTTGTTAAAGTATATGGTAATAATATGAGCAAAATAAGTATTCAGTAGCGAATGTGTGATTTCTTCTGAGGGCTGATGATCTCACCTTGTTTTGCTCTTTCACCAGTTAAGCCTGTGATCCGCAGTCACATGTATTGAGCTGTTGTTGGTATCTGACTGCTCTTTGCTTCCCCCGGGGGATGCTAGAACCCCAAGTGGGCGTTTGTGTTTGTGCTAATGAGGTGTATCTAGCTTGCAAATCACCCAATCAAACCTAAAAATCATGTCTCTGTATTCTCATTTAATCTACGAGCTGTGCTAGTTCCAATTATCTCTGTCTGTTCTATGTGAGGTAACTATTTCGTGTGCGGAACAGATTAGAAATGTGTAGTCATATTCAGCAGAAAGTTAGTACCTTTTAGATTCACTGGACCACATTCAAGACTGGATCCACAGAAGTGCATATCACTACCATCCATCACACTCTAAAATGGACAGCAGACCTTATACCAAACCCCTGAACAGATACAAACTGGGACCAAACCCCCTAAACCAACTCAAACCCCATAAATACCCCAGACCAGACCCCCTAAATCCTGACACAGTCCAGGCCCATAAGCAAATATGGACCTCAGAACAAACAGCTAAATATAGATCAAGAAAATACCCCTAAGTAAAATAGTCTACAGTCTACACCCAAAGGCTTCAGACCAGACCCTCTAAATATAAATCTAGCCCAAGCCCCTTACTACCAACCGAGTACAGGCTATCCAAAAAAATGGATAGCTCAAATCTCATGAACTAAAATAGACCCCAATCCAGATCCAATAACCCCAAAAAAGCTACATAAAAGGGTGATGGTTAGGGCTTAGGCAGTACTAAATCACAGTCCATCTTTGCTGCCCAGTGTTTTGTTATCATCCATGTTGTCATGTGGTTTTATACCTTAGTGAATTCACACTGTCATCTAGTTTCTTACCAGTCCATCCATTATATCCGGTGGTTTACTAACTGGACCCACCTTTGGTGTTCTGTGTTTTTCCCCCAAGTCCATATTTGATGCTCATTAGTTTTTTACTATTCATGGTGACCAGAGGTTTCTTACAATTCACGGTGGACTTTGGTTTCTCAACATTCATGGGGTACATTGGTTTCTTACCATCCATGGTGGACTGTGGTTTCTTATCACTCATGATAGACTGTGGTTTCTTACCATCCATGGTGTACTGTGGTTTTTTACCATCCATTGTGTGTTGTGGTATCTTACTATCCATTGTGTACTGTGTTTTCTTACCATTTATGGTGTACTATGGTTTCTTATCCACTTGTATGGTGGGTTCTTACCAGCCATTGTGTACTGTGGTTTCTTACCATCCATGGTGTACTATGGTTCCTAACTATCCATGGGTTACTGTGGTTTCTTACAATCCATAGTGTACTATGGTTTCTTACCATCCATGGGAGATTGTGATTTATTACTAGCCATGGTGAACAGCGCTTTTTTGCCTGAGTCTATCCATTTTGTCTCATGGTTTCTTACCATCCATAGTGTCCAGTAATTACTTTAGTCTATCCATGGTGTCCAGTGGGGGCCTAACAGAGAAACAACAATAGGTCAAAATTCAAAACAAAGTAAATCGGATAGAGGGAACTAAAAATATGAGATGTTCTTAAAGGATCAGTTTGGATCATACTTACCAACGTTCATGGAACTAACAGGGGTCTTCCAGAAAAAGAGGAGACCTCCTGGATTCATAGAATAGACAGCATCACTGAAGACCTCCTGAAACGTCTTGGAAACCATTGCTTCTGGAAAGTACTTTATGTTTGATGCTGGGATGTCCCATAAGCAGATGGAGGCTTGTGTCCAATTGCACATTCAAGAGCTAGGAAAAGGAGAGTGGAATATGCATGTAGGGGCTGTTGCCTAAAAGGGACAAAAAAATTGGGTTCAGATGCCACGCATGACCAATAGTGAAAGTTTGTAAGTATGGCTTAGATTTCAAGATACAGATGTAGCAGAGCTGAATTTGCCATTGAACCGAGCATCCATGTATTTCCTTTCAGAAATTTATAGTAAATCCATGGCAGGTAAATAGAAAGACATTTTTTCTTCATCTTGATTTATCAGCTACCTCAGGACAGGGGTGAGTGAACACAGTTATGGATTTTTTTTATAACCCTTTAAAGCTACGGATACATTGGAATATCGCTATTAGTTTTCCCCAATGAAAAAACATTGCCCTGCTACATCTGACAAACTCAGCTCTGCTCTACCTTTGTAACGGAATGCTCCTTCATTATGTCATGTGCCATGAAATAAATGATGAGGGTATAGAGCGTTGTCAGATACCAAAACAACATCCGCTCTTTTGGTCGTTGCGGAATTCCAGGGGAAAAACAATAGCGCCGGATAATTGTTTTGGAACGCTTAGACATGTTGTGTTTGGTCTTCTTTTCTTGATCTCTCCCCAGAGGCCCATTATGGTAATTTCTCCCTTCTATAACTGGCAAATTGCATAACGAGCCAGATGATAAAGTAGCGAGAAAGGAGGAAATTTGCATTTTAATACATCTGTCTGAATCATTTGCAAGCACTGGGGCAGGATGAGGGGGTGCAAAGGGAAGAACGGCATGGTCCATATAGACCCTCTCATAGTGGGCCCCTTGGGATGTCCTTTTCATATGTAATGGAGCTGAACAAATAATCACTGTATTATTTCAATGTCCCCAGGCCCGAATACAGTTTTATCTCCATCCCCAGAGACTCTCTGTAGGGAAAATCTTACAGATTTAAGTATAGTCTCTCGCTGCACATACAAGATCTGGATATTAGAACACAAGGGCAAGTGATAGACCTGGAAGAAAGAGACTCTAGGAAAGCGTGATGTATGATGACCAAATTTATCTGTTCCCTATGAAATATCTAAATAAAGAGTTAAGCCATTACAAATGTGAAAAAGAAATACTGTAGACATTTTGGTCTTATATTTTGATTTCTATTTTATATTTTGAGATGTAATTTTGAAAGAAGCTGGTGAAGATGGATCAAAGCTGGTGACGATGGATCAAAACTGGTGACGATGGATCAAAGCTGGTGAAGATGGATCAAACCTGGTGAAGATGGATCAAAGCTGGTGAAGATGGATCAAAGATGGTTATGATGGCGCGAAGATGGTGAAGATGGATCGTAGATGGTTATGATGGCTCAAAGATTATGAAAGATGGTGAAGAGAGTGAAGTTGGATTGAAGATGGATCAAAGCTAGTGAAGATAGTGAAAATGAAACAAAGATGGTGAAGATGGATCGAAATGGGGAAGATAGATTGAAGCTAGTGAAGATGGTGAAGGTGGATCGAAGATTGTGAAGATGGATCAAAGCTGGTGACGAAGGATCAAAGCTGGTGACGATAGATCAAAGCTGGTGACGAAGGATCAAAGCTGGTGATGATGGATCAAAGCTGGTGACGATGGATCAAAGCTGGTGAAAATGGATCAAAGCTGGTGAAGATGGATCAAAGCTGGTTATGATGGCTCGAAGATGGTGAAGATGGATTGAAGATGGTGAAGATGGATCGTAGATGGTTATGATGGCTCAAAGATTATGAAAGATGGTGAAGAGAGTGAAGTTGGATTGAAGATGGATCAAAGCTAGTGAAGATAGTGAAAATGAAATGAAGGTGTTGAAGATGGATCGAAATGGGGAAGATAGATTGAAGCTAGTGAAGATGGTGAAGGTGGATCGAAGATTGTGAAGGGGGATCAAAGCTGGTGAAAATAGTGAAGATGGATCAAAGTATGTCAGTTTGGTTAGTAGCCTAGTGCCTTGCAAAATATAGAGTCCAGACTTGGAATATTTATGGTATTTAAGAGCAAAATATTGTACCAAATAAACCTCTCTAGAAAAGCAAAACATTTTGCAGGCCTCTTACTCCGTCCCTTAAAGCAGCCATATATAGGAAAAGTGCTCATGTAGGTGGTTGACACTCCCTACTGAATTATATTGGAGTTATAAAGATAGCTGAGCAAGTTACTACCTAAGACTATTTTTGGGAGAGATTATACTAACTTTTAAATTCCCCAAATTGGTACATTTAGGCTTGTCCTTGGAATGACCCAGGATTACCCCAAAATGCCCTGTCATGATCTGCAACTGCCATCTAGGGCATTGCCTTTAAGGGTGGTGGGCTGTTTGCCAGCACCAAAAGAGGTCTCCACTCTGATAATTGCTATTTGGTCTCCTAACCTCTATATATGCCACTGCACTTCCATAAGTTGGATCTCCGGAATCCTCTCATTAGTATAGCTCTTCAGTTTGGGTCTGTATTTTGCAGCTATCTGGTGCTCCAATTTATTGCATTGTGTTCCTCTAAAAGGCTCTCCATACATATGTAGATTATCTGGTGAGCTTTTGGTGCGCTTTTGGTTGTGCTTAGAGAAGCCAATCTAAACATGCAGACTGTGATGGAGAACAACAGAGAACCACCCTGATAATACAGGGGATACATTTCAGACCACCTTACACTCCTATATACAATGTAGCTAAACTGGAGCCACTGAATGCTTGAACAGACAAGAGCTAGATACGCAACAGTGACTTTTTCATGTTGTTTAATATTGTTACTATACCGCGGAGTTGTTCATCCCTGATTGACTGTAGCAGACCCCCACCCCCTTATATTAGCGAATACAATTAGGAAACTAACAGAAGATGCTGAACGGCTCATATGTAATGTGATGAATTGCCGTACATAATCAGAACACAATGTTTCAAGAACGTTCTCCCATTGTCTGATGATTCATGCATCAACTCTTCTGTTCTTGTTCTTCATTGCAGCCTACAACGCTTCCTCAAATATTTAGTATGTCATTACCATGCTCTAGCGTCCAGAAATATCATCTGGATGGTTTGTGGAAACTGACATATTTTAGAATTTGTGTTAATGTCTTATCTCGGCATCCTGGAGGTATATACAACCATGAGCTGCCTTGGAGACAAGTAGGGTGAACACAACTGGAACCACTCTAAAGCTCTCCACCCTACAAGTCTGCAGTCTACGAAGTCTGATCACTATAACACTGTGTAAGATTTTACGGTACACTCTACCCATGCAGAACACATGCATGTGACGCGCCCCCTGGGCCGTGGGGGTTACTCGGCAGCCGGGCCTATGGATGCTGGTGGGGGATATCACGGTGGCTGGCCCGGTCCGTGGCCCAGGTCGGTCAATAAAAAGGGGGGTTTTTATTTATAGGGGGGTTTATAAAGTTCGTAACACCACCTGTGGTACCTGGTAAGGTTTACCAGCGCTGCTGCAGACCTCCGGGGGGTGATGGGATGGCAGCTGAGGTGTTTCTGCTCCCCAAAGGTGGAGCGGGCCCCCGGGGCGGTGTGGAGTTTGATGGTGGTGATGCTGGGGCTTGTAGTGCAGGCGGGATGGCGCAGGTACGGTCCAGGCTACTCAGTAGGGTGGGTGCACTTCAGGACTTCTCCCCAGTGAGCGGGTATAAGGCCTCCTGGTCCGTGTCTGCCTCTCTGTATGCTCCTGGCCAGCCTGCAACTGGGACTAGCTTATGTGTCGTGCTGTTCCTTCACCTGTCGCTCGGTAGTAGGACTTTCTGCTGGTAACAACTCTCCCTGGACGCTGAGGCCTTGTGGTTCCTGGTCTTGTAATGGGTCTAGCTTCAGGTCGTCCAGGGACTTGTAGTCCCTACTGGGTATAAAGGAACCCTGTAGGCGCAGATCCGGTGTCCGGTTTGTATATCGGGGTGAGCCTATGATGCTCCTCTGCCCCCTCAACTCCTCTCTCCTTTCTCCTCTTGCCTTTGGCCTCACTCAGGGCCCTCAATACGGCAGCAGCAGACACGCTGCGTCTTCGCTGCTCTCAGCATCAGCACGCTCTCAGACTCTCTCTCTCAGTCTGACTCACAACTCTAAACTGACTGACTGCCTGGCTCCACCCTCCATATATATATATCCCTAACGGGCTCCCTCTGGTGGTATGAGGTGGAAGGGTGGAGGTATTTGTATGTAGTGAGGGCTTCTTGTGGAGAAGTCCGTCCATGCACCCTGGGTCCTGTGGTACCTGTGCGCAGCAGCGTGCCACACATGCTTTGCCAAAGTGAACACGTGTATAGAAGGTGGGAGGTGGAATACTAGAGAGATGCATTTTGGCAGAAAGTGCATTCGGTTGATAACAATCTAAGGTCTTTAGACATCTTTAGTCCAAAATGGCTTTACACCCAACTAAAGAAACTTGGACAATAAGGTCAACATTAAAAAGTCCTGAATGTAGTGACCCGGACCAGAAGGCGTTCATCATTTGGTGCTCCTAAAATGACAATCACTGAAGACCCATAACATACACAGCCATTGTGACACCAGAAAAGAGCAAGTAGAGATGAGCGGATCTTTTGAAATTCAAATTCGACCACTTCACCGAATTTTCCCCCCAAAAATGTGATTTTGTTTACATCTCAATATTGGAAATCTTGTAATTACTTGGAAAATACACATAGGGGAGAGGAGAGAGGGAGCACCTTTCTGACAATAAAAACTTACACTCCACAGGAGAAAGAGATCGAGGACCCTGCTGACAATAAGAACTTACACTCTACAGAAGAAAGAGGGAGAGCACTCCTCTGACCATAGGAGCTTACACTCTACAGAAGAGAGAGGGAGAGCACTCCTCTGACCATAGGAGCTTACACTCTAGAGAAGAGAGAGGGAGAGCACTCCTCTGACCATAGGAGCTTACACTCTACAGAAGAGAGAGGGAGAGGGTCCCACTGACCATAAGAGCTTACACTCTACAAGAGAAAGAGGACTCTGCTGACAATATGAGGTTACACTCTACTAAAGAGAGAGAGAGAGGACCCTGCTGACCATAAGCGCTTACACTCTACAGGAGAGAGAGAGGACCCTGCTGGCCATATGAGCTTACACTCTGCTGAAGAGAGAGATGACCCTGCTGACCATAAGAACTTACACTCTGCTGGAAAGAGGAGCAGGAGAGAGAACCTCACTGATCACAGGAGCTTACACTGTACAGGAAAGAGAGAGAGAAAGGACTCCAGTGACCATAAGAGGTTACACTCTACAGGAGAGAGGACCCCGCTGACCATAAGAGCTTACACTCTACAAGAGAGATAGGACCCTGCTGACCACAAGAGCTTACACTCTACTGGAGAGAGAGATTTACTCAGTGACTTTGGAGATGCACTCAGCTGTACAAGCTGTGCTCCGCTGGGAACCACTGATCTGTGATGACCCAGGTACTGACCACCACTGTACAAGATATGATAATTCGCTAGATGTCATAGCTGCAGTGCATTATGGGGAGGTTTGCGGGGCAATGCAAAATGATGTGAACCCATTCTCCAATGCTTCTGCAGTGTGGGAAATGGTGTAAAGAATTTTTTTTTTGCAAATTGCAAATCAAATCCTAAAATGCTCGAATTCGCGTGAAACCACTAATTTCAGTACTTAAACTAGATCCTCCGTGGGTCGATCTGCTCATCCCTAAGAGCCAGCCAAAGAGTACTCATAACAGTACCACAATAACACAGCCATAGTGCCTATTATAACAGTGGCAACTACACAGGGCACAGACCAGTTGGTTAATTTTTTTAATACACTTGCACAGCATACAAGTGCTTCTCACTAAATTAGAATATCATCAAAAAGTTAATTTATTTCAGTTCTTCAATACAAAAAGTGAAACTCAGATATTATATAGAGTCATTACAAACAGAGTGACCTATTTAAATTGTTTATTTCTGTTAATGTTGATGATTATGGCTTACAGCCAATGAAAACACAAAAGTCATTATCTCAGTAAATTAGAATAATTAACAAAAAACACATGCAAAGGATTCCTAAGCATTTAAAAAGGTCCCTTAGTCTGTTTCAGTAGGCTCCACAATCATGGGGAAGACTGCTGACTTGACAGATGTCCATAAGGCAGTCATTGACACACTCCACAAGGAGGGTAAGCCACAAAAGGTCATTGCTAAAAAAGCTGGCTGTTCACAGAGTGCTGTACCCAAGCATATTAATGAAAAGTTAAGTGGAAAGAAAAAGCGTGGTAGAAAAAGGTGCACAAGCAACCGGGACAACCACAGCCTTGAAAGGATTGTTAAGAAAAGGCCATTCAAAAATTTGGGGGAGAATTGGGGGAGATTCACAAGCAGTGGACTGCTGCTGGAGTCATTGCTTCAAGAGCCATCATACACAGACGTATCCAGGACATGGGCTACAAGTGTCGCATTCCTTGTGTCCAATATACAACGCCAGATGTGTTTTACCTGGTCCAAGGAGAAAAAGACCCGGACTGTTGCTCAGTGGTGCAAGGTGTTGTTTTCAGATGAAAGTAAATTTTGCATTTAATTTGGAAATCAAAGTCCCAGAGTCTGGAGGAAGAGTGGAGAGGCAAAATCCAAGCTGCTTGAGGTCTAGTGTGAAGTTTCCACAATTAGTGATGGTTTGGGGAGCCATGTCATCTGCTGGTGTAGGTCCACTGTGTTTTATGAAGACCAAAGTCAGCGCAGCCGTCTACCAGGAAATTTACCACTTCATGCTTCCCTCTGCCGACAAGCTTTTTGGAGATGGAAATTTCATTCCCCAGCAGGACTTGGCACCTGTCCACACTGCCAAAAATACCAATACCTGGTTTACAAACAACAGTATCACTGTGCTTGATTGGCCAGCAAACTCGCCTGACCTTAACCCCATAGAGAATCTATGGAATATTGTCAAGAGGAAGATGAGACACCAGACCCAACAATGCAGACGAGCTGAAGGCTGCTATCAAAGCAACCTGGGCTTCCATAACACCTCAGCAGTGCCACAGGCTGATCGCCTCCATGCCACGCCGCATTGATGCAGTAATTGATGCAAAAGGAGCCCGACCAAGTATTGAGTGCATTTACTGAACATACATTTCAGTAGGACAACATTTCAGATTTTATAAACATTTTTCAAGCTGTTGTTATAAAGTATTCTAATTTACCGAGATAATGACTTTTGCGTTTCATTGGCTGTAAGCCATAATCATCAACATTAACAGAAATAAACACTTGAAATAGATCACTCTGTTTGTAATGACTCTATATAATATATGAGTTTCACTTTTTGTATTGAAGAACTGAAATAAATTAACTTTTTGATGATATTCTAATTTAGTGAGAAGCACTTGTATGAGCGGCAAAGTGGCTCTCAAATTAGTAGTCATCCAATGTCTAGCAACTCGACACAAGACGACGAATTAACGGCTCATATCTATTTTTTTATATTAGAAAGCAAATGCCCAATTGGTTGTGCCCAGTCCTCTCACACCGGGGCACAGTGGAGGATTCTGCAGTCATCTCCGTACATTATGTTAATGTTTTTTGCCGATGTCGACAAATGGAATATTTCAGCTGGATTCAATTTGCACATGCGAAAAAAATAATTGCATGATTACATATTATGTTTTCTCACAAAGCTATCCCCGCAACCCTGCTCGAAAAATCAAGTGTTTGTTTACCAAGTCCGTGTTTCCGAAGAAATTGGATAATTAGCGCTGATTTGCTAAACAAATTATGCATTTTTTTTTCCTAATTTCCATTTGCACTTGTAACAAGGTTTGTACAACTGAGCCGTGCCCTGATTGTCGGGTGTCTCGCAAATGTAATAACAAAACGTGTTCAAGCAGTTGACGACGCTCCCTACGAGGTCCTATAATTATGGTGCCAAAATAATCTGCAGTCAGGGGCTCACCCTCCATGAATCAATAGAACACATAAAATAAGCAACGTTGTAATATATCTTATCAAAGAAAACTGCTTATTACTCCTCCTGGACTGATCTTTCACTCTGAATTCATGGGAAAATCTGTAAAATCTGTATTCGGTGGAGACAGATTTTCCCATTACTGAGATAGGAGATAACAGTTGGTGCTTATAGGATTCCATGGAGAAGGGAGGAGCTAGAGGCCGACACAGACATTGTGATGCAAGCTCTCGTGAAACCGCAGTTACTGTCTCCACAGAACTTTATGAGCACTAACTGTCATCTATCTCAGTAATGGGAAAGTCTGTATTCACTGAAGACACATTTTACCTGTGAATTGATAATTTTGACAATGAATGATCAGTCCAGGAGGAGACAGAAGCAGATTGCTCTGATAAGATATATTACAACGTTTCTTACTTTCGCATGTACTATTGTGTTCCGAAAAAAAAAAAAAAATTAAAACCATGGTCACTCTTTAAAGGAAATCCTAATTCAAACCAAAAATTTGACCCTATATTTTCTGTACTTATACACAGACTGTCTGTAAATGAAGGCATGATAGAGGAGGTATATAATGAGTGATGTAACATCGGTACATTCTGTACCAACAAAAGTGTCCTGTCGAAAGAGAAATATTATTCATGTGATATACAGGGTGGTCCAAAAGTAGGTGGACAGAAAGTGTAATAAGGTTATGAAGGGGGAGATTTATCAAACATGGTGTAAAGTGAAACTGGCTCAGTTGCCCTTAGCAACCAATCAGATTCCACTTTTCATTCCTCACAGACTCTTTGGAAAATGAAAGGTGGATTCTGATTGGATGCTAAGGGCAACTGAGCCAGTTTCACAGATCTAGTTTTCACAGATAGATCTCCCCCAAATCTGTTTTCTGTTCAGATAATTCAGATAACACATAATGGCAAATAATTTAAATACAGATCAAAGAAAATGGACTTTAACAGAGTATTGGAAATCTCAAAATGCTGAAATCATTAGAGAAAATTGGGTTGAAACATTTGGTACTCAAGCCCCAAAGAGACAAACCATTTACCGCATTCGTGACAAATTCAATGCCACTGGCTCAATCCTTAATGCTCCAAAAACTGGTCGACCCAAAACAGTCTGTACAGAAGATAATAAACAACTTGTTGCTGAAACATTTGTTCAGAGTCCAAAAAAGTCCACCAGAAGAGCCTCTTTGGAATTGGGAATTTCACGCGCTTCTATCATGCGAATCCTGAAATCTATTGGGTGGAAAGCTTATCGTCCACGTCTAATTCATGGTTTATTGGAGGGTGATCCAGACAGGAGGCTGCAATTTAGTGAGATTATGCTTAACGAAATTGAAGAAAATCCAGTAATTTTAGATAACACTATGTGGAGTGATGAAACTTCTTTCAAATTATCCGGCCATATTAACAGACATAATTGTATTTACTGGTATAATGAGAACATGCAACAACTAAATGAGCCTGGTGTCAATGTTTGGGGTGGTATTTCAAGTTTTGGTGTTTTAGGACCAATATTTTTTGATGGAACATTCACAGGAGATAAGTATCTCGAAATTCTAATGAATCAAGTTGTTCCCCAGTTACAGCAACAGCCTAACTAAAATGACTTTTATTTCCAACAAGATGGGGCCCCTCCACATTATTCAAGAGTAGTCCGCGAGTATCTTGATGAAACATTTCCTAATAAATGGATTGGCCGAAGAGGCCCACTTGATTGGCCGGCACGTTCACCAGACTTGACCCCAATGGATTTTTTCTTTTGGGGAGTACTCAAGGACAAAGTTTATAGTCGAAAACCAAAAAGTGTCAGTGATTTGAAAAATTACATAAGAGATGCATTTCAAGAAATTAATACCCAAAGAGACTTGTGCAAAAAAGTTTGTCGAAGCCTAAGAGGCTTCAAAGCTGTGCAAATTGTAATGGAAAACAGTTTGAGCACCTGCGTTGATAAAATTTAAGGGCTTTTGTATTATTGTTCAGAATAAAATTTAATTGTCAATGTTATGCTTGTGTTAGTAAACATAATTTTATATATAACTCAAAATAAATGTTATTATTTTCTGGCCACCTACTTTTGGACCACACTGTATATGGGGACTACTCATTTTAAAGAGTTTTAATTTTTATTTAATCAATAATACACATGAAGATAAGAAACTGTATTGTATCTCATCAGAGAAATCTGCTTTTTTTCCTTCTGGACTGATCATTTATTCTTAATATTCTCAATTCAAGGGTAAAATCTGTCTTCAGTGAATACAGACTTTTCCATTACTGAGAAAGGAAATGCTCATGAAAATCTATGGAGGTAGGCAGATACAAACATTCTGTTGCAATTTCTTGTAAAACACAGTAACACTTAAATTTACCAGTACATAGTCCCTGCAGTAGCTATGTGAACAGATCAGAGTCCATTACAAAAAACATCTCTCTCTTACCCTCTCACAGCAGAAAGTCCAAGATGCAGACACAAGCTGCTCTAAATAACTACAAATCCCCTAACAGAAAGAGGGGGAGACACCAAGCACAATAGGGTCTTATCTGGTGGAGAAATTAGTCTAGGTGAGAGGTATAGGATTTAAAGATTTTTCTGTATTTTCATGACTATGAAAATTGTACATTCACACTGAAGGCATCAAAACTATGAATTAACACATGTGGAATTATATACTTAACAAAAAAGTGTGAAACAACTGAAAATATGTCTTATATTCTAGGTTCTTTAAAGTAGCCACCTTTTGCTTTGATGACTGCTTTGCACACTCTTGGCAATCTCTTGATGAGCTTCAAGAGGTAGTCACCGGAAATGGTCTTCCAACAATCTTGAAGGAGTTCCCAGAGATGCTTAGCACTTGTTGGCCCTTTTGCCTTCACTCTGCGGTCCAGCTCACCCCAAACCATCTCGATTGGGTTTAGGTCTGGTGACTGTGGAGGCCAGGTCATCTGGCGTAGCACCCCATCACGCTCCTTCTTGGTCAAATAGCCCTTACACAGCCTGGAGGTGTGTTTGGGGTCATTGTCCTGTTGAAAAATAAATGATGGTCCAACTAAAAGCAAACCGGATGGAACAGCATGCCGCTGCAAGATGCTGTGGTAGCCATGCTGGTTCAGTATGCCTTCAATTTTGAATAAATCCCCAACAATGTCACCAGCAAAGCACCCCCACACCATCACATCTCCTCCTACATGCTTCACGGTGGGAACCAGGCATGTAGAGTCCATCCGTTCACGTTTTCTGTGTCGCACAAAGACACGGTGGTTGGAAACAAAGATCTCAAATTTGGACTCATCAGACCAAAGCACAGATTTCCACTGGTCTAATGTCCATTCCTTGTGTTCTTTAGCCCAAACAAGTCTCTTCTGCTTGTTGCCTGTCCTTAGCAGTGGTTTCCTAGCAGCTATTTTACCATGAAGGCCTGCTGCACAAAGTCTCCTCTTAACCAGGGCCGGCGTCACCACCTGGCGCACCCGGGCAAGTGTCGGGGCCCTGGACTAACAGAGGGCCCCACTGGCAGTCTGGGACAACGCTGCTCACTCTGGGAGTGTCTAAAATGGAGTTGCTCCCGGGAGGTGATGATGCGATTGGAAGGGGCGGCGCCTCCTTCAGTGCCCACCGATACCAGGAAGCAGCATGGTGCTGCTGAGGCTGCTGTATATGAGGTGATGCTTCACTACAGATCCTGGGAGGGCTGAGAAGCAGCATAAGTGGTCAGTGTGGAGACAGCAATTATGTATTTAGTTTTTATGTATAGGACAAAGTGTAAATGATACTGTGTTTTAGGGGAATAAAAATGTGGATCAGGTTACTACATGAGGGTTGCATGTAGTGGGTCTTGCACACAGAATGTGCACAGTTCTGCAGGTTGTGAGGGCTTATGTAACTAAGGGGGTGATGTTGAGGGTCTTGCACATGGAAGGTACACAGGGGCTCTCCAAACGCAACATGATGTCCGCTAACAATTTGAGCCGACAATTTGTTAGCGGATACCATGTTGCATTTGGAGAGTCCCTGTGTGCCCAAACATTGGAGCTCCCCCACAAGTGACCCCATTTTGGAAACTAGACCCCCCAAGGCACCTATCTAGATGCATAGTGAGCACTTGGAACCCACAGGGGTTTCACAAATTGATTCATAAATATGAAAAAGTGTTTTTTTTTCACTTTTTCATTTTTACGAATCAATTTGTGAAGCACCTGGGGGTTCCAAGTGCTCACTATGCATCTAGATAGGTGCCTTGGGGGCTCTAGTTTCCAAAATGGGGTCACTTGTGGGGGAGCTCCAATGTTTGTGCACGCAGTAGCTCTCCAAACGCAACATGGCGTCCGCTAACAATTTGAGCCGATTTTCCATTCAATTTGTTAGCGGACACCATGTCGCGTTTGGAGAGCCCGTGATGTGCCTAAACAGTGGAGCTCCCCCACAAGTGACCCCATTTTGGAAACTATACCCCTCAAGGATTTTATTAAGGTGTATAGTGAACATTTTGAACCCAGAGGTACGACACAGAATTTGTTTACATTAGGTCATCATATTGAATAAGTTGTCATTAGTCTTGAGCGCAAGTGCTCGCTACTTGAGTTTGCATCGGGTACTCAGGTATGCACCATGTACAGCGTGTGCTCGAGTGACATGCTCGAGTCCCTGCTCCGCATGTTTCACGGTTATTAGACACCCAAAAAAAAACATGCGGGGATCGCTCGTGCATGGCAGGCAAGCCCCGTAAAGTTTTTTTGGCCGTGAAGCATATGGGGCAGAGACTCGAGCATGTCACTCAAATACCCACGATACTTAATGCATACCAGAGCACCCGATGCAAACTCAAGTAGCGAGCACTTGAGCTCAACACTAGTCGCCATATCGTCATCTTTTTTCTTACTTTGAAAAAAATCCCAACCTCATCACAACCCTAACCCCAACCCTAACCCCAACCCCAGCCCTAACCGTAGCACAACCCTAACCGTAGCACAACCTTAACCGTAGCACAACCCTAACCCTAGCACAACCCTAACCCTAGCACAACCCTAACCCTAGCACAACCCTAACCCCAAACCCAGCCCTAACCCTAGCCCAATCCTAACCCAAGAGTTTATTTTTGACGCCGTTCCTCGTGCGGTATAAGTGATTAGACGACTTTATTCTTCGGGTCGGTGTGATTACAGCAATACCAGAATCATATGGGGTTTTTATGACTGACAGCTGTCACACACAAAAAGACGCATTTTTTGTAAAATCTAGTTTTTGCATCGCCATATTTTGAGAGCTATAATTTTTCCAGATTTTGGCAGACAGTCATGTGACGGCTCGTTTTTTGCGGGATGAGTTGACGTTGTTATTGGTGCCATTTTCAGGCACGTGACATTTTTTGATCGCTTTCTATTCCGATTTTTGGGAGGCAGAATAAACAAAAAACAACAATTCAGGAATTGTTTTTTTTTTTTTTATTCTGTTCCGCGTGTGGTAAAAGTGATAAGGCAGCTTTATTCTTCGGGTCAGTACGTTTACAGCGGTATGACATTTATATCGTTTTTCTATGTTTTGCACTTTTACATAATAAAAGCAATTTTATAGAAAAAAATATTTTTTAGCATAGCTTTATTCTGAGACCTATAACTTTTTTATTTTTCGGCTGATGGAGCTGTGTGTCAGCTTGTTTTTTGCGGGACGAGATGACGTTTTCAGCGGTACCATTTTTATTTATATTTGTCTTTTTGATCGCGTGTTATTCCATTTTTTATTTGGCGGTATGGTGATAAAGCATTGTTTTTTGCTTCGTTTTTTTTTTTTTTTTTTTACCGTGTTCACTTAAGGGGTTAACTAGTGGAACAGTTTTATAGGTCAGGTTGTTCCGGACGCGGCGATACCAAATATGTGTACTTTTATTGTTTTTTTTGTTTTTTTTTATAATAATATTCATTGATGGGTACATTATATTTTTATTTTTGGTGGATTATTTTTTATTTATTTATTTATTTTTTTCACTTACTGACAGTTTTTATACTTTATTACTTTGTCCCACTATGGGACTTTCACTTTTTTTCTCTGATCGCCTGCATGGCACAGGAATGCAGCACCATCCCTGTGTCATACAGGCTATCAGCGCTGCACAGTGAGAAGATTGTTTGGAGATGCACTGCGCATGTCCAAACAATCTTCCTGCTGTCTGGTGACCCGGATGTTGTCATGACGACATCGGGTCATCATGGCAACACCCGGGAAGCCTTTGCAGACAGCACTGGAAGCCGGAAGAGGAGGTGAGTATCTGCGATCACCTCCCCTTGCCCCCGCAATGCTGCGATCGGCTGCGATCGACTTCGATCGCAGCATCGCAGGGGTTAATGTGCTGGGAGCGGTGCAGGACTGCTCCCTGCACATAGTACCGGGTGTCAGCTGTGACAATCAGCTGACACCCGGCGGCGATCGCGCCCCCACAGCCTGTGTGCGCGCGCCATCGCGATGACGTACTAATACGGGTCTGGCTCTTAAGTCCCAGGGCACAGACGCGTATTAGTACGTCAGATGTTATTAAGGGGTTAATGTAGTATGTTGTGGGTCTTGCACAGGGAAGGGGGGGAAGGTGATGTATGTCATTGGTCTTGCACATGAAATGTTCTGATGCTTCAGGCACAGGGCTGCATGTTGTGGGGCTTGCACAGTGAAGGGGGTGATGCATGCATGGCACTGCATGTTGTGGGGAATTGCATAGGAAAGTGATGTTGCATGTTGGGGGCTTGCATATGTAAGTGGGTGATGCTGAGGGTCTAGCACAGGGAATGGGGTGATGCATGCATGTGTTGCATGCTGTGGGGGCTTTTACAGGGAATGA
This sequence comes from Phyllobates terribilis, assembly GCF_046119375.1. Classification (NCBI taxonomy): domain Eukaryota; kingdom Metazoa; phylum Chordata; class Amphibia; order Anura; family Dendrobatidae; genus Phyllobates; species Phyllobates terribilis. Next base: position 94,937,052 of record NW_027362765.1, read on the forward strand.
GTTATGTGCACACCATCCGTACTGGCAACGCTTTGAACGCAGTATACTTTATGCTGCGTCCAAAGTGCTGCACGCAGGTGAATACGCATGTGTTCATTGCACTGATCTAATTTCTCTTGCGGAGACGAGCGACTCCGCAAGAGAAATTGACGGAAAGACGCACCGCATGTCCGTGTCCACCGGTGATCTGCAGGTGCCCGGAGATGCATATTGGGCATGGGATTTCTTGAAATCCCATCCACTTTGCTTGTAATGTCGAATGCTGTGGTTTGCACGCAGCACAAGTGTGCTACATCCAATCCGCAGCGTTTACTGACCGTGTGCACATACCCTTTATGTTGCATGTTGGGGCCTTGCATATGTAAGGGGGTGATGTTGCATTTCATTCCTCTTGCACGTGGAATTTGACTGATGCTGCATGCACAGAGCTGCATGTTCTGGGGCTTACACACTTAAGGGGTGCATCTGGAATCATAATATCTGTTAAAGGGGCCCACTGAGACTCTTTCGCCCAGGGCCCACAAAAACCTGGAGCCGGCCCTGCTCTTAACAGTTGTTGAAGAGATGTGTCTGCTGCTAGAACTCTGTGTGGCATTGACCTGGTCTCTAATCTGAGCTGCTGTTAACCTGCGATTTCTGAGGCTGGTGACTCGGATAAACTTATCCTCAGAAGCAGAGGTGACTCTTGGTCTTCCTTCCCTGGGGCAGTCCTCATGTGAGCCAGTTTCTTTGTAGCGCTTGATGGTTTTTGCAACTGCACTTGGGGACACTTTCAAAGTTTTCCCAATTTTTTGCACTGACTGACCTTCATTTCTTAAAGTAATGATGGCCATTCGTTTTTCTTTGCTTAGCTGCTTTTTTCTTGCCATAATACAAATTCTACCAGTCTATTCAGTAGGACTATCAGCTGTGTATCCACCAGACTTCTGCACAACACAACTGATGGACCCAACCCCATTTATAAGGCAAGAAATCCCACTTATTAAACCTGACAGGGCACACCTGTGAAGTGAAAACCATTTCCAGTGACTACCTCTTGAAACTCATCAAGAGAATGCCAGGAGTGTGCAAAGCAGTCATCAAAGCCAAAGGTGGCTACTTTGAAGAACCTAGAATAATAGACATATTTTCAGTTGTTTCACACTTTTTTTGTTAAGTATATAATTTCACATGTGCTAATTCATAGTTTTTATGCCTTCAGTGTGAATGTACAATTTTCATAGTCATGAAAATACAGAAAAATCTTTAAATGAGAAGGTGTGTCCAAACTTTTGGTCTGTACTGTATATATATATATATATATATATATATATATATATATATATATATATATACACACACACACACACAAAAGATGCAGTACATGATACACACAATGCGATTGGTGTTTTCAGGGGTAGGAACGTGACAGTCCAATCCACCACCCTTACATTCCTCTCCTCTTTAACAATGGTCGTCCTCGACCATTCAGGTACCTGGAAGACACAAACAAAAACACTCAAACGGTCTCTCTTCCGGATCAAGAGAGGTTCTTCTACTCGAGGGTTCAGCGTGACCCGGTCCCACTAGGTTGGGACCCCAGAAATGAGAGTTCACGTCCCCAACAGTGCAGGGGCACAGAAACTCCGACCTGGTGAAAGTCCCTCCGGATCAACATTGGTCCACAAGCCATCCACAAGGCTTCAAACTGGTTGGAACGTCGGGTTGTCCACCCCCTGCCCCAAACATTGGTCCTCTCGACCAGGACACATTCTTTATTGGGGCAGAGTCCACATGGGACACAGTCCATAGTCCCCCATCAGTCCATAGGACCAGGACACAGTCCCTTTAAAGTTTCCTCTCTTGTTTGCTATAAATCAGTCCTTGGCTGGGGGTGTAGGACCCTCCGGCGGCTGCAGCGCCTTTGAAATCTAGCAGGGGGGTGGGCTACGAGCACAAAAAGAAACTGGGAAGGGGGGAAAACAACAACTTTCTGACCATTCGCAACCATCAACACGAAAGATTCCCGAATCCCGTTGGTCTCCTAATCCGATCGAGCTATGGGCCAATGCACACATGTGCAGCAGTCACAACTAGGCCCACTTGACATTCAACTCCTCTTCTTTTCTGGCCACAGTCTCTCTAGCAGCCCCACTCAAACCCAAGTCTCCTTGGCCTCAATTTTCCTTACATACATGGCCGAGTGTGCTCCCTGGGACATGTTCATACTGCCCGGATTGACAGCCGTTTCGGCCAGTCCCAGTCTCCCGTCCTGCTCCGAGGTCCCACAGGAACTCGATACAGTCTCTCCACTGTCGTTCTGTACTCTTGTTTTCAAGAATGTAGCGGCCTCAGGTGCTGCAGGGTCCCATCGAGATGGAACATCTTCAGATACCTCAACTGTCTGTGACCTGATTCTGGAGACCACGATCGCGACACAGGCTCTCAGTCCATATTCTTTGAGGAACTGGACGCATTCTCCTTGGAGGCTTGGCCTTTTTTGGAGGGAACCAGCGTTGATATAGACCTTGTGCCCTGTCCCTTCCTCCATAACGAAGCTGAAACCTCATCCACGGTCATAGTGCCTCATGACTCCCTGAGTCATCTGGTGGGCAAGCTCCTTCCTTTCAGGACTGTCCAACTGGGTCCGGACCTACTGCTCTCTCTCCTTCTTAGCCTGTTTCACCCCCGCAATCCATTTCTCTTGTGAGGTGAAAGGTATATTCCCAGGACTGAGGTTTACTTCCGAGCTTGGGGAAGATGCCTTCAATATTGGAGGAGAGGCTTCCGTGGTTTGATGAGGATTCTCCAGTAGTCTGGGTCGGGGACTCACAAGACAATGGGCTAATAAGGCCTTGAGGTGTTTGGCCCGTCCACGGTCCAGAGGCTGAGCCGGGATGTAAGCCTCAACCTCCGTTTAGGATCCTAGTGTCACAAGTGTCTCAGATGCAACAGACAGTCGCTCTGCATCTGGCTGCAGAAGGTCTCTGCGTTTGGCATTGCAGACGCCTTCTTAATCCTTCTGACTTTTGGACCCAGCGGCAATCTCCATACTGCTCTGATTGACACACCTTGGCCTAGATGTTTATAAACTCTCAGTCTGCTTCAGGGAGTTGCCAGTAATATTCACATTTTCCCTTGTGAAGGTTTGGAGCTATAGCAGTCAGCTTATTTCCTCTCTGGTGCCATTGGAGGACGTTTGGTGTTATCTCTCTGGAGTCTGCTCAAGTTAAGTTTCTCCCCCTTTATTTGCCTCCTTTGTTGTCTTTAGTTTATAGTGGGGACTGGCCAGTGCTCATCCCCCCCTCCCTATCCAGGGCCTAGCTCTAGGGATATACAGGGCATAAGTTTCCTGCTCGGCGATTGGTGTGGAACCAATATAGGGATGGTAGGGGAGGCAAGGTGTTATTAGATCTGCCTAGGGGTCTCCACTCCCCCTTTCCCTAGTGTTTGGGCTTCCTTCCCCTCATCCCTTCGTATTGCACTTAGTCTTTCCCACACTGTGCGTGACACCTAGAGATCGAGCGACCTGCTCCATCAAGCCACTTGGCTTCACTTCTCGCTCCATCAAGCCACTTGGCTTCACTTCTCGCTCCATCAAGGCCATAAGCTTCCGCCACTCACTGCGTCCCGGCCCTCTTCAGTTAGGTATGTCGTACCAAAGTCCGGTGCGCTCCGTCCATGCTCTCTGATCCACCATCTTAGCTCTATGCTGTTCACTTGCCGACTTCCTACCCACAAATGGCATTGTCTGTTCTGCCTCCTGAGGCCTGTCGTGGCCCCACCTTTCACTGGCTGGAGTCCGTCCTGACTGATCATCCTGTTTCTCAAATGTCACTGTCCTTTTCCTCGGTCCACACCTTACTGAGCATATCTTCTACTTCTTCTTCACTCTGCGACGACGGTCATTCCCTGCTGTGGGTGGGCACTTTTGGTCGTGGTATTCTCCTCGGTAGCCATGCCTGATGAAGGGCTGTAATCCACTTTGCGCCTTTTTGCCTCTGGCTCACCCACGATGGGTGATCTGTCTTGCCGTTATGCGACACTCACCATCTTGCAGTCCTTGCTCAGTGCCATCTTCCCCGACACCTGAGTCTTCTTCGCACTACATGGTCCTCGCAGATGTAAGGCTTGATCCTGCCAACTAATTAAAGTGCAGCGCGGCAGCCGTGTGTGAGGCACTCATCTCCTTCTTTTACGCCCCATCACGATAAATGAAAGTGTGGGTCCTGGCTGGGTGTTTGTATTAGTGCTGTGAGGGCCTTACGCTGTTTCAGGCTGCATGCAGCTGGTGGTGTTGGCTGGCCAGAACCAAAGGTACTGCAGTTCAAGAAAGGAGACTCCCGTTCTAAAACACAGTCTTTACTAAACAGTAACTTGGTAATTGTTATGTACAAGGGATAGCGAGTACAAAATCTTATGGACGTTTCCTTTGCAGTATAAAGCATTTTCATTCACACAGTATCCTTCCACTGTAGTTTACTCCAGGGTCGGTGAAGCACACAGTTTTGCCCTACTTAGTCACAGCCTAGATTGTTGACACAGTCCTTATCAGCAAGGCTCCCTACTTGTTCAGCAGTTCTGCTATTTCTTCCACTACTGGCACCCTGGATCTACTGCTCCCACTAGTCACACAAACCAAGTCCTGTTTAAGTCTGTTACCTTCGGTGTTTTGCAAGCTCAGGGTTTCATTTCTAGAAGGCCACTCAGTCTCATCGGTCACTTCGGGATCTCTATATTCCCTTGTCCCTTAGTCTCCTTTTCTTGTACTTCACTCAATACGGCAGCACTGCTCAAAGAAAACTTCCTACTTGTACTTGAACTCGACCCCAACAAACTAACAGTAAGCACTTACTTGCCCTAACACTAATTTCCTCCCATTATGGGCTAGTCCCAAAGATTATACACTATCCTGCCTTACCCTAACGTCGCTACCTAAGCTACAGTCACTATGACTGTCCTATGCTATCTATCTTATTTTTATCACATCCTACACTGTACACTACTAACATTACTACATCACACAGGAACATATCACATTGCACAATATATATATATATATATATATATATATATAAGATGCAGGACATAATACACACAACGAGATTGGTGTCTTCAGAGTCAGGGACATGACCCTTACAATTCTTTGCTAGCCAGCTCCACTGGCCAGGATATCACACATTGCCCTCATGACAGTCACCTTATTTATTACAGACTCCAAACCAGACTAACTGAATAAATACAGATCTAAGACCAAACCTGAGAATAAATGGAGAGACCAGGTCTGGCCCCCTAAAAATACAGACCCCCTTGAACAAATATAAACACAAGATCAGACTTTTCACAGAACTCATGTGAGACGAGATACTGTACACTTTTATGGCTTCACCTGGTGAGTTGGATTCTCTAAGCTTTAGGTCAGGATGAGCAGCATGGACTGGAGGTGATGATGCAGCAGAACTGGATTTGATCGAACACCACCTGGATCAGGGAGGACCAGGACAGCAAAGTATGTAGGGCGTCAGGTGGGCAAGCGTAGCTGGAAGCAATAGACGCAGCTTGAGTGCAGTTATATACAGGAACAGCAGAGAAGTACTGTATATGCAATCAGATATCTTGCAGCAGGGATACGGTTAACCACAGGAATAACAAAGATGTTTTTGCAATCAGATAATTTGATAGCAGAATTGAGTTTGTAACTTGTTGCCTACTCATTAGACCTTATTAACAGCAACAAGATTCACTGGTTTGAGCTAGGAAACCGTTGTTGGTGCTTGAAAGCAGGCAGAAGTTGCAGAGAGGATAATTAGCCAACTGGTAAGAGGAAGATGATGCAATCCTCTGCAAAAGATCCTGGCCGCACGATTAAATTGTTCTAGAATACTCAGAACACTCATGGATGCCTGAGCTGGTCTTTTGGCTTTGGGTGATGATGATATCAAAGATGCTCACTGGGTTAGCTTAGTAACCCAGCGTGTCTAATACAACGGGAGCTGGCCATTCTAAAAGGTTGCAAAGCCCGGCACTGGAGTTAGTGAAGTAGTACTTGTAGGCTTCGTCTGGTTTTGTCCCATCTATCGCTCTAACCTGAACATAGAAAAAATACTTCATTTACAGGATATCACAGGATTCTGACAGAGCTGGAGGAGCAGCATATAAACAAATGGGTGCACAGCTGTGAAACTGAGATTGGCTAAAGGTGGAAAAGTTTTAAAAAGGCATTTGGAGCACATAGGAAAAATTTAGGTTGTCGAAAACCCTTTAAGCCAATTGCAATTATCTGTAAAACCCTGGACAGATAACATAATGCTGGGAGTGGGGACATTTTGTGAGCACCACTGTGTCCAGAAACCCCTATTTAAATATCTACAAACATGAGGTGGAGGAAGTAAGCCCCAAGATTGACATAGAGAGATTTGAAGGAATAGGCAGATACCTATAGTATTTGACAGGTGTTTGAGACAAACACTTGATAAAACTGAGCATTGATCAGATCTTCCGTCTCGGCGCAGGGGGACTGGTTGGTGAAATAGCATTTAATAATGCGTGGCAGCAGCATGTGGTAATGTGCACATCCAGGCCCGTCTTCTTTCACTGATAGCCAGATCCCTGTCTGCGACATGGAGACCCCGCTTTCCTTCACAAGCAGAAAAGAAGATTGAAACGTCACGTCACATATATATCTATATCATTTTCATCCTTCTTTATCTTTCACGCTGGCTTTGAAATTGAAATAAAGGGACACCCTGGGGCCCCAGTTTCAAATCCGTAGATAGGCCTCTCCGCTGACAGGTTGCTTGTGAAATCGAACCAATTCTAGACCTTAGCGGAAGCAGCTTTTAATAACACTTCCCCTGACCCCAGGGGGACAAATGCGAGAAACAGAAGCATATTTAAAATGGTAATTTCATTTAATGTCATTGTTGCTTGAGTTGTGATTTTCAAAGAGGCCAGACTGTGAGAAGTTAATCTTCCCAGAGACGTCCCCGCTACTGGAATAAGACAATATTATAATAATGGCACAGAAAAACAATGGGCTACATATGGAAGATATTTACTTTACTCACAGATAGACAGATAGATTGATAGATCCCAATCTTAAAGGGGTTGTCCGGTCCAAATTGATAAGTCTGCAGTCACTCTGTGTGACTGCAGACTTATGAATCACCCTAGCGTATGCACTGTGCGCTATGGGGGTTTCTGACCCGGGACCAGAGGGTATGTATGAGTGGTACACACTCCGGACTAGAGCTCGTCTAGTGGGTGCAGCCTCTGGTCGGCAATGCCCACTGGACGAACGCATAACTAGTCGGGGCGCGGCCTCGCTTAATGCAAGTGTATAGAGCGAACGAGCACCCACTAGACAGGCTCTGGCCAGGAGTATGTATAATTTGTATATATCCTCTGTACCGGCTTAGAAACCGACTAATCCTCGCAGTGCACAGTGTGTGCGCTGGGGGGATTCATAAAACACAGAGTGACTGCAGACTTATCGATTTGGACTGGACAACCCCTTTAAGCTTGGGATCCTTTGACGTAAGGGATATTGCCCAGAATGCCTCTAGGGGTAAGGGAGCCGAAGTTGTGATGATTGATTGAGGGGTCTAGTGTGGGGAAAGTTTATGCCACAAATATAGTCCTCCGTCTCCACAGCTAGTAGAGTGTTGGTGGCAGCAGTAGGAGAAACTATTTTCCACTTGGAATGGCAGAATAACCCTTGTTAATGCTAGGCAAACAGGCTAAAGATGGGGCCAGCTATCTTAGCCCACTCTTTGTAGGCATGACAGTGCGGCCAACCAGCTCCCTTAGAATAAGTCTGTGCGTGAAATGGCACTGAACTCCCCCTTTCCCCTCCAGTTTTAGTCTTTCTGCCACACAGAAGACCTTCAAACAGTGACACAGCCCTGCAGCCTCTGACAAATGCTGAGTGGAAAAGCTGCTCTAAATTCGGCACCAAAGAGCAGGCAGCGCCGGGTTGCCCGATAAAGCTTGTTCTCGTTTGTGCGGAGCTGTGTTGAGCTGCAGCACATGATGAGCAGGTATCCTGGCAGGTTCGCTATATGTTTCGTCTAAAATCCATATGTGGCGCCCTGCTGTGCATTGGTGCCACAGAACCCAGAAGGGTGCATGGATGGACTTCTCCACAAGAGGCCCACACACATTCACACACCTCCACCCTACCACCCCAGACCACCAGAGGGAGCCCATTAGGGATATATAAAGGGAGGGTGGAGCTAGGCAGCTCAGTGCAGTTTCAGATCAGTGTTCAGAGACAGAGAGGAACACAGCTCAGAGTTGAGCAGAGAGCGTGCTGACACTCAGAGAGCAGCACGCTGGCTGCTGTGCTTAGGCGAGCCAAGGCCTACAGCACGTGTGAAAGCCTAGTGAGGGCCTTGAGTGGGCCGAAGGCGAGAGGAGAGAAGAGGAGAGGAGAAGGAAGAAGTAGTGAGGGGGTAGAGGAGCATACCAGGCTCACCCCGATATACATACTGGACACCGGGTCCGCGTCTACAGGGACATTTATACTCAGTAGGAGCCACCGGAACCCCTGGAGGACTACAGGTCCCAGGTTCACCAAACGCTGGCTACAGTACCAGGGCTAGGAGTCACGGAGGTCCCAGCATCCAGGGAGAGTGATCTCCAAAGAGAAGGCACCTGGAGTACCCTGGACCGTGCCTGCAGCATCACCAGTAAAGGTACTGAAGCTTACCCCCGTGTGAGTGTCCGTCTTTCCTCCGGGACCGTCCTGCCGTCTCTCCCCTGCACCACAATCCATTACACCCCACGCTGCCCTGGAGCCAGCTCTACCTGTGGAGAGCCACACCATCCCTGCTGCCGTAACACCAGCTCCAGAGGACTGCTCCCCAGCGGCGGCACCCCTTAGCCGCATTCCACAGGTGGCGTCACGAACTGTCCAAATCCCCCCATATCTATTCCCCTTTTACTGACCGCCCTGGGTCACGGATCGGGCCAGCTACCGTGATATTCCCCAGCAACCAGAGGCCTGGCTGCCGAGTACCCCACGGCCCAGGGGGCGCGTCAGCCTTGGCGTCACGAACAGTATTGCGTGCCCGCTGCCATCGGGTACTGTGCGCCTTTATTGAACTGAACTGTGTGTTAAACTGCGGTGAGGATCGCCGCCATTATCGCGCTGCAGCGCGGGAAGAAGAGGGGCGTAACCGCGGGAACCTGGGAGGCGTAACTGCTAAAGCGCGCGAAGCCTGAGACACGCCCCGCCCCTGATGTCGAACCAGAAAGCGTCAGGTCCTGGAAGGAGCCGAGAGGACGCTCTGACGTCAGACGCGAGCTACCCAAGGTCCTGGAAGAAGACCGTCGCCCGTGGAGCTGCGGCCTACCTGTTAAAGAAAGTAAAGAAGGTAGGCTCCGGTTCACTAGGGGGGCGCAACAATGGCCGACGAACAGCAAGCCGCCGGAGCATCGGTTAACACTCCTGATGCCCAACCTGCACTCAGCGCTGCACAGGCCGGAGCAGCCGCTCCACAAGCAGGGGTCGTGACCCCGTTGTTACCTATGGCCCTGCCGTATATCCCTGGAGCGAAGTGGCTCCCCCAGTATAACAGCAAACCGGACACCCTGTCCGGATTCAAGAGAAAAATATGCGGTGTGCTAGATATGTATTCTTTGACTGGCAAACAGAGAGCTGCTGTCGTGTTGGGACAATTGACTGGTGCCGCAGAGCGGGAAGTTGAATCCTGCCCAGCCGCAGACCAGGAATCGGTATCCATCATCTTTAAGAGACTGCAGACTGTGTTTGAAAACCGCACCGAGATGGATCTCCGGATGAGGCTCTACCACTGTGTCCAGAAAACTGAGGACAGTATCCGGTACTACGCCTGGCGCTTACAGGAAGCCTTGCGGGCCCTGAAACAGGTTAGTCCAGCCAGCATACAAAATGAAAATAAAATGCTGACGGAACAGTTCATCCGGGGGTTGAGGTCCCAGGAGGAGAGCAGAACTGTACGGTGGTGGGCCTTAGATCATCCAGATGCCACCTTTGACACCCTTAAGGACATGGCTATAAAGGGCCTGCAGCCCCTGGAAATAACAGATACTGCTGTCCAACGTTACCAGGGAGGGGCCACCCCAGTGCCCGCAGCACCCACTGCTCCTTCACTAATGGCCGAAACAAGGATACAAACAGTGCCCCCTAGCGAGCTGGACAGCCTACGCTCTGAAGTGCGTCAGCTAAGTAAAACCCTGGCCACTGTCCTGAGCACCCTGCAGCTACTGGAGGAGCCCGAGCTGGAAGGAAGGATACTACTCGCCGACAGCCCTCAGGATGTCCCCTGGATGAGAAGAAGAAGGAGGACAACGCCACCCCGTAGGAGGACAACGCCGCCCAGGAGGAGGACAATACTACCCCGTGGGAGGACCAACGACCAACGTCACCCTCCAGGAGAATTCATCTGCTACCGCTGCCAGAAGGCAGGCCACACAGTGCGGAACTGTCCTTTAAACGAGCAAACCCTGGGGCCGAGGGCCGACACCAAGGAGTAAATCAAGCAGGCCCATCAAACTGGTACCATCGGTTTGTGGGAGGAAGACCTTTCCTGTCCATTTGTGCTGGACGCCATCACGACACCTGCCCTGCTGGACACTGGATCTCAGGTAACCATCATGCCAGATGTCCAAAAGGTTCTGGTCCATAGACGAGCTTCTCCCGCCAGCTCCAAACCTTTCCGTGTATGCCTCCAATGGCCTTCCCCTTAACCTAGCCGGGGTTAAGGATGTGGCAGTAAAGGTGGGAAGAGTGGAACTGAAGGACCAGGGACTAATTGTAGTAGAGACTAATCCTGATGATACAGACTTGTATATGGTACTTGGCACAAATATTGTCGGTAACTGGGAGAAGTGTTGTTTTTGCTCCAACAGATGGCCGACATTGCCAAACCAGGGCAGAGGAGGGTGCTCCAGAAAGAGATCCGAGCCCTTATGTACCAGCAACAGGTAAAGCTATCAGGTGGTGAAATTGATAATGTACGGGTGACAGGCCCGATACCCATTGTGATCCCCCCGATGAGTTACATGCTGATTTGGTGTACAGCAGCAATAGGTCTCAAAGGACGGAGCTACCAGGCGGTAGTGGAGCGCATTAGCTCGGAGCATAGACCTACACTCTTGACTGCCAGAGGGGTAGTGGATGTATGCAATGGGAGGGTGCCCGTACGCCTCCTAAGCTATGGGGAGGACGAGGTTAGATTACCACGCTATGCCACTGTTGCCAAACTGTACACAGTAGATAACAACTCCATACACACGGCGGAGTCCTTAACCTCACCAGACAAAGTGGAGGATAATGACCCGAGAACCCAGGTGGAAGATTGGTGTCAACAGCTCCATGTTGGGAAAGACACCACTCCTGCCCATCAGAAACAGGGTGTTCACCGGGTGGTTCAGGAATACGAGCGGGTATTCAGTAAACACCCACTTGATTTCGGGAGGATTAAAGGGGTACAACACTATATACCCACAGGTGACCATCCACCCATCAAAGAACGTTACAGGCCAATCCCGCCAGCACACTACCAGAAAGCGAAGGAAATGTTGCATGACATGAGGAAGGCAGGGGTAATAAGAGATAGCTGCAGCCCCTGGGCAGCTCCCCTGGTCCTAGTCAGGAAAAAGGATGGAAGCATGAGAATGTGTGTAGATTACAGACAAGTAAATTGCATAACACACAAAGATGCATACTCTTTGCCCCGTATAGAGGAATCTATGGCTGCATTAAAGTCTGCAAATTACTTATCCACCCTTGACCTCACTAGTGGGTACTGGCAAGTAGCTGTTGCTGAGGAGGATGGGGAGAAGACGGCCTTTACTACCCTGAGGGGACTCTGCGAGTTCAACAGTATGCCGTTCGGACTCTGCAATGCCCCCGGAACGTTCCAGAGATTGATGGAGTGCTGCCTGGGACACCGCAACTTCGAGACTGTACTGCTATACCTGGATGACGTGATAGTGTACTCCAAAAAGTACGAGGACCATTTGAAGCACCTGGCATAGGTACTTGAGTCGCTGTCCCGGTATGGGATGAAGCTGAAGCCCTCCAAGTGCCACCTGCTCAAGCGAAAGGTACAGTACCTGGGGCACATCGTCAGTCCAGAAGGAGTAGCACCAGACCCAGAGAAGGTCACTGCCATCCAGAAATGGCCGGAGCCGAAGAGCCTCAAAGAGGTACGTCAGTTCCTGGGATTAGTCGGGTATTACCGGAGGTTTGTGAAGGACTATACAAAGAAAGCGGCGCCTTTGCAAGATCTCCTGGTAGGACAGTCCGGGAGAGGCAGAAACCCCCCGTTCCAGTGGGGTAAGGAGCAAGCTGAATCCTTTGAGGTGATGAAGGAGATCCTGACCGGCGAAGAGATCCTAGCCTACCCTGACTACAGCCAACCGTTCCTGCTGTACACTGATGCCAGCAACGAGGGATTAGGAGCTGTGTTAAGTCAGAAGCCTAATGGCCGAGAGAAGGTGATCGCCTATGCAAGCAGGAAACTCCGCCCGACCGAGAGGAACCCAGAGAACTATAGCAGCTTCAAGTTGGAGTTCCTGGCCCTGGTTTGGGCCATCACCGAGAGGTTCAAGCACTACCTAGCCTCCAGTAAATTCACTGCCTACACTGATAATAACCCCTTGACTCATCTGGAAACAGCCAAGTTAGGAGGCATGGAACAACGATGGATGGCTCGGCTGTCAAACTACCAGTTCACCATTAAGTACCGGGCAGGCCGCAAGAATGCCAATGCCGATGCCCTGTCCAGGATGCCTCACCAGTCGGACACTGAAGAAGAAGTGGATGACTTGGAGGAGATTGAGCTACCTGCCTTCCACCGTAATGGAATGGTCCACGAGCAGCGAGCCTCCAGGAGGCATCGCGGTAGGACTTTAAACCCTTTGCCTCACCACAGCTGGAAGGAGACCCAGGACAGTGACTCGGTTGTCAGCAGTATCAAAGAACTGATAACCCAGGAAGGTTCCTCCCTGGAGAACGACACGTCTCCACAAGCCAAGCAGCTGTGGAATGAGAGGAGCCGGCTGTTCATCTATAGGGAGAAGCTGTGCCGAAGGTACGTCAACCAGAGAACCCATGAGATGGTATGGCAGATTGTAGTGCCTAGGTCGGACATCCAGTTGGTGTTGGAGGCCTACCACGATCAAGCGGGGCACTTTGGCTGGAAGAAGCTAGAAACCCTGCTGAAAGGTCGGTTTTGTTGGGTTGGAATGCGCAGTTCCATAGAGAGATGGTGCCGGGATTGTGGACCCTGTAGCCTCAGAAGAAAAGACTACAGCAGCCAGACGGCACCCCTGCAACCCATCAAGACAACTCAACCCTTGGAGATCGTGGCCCTGGATCATGTCAAGCTGTCACCCAGCAGGTCAGGATATTCCTATGCCCTGACCATGGTGGATCACTACTCCCGGTTCCTGGTGGTCGCCCCCGTCAAGGATCTGATGGCAGAAACTGCGGCGAAGACGTTTCAGGTGTACTTCTGCAGGCCCCATGGATACCCGGAGCAGGTGCTGACAGATCAAGGCACTGCCTTCGAAGCCGAATTGTTCAAGGAGTTTTGCCATCTGTACGGGTGTAAGAAGATCCGGACTACACCGTACCACCCCCAAACCAATTGGTTATGTGAAAAGATGAATAACATCGTCATCGACCTGTTGAAGACCTTACCGCTAGAAGAAAGAAACCAGTGGCCAGACAAGCTACCTGACCTGGTAGATCTGTACAACCACATACCTGTGAGTTCCACCAATTGTGCTCCAGCATATCTCATGCGAGCAAGACCCAAAAAGTTGCCCATGGACCTGGAACTTGGTGTAGTAGAACCCAAAGCAGATATGTCCACTGAAAACTGGGACATGATGCGACAGGAACAGTACAGGAGAGTACAGGAGAGTACAAGCCTGTGTCGAAGACAGTCTGAATAGGGTAAGAGACAAGCAGGAGGCACAGTACAACAAGAGTGCACCAGCAGAACCCTTTACACCTGGAGAAGTTGTGCTAAAGAAAAAAAGAAGAAACCACAAATTTTATGACCAGTGGGAGAGGGAACCCTACACTGTGTTAAATTCAAGATTTGATAACAAGAAGACCTGTTTAATTACCAAGGATGGAGGAAGAACGACTGCAACAGTATCTAGAGACCATCTGAAGTTGTGTCCAGGTCTGCTAAAGCAGGAAGAAGTGCCTCTCATCGTACCAGAGGAGCCTAAAGAAGCAGTAATACATACTGAATTAGGAGATTTCCTGGCAGATTGGCCCCAACTAGAAGGAGCAGTGATAATACCTGTGATCCACTTCTACCAACAGCCAGAAGACCCTCCACAGCAAGTAGAACCTGTAGGTGCCCCAGAAGAGCCTGCTCAGGAAGAATCCCCGGAAGAAGGATCCCCGGTTGGAGCAGAGCAAGAAGGCCCAGCCAATGGTACACTTGCCAGTCCCATAGGGAGGTTAAGGCAGTCTTGCAGTCCCTCCACACTTAGAACTGACTGAATGGGAGGTAGTACAAACACCAGTACCACACGCATCCCAGTACCTCGTAGGTCAACACGTAGCACGCAAGGTCAGACCCCTGTCAGATACAGAGAGCAGGAAGAGAAACTCTAATAGTATAAATAGTTGCCCCTTGGGGTATTTTATTCTTGTGTAATTTTCATGTATGTATTGACGTATTTTTGCCTTACAATGGACACTTTTCTTGTTGCATTTAGTTACACGTAAGGGTATATATAAAGGACTCGGTGGCTGACGACTGTGTGCAGCCCAAAAACTGTTTATTTGTCCATAATTGCACTCCCTGGAGTGCCCCTTTTAGGTAACCACTGAACAAAAACCTGTTTGGCGTGGCGGAAGACGTGGTCCAACTCCGGATCACCTATGCCCTGCAGCCACGCCCAGGGCCTACGTGGAGGGTTTACGGACAGGTCCCTCAAGCTCCCTTGTACTTTGCAGTGAAATGGACACCCTGTTAGGGGACTCACTGACAATTGCTCAAAAACTTTAACTATTGTACATATATTTATTATGTTTTGTTATCTGTAACGTTCAAGCAAAGGGAAGAAAAGTTGTTATCTGTTTAACCTGTTTTGACAAAAATGCTTCAGTCCAGGAGTACTGAGTTTTACTAGGGTGGAATGTGGCGCCCTGTTGTGCATTGGTGCCACAGAACCCAGAAGGGTGCATGGATGGACTTCTCCACAAGAGGCCCTCACACATTCACACACCTCCACCCTACCACCTCAGACCACCAGATGGAGCCTGTTAGGGATATATAAAGGGATGGTGGAGCTAGGCAGCTCAGTGCAGTTTCAGATCAGTGTCCAGAGACAGAGAGGAACACAGCTCAGAGTTGAGCAGAGAGCGTGCTGACGCTCAGAGAGCAGCGAAGAGAGCAGCACGCTGGCTGCTGTGCTTAGGCGAGCCAAGGCCTACAGCACGTTTGAAAGCCTAGTGAGGGCCTTGAGTGGGCCGAAGCAAGAGGAGAAGGAAGAAGTAGTGAGGGGGCAGAGGAGCATACCAGGCTCACCCCGATATACATACCGGACACCGGGTCCGCGCCTACAGGGACATTTATACTTAGAAGGAACCACCGGAACCCCTGGAGGACTACAGGTCCCAGGTTCACCAAACGCTGGCTACAGTACCAGGGCTAGGAGTCACGGAGGTCCCAGCATCCAGGGAGAGTGATCTCCAAAGAAAAGGCACCTGGAATACCCTGGACCGTGCCTGCAGCATCACCAGTAAAGGTACTGAAGCTTACCCCTGTGTGAGTGTCCGTCTTTCCTCCGGGACCGTCCTGCCGTCTCTCCCCTGCACCACAATCCATTACACCCCACGCTGCCCTGGAGCCAGCTCTACCTGTGGAGAGCCACACCATCCCTGCTGCCGTAACACCAGCTCCAGAGGACTGCTCCCCAGCGGCGGCACCCCTTAGCCGCATTCCACAGGTGGCGTCACCAACTGTCCAAATCCCCCATATCTATTCCCCTTTTACTGACCGCCCTGGGTCACAGACCGGGCCAGCTACCGTGATATTCCCCAGCAACCAGAGGCCCGGTTGCCGAGTACCCCATGGCCCAGGGGACGCGTCAGCCTTGGCGTCACGAACAGTATTGCGTGCCTGCTGCCATCGGGTACTGTGCGCCTTTATTGAACTGAACTGTGTGTTAAACTGCGGTGAGGATCGCCGCCATTATCGCGCTGCAGCGCGGGAAGAAGAGGGACGTAACCGCAGGAACCTGGGAGGCGTAACTGCTAAAGCGCGCGAAGCCTGAGACACGCCCCGCCCCTGATGTTGAACCAGAAAGCGTCAGGTCCTGGAAGGAGCCGAGAGGACGCTCAGACGTCAGACGCGAGCTACGCAAGGTCCTGGAAGAAGACCGTCGCCCGCGGAGCTGCGGCCTACCTGTTAAAGAAAGTAAAGAAGGTAGGCTCCGGTTCACTAGGGGGGCGCAACAAGGCCGACGACCAGCAAGTCGCCGGAGCATCGGTTAATGCTCACTGGGGAGAGTCCAAAAGTGTGCCCTTCACCTGGAGTACCCTGGACCGTGCCTGCAGCATCACCAGTAAAGGTACTGAAGCTTACCCCCGTGTGAGTGTCCGTCTTTCCTCCGGGACTGTCCTGCCGTCGCTCCCCTGCACCACAATCCATTACACCCCACGCTGCCCTGGAGCTAGCCCTACCTGTGGGGAGCCTCACCATCCCTGCTGCCGTAACACCAGCTCCAGAGGACTGCTCCGATGCGGTGGCACACCTTAGCCGCATTCCACAGATGGCGTCACGAACTGTCCAAATCCCCCATATCTATTCCCCTTTTACTGACCGCCCTGGGTCACGGACCGGGCCAGCTACCGTAATATCCCCCAGCAACCAGAGGCCCGGCTGCCGAGTACCCCACGGCCCAGGGGGCGCGTCACATACCTTCCAAATTTGAAAGTTAGGAAAAAGACACATACTGGGGTGCTTTATGGTAATTTTTATTTATGCTAAGCCATTTTCCTAATCTCGCCCAGTCCTTTAAATGTGCCCACACAGAAATATTGCTCCTAGTGAAGCCCCTTAGTGATCCTACACTGTACAATACCGCTTTTATGGCCCCCAAAATGATCACACATCGAGTATGATGCCCCAACATATCATGATGCCCACAGAGACCTCCATACATATTATGATGGCACCAAGTTCGCCCCCACGCACACAAAGATTTCCTCACAGCCTCCTTACATAGTATGATTCTGCCACAGTATAATGACTCCACACAGTATGATGTTTCTACAGTCTCCCCACAAAGTATGACGTCCCCACTATTCCACAGAACCATATACACATAGCCTTCTCACACAATATGGTGCTCCCACAATCACCCACACAGTATGATTTCCCACAGCCCCCCACAGAGTATAATATTTATAACGTCTCCCACGCACAGCATGATGCCCCCACAGTCTCGCACACAAAGTAAGATATAACATAGCCCCCTCACATAGTATGATGCCCCCCCCCCCCAGTCTCTCACACACAGTATGGTGCTCCACAGTGCTTACCACACACAGTAAGATAACCCACAGGGCATTCTCCCACACACAGTAAGATGACTCCACAGGGCATTATTTCACACATAGCATGATGCCCCCACAGTCTCCCACACAAAGTAAGATGCACTACAACTCCCCTCACATTGTACGATGCCCCTCACAGTCTCTCACATGCAGTATGTTGTCCCCACAGACAGTCCTCCTTACATGGCATGATGCCCCCAGGGCACCTCACACAGTGTGTTGCCCCTAATCCCACACAGTATGATGCCTTCAGAGTCTCCCACACATAGTATAGTATGATGCCCCCATAGTGCATTCTCCCATACTGTGTGTAGGAGACTGTGGAGGCATCATACTATGTCCTCACAGCCCGCTCACATAGTATGATTCCCCCACAGTCTCCCAAACTCAGTATAATGCTCCCAGAGAAGATTTTCTCACCTACAGTATAATGACCCCACAGCTACTTCACACTATATGGTGCACCCTCAGTCCCTTACACATAGTATGATGCCCCACAGTGCCTCCCACACCCAGTAAGATGCCCCCGCAGTGCATTTTCACACACAACAGCTTGCACTGGATAAACTTTTTTTCAAGTAGTTTAATTAAGTATTATATGCACTTACCAGCATTATCTTTACATTTTATTTATGTGTATAATTTCATTACTGTTTTTACTTACAGCCTGAGTGGCAATCGGGTTTGGGCAATTCTCTATTTATTTAATCTGTTCACATATGCACAAGTTTTTCTTGTTTTTATATGTCTAATTATATCGCATTTGGTAGATAAATGCTTACTATGCGACAATTGTGAGCAGGTAGAAGCGCCATTAGTGGATTAGTGGTTCTATTACATGTTGTGTTTACACTTAAGCAGCCACATTATTTTAGTTTTGTGATTTTTATTTTCCTACTCAAAATGATTTCAGCTTGTTTCTCAAAGGAACTGAACAGATTATGGGCGACATAATAGATGGAAAAAAGTTCTAAAATGATTCTCCTTGGTATGATTTTTTCAGATGACAAAAACCTGGTATTTTAACAGGGGTGCATGAAACTTTTTATATCCACTCTATATATCTATCTAGTATCTATCTACATATCTAATATCTATTTATTTCATTTCTGTCTAATCTAGCTCTATAATTTATCTTCTATCTTTCTCACTTTGATAACATCTAGCAGCATCTATCCTGTATGATCTGTATATCTGTGTCAGCGTCTCCGGGGGAATGGACTCGCTTTACAATACAATAAAACAATTGCCCTATTTCTCTCAAGTGGATATTGCTGTGGAATTATAGGTACGGTAAAACTCCTTACATCGGTGCATTTCTCAATTTACTGCTGGTAGCGTCCTGCCCGTACTGCCACTTTACTCCAAGAATTGGATTATTTATGGACTATTCTGAAACTGACAAATCATGTCCTTAAGAATTTACCGTTCTATATCTGCTTACTGGTACAAAGACTGGAGGGGGGTTACAAAATGTGAAAGTGTAATGCTGGAAAGAAGGACTATGATTGGATACCAGGCAGGGGCTCAGCCTTTATGGGACGCAATAACTGTGGAGGCAGAGAACAGGTCTACCCATAAATACAGACAAGTGCGTACTGCTGCACATACATTATTTATACTTGTAAATGGGTCTTAGTGCCAGGGGCTGTTTGTTTTCAAGGGGACGTTGAATCCTCTTACAAAATAATATGCCCCTTTAGATTTTGTAGTAGTTATAGTAAGTAGTAACTCTTGATGGTACAGTGATTCACCATTCAGGTATTCTGGGGTCAATTAAAAAAATTTTACTTACAAGTAGGCAATACGCTTGATTTTTACAGTCTTACAAAGAGCAACACAATTTAAATAACTGGAACTTACAGAATTGGGCTAACACTTGTGACTTTTTCTGACCTTTGGGACTTTGTGAAAGTCTGAATATACTCTTCTCAGTCAGCATGACCTCCATCATCTCCATCAACAGCAGTCTCAGTGTCACTTCTCTCTCTCACAGTGCACACTCACAGCGTTGGTCACAGCCCCTCTGTTTGTCCTGCAGTAGCTTGTCTGGAACTTTGCACACACTTTCAACCTACTCTTTAGTTATGTGTCACAGTCCCTCACAAATAGTATGCAAAAAAACTGCCGCACTCCTGGGTTGAGTAGGTGCTCAAGCAAGGTCCAAACCCGAAACTATACTGTATATATAGAAACTTGGCACTCATATGACTCAGGAATTTTTTTTTATATATTTAATGGAAAAAGTAGAACAGACGTTTCGGTCACTGTGGACCTTCATCGGCGTACAGTATAAAACAACCCGAAGGCACACGTAGGACTGGTGTCCCGAGGGTGCGGCAGCTTAGTTATGGAGTAAAAAAGATAGGATTCCTGGCGGTCGGAACGCGGTATCCACCACTTGTTCCTGTGGGCACCAGGAATCCTATCTTTCTTACTCCATAACTAAGTTGCCACACCTACTGCACAGTAGATGGTCTGCTACTTGATATCTGTTCATCATTTATGAGGATTGTTATCTGAGGCCCTTTCAATTTGCATTTTCTGAAGGCTGCTAACTCTGATGAACATATCCTTTGGAGCAGAGATTATTCTTGGTCTTCCGCATCGGATTTAGTTTCATCAAAGTAACCAATTGCTTTCATGACTGCAGGATACATTCAAGGTTCTAGCAATTTTCTGAATTAACTGATCTTCATGTCTGAAAGTAATGATGGACTGTTTCTCTTAGTTGAGTAATTCTTGCCATATTCTGGCTTTGATCAGTTGGAGAATAGGGCTCACTGCTGAATGGAACTGTGTACCAACACTGCCTCTGCAAAACCCACTTGATGGTCACAAACACTTTCCAAAGTCCAGTGATTCCACAAATGAACTTTTGATGAGACATACCTGTTCATTGGAAACCAGCCTCAGTGCTGGAAGGGAGCACCAGAGGAAGCAAAGATCAGGACGGAACACCGGGGAGCCACAGTGGTGGTAGTGTAAAGGCAGGTAGGTATAATATTATGTTTTCTATAATTTTTCTGTTTATTTATTATGTTTTAAGCTCTGGAAAGACCTCAGAGAATAATGCATATTTTTTCACTATATTTGCGGCACTTTTGGTTTGGATCAAATCAACTCGGCCAGCTAAATAAAAGCGAATCTGCTTGAAATTAATTTCAGGATATTCACTTGTCTTTAATATATACACATAAAAAAATAAAAAATAGCGCAATGTCGGCTTTATTTTCTGTCTTCGAGGTAGAATATAACAATGGTCTGTTGATGATTCGCAGCTTACTGCCATGCAACACATCAGTATATGACCTGGATTTGGATATAAGATGCTGCCTAAGCAAATCTTCTCCTTACACCTGCGTTTTGCAGTCCCTGTGGCGGAGACATGTACACAAACACTTCTCTGAAATAAAAGCACGGGAAGGAAATTAATTATTGTGGCGCTGTCATGTGACAAAAGAGATAAGGCGCTACCATGTGAACGGTATCTCATTTACTATTGAGTATAGCGCCACCCGGGACAAAAATAGACCCTCGATGAAACATTAACAATATCTTCCTGGGACTCATTAATAAATGCTCGTACGAATCCATAAGTAATTAGAACTCATTTAATTAGAGTCGAGAAACCAAGCGTCTGCTCTGACAAGTTCCCATCCTCATGTAATGGGCTTGTTTATACAACGCAGGAGCGAACGGCTGATAAAGAGGCCTCCAAAGTTTATATTACCAGAAAAACATCCTTGACTAATGTGCTGGGCCATTAAATAGTGACTGCGGCAAGGTTAATATGGAGCAGAGCAATACTTATCGACAGTTTCTATTGGACTATTAAAGAGGTTGTCTAGGATTTAAAAAAACAGTGCCGGCTTCTTGCAAAACAGTGCCACCCCTCATTACAGGTTATGTGTGGCATTACAGCTCGGCACCATTCACTTCCATACTACAATACCAGACACATCCTGAAGACACTGTTGGCACAATTTTTGGAAAAAGACAACCAAGTTTTTTTTTCTAATTCTGGATAACCCCTTTAAAAAGTATTTATCACTTGAGATAAATAAGCATTTTTTGCCTGATGTGAATGCTGCTGTTCTC
Source organism: Phyllobates terribilis (assembly GCF_046119375.1). Classification (NCBI taxonomy): domain Eukaryota; kingdom Metazoa; phylum Chordata; class Amphibia; order Anura; family Dendrobatidae; genus Phyllobates; species Phyllobates terribilis. Next base: position 94,958,713 of record NW_027362765.1, read on the forward strand.
CTGAATCCGGTATAGTTTTTCTTCTGTTTCTACACCTCTCTGTTCCTGAGATATGTCCCACTCTTCCCTGTATTTAAATCTAATCTTTTTAACCAATGGGGTGCGTTCCTCAAGAAGACGGCCCACAAAAGGACCAAGCCCATTTGAATAATAAGACTAGATATACATTTAGGGAAGAGGAGGCGATATCTGAGGAACAGAGAGGCACAGGAACAAAATAAAAACAACGGGAGATTCAGGAGAACAGCAGATAAAAAAAAATTACATTTATGGCGACAGGAAGATCTATTGAGATGATAAACTCCTATAAAAAGAAGGAAATACAACAAATTTCAGAAAATAGTAAGCCCAAATATCTCAATCTCTGAATACAAACCACAAAAGAAAGATATAACAAGGGACTACAACCCTATCAAGTGTAATTCATATGTTTTAATCAATCAAGAATGATAAAAACAGACAGCAATACAAACCATTAAAAATATAAAAAACATAGATAAAATCCAGCTCAGGAGGGGGGTGGGGGATGTCCACAATAAATATTACACATGAGTCTTCTCTGAAAAGAATATATATATTGTGCCAATAAAATTTAAATTGCCAATATTATACAAATACACATGATCACCTCTATTAGCAGCTTATTTAAATAAATATATGTTACAAAAACACAAAAAAAATCAATATATATAAATTAACATAAAGTGCTTGTGCAATAAATATATATACAGTATATATCAATTGATTACTAAGTGTATAGATTCCATATAGAGAAAAAAGTATATTTATTACTGCTACAAAATGGAAGTTCCAACAAGAGGTTTAAATGAAAAGAACCAATTAATGTCTAAACCCCAAAACAGGGGACGTGCATTAATAGCATGGCAACCATGAGAAACCACAATACAATAGAAGTAAAATTGGAGACATACCCCAGCCCCCTCACACCACTCCAATGCCGTTTCGCTCCTTGCTTCGTCAGCTTGACATTGACATTGAAGATGCACAATTTGGGAAACTCCTCCCTTTTTGCTCATGGCCATTCCCAAAAGTTTTGAGCGCTATGGAAACGTATCGGTATTTGTAGGTGTCATTTGTAGGTTTTCTGTGAGTTTAATGGAGAAATCCTTCCATTCTATTCATGTCTGTGACCGAATTTGTTAACACCTTAAAGTGTTACTCCCATCTTCAACATTTATGTTGGTACCAGCATCTACAGTTGGGAAAATAAGTATTAGATACACTGCCGATTTTGCAAGTTTTCCCACCTACAAAGAATGGAGAGGTCTGTAATTTTTATCGTAGGTACACTTCAACTGTGAGTGACAGAATCTAAAAAAAACTATCCAGAAAATCACATTGTATGATTTTTACACAATAAATTTGCATTTTATTGTATGATGCAGGGCAGTCTGACCCTTAGTCCGATGCCTCTGACTGAGGTGCCATGCTACAAGGGGTTAAAGTTATGTACATTCCCATGTCCCCTCCTCCTGTTCTGGCCTGCCCAGTGGTCCCCTGTTTCCTGTCCTCCTCCCATTCCTGTTCCTATAAGTGTCCCTGTGTGTCATCTTCCAGTCTCTCCCCACAGAGTGGGACCCGGAGACTGGTTGTCTGCTGGTGAGAGACCGGTAAGATGGCAGACAGTGACAGCCTTGCCCAGACTATAAGGGAGAAGATCAGGAAGGAGGGGAACGCCTGGCTTACTTGCATACTTGGTGAGCCGGGCGCTGCTCCTCCCCAGCAGGATCAAGACCCCTCTGGCGGCCCGCTCGGCGCATCTGTGGCACCCCAGGGGTCTGGTTTCCACAGTAACAGCAATGTTATGTCTGAGAGCAGGTGGGAGTTCTCTTGGTCAGGGATCCTGTGCATGCCACACCTCCTGCCCAGTCCTGGGAGGGGAAGAACTTCCCCTATATAAACCTAGGGCTGAGGCAGGGTTAGTGAGTAGAGAAGAAGTAGAGACAGAGAAGCAGATATAGGAAAAGAACATCAGGAGCTCTGTGGGAGCAGTGCTACAAGGAGTCAGGGGCTGGCAGCTGCAGAGCTCGCCCTGACTGAGAAGTTATCACCGGACCCGGAGTCCGAGGCTGTGGGGACTAACTCCTATCCAGCAGCAGAAACCGACCGGCAGGGGATTGCAGGTCCTCTGACCCAGAAACCTGAAGGCACGGTCACACGCGTGGGACCAGCACCGCCGTCGTGGAGCGGAAGCTACTAGAAGGCCCCGAGTCACCGGCCATACGGGTGAGCACCACACGGTACACTCAGGGACGTGGGCTACTTATACCCGCCTCTAGCAAGGTAGCCAGAAGAGTATCGTTAGTTTGGGAGGCCTACAACTCCGCCTGGCCAGGGGAGATCCCATCTGCTCAAGGACTGACCAGGCCCCAATCGCTAGCCAGTACTCCGGGAGGGTCTATCGTTGTCACCAGTAAAGACCCTGAACTACACCGTACCGTCTCCGAGTGGTTCCTGCTACCCCCATCATCCACGTCGGCTGCCCTGAGGCCATACCCCTCCCGTTGGGGGTTATACTATCACGCTGCACAATCCTACCACCGGCCTCAGCGGTCTGCCCTGCAGCAGCAGTTCCTTAGCTGTACTCAACGGGTGGCGTAGTCGTCCAACATCTACCGCTAATACAGCGCCACTTAGTCTGACTCCCTGGGCACGGACCGGATCACCGCCACGAGGCTACAACCCTCAAGAGATCCGGCTCCGGGTAAGCTCCCGCGTGCGCAACGCAGCGCGACACAGGCCCAGGGGCGCGTCACATCCGCCCGCCGGCTAGACTCAGCCCCAGTGGTGACTCATCCCGGCGGGTACGCAAAAAAGCTGTGCGCTCGTCGGCGGTGAGATCATCCTCACAGCGGGGCTTAAGCGCCACTGTCAGGCTCCGTGCTTCCTGCGTCGGGTCTGACCGTGTCCCCGCCTAACCGCCATCATGCTTCTTCCTCGGCTGCTGCACGCAGCATGTGCAGCAGCTCAGGACAGGCCCTTCTTTCCTCACTCTCATCACCAAGTTTAAAAAAAGTGCCGCTCACCGTCCCTCATACGGTACCCGCGGCTGCTGCACGCTGTCTGTCAGGCATTGCAGAGCCGGCGTTTCCACCCCCCACCTCACAGCCCATTAAAAGTGCACCCCCCTCACAAGGGTTTTTTCAAGAGGCTAATAATCACTGCATGCTACAGAGCCCCCTCACTGCTCCTCAGTTTACCCCATTTTACACCTGCAGTCTACTTTTTCAACTATGGGTGGCCATGCTAGTTGCAGCTCTTCCTTTGTTGAGGAGGCTGCCAGTAATTCACAACCCCTTGCGCCTTCAAGTGTACTGATTCCCCCCTCCCTCCATCACTACCAATCAGCTATCCATCACAGTCAGTGATTATAGCCACATCACCACCCCCTCCCTCCCCACAGCCCCCCCCCGCAGGTTTTAGCCCCCCTTCCTACTCTTCCTGACCCAACAATCATCTTTTCCACAGCACCTTTGATGCCTTCTGGCCCTGATATAGTATCTATTCCCATTGTTGGTCCATCTGCAGGTGCAGGATCTCCAGCTCGTCATCGCTGCCATCGCGGCTGCGGTACCCGCGCAATGGATTCATCATCCCCATCAACGTCCTGCAGCCCAGTTCCATGCAGACGTTCTAAAAAGTCCCATAAAAGGGGGTACCAGGCATTCTTCACATAGCTCCAGATCAGTCAGAAGGAGCTACCGCTCTAGGTCCTCGCGCTGGCGTTCACCGTCATCCACGGACGAGTCGTCTAACTCTTCAGCTGATTCGCAGAAGTGTTTACATTGTCAAACACGGCGCCGTGACAGGTCACCCGGACTTCCTCAACGTCATGATGGTATGGTCGCTCCCGCTTCGGTTCCCGGCCCGACGGTTCAGCAAGGCTGCAGTGAGTACCAATATTCTGGGGCTTGGGGGGAGGGTACATCACCGGTAGTAGCTCCCATCTCCGGTAGAAAAATCTTAGTCAACCCACTTATGTTAATTCAGAACCCCCCTGTTCAGCGAGAGCCCACCCCGGTCCAGTCTAGCATACATAAAGATGTTTTCTTTGCGGTATTTCCCCGTTAGGATCCCACTTAGATGAGGAAACTCTAAATAAAATTTGATCAAATGAATACATTGCCATTTAGTCACTAGTTTCCACTGACCAACACACCATTGACAAGGAACGCCGTGTGGCCTATAGACCTTATGACTGCAAACCAAAGGTCGCAAAGACAATGAAGAATTGGCTTCAGGCCTTCTTTGTTATGGGTTGCGTTATAGGGCAGAAGCACCCTGAGTGATGCTCGGAGATGTTTGTTTATATAGATTCAATTTAACGCCTGGTGGTGTTACGATGAGGATTTTAGAAGGTGCTTGGCCCTTCAGCCTCAACTGGGATGGGGTGTAAAAGCCACGGATACATGGCTCAGACTAATGATGGCCCAAAAGGCGTCAACTTCCTTTCAGTCAACGGACCCCTCACCAGTCCCGGGTCAGCGGCCGTTCGCAAACCGGGCACATGCTGACTTTTCAATGAGGGACACTGCCTTTTTTATGGACTCCGTAAATATAAGCATGAGTGTTCCGCTTGCGAAGCCCCCATGCAGCCATTAAATGTTCCCGCCCCTCCGCAAAGTTTCCAACAAAGCCCTCTGGTCAATCAGAAAATAAGGACTCCAGTGAGCGTGTCCACGATGGGGCCTTGGCTCGACCTGTACCCCAATAAAGAGGCAGGGGTCCAACTTCGCTTTGGTTTTACATTTGGTTTCTTTATTCCTTTCACTTTCAGCAGGTTTCCCTGTCTTTCTTCAAATCTAAAATCTGCCAGAGATTTCCCTCATATACTGCCTGAGAAGCTGCAAAAAGAAATATCTTTGGGAAGAATTAAGGGTCCTTTTTCAACCCCCCCATTTTACAATCTGCGGGTATCTCCGCTAGGTATTGTACCGAAGAAGGAAAGCGGAAAGTTTCGCTTGATTTACCACCTTTCACATCCTAAGGGTTCCTCTGTTAATGACGGCATTCCTAGTGACGTGTCTGTCACATATGTGACAGTCGCCCTGGTCAGGGATGCCGGTCAAGGAGCTTTAATGGCAAAATTTGACATCGAGTCGGCTTTTCGCCTCTTGCTGGTTCATCCTGACTGTCATCACCTCATGGGTTGCTTGGTGGACGGGCAATACTACTACGACACCTGCCTTCCAATGGGTTGTGCTATTTCTTGCCATTATTTTGAACTGTTTAGCTCCTTTCTTGAATGGGTCATTAAGTATGAAACAAATTCCTTTGCAATCATTCATTATCTCGATGATTTTTTGTTCGTTGGCCCTCGGGATTCCGGTTCTTGTGAATTTTTCTTGAACACTTTTTGTTCTTTTATGTTTCGTTTTGGAGTTCCCCTTTTCATCGAAAAAACTGTCGGAGCAATGTTTTCTCTATCTTTCTTGGGTATTGATATTGACGAAATGGATTTTCATCTGACAAGATTTCAAAATTATTATCTATCATTGAAGGTTTTTTCGCTGTCAAAAGCGTCACTCTGCATCAAATGCAGTCTCTGTTGGGCCTCCTTGTTTTTGCATGCCGGGTCATGCCCATGGGAAGAATTTTTTATCGCCGTTTGTCCCTTTCTACTAAAAGCATAAAGCTTCCCCATCACCGGATCCGTATAACCCACCCTTTGCGGGCTGACCTGGTGGTTTGGAGACAGTTCCTCTCCTCTTACAATGGCCGTACCTGTTTCCAGTCAGTGGAGTCTTCTAACGAGGATCTGTCTCTTTTTGCTGATGCCTCAGGATCCTTAGGTTTCGGTGTGATTTTTGGAGATCTGGGGTTCCCATTTGCGTAATAAGCACATCTGCTTTTGGTCTGACAACATGAGTGTGGTCCACGAGATAAATTATCTTACATCCTTGTCCATTCCGGTGATAAAGTAAATTAGGTTTTCAGTATTACAATGTCTATCTTTCAACATATGGTTTCGGGCGCGCCATATTCCTGGTTCTATGAATGTTGTCGCTGACTCACTTTCGCATTTTGATTTGCAGAGATTTCGACAGCAGTGTCCCAGTGCCCAGTCGGAGGCTCTTTCATGCCAATCCAATCTATGGGAGGTGGTGGAGAGCAGCTAATGCCGCTGGTTAGATCATCTGTGGCCCCAGCAACTTGGCGGGCTTACGGTAAGGCATGGAATGAGTGTCTTGTATTCGTAGGTAACAAACCGGTTTCCTCTTCTAATTCTGCCCGCTTAGAAGTTACTATACAGTATCTGCTTCACCTTCACAGTACAGGTGCCTCAGGTGCAGTTGCCCAGAGCCGTTTGTCAGGTTTGTCTTTTCACTTTCAGCTACGTGAATGGGTGGATGTGACAACATTTTTTATTATACGGCGGGCTGTCAGAGGTTGGAGCAGGAGTCACCCCCGGGAGGAGAGCAGACGGCCTATTTCCTTTAACCTCCTTAAGCGCCTCATTGAGTGCACCCCTACCCTCTGCTCTTCTCCTTACGAGATGTCTTTATTTTCAGCCGCTTTTGGTCTTGCGTTCTTTGGTGCATTTTGCATTAGTGAGTTGGTATCAGCTTCTAAGCGCAGCCCAGGAGGCCTTCGCCATGATGATGTATCTTTCTGTCAAGGTGGTTTACGTATTCGCATACGTAAATCTAAAACAGACCCTTCAGCAAGCAAGGACATGGGTCCCTTTGTTTTCCATTCCGGGTCTGATATGCCCACTAACCTTAGTGACGAATTACCTTCAACACAGACACTGTGGTCATTCATTTTTGTCCCATGAAGACGGTTCCCCTCTGACAAAGTTTCAATTTGACTCCCTTTTTCGTAAAGACCTGGGTTTCCTAGGTCTTCCGCCGAAAGATTTTGGCACTCACTCGTTTAGAATCGGGGCCACTACCGAAGCAGCACAAGCGGGTTTATCCAATGTCGATATTCAACAAATTGGCAGGTGGTGCTCTGCTTGCTTTGCGAAGTATATCAGACCGGATTTGCTGACCCTCTGTGTTTGAGTCTGGAGACTGGCTAGGACACTCCAGAACCTTGAAATGCTTCTTATGGAGCCACACCTTAGTTGCCTTGGCTGTGTGCTACTTGTCATTGTCATGTTGGAAGACCCAGCCATGACCCATCTTCCATGCTCTTACTGAGAAAAGGAGGCTGTTGGCTAAAATCTCACGATACGTGACCCCATCCATCCTCCCTTCAATACAGGGCAGTTGTCCTGTCCCCTATGCAGAAAGCACCACCAGAGTATGATGTTTCCCCCACCATGCTTCACAGTTGGGATGGTGTTCTTGGGGCTGTACTCATCCTTCTTCCTCCAAACACGGCAAGTGAAGTTAATGCCAATAAGTTCTATTTTGGTCTCATCTGACCACATAACCTTCTCCTATGCCTCCTTTGGGTCATCCAGTTGGTTATAGGTGAACTTCAAACGGGCCTGGACATGTGCTGGCGTGAGCAGGGGGACCTTGAGTGCCCTGCAGATTTTTATCCATGAAGGCATAGTGTGTAACTAATGGTAATGTTTGAGGCTATGGTCCCAGCTCTCTTCAGGTCATTGACCAGATCCGCCCATGTAGTTCTGGGCTGATTCCTGACCTTTCTCAGAATTATCCTTACCCCACGAGGTGAGACCTTCCATGGAGCCCCAGACCAAGGAAGATTGACAGTCATCTTGTGTTTCTTCCATTTTCTAATAATTGTGCAAACACTTGTTGCCTTATCAACAAGTTGCTTGCCTATTGTCCAGTAGCCCATCCCAGTATTGAGCAGGTCCACAACTTTGTCTCTGGTGTCCTTAGACAGCTCTTTGGTCTCGGCTATGGTGGAGAGGTTGGAGTGTGATTTATTTAGTGTGTGGACAGGTATCTTTTATACAGGTAATGAGTTCAAACAGATGCAATTAATACAGGTAATGAGTGCAGAGTAGGAGGGCTTCTTAAAGAAAAACTAACAGGCCTGTGAGAGCCAGAATTCTTGCTGGTTGGTAGGTGATCAAATGCTTACTGTATTCCGTGCAATAAAATGCAATTTAATTATTTAAAAATCATACGATGTGATTTTCTAGATTTTTTTAGATTCTATCTCTCACAGTTGAAGTGTACCTACAATAAAAATGACAGACCTCTCCATTCTTTGTAGGTGGGAAAACTTGCAAAATCCACAGTGTATCAAATACTTATTTTCTCCACTGTATGTCAAGAATGAGGCCCCCATTGTGTGCCGCTGTCAAAGGACTGGTGGGTGCGCATGTGCGGCTCACTGCATTAATTTATATGGGAGCTCTAAAAATTGATTAGGGCTCTTGCACCACAATTTTTTGAGCTTCTATGCTCCATTTCTGCTCCACACCACTGACCACTGCTCTCTTGCTGTATCTCTCTGTTTACTCTTAAAGGACCAGCGTGAACCAACAGTCACTGACTTCTGCCTAATTTGGTTGCACCCCTGACTTCATACGGGCCCATCCCACATCAATGTCTGAGCAATAGGTCAATATAATTCTTGAAAACTACCAAGGTGCGTTATTACTTGCTAGTTTGACATTGACTCCACTTGTATGTTTGACTGGATGGTGTGGGGCACCCCTACGGGAGCACACAGGAATTGCAGGATGGCCCAGCTGGGTATTCTCTCAGGGTAGTGCGGAAGCAAAATCCGACAAAGTGTTTTAACAAGTCGTTACTTTACTTCATATGAGACACAGTCTCTAACGTACCACTCAGGAAATTTTTACATTTTATCTTCTGAGTCATATTAGTAATGTATGTTCCCTGTGTGTAGTAAAATACTTACCGGTCGCCCATGTTCTACTGGTTCCAGCGCCACTCTGGTCCCTCTCCATCTTGTCACCCCAGCTCCTGACTAACCGTAAATGACTTCCTGTCTGTCCAGCAAACACTGGAATGATCAGGCAAGTCACAGCTACTGTCACGTTGTGCAGAGAAGGACCGAACAGCAAAAAGAACAGCAGAAGATGGAGGCCAGTAACCATTTTACTACACACATTAGTGATACCACTCCGATGTTGAAATGAAAAAAAAATACCTCCAAGTGGTAATTCAACTTTTTACAAATAAGAGTAACGACGCTGTAACATACTCAGCTTCAGACCCAGCTGACTTTTTAATTTTCCCGCCTACTGAACTCTTCTCAGTCAGTTCAACCTAACTCCCCCCCCCCCTACCCACCTCACACCAATCATTATTTGTAGTGGCAAAACCACTTGTAACTTAGGCTCCCCAATCTAACCCTCTAGGGTGTGGTCTTGTCACATATGGACTTTTCAGCTTCTCAGGTGGCATCCTTTTGCTCCATTCTTGCTATAGACGTCATACACAATACATATCAGGACTCAAACCCAGCAGCTCTTGTGCACCAAGTGGCAGCTCTTCCCTCTGAGCTATTCAGCTTGCTGGACAGTTTCTAGCTAGCCCATATACTAGTACCTGTGTTGCTCCTGATTAGCTCCACCCTGAGTTCCTGATTGTCTCCATTCTGAAATCTCCTGATTGAACACCCTACTTAAACCTGGCATTGCACTTCCTTCCTTGTGAGATTATTGAGCGCCCAGCCTTTAGTAAAGCTCTCCTTTCACCTGCTGCCTCGTCCATTACTATACTGCTGGTCTCGCGTACTGACCTCTGACTGATTCCTGACTTTGCAACCTGCTTATCCTTCAAACTATACTGCTACTCCCGTGTACCGACCTCTGGCTGATTCCTGACAACTCTACCTGCCAGTGCTGCCAACTCAGGTAAGTTCATAACAATACACTACTCTGGAGATTCAAATGATCGATAGAAAAAATAGAAAAATCAACACTCACCAATTAATTAAAAATAGTGTCCTTTATTTCATGTGGCGGGACAATCCTTTTAGAAAAGCAGGGGGAGCGGGGATATGCATCAGGTCAACAGCCATTTCGCTCCTATCCAAGCGCCTCTGTGGGTCCATACTTCAACTTGAATTTTTTTCTTGTACCACCGTTTGTATAATTGCGAAGGTATGCTCTTAAACAACAGGTATTCTCTTTAACTGATGATGTCTTGGTGCCGTTTTCTTTCATACATTGGAACTACTCTGGAGATATTTGCTCTCCTTTGCCTCCTTCCACTTCCTTCTTCCTGACACTGGTCCTCCACCCGGGACAGTCACAGAGGCAACCTCTCCTTTGTAACTTAGGTTGACATAACGTACTAGTGTGCCCGTTCCCACTTACCAAACGTCGCCTTACACTGTTAGTGTAGCTCCTACATACTCACCTTCCTTCTGCGATTGACCCTGCGTGGCATGAAAACTAGTATAGACATACTACACGTGTGCCTTTCCCCCACTTACTAATTGTAGGCTTACACTGTTAATGTTGCTCCCACCCACTCACTTTCCTTTGCGACTCTATGAGTGGCATGAAAACTAGCTCCTACATAGCCTGTACCATGTTTAAGGCTGCATCCTCACGCTAATCCCTCATCATACCAGGGACAGCTGGTGAAAGTCCAGACTCCTTTGTGGGGGTTTATGGATATATAACTCACAGTCCCTCAAACGTTGCTCCATGATTTAGCCCGAAGGTGAAATCTAGGGGCTAGAAGAGTTTATAGACGTATTTTCTTCACGTGCCACACAAGATATATGCATTGGCAGAACTGGAAGGAGAATGAGGTAAAGGGACCTTCTGTGATCTCCTGGCAGCCAAACTTGGACTTCATCCCAAGTGCATTTCATGCAGAGAACATTGTGAATGTCTTTTAATCAATCCAGCGAGCTCCGCTGTGCACTGTTTTACATTATCATTACATTTCATCTCTTCTTTTTTATTTGTACAGCTCTATAAATCCCCTGGAGAAATGCGCTATATATCTATGTTGATATAGCTTTTCATATCACTCAGGTAATATATGACTTGAATTATATTCAGACATGGAGTACATTATATTGATTTTCCCAAGGAATCCCAAATGTGCCCAGCCATTTATTATCTTTATTATCATAAATAGAAATAAAGTTTAATATTAATTTTATTTATAGAGCCATCTCCTTCTGAGGGGACATGACGTTCCCGGACAGGAATATACATAATACTATACAGTATATACAAGGCAGGGTAAACTGTGAGCCACTTACAGGTCTCATATTAGTTTATACAACCCCTGGCAAAAATTATGGAATCACCGGGCTCGGAGGATGTTCATTCCGTTGTTTAATGTTGAAAAAAAGCAGATCACAGACATGGCACAAAACTAAAGTCATTTCAAATATCAACTTTAGGGCTTTAAGAAACACTAAAAGAAATCAATATTAAAAATGTGGTACTCAGTAAGGGTAATTTTTTTCAGACCAAGCAGAGGGAAAAAATTATGGAATCATTCAATTCTGAGGAAAAAATTATGGAATCACCCTGTAAATTTTCATTTCCAAAACTAACACCTGCATCAAATTAGATCTGCTCGTTAGTCTGCATCTAAAAAGGAATGATCACACCTTGGAGAGCTGTTGCACCAAGTGGACTGACATGAATCATGGCTCCAACACGAGAGATGTCAGTTGCAACAAATGAGAGGATTATCAAACTCTTAAAAGAAGGTAAATCATCACGCAATGTTGCAAAAGATGTTGGTTGTTCACAGTCAGCTGTGTCTAAAATCTGGACCAAATACAAACAACATGGGAAGATTGTTAAAGGCAAACATATTGGTAGACCAAGGAAGACATCAAAGCATCAAGACTGTAAACTTAAAGCAATATGTCTCCAAAACAGGAAATGCACAACAAAACAAATGAGGAACGAATGGGAGGAAACTGGAGTCAATGTCTGTGACCGAACTGTAAGAAACTGCCTAAAGGAAATGAGATTTACATACAGAAAAGCTAAACATAAGCCATCATTAACACCTAAACAGGAAAAAAAAAGGTTACAATGGGCTAAGGAAAAGCAATCGTGGACTCTGGATGACTGGATAAAAGTCATATTCAGTGATGAATCACGAATCTGCATTGGGCAAGGTGATGATGCTGGAACTTTTGTTTGGTGCAGTTCCAATGAGATTTATAAAGATGACTGCATGAAGAGAACATGCAAATTTCCACAGTCATTGATGATATGGGGCTGCATGTCAGGTAAAGGCACTGGGGAGATGGCTGTCATTACATCTTCAATAAATGCCCAAGTTTACATTGATATTGTGGACAGTTTTCTTATCCCATCAATTGAAAGGATGTTTGGGGATGATGACATCATTTTTCAAGATGATAATGCATCCTGCCATAGAGCAAAAACTGTGAAAACATTCCTTGAAAGAAGACACATAAGGTCAATGTCATGGCCTGCAAATAGTCCGGATCTCAATCCAATTGAAAATCTTTGGTGGAAGTTGAAGAAAATGGTCCATGACAAGGCTCCAGATTGATGAAGAGTACTGTTTGTCACTCATTAAGTCAATGCCTCAGAGACTGCAAGCTGTTATTAAAGTCAGAGGTGGTGCAACAAAATACTAGTGATGTATTGGAGTGTTCTTTTGTGTTTTTGTTTTTCATGATTCCATAATTTTTTCCTCAGAATTGAGTGATTCCATAATTTTTTCCCTCTGCTTGGTCTGAAAAAAATTACCCTTACTGAGTACCACATTTTTAATCTTGATTTCTTTTAGTGTTTCTTAAAGCCCTAAAGTTGCCGTTTGAAATGACTTTAGTTTTGTGCCATGTCTATGATCTGCTTTTTTTCAACAACATTAAACAACTGAATGAACATCCTCCAAGTCCGGTGATTCCATAATTTTCGCCAGGGGTTGTATATTACCACTCATATAATTGGAAACCATACTGGTCATACTGGGAAAGGGGAGAAGGGAAATTGGGAATATTCTAAAAAATGTTGACTTTTATTCCTACTCATTATGTACAATACAAAGTTATATTTTGGTACCGTGTTAGCCAGAAAAATCGATGTAAATACTTTTATGCCCAAAAATGGCAAAAGTATTCTCGGAGTGATACCTTTATTGGCTAACCAGAAAAAATATACCATATATACTCAAGTATAAGCCGACCCGAGTATAAGCCGAGGCACCTAATTTTACCACAAAAAACTGGGAAAACATATTGACTCGAGTATAAGCCTATGGTAGGAAATGCAGCAGCTACTGGTTAATTTCCCCATCCTGGTACACATTGCCCACTCATCCCCAATCCTGGTATGCATGGCCCCATCATCCCCAATCCTGGTATGCATGGGCCCCCCCCAATCCCCAATCCTGGTATACATAGACCCCCTCATCCCCAATTCTGGTACGTATGACACCCCTCATCCCCAATCCTGGTATGCATGGCCCCCTCATCCCCAATCCTGGTAAGCATGGCACTCCTCATCCCCAATCTTGGTATGCATGGCACCCCTCATCCTCAATCCTCGTATGCATGGCACCCCTTATCCACAATCCTGGTATGCTTGGCACCCCTCATCCCCAATCCTGGTATGCATGGCACCCCTCATCCCCAATCCTGGTATGCATGGCACCCCTTATCCACAATCCTGGTATGCATGGCCCCCCTCATCCCCAATCCTGGTATGCATGGACCCCTCAACCCCAATCCTGGTATGCATGGCCCCCCTCATCCCCAATCCTGGTATGCATGGCCCCCCTCATCCCCAATCCTGGTATGAATGGCCCCCCTCATCCCCAATCCTGGTACGCATGGCCCCCCTCATCCCCAATCCTGGTATGCATGGCCCCCCTCATACCCAATCCTGGTATGCATGGCCCCCTCATCCCCAATCCTGGCAGGCATGCTCCCCGTCCTGGTAAGATTGGCCCCCACCCTTGTATGTATGGCCCCCTCATCCTCAATCCTGGTATGTATGGCCCCCCTATCCTGGTATACATGCCCCCATCACTACACACATGAAAAAAAAATAAACACTTCTACTCACCTTCCTTCCTCCCCTCTGCTCTGACCCAGCACTGTGTCCTGTTCTGCTAGCAGCTCATGTCAGCATCTAAGCAGTGCATGACATCACAGCCATGCGCCCTCAGACGCTGAGGTGAGCTGCGGGGATATTCACTCCTCTCCACGCCAGGCTATGGGTGTGGAGGAGTGAATATCCATGTTCTTTAAAAGCAGGCACACACTGTCAGCAGCGCTGCAGCTCCGGCTGCGGCTCAGCGATCCTCCATGCCCGCTACTAAAGAGAATCAACATTCACTCTTCCCCACGCTCATGGGAGTGGAGAAGAGTGAATATTCATACTCTCTAGTAGCAGGCACAGAGGATCGCTGAGCCGCTGCACGGCTGTTGACAGTGTGTGCCTGCTATTTAAGAAATTAATATTCACTCCTCTCCACTCCCATGGGCGTGGAGAAGAGTGGATATTCATTTACTTTAGCAGCGGGCACACATGGTAGCTGCAGCAGCCAGCTACTGTGTGTCCTCCGCTCCGCTGCAATCCCCCCACCACTATTCTCCACCGGAATGTATATACCCGAATATAAGCCGAGGGGCTTTTTCAGCACAAAAAATGTGCGGAAAAAGTAAGCTTATACTCGAGTATATATGGTATATGCAAGCTTTCAGAGCACAGAGGCTCCTTCTTCAGGCAGGATTGATTTGTAATCCTGCCTGAGGAAGGAGCCTCTATGCTTTGAAAGCTTGCATATATATTTTTTCTGGTTAGCCAATAAAGATATCACTCCGAGACAACTTTTGTCATTTTTGGGCATAAAAGTATTTACATCGATTTCTACTCATTCATATTGCACACACCCCAGATAATTTATTTGCATACCTAGTATTCAGGGGCATGGCTAGGGTATTAACGGGAAAGTTTTGTGAAACCTAATTTGGGGAGACAAATCATTTTTGCCATTTGGTTTCATGAAACATTTTGCACCGTTTTGCTTTTAAAGGCTTTTTGCTTCCCTGCACATTGAACTTTGATGTGGTATGTGGTCATAAATCAGTTGAGAGGAACTCAGAAAAAGACAAATAAAAGAGTTAAAAACGTTCGCATCTAAGGGCTCATTCAGATGTCCGATTTTTCCACGTGCAAGAAAAGCGGACCAGTTATTCTGATCAGAGTCATCTGCTTTTCTCATACATGGAGAAATTTAAAAAAATAAATAAATAACATTCTCCACCTTCTCCTTTCTGACAGTTCATGAAAAACGGACTGCACTCATGTTATCTGAGTGTGGTCCAATTTTTTCATGGACCCATTGTCTTGCATTGCCAATTTTTATCTGACTCGCAGATGAAAAATCAGACATGTATCTGCGATTTTCCACAGCCCTTTCTATCCACGAAAAATAACGGGCATGTGAGTTGCCCCATAGAGTATCACAAGTACGAGTGGTATCCGTGAAAATCATGAATAGCATTCATTCGCGAAAATTGGACATCTGAATGAGCCGTGACCATCAGAATGAACTCACTGACGGATTCTCAGTTAAATCATTCTTCAGACAGCAATAGACAGTGCAACATTAGGCTATAAAAGGCAAACGGTGCAAAATCTTTAATAAATTCTTATTGTAAAAAAAAAACCTTTTTATCAAAAATGTACTGGACATACTATAAATTTGTGATTCTAAACTGGGGAGAGAGGTAGATGAGGTATAGACGTGACCATACATTCGTGTGGTCTTATTGTGATTTATGGGAGATTTGAAATGCTAGGCTGTTTTTGCATCCCCAATAACCTAATTATATATATATATATATATATATATATATATATATACATTTGAAACCAGAAGTCTACATACACCATATAAAAAGACACATATGTATGCTTTTCCCAATATCTGACATGAAATCAGAATAAACCTTTCCCGTTTTAGGTCAGTTAAAAAACATAATTTTTAATATTTGCCAAATGTCAGAATAATGAGAGAGAATGTTTTAAGGCATTTTTATTACCAAAAGTTTACATACACTAAGATTACTATGCCTTTAAACAATTCTGGACTGCCCATATGATAGTGTCATGTGTTTGGAAGCTTCTGATAGTTTTTTGGGTAACATCTGAGTTAATTAGAGACACACCTGTGGAAACACACTGCTTCTTTGTATAGTATCATGGGAAAGTCTAAATAAATCAGCCAAGATATCAGGAAGAGAATTGTGGACTTGCACAAGTCTGGCTCATCCTTGGGTACAATTTCAAGATACCTGAAGGTGCCTCATTCATCTGTACAAACAATTATACGCAAGTACAAACAAGATGGGAATGTCCAGCCATCATACCGCTCAGGAAGGAGATGGGTTCTGTGTCCCAGAGATGAATGTGCTTTGGTCCGACATGTGCATATCAACCCAAGAACAAAAGCAAAAGACATTGTGAAGATGATGGTGGAAGCTGGTAAGATTGTGTCAATATCCACAGTGAAACGAGTAGTGTATCAACATGGGCTGAAATGCCACTCTGCTAGGAAGAAGCCATTACTCCAAAAGAAACATAAAAAATCCAGATTAATGTTTGCAAATGCACACAGGACCAAGGGCCTTAATTTTTGGAGACATGTCCTGTAGTCTGATGAAACTAAAATTAAACTTTTTGGGCATAATGACCATCGTTACATTTGGAGGAAAAAGGGAAAAGCTTGTAAGCCTTAAAAGGCCATCCCAACTGTGAAATACATGGGGGTGGCAGCATCATGTTGTGGAGTTGTTTTGCTACAGGAGGGACTGGTGCACTTCACAAAATAGATGGCATCATGAGAAAAGAAAATTATGTGGCAATACTGAAGCAACATCTCAAGACATCAGCCAGGAAGTTAAATCTTGGGTGGAAATGGGTCTTCCAAATGGACAATGACCCGAAGCATACTGACAAAATGGTAACAAAACGGGTTAAGGATAACAAAGTCCATGTTTTGGAGTGGCCATCACAAAGCCCTGATCTCAATCCTACTGAAAATTTATGGGCAAAGCTGAAAAGGTAGGTGAGAGCAAGGCGACCTACAAACCTGGATCAGTTACAGCAGTTTTGTCAGGAGTAATGGGCCCAAATTCCAACCAACTATTGTGAGAAGCTTGTGGAAGGATATCCCAAACGTTTGACCCAAGTCATTCAGTTTAAGGGCAAGGGTACCAAATACTAATGAAATATATGTAAACTTTTGACTTTGCCGTATGTAATCAAAATTCCTTAAAAACATTCTCTCTCTCTCATTATTCTGGCATTTGGCAAATATTAAAAATTATGGTAATCCTAATTGACCTTAAACGGGAAAGGTTTATTTTGATTTCATGTCAGATATTGAGAAAAACATGCATATGTGTTTTTTTATATAGTGTATGTAAATATCTGGTTTCAACTATGTATATATACAGATATATACACACAGACACACACTCTTCTGCCATTCCCCTCTGTAATGCTGTAGGGTCTCCCATGGGTCTCCGTGCCTTGCCTTTCAGTGGGGATATCATGTGACTGCTGAAGTCAATCAGTGGCTGCACTTGAACAACACATCACTTAGGCAGTCAGGACTGCCACCAGGAATTTCACTCTTGGAAAAACTCCACTTCTGCACCACATCCTCACCAATCACACATTAACAGTTCCCATAGAGCAACTGATCACAGCTTTTGTTTCGCATTTGGCCCCTTAGGTTTAAATGATAGGTCTGATCTTTCTATGTTTTTATAATATTTTTACAATGTTTTTAACTATTTCAGTCTTATTATGTGATGTATACCATGTGATTACCTGTAAAAAGGAAGTGATTGTACGTCACTGCATACTTGGACCCACAGAAGCGCGGCAACAAGCCCAAAATGGCTGTTCTCTACCCTGCTCTCCTCACTCCCCCTGCTTGTCACTGATTGTCCCACTTTATGGAAAAAAGGACTTGTACTGTTGAAGGTATGATGAGTGACGCTTTTCTTCTACTTTATAAATATTTGCATTTATTTTTCTTTAAGGGAATGTGTCACATACATTTTTTTAAATGACCAATAATATCACATACAAGGGACAAATGCCATCACACCATGACCAGACCACAAATTACCATCACATAGTAACTGAATAATACTACATACAAGGAATACCGCCACACCATGACCAGACCACATATTACCACCACATAGTGACTGAATAATACCACAACCAAGGCACAAATACAGCCACACCATGACCAGACCACATATTACCACCATATGGTGATCAAATAATACTACATAGCATACAAGGAACAAATACCGGCATACCATGACTGGAGTACATGTTACCACCTCATAGTGACCGAATAATACCGCATACAAGGAACAAATACCTCCACAACGTGACTAGACCACATGTTGCTACCACATAGTGACCGAATACTACAATACTGATCATTAATAAAAAAAACACAATACTACTATTACCATAAGTGCCATTATACACAGGAGCTCTGTGCATAGTATACAGTGTATAGTGTCAGTGTACAGGTAATACAGTGATCACCAGTGACATTATACACAGGAGCTCTCTATATAGTGTCAGTGTACAGTAATCATCAGTGACATTATACACAGAAGCTCCGTATATAGTGTACAGGTAATAAGGGATCACCAGTGATATTATACACAGGATATCTGTATATAGTGTCAGTGAACAGGTAATACAGGGATCACCAGTGACATTATACACAGGATATCTGTATATAGTGTCAGGGAACAGGTAATACAGGGATCACCAGTGACATTATACTCAGAAGTTCTGTATATAGTGTATAGTGTACAGGTAATACAGTGACATTATCCACAGGAGCTCTGTACATAGTTTATAGTGTATATAGCAAGTGTATCGGCAATAAGTGTATTATTATTAAAGGAATATACCAGGAATGAACCAGAAGAGACCAGAAGAGAACAGTAAGCACTGCTTATCACATTTACCCAGCTTTTCTTTGAACCTACTCCTATCCTTTCACTATGCTAACATATGCTTTTACAGTTTTTGCTCCACTAATCGTCACTCTCCTTCGCTATCCCCAAACCCCAGCACAATCGGATATGTTCCAATCAGATGGATAGAGACAAACACCTTGATGGCCTCAGAAAGACCTTTTTGAAACAGGGCTACCATCCAAGAACAATTGAGAACCAGATTACAAGAGCCACCAGAATATCAAGGAATCATCTCCTACATTACAAAACCAAACAAGAAAACAACCGGGTGCCTCTAGTAGTCACCTACAATCCAAATCTGGAGGCGCTAAGAAGAGCTGCACGGAAACTACAACCCTTACTACAAAAAGATGCCCGATTACAATCCATATTTCCAGACCCCCCACTTCTGTGTTTCAGGCAGCCCCCAAATCTAAGAAGCATCATTGTCAGAAGCTCCCTGTCATCTCCACCAGCTACAGGTACCTTTCCTTTCAACCAGAAAAAATGACCACAGACAAGATAAAGATTCCCAATTCACATCAGGACTATAAGATCCCAGGTACGTTCAGCTGTATCACATCTAATGTAGTGTACTTAATTATATGTACCAAATGTCCAGCTGGGGGTCTTTATGTAGGGGAGACAGGGCAAAAACTTAGAACAAGGATGAATCATCATCGCCACACAATAAAAGAAAAAAGAATAGATCTGCCTGTAGCCAAGCATTTTTGCTCTCCTGATCACAGCATAAAAGATATGAAATTACTAGTATTAAAAGGTAACTTCAAATCTCAAAGAGAAAGAAGAGTCTCAGAATATAAACTGATGATGACCTTTAACACTTTCAGAGCAGGAATGAATGTGTCGCATGGGTTTATGTCATTCTACATCAACTAAGGAATGTGCTCCTCAGAATTGTGAGGCCATCACAACACTGGACCTGGTCACAGGGCAATAAAACCTTCACACTCCTTATCTATTAACTGCTAAAATATTTATAGCCAGAACTGTTTATCTCTTCCATAATAACTCTGCTTTTCATCACCTGTCTTACCTATTGCATTTTTTTTTCCTTGTGTGTCTTATTGTGTACAAATATGTGACTCTTCAGATTTTGTGGTATACTATGCCTGATGAAGAGACCTGAGTAGTCTCGAAAGCTTGCAATTTGTTACCATCTTTTCAGTTAGCCATTAAAAGGTATCAACCACTGGGGACTCTCAAATCTAAATATTTAATTATCTAGAGCACATTCTCCAACTTCTACACTACATAGCTGAATACAGAAGTGCATCCACCGTTAATATATAATTAGTTATTATGCAATCCACCATTCCAAATATAAATTGTAATCCACCACTGTGCCCCCACTAACTTTAAATAGCCACTTTCCACACCTAATATATAAATTAATTTGAACCTCTACTCTTTCCCCCAATTCATTATGTTACACTTTGTCATCCTCAACACCCCCCACTGTCCCGATTCATTATATTTACATAACCTCCACCGCCCCAATTCACTTTGCCATGTCCTCTTTCTCCCCGCCCCACCCCCACTTCATCATCATTTACTCTCCTCCACTCCAAATTCATCATCATTTGTTGTCCCCCACCCTCAATTCATTATAATTTTCTCTCCCCACCCCCCACCCCCAGTTCATCATATGCTTTCCCCACTCCCAGTTCATCATGTGCTCTCCCCACCCCCCACTCCCAGTTCATCATGTGCTCGCCCCCAAGACCATTTAATTAATTCTATAAAAAAAAAACGTTTTCATACTTAACTCTCATAGATTCCCGGCAGCTCCACTTCTGTACTGGAACCCTGGCACTTGATGCCAGCGAGTACATGATGACGTCACCAAGTACAAGCCGTCTTGTGCGCATCACAGAAGAGGCAGAGGGCCTCCCATGGAGCTGCATGGAACTGAATGGCCGTGAAAGCTCCAAAGCTCCCTGCGCTGAGATGTACACCGCGCTCCCGCACAAAATACCAGACTGTTTACTTCTGTTCACCGGACCCCATACAGCAGTAAGGGCACTAATGCCAAGATGGGGGCCCTGGCTGCAGTGGTCACATGTCTGTAAAACTGTAATAAGTTATATCCCACCCAAGGAAACTGACTTTAACCCTTCACTACCCCAGGCTTCAGAGAGGTTTCCATTTACCTATTCACTATCCTAGCCCATCTCGGAAGATCTCATTAATCCTAAATCACTGGCAAAGTTAGGATTAGGGGGGAGGGCTTTTATTTTAATATAATTATAAATTTTATATTTATTTTAGGTATTTTTCCATTATTGTGTTATATTCACCAGGTGCTGAATCTGTAGACATTTTTTTCCTCTAATTGTAACTTTAAGTAAACTTGTATTTTCACACAATCTTCTTGGAAGCTGTTCTGACGGGACATATTCCCAGCGGGGGGCATGTGCCAGGCTGTTTTCACAGCTCATCTCTCCATTTACATCATTAATTCTAAATATAACAGAATAAAAAATGTCACAAAGTCCCCAAACAGACAGGACGGGGACAGGAGGAGGGTGGGAGGATGCAAAATACAGATTTTGATTTCCCATCCATCCAATTTCCAACCGTTAATTCGGTTGGATTCCTCTAACAATGTGGTCTTGTTTAGATGCCGGCTCTCCATTTTTGTCAATGTATCCTCCGCGGTTACAAAAGGACTCCGCAGAATTCTTCTTTGAGTGGATTCTAATTCACTTACTGCAAAAATGTGTTGCACAGAATCACAGATTTCGCAGATAAATTGGGTTATGCGGGGAGAGAATGGGCTTCAGAGCTGAGTTCATGGTTCCACAGACTCGACATAATTCGATAAGAGGTGAAAATATTTCCCTCAACGGGGAAAGAATCGAATCTTGTACATGGTATCTCCTCTGTGATTTAAAGGAGCAGTATCAAAGCGTTCCTGCCGCACCCAATTTATTAACCCACGAAGGGGTTGGGGTGGAAGGGGTTCAGCGAAAGCAAAAATGCAATGTCTGTTTACAGTCTAAATCTACTTTGCTCTTCTGTATGAGGTTCTGTAGATGCAAGTAAATGTTATATAGACAAGTTATTATATGGGTTTTTTTCAGGAGAAATAGAACATTTTATTATTAATCTTTGATCCGGTTTTGTTTTTTGTGCATTTTTTTCCTCTTTTTTTTTAGCAATTTATTAAATGCATGTTATTTACTACTTATTTGCACCAAAAAGAACAGATGTACGCAGCTTGCTTGAAACTTGAAAGCTTTATTTTCGAAAATAGGATGGATTGTGCATGGCATAGAATGGGTTGCCAGCACCCAGGTCAAGGCAAGTATTTTGCATCCTCTAACCTGTGGACCATTAACAGTCCAAGAGTCCCTTCCACCGGTCCTGTATTGAACACATGTAAAACACCATCTCATGGGAGTATATGTGGTAGGGTCTGATCTGTGGCCAGAACTGTTGGGAGGAATTTAAGGCTAAGGTACTGATGGCAACATCTGATATTAAAAGGCTGATGGGGGATATCCAAATGGAGCCACTTGTAGAAGGAACAGCACTGGCAGCCATAACCTTGACGACAAGGTGACTGACTACTACTGTCCTCCTTGGTAGATCATAAATGACAATGTTGTCCATTCTTGATGAGGCATAACTCATGAGGCCTCAATGCATCTGGATTGATAGATTTCATTCTTGTAGACACTTGCTCAGCTTAAGCGGCCATGAAGAGCATTTATGACACCCCGCTGCACTAGCCCAGCCTAGCTAAAGGTCTATATGTACTCATTACATACAGTACAGACCAAAAGTTTGGACACGCCTTCTCATTTAAAGATTTTTCTGTATTTTCATCACTATGAAAATTGTACATTCACACTGAAGGCATCAAAACTATGAATTAACACATGTGGAATTATATACTTAACAAAAAAGTGTGAAACAACTGAAAATATGTCTTATATTCTAGGTTCTTCAAAGTAGCCACATTTTGCTTTGACGACTGCTTTGCACACTCTTGGCATTCTCTTGATGAGCTTCAAGAGGTAGTCACCGGAAATGGTTTTCACTTCACAGGTGTGCCCTGTCAGGTTTAATAAGTGGGATTTCTTGCGTTATAAATGGGGTTGGGACCATCAGTTGTGTTGTGCAGAAGTCTGGTGGATACACAGTTGATAGTCCTACTGAATAGACTGTTAGAATTTGTATTATGGCAAGAAAAAAGCAGCTAAAATTTTGAAAGTGTACCCAAGTGCAGTTGCAAAAACCATCAAGCACTACAAAGAAACTGGCTCACATGAGGACCGCCCCAGGAAAGGAAGACCAAGAGTCACCTCTGCTTCTGAGGATAAGTTTATCCGAGTCACCAGCCTCAGAAATCGCAGGTTAACAGCAGCTCAGATTAGAGACCAGGTCAATGCCACACAGAGTTCTAGCAGCAGACACATCTCTTCAACAACTGTTACGAGGAGACTTTGTGCAGCAGGCCTTCATGGTAAAATAGCTGCTAGGAAACCACTGCTAAGGACTGGCAACAAGCAGAAGAGACTTGTTTGGGCTAAAGAACACAAGGAATGGACATTAGACCAGTGGAAATCTGTGCTTTGGTCTGATGAGTCCAAATTTGAGATCTTTGGTTCCAACCACCGTGTCTTTGTGCGACGCAGAAAAGGTGAAAGGATGGACTCTACATGCCTGGTTCCCACCGTGAAGCATGGAGGAGGAGGTGTGATGGTGTGGGGGGGCTTTGCTGGTGCCACTGTTGGGGATTTATTCAAAATTGAAGGCATACTGAACCAGCATGGCTACCACAGCATCTTGCAGCGGCATGCTATTCCATCCGGTTTGCGTTTAGTTGGACCATAATTTATTTTTCAACAGGACAATGACCCCAAACACACCTCCAGGCTGTGTAAGAGCTATTTGACCAAGAAGGAGTGTGATGGGATGCTACGTCAGATGACCTGGCCTCCACAGTCACCAGACCTGAACCCAATCGAGATGGTTTGGGGTGAGCTGGACCGCAGAGTAAAGGCAAAAGGGCCAACAAGTGCTAAGCATCTCTGGGAACTCCTTCAAGATTGTTGGAAGACCATTTCCGGTGACTACCTCTTGAAGCTCATCATGAGAATGCCAAGAGTGTGCAAAGCAGTCATCAAAGCAAAAGGTGGCTACTTTGAAGAACCTAGAATATAAGACATATTTTCAGTTGTTTCACACTTTTTTGTTAAGTATATAATTCCACATGTGGTAATTCATAGTTTTGATGCCTTCAGTGTGAATGTACAATTTTCATAGTCATGAAAATACAGAAAAATCTTTAAATGAGAAGGTGTGTCCAAACTTTTGGTCTGTACTGTATGTCTTCCGCACGTGCCATGCAATACTACTCTCTGAAGGCAGAACGTACAGAAATATCTCACATCCCTGATTGCAAAAGCCTTGTGATGCGCAGCTTGTGTTGATATATGCAGGGAAATATTTGTTTTTTTCCCTCATTAATATTTCACTGTCTCATTTCCAGAATTTATTTCATGTCACATAAATGGGTAATGAAAACATCACAAATTAACATGCTGCATACAATATATATCCAAGATTTAAAAGAAATGGGTAATTCTGCCCCATACCAATAAACATTTGACACATTTTAGCCCACATGCCCTTTTTATTTTAGATGGATAATAAATATGTAAAAAAAATAGATACCCAAATTGCTTTAAAATGTGGCAACATTTGGTCCCAAACTCTCTCTGATGGGCTCTGAGAATAGTGGATCATTCCCACTGTTCGTATAACAAAGCAATCTACACAGAGCAATAACAATACAGTAATCAATACAGTGCTCTACTAAGAGAGCTATTCACACAGCACTGTAACAATAGAGTAATTAATAAAGTGCTCTAATACGGGAGCAATCCACACAATGTTGTAAAAAGAGAGCAAACAATACAGTGATCTAATAAGAGAGCAATCCACACAAAGATCTAGCGAGAAACAATCAACTCAGTGTATAAATAGGAGAGCAATCTACACCGTGATCTAAAAGGACAGCAATTTATACAGTGCTCTAATAAGAGAGCAATCCACACAATGCTCTAAT
This sequence comes from Phyllobates terribilis, assembly GCF_046119375.1. NCBI lineage: Eukaryota > Metazoa > Chordata > Amphibia > Anura > Dendrobatidae > Phyllobates > Phyllobates terribilis. The sequence continues at coordinate 94,983,713 of NW_027362765.1, forward strand.
AAGTGGACAATCCACACAGTGCTCTAATAAGAGAGAAATCCACACAGTGCTGTAATAAGAGAGCAGGCTACTCAATTCTCTAATAGAAAAGCAATCTACACACAGTTGTAATCAGAGAGCAATCTACACAGTGCTCTAATGAGTATGCAACATTATGCTCTAATAAGAGAACAATCTACACAGTTCTCTAATAGTAGAGCAATCCACATAATGTTATAAGAGAGACATCCATATTGTACTCTAATAAGAGAGCAATCCATAGAGTTAAATTGATTGAGCAATCCATACAGTGCTCTAATAGGAGAATAATATACATAATGCTCTAGTAAGAGAGGAATGCACACAGTGTTCTAATAGAAGAACAAGCCATACAGTGCTCTAATAATAGAGTAATTCATGTAGTATTTTAGTAAGAGAGTGACGCGCCCAGGGGATGGGGATGACTCGACGCCCGGGCCTTGCTGTTTGGTTTTGGGGGACGCCGCGGTGGCCGGCTCCCAGGCCCGTACCCTGGGGTCGCTCTTTAAAAGAAAGAAGGAATGGTGGGGAAAAGGTGTATGGGATAGGAAAGAGTTTGTGACGCCACCTGTGGTGTCTGGTGAGGATCACCAGCGCTGCTACAGTGCTCTGAGGCCGGTGGTCGGGCAGCTTAGTTGGTTCTGCTCCCCACAGGTGGAGCGGGGCCTGAGGGCAGCGTAGGGGAAGGGATGCAGGACAGAGGGGACCCAGCCGGGTCGGAGGAAGAATAGGCACACACACGACAGGTCACTTCAGTACCTTTACTGGTGGTGTTTCAGGTACGATCCAGGGCACTGTAGGGTGAAGGGTTCATTTCAGGACTCTCCCCAGTGAGCGGGTGTGGGGTCTCCTGTTTCTTGCCTTTTCCTGTTAAGTTTATGACCTGCCTAGAGCTAGGCCTAACTTGGTCTCTGTCTTGCACCGGCTGACCTGGTGGTAGGGCCTTCTGCTGGAGATCACACTCCCTGGTCTCTTGGGCCTCAGTGATTCCTGACCCTGGTATATCAGTCAGCTTTTGGTGTTCCTGGGACATGTAGTTCGCCAGAGATTCTGGTTGTTTCTGCTGGTCCTATAGATTCTTGCAGACACGGACCCGGTGTCCGGTAAATGCTCGTGGGGTGAGCTGGTTAAGCTCCTCTGCCCCCTACGTAGCTTGCTTACTCCACTTGCCTTCGGCCGCGCTCGGGGCCCTCACTAGGCTTCACACTGGCAGTAGGCCTCGCTACTCTTCACCGCTCTTATGGCGTCGGCACGCCTTAGGCTCACTGACTGAGCTTTTTGAGTCTGAACTCTCTCTAGAGGGACTGGAACTACCTCTGTCCCCTGAGGAAACTGTTCTCTAGACTGAGCTCCACTGCAGGCTGACCTCTCTCAGGCTCATCTTCTGCAGGAACTGACTGAGGTGGAAGGTGGAGGTGTGTGTATGCTGTGAGGGCCTCTTGTGGAGGAATCCATCCATGCACCCCTCTAGGATCTGTGGCACCAATGCGCAGCAGGGGCGCCACAAGAGCAATTCAGACAATGCCCTAATGAGACAGCAATCCAGACAGTGTTTCAATAGGATGGCAATCCATATAGCGCTCTAGCAAGAGAACAATCTACACAATCCTCCAATAGGAGAGCAATCCACATAATGCTATAAGAAAAGCATCCTTATTGTGCTCTAATAAAAAAGTATTCCACACCGTGTTCTAATAAGAGAGTAATCCACTCAATGATCTAATATTATTGTGAAAAACACACAGTGTTCTAATAGGAGAGTAATCTACACAGTGCTCTAGTAAGAGAGCAATCCACACAGTGCTCAAATAGAATGGCAATCCATACAGTGCTGTAATAAGATAGTAATCCACACAATGCTGTAATAAAAGAGCAATCTATACAGTGGTCTAATAAGCAGGCAATCCACACAGTGCTGTAATAAGAGAATAGGCCAAACAATGCTCTAATAGAAAAGGAATCTACACAAAGCTCTAATAAGTGAGTAACATCATGCTCTAATAAGAGACCAATCTACATAGCTCTCTAAAAGGAGAGCAATCCACACAATGCTCTAATAAGCGAGCAATCCATATTGTGCTCTAATAAGAAAATAATTCATATTGTGTTCTAATAAGAGAGCAATCAATCAACTCAATGCTCCAATATGAGAGCAAGCCACACAGTGCTCTAATAGTACAGCAATCTATACAGTCCTCTAATAATAGAGCAATCCATAGCATTAAAATGATTAAGCAATCCACACAGTGCTTTAATAAGCAAGTGTGGCGCCCCTGCGGGTCCAGTTGCCACAGAGGTACTGCATCTCATCCAGAGGTGTGGTACCCCACTCCCAGGTAAGGATGGAGTACTGCCCGGGACCCAAACACCTGCATCCAACACTACACCACTCCAGACCAGCATAAGGGGCAAGATGCACTTGGTCACTGCTGAGCCCTGTCACTGGCTGGAAGGGGGGGAACCAGAAGAGAGGGAACCATGTAGTGGGTGTGGGTGGAGGAAGATCTTCAGGGGAGCACTGAAGTGGGAGTATAAAAGGAAGGTAGAAAGTTCTAGAAGAGGCCTGTCTCCTGTCCCAGTGCTTGGAGCAGGAGGTCAGTTCAGCTCAGGCGTGTAGTCCAGTAGGGCCCAGTGAGGAGAGAGTGAGGAGAGAAGACAGGAGCAGGGAGGAGGGCTCCAGAGAGACAGAAGGGATTCCAGGGGCACGGCGAGTGCAGAGGCCACCCGTGCGCCAGAATTCACGCTGACGTGGAGGGATCAGGCCGCAGTAGGGGACCGGCCCCAGCCTATTGGAGTACTTTAGAGCTCAGCTAGCAAACCGGAGGTTGCAGCATTTCAGGTGCTGTGACCACACTCCACAATTAATAGGTGGTCATATAGAGCCAAGGGGACAGTCTGGACTACGCCCGACGAGGCCTGCTGCCACTGGCTTGGAACACTGGGTGTGCGGCGCAGGGCAGGAGGGCGAGAGCCAGCGCAGAAAGATGACCTGGAGAAGTACATAACAAAGGGCTGGATCACTTCCCCAGAAGACACAAGACGACATGGGCGGTTATAACCTGGCCATTGTAACTTGGAGCAGCTTAACAACTGTAAGTAAAGCCTGAAGACTACACCCCACTGTGTCCCTGACTAATTACTGCGTTACCAGCCCTGCACTACACTGTCCCTGCCGGCAACATTTATCTCATAAAATCCTCTACACTGCCCTGGGGCTTAGCTCTAACGGTGGAGAGCTAAACCAACTCTGCTGCGTCACCATCAGCCCAAGTGGATCTGCACCGCAGCGGCGGCCCCACATGGCCACATACAGTACCACGGTGGCATCACGAACATTATCCCCAAATCTTTTTTTTCCCAAATTGACTTTTACTTTTCCTTTATTTGACCGTCCGTGGCCACGGACCGGATCACTGCCACTACCCCAATATAGGACCGGCCAGGCTACCGAGTACCCCACGGACCCAGGGGGCAAGTCACAAGCAATACACACTGTGCTCTAATGGAAGAGTAATCTATACAGTGCTCAAGTAAGAGAGCAATCCACACAGTGATGTAAGGGGAGCAGGGTGGTAGTCATTGTCGAAGAGCTGCTGTTTTCCTACACCCTGGCTCCCTACAATTAGGGTATGAGCCCACGATGCAGAATTGAAGCAGAAAAATTCTGCAGCGTTTCTGCATGTTCTTGGCAGTTAAACCGTTTGCAGATTTTACGCGTTTTTGCAGTGTTTTTAAATGTGGACTTGCGTTTTTCAAATGCATTGGGACCTCAAATCCGCATGCAGAAACGTACAAATAATGGACATGCTGCAGATTTGTCCACAAGGAAAATGCGCTGCAGAAAATTCCGCAGCATGGGCACAGAACATGCAGATTTTCATTGGGGATCATGAGGCATGGATTACCAAGCGTTTTGCAAGCGTTTACGCTGCGGAAATTCCGCAGCAAAAACGCTTGAAAAATGCATAGTGGGCACACAGCCTCAAACAGTGTCCCAATTCTCCTGTCACACCCTTACATTCCTCCCTACTAAAATAACGGCGCCTGTAAGACACCAATGCACACTTAAAACTTTAAAATACACTTTTTCATTAAATGCTCACAAAATTAATATACTCTTCATCCAGTGCCTTTTGCTGGTCAACTTTGACCTCGGTCCCATTTGGGACCCTGGAACACAGAGTTCAAGTCCTTTATTAACACTGGCTCTTTGGCCAACAGGAATATTAACTACCCAACAGTCCATGGGTACAGTCATCTTCAACCTGGCACGCACAGCGGATCGTCCGTTTTGTTGTATGGGTCCGCCTGACCCCAGTCCCACCGCACTGGGGACCCGAGTGTCCAAGTTCCTGGTTAAACACGGGTCCTCATGACTCCTTTCCCACTGCTCCAGCGACCTGGACGCAGCGTGTCTGTTTTGAAACACAATGGCCAATTTACAAGTGCTCTGACAGTCCAGGAGCAATTACCCGACTCAATCCTCGGGTCGTCCTGACCAGTTTTCCCCCTCCCTCCTTTGTAGACCACGGTCCCTTTAAAAGCGAATTGTGCTACCCATTAGGCCCTGGGAAAGTTCAAGGTTAGATAACAGCAAAGTTCATAGGGCAATGGGACAGTGTCCATAGGGTAGTTTCTGTTATGCTCGCGTCCGGACTGACTGGCGTGAGCGTGATTAGTGATCCCACTGTACCATGAACCGAGGAGTGCCTGGAGGGGCGTAACTAAGTATCAACCCGATCCGACCAAGGTCGCACGGTGGCTTAGTCGACTCCGTGGACCAAGGAGGAACCGAGCAGAGGGATCAGGTGCGACTCCAGGTCAGACCCCGGTCACAGTTGTTGACCCACACCGGGGAATGCAGGAACAGGCAGGTTAGACTGGCATACAGACATACGGCTGGTATGCAGACAGGTAGGTACTGGCAAGTACGGCTGGTATGCAGACAGGTGGGCACTGGCAAGTACGGCTGGTATGCAGACAGGTGGGTACTGGCAAGTACGGCTGGTATGCAGACGGGTGGGTACTGGCAAGTACGGCTGGTATGCAGACAGGTGGGCACTGGCAAGCACAGCTGGTATGCAGACTGGTGGGCACTGGCAAGCACGGCTGGTATGCAGACAGGTAGGTACTAGCAGGTTGGAGAGCAGGCTGGATAGGGGCCCAGTACAAACTGGGAGACAGGTACAGAGCCGCAGATGTGGTAGACAAGCAGAGTAAAGCGAAACCACCGGAGCGGAGGACAAGGCAGAGCAGAGAGGAACTGCTGGTGCGGTGAGCAAGCAGAGCAGAGCGAAAACCGGAGGTGCGGTGGGCAAGGCAGTGCAGAGTGGAACCGACAGAGAGGTGGACAAGGCAGAGCAGAGAGAAACCGCAGGTGTGGTGGACAAGGCAGAGCAGAGCGGAACCGCCGGAGCGGTGGGCAAGGCAGAGCAGAGAGAAGCCGCCGGAGTGGTGGGCAAGTCAGAGCAGAGAGAAGCCGCCGGAGAGGTGGGTAAGGCAGAGCAGAGGGAAGCCACCGGAGCGGTGGGCAAGTCAGAGCAGAGAGAAACCGCCGGAGCGGTGGGCAAGACAGAGCGGAGCGAAACCGCAGGTGCAGTGGACAAGGCAGAGAGGACAGGGCTCTGTACACATGGAACAGACTGGAAAATACAGGAAGATGGCTAGAACACAGGAGGAAGATACGGAGGAAGGGAAAAGGGACAAGCAGAACCAGATACACACAAGGTACTTACTGTGAAGTAGCGAGTGGACACAAAACTCACAAACAGAAGTACAAAGACAACGAGTTGGAGTAGGTGCAGGTTCAGATACTGCAGGAAAAGGGAAGGTACGGACATAGAGACAAACAGGTAACAGGCTAGGATACAGTTCAGACAGGAACTGCTACTGCAATGAGATACAAGAACGAGCCTGGGTATACAGCCCCCAGAGTGGCGGAACAGACTAGAAGTCAGAGATAACAGGCCTGGGTATACAGCCCCCAGAGATGGCGGAACGGACAAGAAGTCACAGATAACAGGTCTGGGTATGCAGCCCCCAGAGATGGCGGAAACAGACAAGAAGCAGAACTGGACCTGGCAACTTCAGAGTCAAGGAGCACACTGAATGTTAGTGTTGCTCAGGCACCTCCTACTGGGTGGAGGGAGTTTAAATATCCAGAGACTCACAGCAATAGGCTGGAGACGCATTAAGGGTGCGCCCACAGCAGCTTTAAGAATCAGGAAGTAACCCGGGCCGCCGCCCTAAGCAGTCAGTCAAGAGACATACTCACAGCATCAACTGGAGCAAGATTTGCAGGCTGGACTGACAGGTAAGATTGCGGTCTTGCATAGTGGGAGGTGGTGCACTATGCAAGCATGCCGCCAGGGATGTTACAGTTTCACACAGTACTTTTCAGTCACAAAGGGTGATTGACCCTGTAAGGGTCTTAATCCTGTAATCCAGCAGGGGGATGAGCAACAGTGCGCTAAACCTACTTGGAGGAGTGAAAACAATTTACTGCACACAAACCAAAACTTCGGTCACACTGGCCAGTACCGGTATCCTTTGGTACATTCAGGGCCTCTTGCTGTTAGGGACGCAGAACAGTCCCACTCCCATTTTTCTGTGCAAGTAGCACAGCTGCAAAATTCTGACCTCCACTTTAAAGGGAATCTGTCACTCCCTGGGCCTTATATGACCTACTAATATGGGCATACAGGTGATAGAAATGTAAATCTATTCCTACCTGTATTCCTCATATTAGACGTCTTGTTGCGGTGAAATTTCATTTTATTCATTCATGTTACTGATACCTTCCAGGCCCTGGGCCCTGAAGAAATCTCCGCCTCCTGTGTTAATTATAATTGCTCCCCCCTTCCCCTGCATGTCACAGTGCCCTGTGACAAGCAGTTGCGGCGGCCAAATCCTACGCCTGCCACTTCACTCTTTACACAAGGCGTACTTCTTCCTCCCGTCTATGGGCATTGCACTGCGCAACACTAAGGTTCTCTCCATGCTTCCTCCCTGTATGTCATCGTTAGGAACCCTGTGTATATATGTATACTTGTGTATATGTGTACACATGTATACATATATACACATGGTTCCTTGTGATGACTATGCGGGGAGGAAGTGGGGAGAGAACCTTAGTGTTGCGCATGCTGGAGGAGAATGTGGTCAGGTCTTACAAGTAGTGACAAGCGAGCATGCTCATCACTGTTCAATACTCACCCAAGTATCTCACTGCTCGAGATGCTCGGCGAGTATTTCCAGGATGCTCGGGCAGGAGCTCGGGCACTGCCCTGCATGTTTGGCGCTCTTTAGAGAGCCGATGAACATACAGGGATTGTCTGCCACTCACTGTAATGCCATAGCCATCTTGGTTGTAGCATCACAGTGACTGGCTGGCCACATAGCGTCATCGGGCCTATATAAGACCTGGTGAACCTTTGCTTGTCACTGTCTTTCCCGGAAACAGGAAACAGACAGAGTACGGAGAGCTGTTGCTGTGTGAGGGACAGAATTGGCGGTGTAATAGTTAGATATAGATATTCCTCAGCAAGATACATATCCATCTGAACTAACAGTCCTTCTGAGGACTATTCCAGCTGTACAGTATGTATTCAGTGGTGATAGCAGGAGTTAGGCAGGCAGAGATTGTGGACACTATACAGCACAATAGGGTCCATTGCATGTTCTGCCTGGTGCTGTTGATGCCTGTTACAGATAGCCATTGGACTAGATATCAGGGCTTTTTTTTTTTTTTTGTTCTTAATCCTGATTATTTTCTTAAAGAGCAAAAGAGTCCAACATTTTACTGCTCCGTTTGCTTGTTAGCACTGTAGAATACAGCCAGATTGTAATGCACACGCCCGGGCTGAGCGGCGTGTGCATGTGATTGTAGTGATTCCACTGGACCGTGCCGGAGAGTGAATGCCTGGAGGGGCGTAACTAGGTATTCACCCGATCCGACCAGGGTCGCACGACGGCATACGACGCCAGTGCACCAAGGAGGAACCGAGCAGAGGGACCAGGTGCTACTCCAGGACAGACCCCGGACACGGCTGTTGACCCACACAGGGGAATACAGGAACAGACTGGTAGGCTGGCACACAGACTGGTGGGTATAGGCAGGCACGACTGGTATGCAGGCAGGCGGGTATGCAGGCAGGGGGGTACAGGCAAGCAGAGCTAGAGTGTAGACAGGGAGGCACTAGCAGGTAGGAACACAGGCGGGATAGGACCCAGTACACACTGGGACTCAGGAACAATACAGGCAGAGGGGTACAGGCAAGCACTGCTAGAGTGCAGACAGGGAGGCACTAGCAGGTAGGGACACTGGCGGGATAGGACCCAGTACACACTGGGACTCAGGAACAGAACCACAGATGTGGCGGACAAACACAGCAGAGTGAGGCCGTCCAGAGAGGTGAGCGAGAACAGGGCAGGACAAGGCCGCCTGGAGCGGTGAGCAAGAGTGGAGCAAGACTGCCGGAGCAGTGAGCAAAAGGATAAGAGCGGAGCGAGACTGCCGGAGCAGCGAGCAAAAGGGTCCGAGCGGAGCAAGGCTGCCGGAGCAGCGAGCAAAGGAGTCAGAGCAGGCTAGAACCGCCGGAGCGGTGAGCAAAGGAGTCAGAGCAGGCTAGAACCGCCGGAGCGGTGAGCAAAGGAGTCAGAGCAGGCTAGAACCGCCGGAGCGGTGAGCAAAGGAGTAGGAGCAGGCTAGAACCGCCGGAGCGGTAAGCAAGGCAGAGCAGGGGGGACAGGGCTTTGTTCACACGGAACAGACAGGAAGAGAAAGGCAGAGCCAGATACCCACAGGATACTTGCAGTGAAGTAGCGAGTGGACCACAAACTCACAAACGGGAGTACAGAGACAACAAGCAGGAGTTAGGTATGAGTTCAGACTCTGCAGAAAAAGGAAGGGAACGGACATAGAGGCAAAACAGGTAAAGGATAGGAAAGAGTTCAGACTGGAACTGAGTGTACAGAGGAGACCGACGCTGCAGCTGGATACAGGAGCGGGTCTGGGAATACGGCCCCCAGAGAGGCGGGACGAACAGGCAAGGAGCATGTTCAGACAGGACAGACAAGATACAGGAACAGGTCTAGGTAATCGGCCCCTAGAAGGCGGGAGGAACAGGCTAGGAGCGAGTTCAGACAGGCCTGGAAATACAGCCTCCAGGATAGGCAGACAAGAGAACACAGACAGGACTCAGTTCAGACACGGGAACTGATACCGCAAGGCAGGAGACATAGACAGGACTCAGTTCAGACACGGGAACTGATACCGCAAGGCAGGAGACATAGACAGGACTCAGTTCAGACACGGGAACTGATACCGCAAGGCAGGAGACATAGACAGGACTCAGCTCAGACACGGGAACTGATACCGCAAGGCAGGAGACATAGACAGGACTCAGTTCAGACACGGGAACTGATACCGCAAAGCAGGAGAAATAGACAGGACTCAGTTCAGACACGGGAACTGATACCGCAAAGCAGGAGACAAAGAACGGGACCTGGCACCTTCAGAGTGCAAGCACACACTGAATGAAACACTATGCTCAGGCAGGGATAGATGGGAGCAGCTGAGCTATATACCAGGTGACAGACAGCAATAGGCTTAGGACGCACAAGGGGTGTGACCCACAGCAGGTACAAAAAGCAGGAAGTGATCGGGCGCCGCCCTTAAGCAGCAGAAACAGACACAAACAGACAGCATGGAGGGAAGCCAGAGAGACATTCTGGACTGGAGATCAAGTGCGCGCTCTTGCACAGTGGGAGATGGACCACCATGCAAGGACGCCGCCAGGTATGTTACAGTACCCCCCCCCTTACGCCCCCTCTTCTTCAGGCCTGCCAGAATCTTCCACAGGGAATTCGAGGACCAGTCGTTCACTTCAAGGAGATCACTTCCACTGTCCACAGGAAAAACTGATCTCATCTGGTTAGCTAGGATGCTACCTCCTATCCAGCCATCCTCAGCAACAGACGAAACGGGTGGAGTACCAGGAACAGCACACAAGGAAGTCTCTCTCCACATATTTTCAGGTGGCACCCCAGAGGGTACAGGAGACAACTGGAAGTCCTTCACCGGGTTGGAGGGGGACAGAGACTTGGGGGTAATCTCTGCTTCGAGGTACATCTTGTCAAGCTCACAGGAAGAAATAGACGGGTTATCAGGTACATAATGAGGAAAAGTCACTGTCTCTTTGTTATCTGGTGGTACCCCGGAGGATTCAGGAAACAACTGGAGGTCCTCCGCCGGGTCAGAAGAGTGCAGAGGCTCAGAGAAAACATCTGCTTCAGAGTACACTAGGTCGGACTCACTGGACGAAGCAGGCGAGGTATCGGGTACCGAGTATAGGAAAGTCTCTGTCCATTCACCACCAGGTGGCACCCCGAAGGGTTCTGGAGACAACTGGCGGTCCTCCGCCTGGTCAGAGGGGTGTAGAGACTCACGGGTAACCTCTGCTTCAGAGTACACTAGGTCGGACTCACTGGACGAAGCAAGCGAGGTATCAGATCCAGGATATAGGAAAGTCTCTGTCCATTCACCACCAGGTGGCACCCAGAAGGGTTCTGGAGACAACTGGAGGTCCTCCGCCTGGTCGGAGGGGTATAGAGACTCGGGAGTAACCACTGCTTCGGAGTACACTAGGTTGGACTCAGTGGACGAAGCGAGCGAGGTATCAGGTACAGAGTATAGGAGAGTCTCTGTCCTTTCGCTACCAGGTAGCACCCCGAAGGGTTCTGGAGACAACTGGAGGTCCTCCGCCTGGTCGGAGGGGTGTAGAGACTCGTGAGTAACCTCTGCTTCGGAGTACACTAGGTTGGACTCACTGGACGAAGCGAGCGAGGTATCAGGTACAGAGTATAGGAGAGTCTCTGTCCTTTCGCTACCAGGTAGCACCCCGAAGGGTTCAGGAGACAACTGGAGGTCCTCCGCCTGGTCGGAGGAGTGTAGAGACTCGGGGGTAACTGCCACTTTGGGGTACCCATTGTCAGGCTCACAGGACGAAGCGGACAAAGTATTGAGTACCGGGTGTAGAGAAGTCTCCATTTGTCATCGAGTGGTATCCCGGAGGATTCAGGAGGCAACAGGGGGTCCTCCACCAGGTAGTAGAGGTGCACAGACTCTGAGATAACCACAGCTTTGGAGCATCCTTGGACATGCACACCGGTTAAAGTGGTTGAAGCATCTGATGCCGGGTGCAGGAAGTTCTCCTGTGTGGAGTCTGGATGGGCAGAAGTTTCTTCGGGCAGGAGAACTGGTGCACTACCCACGCACATTACCCGTTGGGGCTTCTCCGGGATACAGGGAGATGAAGCTTCAGTAGGGACTTCAAGGTTGGGGTCAGGAGGTCTCAGGGAGGACAGACCCTGGCGTGACGGCTTGCCTCTACGTCTAGCACGTCTGGACTGCCTCTTGAGGTTGGGAGAAGTATTCCGGAAAGCGTAGTCACCCTGTGAGGATTCTGGGTGGGCAGTAGTCTCATTGGGCTGGAGGACTATTGCGCTACCCACACACATTACCCGTCGGGGCTGCTCCGGGATATTGGGAAGTGAAGCTTCAGCAGGGGCTTCAGGGTTAGGGTCCTCGAAGACCATACGAAAGGCCACCAGGAAGGCCTGCAGGTCAAGGACGACAGGATCCCATGCTTCCCATAGGGGGGTGACCCATTTCAAGGCATCACCCGCTAGGTAGTCAATCATAAAGACCACTTTAGCCCAATCGGAAGGAAAATAGAGAGGGTAGGCCTTAAAGTGTAGCATGCATTGCTCCACAAATGCACGACACTGTCTTGGATCCCCATAGTAACGTGGCGGATCCGCAGGAACGAGAGCTGATAGATCCATCTGGACGGTGTGTAATTCGCCTGGAACTCAGCTAAGGAAAAAAAAAATTTATTTATTTTAATGCATGTATTCGCTGGAAAACTTCTCAGAGAGCGAAGGCCGTGGGGCTCAACAGGAACCATGGCCTGAGCATGCTGTAATGCACACGCCCGGGCTGAGCGGCGTGTGCGTGTGATTGTAGTGATTCCACTGGACCGTGCCGGAGAGTGAATGCCTGGAGGGGCGTAACTAGGTATTCACCCGATCCGACCAGGGTCGCACGACGGCATACGACGCCAGTGCACCAAGGAGGAACCGAGCAGAGGGACCAGGTGCTACTCCAGGACAGACCCCGGACACGGCTGTTGACCCACACAGGGGAATACAGGAACAGACTGGTAGGCTGGCACACAGACTGGTGGGTATAGGCAGGCACGACTGGTATGCAGGCAGGCGGGTATGCAGGCAGGGGGGTACAGGCAAGCACAGCTAGAGTGCAGACAGGGAGGCACTAGCAGGTAGGAACACAGGCGGGATAGGACCCAGTACACACTGGGACTCAGGAACAATACAGGCAGAGGGGTACAGGCAAGCACAGCTAGAGTGCAGACAGGAAGGCACTAGCAGGTAGGGACACTGGCGGGATAGGACCCAGTACACACTGGGACTCAGGAACAGAACCACAGATGTGGCGGACAAACACAGCAGAGTGAGGCCGCCCAGAGAGGTGAGCGAGAACAGGGCAGGACAAGGCCGCCTGGAGCGGTGAGCAAGAGTAGAGCAGGACAAGGCCGCCAGGAGCGGTGAACAAAGGGTCAGAGCTGAGCGAGACTGCCGGAGCAGTGAGCAAGAGTAAAGCAGGACGAGGCTGCCTGGAGCGGTGAGCAAGAGTGGAGCAAGACTGCCGGAGCAGTGAGCAAAAGGATAAGAGCGGAGCGAGACTGCCGGAGCAGCGAGCAAAAGGTTCCGAGCGGAGCAAGGCTGCCGGAGCAGCGAGCAAAGGAGTCAGAGCAGGCTAGAACCGCCGGAGCGGTGAGCAAAGGAGTCAGAGCAGGCTAGAACCGCCGGAGCAGTGAGCAAAGGAGTCAGAGCAGGCTAGAACCGCCGGAGCGGTGAACAAAGGAGTAGGAGCAGGCTAGAACCGCCGGAGCGGTAAGCAAGGCAGAGCAGGGGGGACAGGGCTCTGTTCACACGGAACAGACAGGAAGAGAAAGGCAGAGCCAGATACCCACAGGATACTTGCAGTGAAGTAGCGAGTGGACCACAAACTCACAAACGGGAGTACAGAGACAAAAAGCAGGAGTTAGGTACGAGTTCAGACTCTGCAGAAAAAGGAAGGGAACGGACATAGAGGCAAAACAGGTAAAGGATAGGAAAGAGTTCAGACTGGAACTGAGTGTACGGAGGAGACCGACACTACAGCGGGATACAGGAGCAGGTCTGGGAATACGGCCCCCAGAGAGGCGGGATGAACAGGCAAGGAGAGTGTTCAGACAGGACAGACAAGATACAGGAACAGGTCTAGGTAATCGGCCCCTAGAAGGCGGGAGGAACAGGCTAGGAGCGAGTTCAGACAGGCCTGGAAATACAGCCTCCAGGATAGGCAGACAAGAGAACACAGACAGGACTCAGTTCAGACACGGGAACTGATACCGCAAGGCAGGAGACATAGACAGGACTCAGTTCAGACACGGGAACTGATACCGCAAGGCAGGAGACATAGACAGGACTCAGTTCAGACACGGGAACTGATACCGCAAGGCAGGAGACATAGACAAGACTCAGCTCAGACACGGGAACTGATACCGCAAGGCAGGAGACATAGACAGGACTCAGTTCAGACACGGGAACTGATACCGCAAAGCAGGAGAAATAGACAGGACTCAGTTCAAACACGGGAACTGATACCGCAAAGCAGGAGACAAAGAACGGGACCTGGCACCTTCAGAGTGCAAGCACACACTGAATGAAACACTATGCTCAGGCAGGGATAGATGGGAGCAGCTGAGCTATATACCAGGTGACAGACAGCAATAGGCTGAGGACGCACAAGGGGTGTGACCCACAGCAGGTACAAAAAGCAGGAAGTGATCGGGCGCCGCCCTTAAGCAGCAGAAACAGACACAAACAGACAGCATGGAGGGAAGCCAGAGAGACATTCTGGACTGGAGATCAAGTGCGCGCTCTTGCACAGTGGGAGATGGACCACCATGCAAGGACGCCGCCAGGTATGTTACACAGATCTTTTCCATCATCAGACGTCATCCCATACTACTGCGGTACAAATCCAGCAATTTGTAGGGACTGTGCAAAATATTATCCTCCATTTACAGTTTGGCAGCAGTGTGGCAGTGCAGCTATTCACACGTGGTCACTGCCAATAATAGTAAACTACAAGGCCGGTATTTAAAACCGTGGGCGTCTGTCAGGCGTATCAGATATTACTGCGGTACAAATCCAGCAATTTGTAGGAACCATGCAAAATATTATCTCCCATTTACAGTTTGGCAGCAGTGTGGCAGTGAAGCTATTCACACGTGGTCGCTGCCAGCCTGCCAATAATAGTAAACCAAAAGGCCGGTATTTAAAACTGTGGGCGTCCGTCAGACGTATCAGATATTACTGCGGTACAAATTCAGCAATTTGTAGGGACCGTGCAAAATATTATCCTCCATTTAAAATGGGCTAAGGAAGTGGACGTGATGGTGCATGCAGAGGCCGAGGCTGTGGGCAAGCTGAAATTGTGCCACAACAAGTACCCACATCTTGTCGCCCTACCTTCCTGTCCCAATTACTAGGGAACCGCAGCACACCACTATTGAACCCAGAGCAGTGTCAAAAGATTATTGGTTGGATAACAGATAATGCTGCCAGTGTCTGCAGGTGACTGCTTGTTCCGCCATTGTGCGTGCACGCCAATCCCCTGTCCATAGCACATGCGATGATGCCTCCCACCCTGCACCTGTCGTTGCACACTCGCAACTACCACCATCAGCAACCACGTCCTTGTCCCAGCTCAGCGTTCAGTTGTCCCTACCCCAGCCCTTGGAATGCAGGCACAAATACGCAGCCAACGCCTCACAGGCCACACTACTAAACTCACAGATTTCTCGAATGCTTTCACTCGAAATGTTTCATTTTAGGCTGGTGTTGATGGAAGCGTTCCGCAACCTGATGGTGGCGGCCGTCCCTCGGTACTTGGTCCCCAGCCGCCACTATTTCTCCTGGTGCGCCATCCCTGCATTACACAAGCACGTGTCCCAGAACATTAGCTGTGCCCTCAACAACGCAGTTACTGGGAAGGTCCACCTGACACGTGGCAAGTGCTTGTGGGCAGGGACGGTACATCTCTCTGACGGCACACTGGGTTAATATAGTGGAAGCTGGGACCCAGTCAGACCTTTGGACGGAACACGTTCTCCCGACGCCAAGGATTGCGAGCCCTGGGTCAATCAGGGATGCCCCCACATTCTATAGCTCCTGCACCTCCTCCTCCTCAGCCTCTATCTCCGAAAAGACCACATCAGTCTGAAGCTGGAAGCCTTGCAGCACTGCCGCGGCCAAGAGGCAATAGGCTGTGCTGAAGCTAATATGCTTAGGTGACAAACCGCACAATGCTGAAGAATAGTTGACAGCTCTAAAAGAGCAGTCAGATCTGTGGCTGTCACCGCTGAACCTACAGCCAGGCATGGTCGTGTGTGACAATGGCCGGAACCTGGTGGCGGATCTGAAGGGAGGCGAGCTCACACATGTACTATGCCTGGCCCATGTGCTCAACCTAGTGGTTCAGCAGTTTATCAAAATCTACCCAGATCTGCCTGATCTGCTTGTCAAAGTACGCCGCATGTGTGCCCATTTTACAAAGTCAGCTACAGCTTCCGCCGCCCTTGCCATGCTTCAGCAGCATTTGCAGCTTCCAGCTCTCGGACTAGTGTGATGTCCCCACGCGTTAGAACAACGTTGCATATGTTGGGAAGGATTTCTGAGCCACACAAGACATTTGTTGAGTACCAGCTTCAAAATGCCCATCGGTATTCAGGTCAGACTTCGCACATAAGAGCTCAGGAATGGGCATGGATGTCAGACATCTGTGCCGTCCTCCAAAACTTTAAGGACTCCACCAAGATGGTGAGCGACAATGACACCATAATTATCGTCACCATCCCGCTTCTCTGTCTTCTGAAATGATCGCTGCGCACGACTAAGGAGGAGGCATTGCAGGCAGAGCACGATGAGATGGAGCAAGGAACCATACAGGGTGATTCCACACAGCCAAGCCTCATCTCATCCCAGCGTGGATTGGGTGACAACGAGGAAGAGGAGAAGGAGGAAAAGCAGGAGCTAGTTTCCTGCGCTATAGACGGTACTACCCACACAACTGTCATACCGTCTGTTCAAATTGGATGGCCTGAGGAGAGGGAGGAGGAGGAGAGCATGGTCAGTCATCTTCTTCATGACGACACGGAAGTCTTGCCTGTTAGCAGTCTGACACACATGGCTGAGTTTATATTATGCTGCCTTTCCTGGGACCCTCGCGTTGTCCAAATTTTGGGTGACAGTCAATACTGGTTGGTGACACTTCCAGACCCACGCTACAAGGAGAACTTTCTATCTCTCATTCCCGTGGCGGACAGGTCTACTAAAATGGTGCAGTACCAGAAGGCCCTTGTTGTGGAATTATTAAAAAAATTTCCATCTGAAAACGATGGCGGCAGAGGTCACAAGGAGATATAAATTTTTCAAAGATGCTGAAGGAGTATGTGGCACCCCAGGGGTCTGGTTTTCCACAGTAATGTAATGTTATGTCTGAGAGCAGGTGGGAGGTCCTTTGGTCAGGGATCCTGTGCATGCCACACCTCCTGCCCAGTCTTGGGAGGGGAAGAACTTCCCCTGTATAAACCCGGGGCTGAGGCAGGGTGAGTCAGACAAGGAGAGTGGAGACAAGAAGCAGCATAGGAAACAGCAGAGTTACAAGGAGTCAGGGGCTGGCAGCTGCAGCGCTCGCCCTGACTAAGAAGATTCTTTACCGGACCCGGAGTCCGAGGCTGTGGGGACTAACTTCTACCCAGCAGCAGAATCCGTCAGGCAGGGGATTTCAGGTCCTCTGGCCCAGAAGCCCGAAGGCACGGTCACACGCGTGGGACCAGCACCGCCATCGTGGAGCGGAAGCCATTAGAAGGCCCCGAGTCACCGGCCATACGGGTGAGCACCACACGGTACACTCAGGGACGTGGGCTACTTACATCAGCTTCTAGCAAGGTAGCCAGAAGAGTACAGTCAGTTTGTGAGGCCTACAACTACGCCTGGCCAGGGGAGATCCCATCTGCTCAAAGACTGACCAGGACCCGTTTGCTAGCAAGTACTCCGGGAGGGTCTATCGTTGTTACCAGTAAAGACCCTGAACTACACCGTACCGTCTCTGAGTGGTTCCTGCTACCCCCATCATCCACGTCGGCTGCCCTGAGGCCATACCCCTCCCGTTGGGGGTTATACTATCACGCTGCACAATCCTACCACCGGCCTCAGCGGTCTGCCCTGACAGCAGCAGCTCCCTGGCTGCACTCAACGGGTGGCGTAGTCATCAACTATTTACTACTAATAGACTGCCGTCTAGTTTGACTCCCTGGGCACGGACCGGGTCACCGCCACGAGACTACAACCCTCCACTGATCCGGCTCCGGGTAGGCTCCCGCATGCGCAACGCAGCGCGACACAGGCCCAGGGGCGCGTCAACTTTGGCGTAGTCGGCAGGACCTCGTGCCCGCAACCACCGGGTACTGCGTGCCTGAAAAGCAAAGACTGTTCAAACTTACCAGTGGTGAAGATTCCCGCTATCCGTGGAGGTTTCCCACCATCCGGCGCCATCTTCTACCTTCTTCCCGCCATCGGTGAAGTTTCTCGCCATCCGGCGCCATCTTCGGCCTTCTTCCCGCCATCCGTGGAGTTTTCCCGCCGTTGGACGCCATCTTGGGGACGCCGCGCGGGAAGAAGAGGGGCGTGGACTCCGAAAGCGCGCGAGAACTGAAGCCCCGCCTCACGTCCGGACGTTGCGTAAGGTCCTGGAAGGAGCCCAGCAGACGCCGACGTCACAGGAGCGCGACGGAAGGTCCTCAACCCTGACGATCCACTGCGGAGCCGCGGCCTACGGAAGAGGATCATCGCAAGGTAGGCCACGGTCCACTAGGGGGGAGGAAGATGTCGGATACGGAGGAGAGCTTCACTGCCCCAACCCCCGCCAGCGCTACCGCTGCTGCAGTTATGCCCTTCACCATGCCCTATATCCCGGGAGCAGCTTGGCTACCCCAGTACTCAGGGGAGTCACATACCCTGCATGACTTTAGAGAAAAGCTGGATAGCCTCTTCCAGGTGTACCCCCTCACAGAAGAGCAAAAAGTGAGCATCCTGGTGGCCCAACTAACTGGGGCAGCCAAAAGGGAAGTAAAATCCTGGCCACCTGGGAGGAAGACTATCGCAGGGATACTAACCCGGCTGAAGGACACCTTTGATACCCGCACCTCAGCCGAGATTAAGCTTAGATTCTACGGGTGCAAGCAGCGAGCGCATGAGAGTATAAGGGACTATGCACTAAACCTACAAGAGGCCCTGAGGGCCATAAAGCAGACCGACCCTGATGGGGTGGGAAACGAGGACAGGCTGTTGACTGAACAATTTATAGAGGGTTTATATTGCAATGCCCACCGAACCCAGTTGCGGGCAATGGCCTTACAGGATCCCCATCTGGACTTTGCACAGTTCAAGGACAGAGCCATCCAGGTGCTCCGAGAACCGGCACCAGGTGGCGTTGTGACCCACAGACGCCCCACTACCACTTACTACCAGGAGGCGGCGCCCTTGTCAGCAGGGCCTGTGGGAGCTGATGCGCAGGCTTTGGACAATGACCCGGCTCCAGACCTACACCATCAGGTCCAAGAGCTAGCTAAGAGCGTTGCTGCGCTAACCCGAACTGTGCAGTCTTTACAGGTTTCCACCCCAGGGAAGATCCAGCTGGCATCCGGACCGGAGGACATCCCGTGGCGTCGACCAAGGAGGACCCCACCGGCCAGAGGAAGACCCAGTGACCGATACAGCGAGGACGGACGACCCATCTGCCGCCGCTGCAATCAACCCGGACATATGGAAAGGTACTGTTCTTTAAACGGGCACAACCTGGGGTAGAGGGCCAACCCCCAGGAAAAAGATCACCAGGCCCATCGAACTGGCGCGACAGATATGTGGGAGGACGTCCAGTCTTGCCTGTGGTACTGGATGGCATTCCCATGAGTGCCCTACTGGATACCGGGTCACAGGTCACCACCATCCCGTACGTGCTCTTCAAGCAGTACTGGAATGACTCGGATATTACCCACTACCCTGACGACGACTTGAGTATCATCGCCAGCAATGGCCAGCCCGTGCCACAGATCGGATTTAAGGAGGTGGCCCTCAAAATCGGTAGAGTCGAACTGGCCGCACAGGGACTGATCATTGTAGATATTGATAAACATGAGAGTCACCCAAAAATAACTCTAGGAACTAACGTAATTGAAAATTGTCTTGCAGAGGTGATTTTCCTTTTACAGCAGGTTGCCAAGAACGCCAGCTCCGGCGAGCAGCGGGTGCTCCAGAAAGAGATCCGGGCACTGATGCAACGGCAACAAGTGGAACTCTCCGGCGGTGAGATTGGTAGCGTAAGAATGTGTGACCCTTTTCCTATTGCCATGCCCCCAAAAAGTGAAATGATGATTTGGTGCCGGGCAGCTATTGGTCTGAGAGGAAGAGATTACCAGGCAATGGTAGAACCAGTTTACTCAGACAGTAGGCCCACCATTTTGACAGCACGGGGGGTGGTCAATGTACGCCATGGGAGGGTGCCCATTCGCATAATAAATATCGGGGAGAGGGAAGTGTACCTGCCCCGGTATGCCACGCTAGCCAAATTATATACCACTAATCAAAATTCTATACAATCTGTGGAACCCTTGCCTCCATCTCACCCGGAGGAAGGTAACGGCTCTAAGAAAGACATGGAGGACTGGTGTCAGCAACTACATTTGGGTACTGATTCCACTCCCTCACATCAGAAACAAGGAGTCTATCGGGTGGTTCAAGAGTATGAGAGAGTGTTTAGTAAACACCCGTTAGACTTCGGGCGAGTCAAGGGGGTAGAACACCGCATCCCCACGGGAGATCATCCTCCCATAAAAGAGAGGTATCGACCCGTACCCCCTGCACATTACCAACACGCCAAGGGGATGCTTAGAGACATGAAGGAGGCTGGGGTAATCCGGGATAGCTGTAGCCCCTGGGCAGCCCCACTAGTTTTAGTCAAAAAGAAAGACAACACCATGAGGATGTGTGTAGATTACCGGAAAATCAACCGTATCACACACAAGGATGCGTACCCCTTACCAAGGATAGAGGAGTCATTGGCTGCTTTAAGATCTGCTAACTTCTTCTCTACCTTGGATCTCACTAGCGGGTACTGGCAGGTTCCTGTAGCAGAGGCGGACCGGGAGAAGACCGCATTCACCACCCCGATGGGACTTAGTGAGTTCACCTGCATGCCGTTCGGACTCTGCAATGCCCCAGGAACCTTCCAACGATTAATGGAGTGCTGTCTGGGCCACAGAAACTTCGAGACGGTCCTGTTGTACCTGGACGATGTCATCGTATACTCCAAAACTTATGAGGACCACCTGAAACACCTGGCGGAGGTGTTCGAAGCTCTGGCGAGTTACGGCCTAAAGGTGAAACCCTCCAAGTGTCACCTCCTGAAACCAAAGGTGCAATACCTGGGACACGTGGTGAGCGCTGACGGAGTGGCTCCCGACCCCGATAAGATCACCGCAATTAAGGGATGGCCAAGCCCCTCCAGCGTAAAAGAAGTGCGGCAGTTCCTAGGGTTGGTAGGCTACTACCGAAGGTTTATTCCCGGTTTCACCAAAAAGGCAGCGCCTATGCAGGACCTCCTGATAGGCCAGTCCCGGAAGGCCAAGAACCAGAAGCCGCCCTTCAAATGGGAAGAGCTAGAAGAAGAGTCCTTCCGCCAGCTGAAGATGGCCCTCACGGGGGATGAAATCTTGGCGTACCCAGACTATAGCCAGCCCTTCATCCTCTACACCGACGCCAGTAACATCGGGCTAGGAGCCGTACTATCCCAGATTCAGCAGGGGAGAGAACGAGTGATCTCCTATGCCAGCTGAAAACTGCGACCCACCGAAAGGAACCCCGAGAATTACAGCTCATTTAAGTTAGAGTTCCTGGCCGTGGTATGGGCAGTCACCGAGCGCTTTAGGCATTACCTCGCTTCTTCCCGGTTCACCGTATACACGGATAACAACCCGTTGATACACCTGGACACGGCAAGACTCGGTGCCCTGGAGCAGAGGTGGATGGCCCGTCTGTCCAACTACGAGTTCACAATCAAATACCAGGCAGGACGCTCCAATACTAACGCGGATGCCCTGTCCAGGATGCCCAACCTGCCGGACGAAGGAGAAGATCCGGAGGGACTGGAAGAAGTTGAACTCCCTGCGTTCCACCGTCATGGGACTATCCAGTATTCCCACCGGGTAAGGGGTAAACAGGCTGCTACGTTGAACCCCTTACCCCACTACAATTGGGCGGAAACGCAAGACAGCGACCCTGCCGTCCGACTGGTGAAGGAGATGCTGACTCGGCCGGAGGCTCGACTTGAACCAGACGCTCCGGAGGAAGCCAAACAACTATGGGCGGAGAAGAGTCGACTATTCCTTTACAAGGGGAAGTTGTGCCGCAGAATGGTCAACTCCCGGACGCATGAACTACTCTGGCAAGTAGTGGTGCCACGAAGAGACGCAGCCATGGTGATGGAGGCATACCACGACGGAGCTGGACACTTCGGGTGGAAAAAGCTGGAGTTCCTGCTGCGCGAGCGGTTCCACTGGGTAGGCATGAGGGGAACCATCGAGAAGTGGTGCAGAGACTGTGGCCCGTGCAATCTGAGAAGGAAGGACCGGGCCAGCCAGAAGACTCCCCTGCAGTCCATCGTCACCCGGCAACCGTTGGAACTGGTAGCCTTGGATCATGTAAAACTGACCCCAAGCAGAAGTGGCTACGTCTACGCGTTAACCATCGTGGATCATTACTCCCGGTTCTTGGTTGTCGTCCCCGTCAAGGACTTAACGGCTCAAACAGCAGCTAGAGCCTTCCAGCAGCACTTCTGCCGTCCACACGGGTACCCGGACCAAGTGCTGACGGACCAGGGACCTGCCTTTGAAGCGGAGGTCTTCCAGGAATTCTGCAATCTGTATGGCTGCCGGAAGATAAGGACGACACCCTACCATCCGCAAACTAATGGACTTTGTGAAAAAATGAACCAGGTGGTAATGGATCTGCTAAGAACATTGCCCCTGGAAGAACGCAGTCTGTGGCCTGAGAAGTTGCCCGATCTGGTGGACCTATACAACCACATCCCGGTAGGTTCCACCAACTGTACCCCGGCTTACCTAATGAGGGCGAGACCTGGTAAGTTACCTGTTGACCTGGAAATGGGAGTCCTGACACCTGAGGACACTTCACCAGAAACAGACTGGGACACAGAGAGGCAGCAGCAGTACCGGAGAGTACAAGAGAGCGTGGAGCGAAGTCTCTGTCAGGCTAGGGAAAGACAAGAGAAGACTTACAACCAGTATGCTCCCGCTGTTCCCCTGGTACCCGGAGAGCAGGTCTTGAAGAGGAAAAGACGGCTCCACAAGTTGGATGACCAGTGGGAGGAGGACCCGTACACCGTACTGCCCTCAAGCCACGAGAACCCGAAGGTCTGTACCATCAGTAAAGACGGAGGGGAAACCACAGCCATTGTATCCCGGGACCACCTGAAGAAGTGTCCCGAACAACTGAGGAACCCTGAAGAGGAACAAGAAGACCATCGACCCGTGGAAGAAAGGGAAGATATGGTTAGTACCGTGCTCGGGGACTTCCCTCAGTCTTGGACTCAAGTCAATGGTGCAGTTGTGGTACCCGTACTCACCTTCCTCCAACCATCATCCCAAGAACCTACGGAGCAACGGGTAGAGCTGGAAGAACAGCCGGTCCAGGAGGCAGAAGACTCCACACAAGCAGAACAGGAGAATCAACCCTCTGCTTATAGTGAGCCTGCCGTACCCCTAGTGAGACAAAGAGCCGGTAGACAGCTGCCCAGTTTACCCTTGACAGCTCCTACACCCTGTAGTTCAGGGCCAGACAGTCAGCTCCGTAGGTCCACTCGGGCCACTAGAGGCCAGTTACCCGCACGCTGGAGAATTTAAAGTGTATAAATTGTTTTATTTATGTTTTTCTGTGTATTGTTGCTTGTGAATAATTTTGTGTTTCCAGTTGTTTTTAGGAAACCTTGGTGGATTTACCGGGAATCCTTGTATATAGTTGGAGCGTAACCCAGGATGGACTAGAGACTGTTAAGGACTCGGGGTAGGACAGACCCCTACCTGGTTACGTCTCCCTGTGTTGGTGAAATGGACACCTTTGCTTTTCTTCAAAGACTGCACCCGGTTGCGGACACGCCGCAACCATCTTATGTGTTTTTCTTATTGTGTTGTTATTGTTATACTTTGTTATGTTTTTCTAAATGTGTTTAGTCCCGGAGTACTAAATTTCACTAGGGGGGAATGTGGCACCCCAGGGGTCTGGTTTTCCACAGTAATGTAATGTTATGTCTGAGAGCAGGTGGGAGGTCCTTTGGTCAGGGATCCTGTGCATGCCACACCTCCTGCCCAGTCTTGGGAGGGGAAGAACTTCCCCTGTATAAACCCGGGGCTGAGGCAGGGTGAGTCAGACAAGGAGAGTGGAGACAAGAAGCAGCATAGGAAACAGCAGAGTTACAAGGAGTCAGGGGCTGGCAGCTGCAGCGCTCGCCCTGACTAAGAAGATTCTTTACCGGACCCGGAGTCCGAGGCTGTGGGGACTAACTTCTACCCAGCAGCAGAATCCGTCAGGCAGGGGATTTCAGGTCCTCTGGCCCAGAAGCCCGAAGGCACGGTCACACGCGTGGGACCAGCACCGCCATCGTGGAGCGGAAGCCATTAGAAGGCCCCGAGTCACCGGCCATACGGGTGAGCACCACACGGTACACTCAGGGACGTGGGCTACTTACATCAGCTTCTAGCAAGGTAGCCAGAAGAGTACAGTCAGTTTGTGAGGCCTACAACTACGCCTGGCCAGGGGAGATCCCATCTGCTCAAAGACTGACCAGGCCCCGTTTGCTAGCAAGTACTCCGGGAGGGTCTATCGTTGTTACCAGTAAAGACCCTGAACTACACCGTACCGTCTCTGAGTGGTTCCTGCTACCCCCATCATCCACGTCGGCTGCCCTGAGGCCATACCCCTCCCGTTGGGGGTTATACTATCACGCTGCACAATCCTACCACCGGCCTCAGCGGTCTGCCCTGCAGCAGCAGCTCCCTGGCTGCACTCAACGGGTGGCGTAGTCATCAACTATTTACTACTAATAGACTGCCGTCTAGTTTGACTCCCTGGGCACGGACCGGGTCACCGCCACGAGACTACAACCCTCCACTGATCCGGCTCCGGGTAGGCTCCCGCATGCGCAACGCAGCGCGACACAGGCCCAGGGGCGCGTCAAGTACCTTGCTGACTGTACCAACGTCCTCCGTGATTCCTCTGTGCCTTATAATTATTGGGTATCCACGTGGCATGAACTGGCTCTCTATACCTTAGAGGTCCTGACCTGCCCTGTCGCTAGCGTTTTGTCAGAGCGGGTTTTTAGTGCCACCGGGGGCATTATAACTGATAGGCGCATCAGCCTGTCAACTGAAAATTCTGACAGGTTGACTCTTATAAAAATGATCAAGTGCTGCATTGAGCCAGACTTCTCAACACCACCGAATTATAGCAGCAGAACATAAACTCAAATCCAGTGTCTTTTTTGGGAAGGTCTATTCCCATGCACCTCTTCACACCCAGACATGGGTATACGCTTCCTGATTTTGTCTATTTTCTGTTGTCCTCCTCCTTCTCCTTCTCCTCATCCTGGACCACCATATCACCAAGGTGACCGTGATGCAACACCCACTTTTATTTAAGGGTGTTTATGATGCCCGTAGGGAATTTTTTTAGAGGCCTACCTCTAACATTCTGTATGATATACAGTATGTTCATGTATAATGCTTTTCAGTCCATGCACTTAGTGCATGGGCATTACCAGTCAAGGAGAGCCACTCCTTAACATTGGTAACAATGTTTTGAATGAGGACCTCCTCTACATCTCTTCAAAGGGGTATTGGAGTGTGTCCAATTTTTTTGCTGCCTTTCCATTCACTGCATGTGCATTACCACTATAGGAGACACACTCCTTTATAATTGGAATTTTTTTTTACTGAGGCCCTCTTCTATGTCTCTTCAAAGGGGTATTGGGTTGCGTCAAAATTTTTGCAGCCCTTGCATTCACTGCATAGGCAATAACAATATAGGAGACACACTTCCTAATGATGGGAACATTTTTTTTTACTGAGGTCCTCCTCTATGTCTCTTCAAAGGGGTATTGGGATGCGTCCAAATTTTTGGCAGCCCTTGCATTCACTACATTGGCAATAACAGTATAGGAGACCCGCTTCCTAATAATGGGAATATTTGTTTTTACTGAGGCCCTCCTCTATGTCTCTTCAAAGGGGTATTGGGATGCGTTCAAGTTTTTAGCAGCTCTTGCATTCACTGCATAGGCAATAGCAGTATAGCAGAACCACTATTTTATAATGGGAACATTTTGTTACTGAGGTCCTCCTCTCTGTGTCTTCAAATTGGTATTGGGGTTTTTCCAAAATGTAGGCAGCCCCTTCAGTCAATCCATACGCAATAAATGTATAGCAGAACTGCTTTTTGGGAACATTTTGCTTCTGAGGCCCTCCTCTATGTGTCTTCAAAGGGGTATTGGGATGCATCCAAAATTTAGGCAGCTGTTGCAGTCACTGCATACACAATAACTGTATAGCAGAACCACTCCTTTATAATGGGAACATTTTGTTACTGAGGCCCACCTCTATGTCTCTTCAAAAAGGTATTGGAGTGCGTCCAAATTTTTGGCAGCGCTGCCACTCACTGTATACGCAATAACAGTATAGGAGACCCACTCTTTAATAATGGGAACATTTTGTTTTTGGAGGCCCTCCTCTACGTTTTTTCAAAGGAGTATTTGAGTGTGTCTTAATTTTTGTCAGCTCTTGAAGTCACTTCATACGCTATAACAGTATAGGAGACTCGCTCTTTAATAATGGGAAGAACAAAACATAGCCAGCTGATGGCCCTCTAAAAATAGTGAGGGCTGACTGCTGGCCCTTTAAGAATAGTAAAGGCTGCCTGATGGCCCTATAAAAATAGGCTTTGTGACTTTCAGAGTCCCTCCTTCATAAATGAAACAGGATATGTCTGATCATGTCTCACACATCACATGTCTAGATAAGGTAGTAAAATGTTAAAATTACATTTACTGGTAAATGTACTTTTCACCATTGAAAGCAATGCAAAAGTGCAAAAACCCATCAAAAATGCTACGTGTGAATATAGCCCAAGGTGTGGAGGAGCATTTTTGTTTTTGGTTATTTATTTTACCTTATATACAAGTCATTACCCTGGAAAGGATGTTCCTTCACATTTTTCCCAGGAAAATACATTTTGGTTTGGTTTTGTATGTTTTATTTTGAGCCCATAAAAGTGGTGTAATACTCTGACAACATTGTTCACAGCAGTGACCTGGGAGTCAGAGATGCTTCCAGGGGTCTTCCCCATGCTGTTCCCATGCCATTTGAGCACTATTCCCATCGATTAGGGGAATTTTTAGGTACCTTGCAGACCTCCGTGGGCGGCCACTGGAAAAATGCTCGCATTTCCATAGACTTATATTGGCCTCGTTGCTTGGGTAGAGCACCCGAGCATTCCAATTTGCTCGACTCAAGCATGTTAGTGCTCGCTCATCACTAGTTACAAGCACACCTTGTGAGGTGAATTCTGGGTTAGAAAAATGGACCAAAGGAAACCGCACAGTGGGTAGGACTTGTTGGATGGTACAAGGATCAGTGAGGACCAGGACAGCAGTGTAGGCAGGATGACAAGGAGCCAAATTAAGCTGAAAACACCAGAAAACTCAGAGCAAGGAGTGAGCATGGATGTACACAAGAACTGTTGACGTATAGTCAATCCAGAACTTGCAGCAAACAAATCGTCAATGGCAGCGTTGTTTGCTATCAGACAGGTGGCCAATGGCAGAGACATAGGCAATCAGCAAACAAATAGTTAACAGTAGGCAGAAGTGATGAATAGACAAATGGAATATTTTCTTAAAGAACAGATTACACACTGTTGCAGCAGCACTGTAGTGTGAACAGCACCAGTATAGCAGAGAAGTGTTCATTATGATTACAGCAGACAAATGGTTAATCACATGTCAACAATGATGACTAGGCAATTAAATACTTGCTAAGATGTTCAAATTCAAGATTTGTAGAGTACTTTATTAAGTCTCCCACATTGTTCCTGTTTGTCACTTACTTAGCCATGTTTAGCTACAGGTTTGTCCCTTCTTATGTATTATTAATTGATTGTCAGTAATGTAATTGTACTGTAAACTCTGCTTTTGCTTGTATAGTTGCAGAATTAAAAGGTGCTATAAAATAATACTAACAGGACGACAACCCAAACAGTAGCCTAGTAGGGGAGCGATTCATATTGTGACTTATGAGAGCAACCAACAAGGCCTCCATAAAAGAGCTAGCCACAGAGTCCACATAAGAAAGCAATCCCAAGTACTTACATAAGAAACAAGTCACAGTGACCCAATAAGAGAGCATGCTACACAGTGTCCATAAGAGAACAAGGGAGCAAACCACAGTTCCACCATAAGGGAGCATTCTACGCAGTTGTCCCATAACAGAGCAGACCACACTGACCCCCATAAGAGAGCATGACCTGCGGTGTGCTTCTAAAAGAGTAAGCCACACTGCTCATGTAAGAGAGCAAAACAGTGCACACATAGGTGAACAAGCTACATGCCTCTACAAGAGAGCAAGCCACAATGTTTCAATAAGGGATTGTCCCACAATGGACCCGTAATAGTGTCCAAATAATAGCGGAAGTTTAGTGCCCCCATAAGACAGCAACAAATGGGACATGTTAATGATATACTAATGATGAAAATCTGTAAATTAAATTTTCAAACATCTCGATTTATTCAGTATTGAGCATGAGAGTCACCTGTGGAAATCCTCACACTTAGAGCCTTGGCTGCTATCAGTGAGGTTATTAATGGTTGTCTGAGGAATGTTCTGCTGCTCTGAATGCATTTGGGAAAATCATCAAGATGGTGGCAGCTCCCTTTGTTGACCAATGACATCCCAGATGTGCCCAATGGGAGACAAATCCAGAGACGCCACAAGCCATAGTATCACGGTTAGGCCACTCAGGCTGCTCACAGTAGAATGGGCAACATGTGGCCTGGCATTTAAGAATAACTCCTGGGACACTTTGGAGAAATGGCTGCACCAATGGTTCCATCACCAAATCAGTGTAACATCGAGCTGTTAGTGACCTGGAATGAAGACTAGAGGTGTCCGGCTACCATACATTATGCTAAATTATGCCACCCCACATCATAGTCCCAGGATTAGGACCAGTGTGATGTTCTCTTGTGGAGGCCTCTTTATGGCGTTGCTCACATGGTCTTCATACCAATCTACAGCTATCATTGCATCCAACACAAAAGTGAGACTCATCACTGAAGAGGCTAGACCTCTACTGCAGCCTCTGTTGCCATCTTGCTCTGTACCATAACAGTCTTTGAGAGCTGTGGCGTGAGGTGAATGGACCTGAAGCTGGACATCTGGCTTGTACAAACACCTTCGGATGGTTTGTGTAGACACTGTGTGACGTCATAGGCTCGGTATGCAACGTCCAGTTTCACCTGCTGTACAGAATAGATCACTACACACAATTCTTCTAATCTGACGATCCGCCCCTGCAGAGGTTCTCCTCTGTGCACCTCTTGCTGTCATTCCAAACCACTATGACAACTTTGAATAGTGCTGAGATCTCGGCCTACGCCCAGAACGTAAAGTGATAAACCAAGGTCTCTCAGCTCAAGAATTCTGTCCAGAGAAACAGGAGGCATCGCACAATCATCCAACAAGACGTAATCCAATTTTTGAGGTGTCATTTAAAAAATTTGCTGCTAATCTGGTTTTTATGCTCATCTCACATTCTACATATTGGAACTCTTATTGAGGATCATTCCCAATTGACTAAAAAAATTAGAAAGAGGGGGCCATATCTCAAGACTGGAGAGCCGTAGGAACAAAAGGAAAACAACATTGGATTCAGGAGGACAGCAGGCTTTACGCAAGTTTAAAAAAAATGCATATTTATGGCAAGTGACAGGTTTTCTTTAAGTTTGAACCCGTGTTCATCATTTAGACTCTAAATTTTAAATGATATCTTTGATGTCTTATTCGAGCCACAGATTCATCAGGAAAGATTTTTTACAGATGAGGGTCAGAGTCCCAGCAGGGGCGCCTTGTCTGTGATCAGATCCCAGCATTGCTTTTAGCCCTCCAGCATACGTCAAACCGCCCACAGCCACCGCATATATTTGTTTATGGTTGTCTCTAACTACAGGAGGATCCGATCAAGAGAACCACATGAAATATGTCCCACTCTGCATATGTGACTGGTAGCACGCTCTGTTTCCTGGAAGCTTCTCATCAAAGCATGGCCATATCTGACTGTGATCATCGGATTCTGGTAGGACCTGAATCAAAACTTGTCAAAATGTGGCCCTAGGCTGGCCATAGGCCCGGATACATATTTAACCCATTAAATAAATCTGTTATGTAGCTTTCTACAGAATTAAAGATGTACAAAAAATAGGAACAAAAATCCCTGAAAAATTGAAACAATCCCTGCACTAAATGATGCTTTTATTAAAATAAGCAAAGAGACTGAAGAACCTATCAAACAAAAGTATTTCTGTAATGCTCAAAATATTTTATAATTCTAATTAAGGAGGTAAAAAAAAATAGCTACATGTAGACACACAAGCATATGTGTCATAGACACTCGCTACCCATGTCATGGACACTCGCTATCTATGTCATGGACACTCACTGCATATGTCATGCACACTCACAACATACATTCACTATAGACACATGTATATACACACCTGTTGGAAACATTGATGCACATATGATATATACAGTCATGGCCAAAAGTATTGAGAATGAGACAAATAGTAATTTTTCCAAAGTTTACTGCTTCATTTTTAGTAATGGCAATTTGCATATACTCCTGAATGTCAAAGAGTGATCAGCTTAACAGCAATTACTGTACTTGCAAAGTCAATATTTGCCCAGAAAATGAACTTTAACCCCCAAAACACTTTTCAACATCATTGCAGTCCTGCCTTAAAAGGAGCAGCTAACATCGTTTTAGTGATTGATCCATTAACACAGGTGTGGGTGTTGATGAGGACAGGGCTGGCGATCAATCAGTCATGATTAAGTAAGAATGACATCACTGGACACTTTAAAAGGAGGCTGGTTCTTGGTATCATTGTTTCTCTTCAGTTAACCATGGTTATCTCTAAAGAAACATGTGCAGCCATCATTGCACTGCACAAAAATGGCCTAACAGGGAAGAGTATCGCAGCTTCAAAGATTGCACCTCAGTCAACAATCTATCGCATCATCAAGAACTTCAAGGAGAGAGCTTCCATTGTTGTCAAAAAGGCTCCAGGGCTCCCAAGAAAGACCAGCAAGCGCCAGGACCGTATCTTAAAAGTGTTTCAACTGCGGGATCGGACTACCAGCAGTGCCGAGCTTGCTCAGGAATGGCAGCAGGCTGGTGTGAGTGCTTCTGCACGCACTGTGAGGCGGAGACTCTTTGAGCAAGGGCTGGTTTCAAGGAGGGCAGCAAAGAAGCTACTTCTCTCCAGAAAAAACATCAGGGACCGACTGATATTCTGAAAAAGGTACAGGGAGTGGACTGCTGAGGACTGGGGCAAAGTCATTTTCTCTGATGAATCCCCTTTTCGATTGTTTGGGACATCTGGAAAACAGCTTATTCGGAGAAGAAGAGGTGAGCTCTACCACCAGTCTTGTCTCATGCCAACTGTAAAGCATCCTGAAACCATTCATGTGTGGGGTTGCTTCTCAGCCAAGGGAATCGGCTCACTCACAGTCTTGCCTAAAAACACAGCCATGAATAAAGAATGGTACCAGAATGTCCTCCAAGAGCAACTTCTCCCAACCGTCCAAGAGCAGTTTGGCGCCCAACAATGCCTTTTCCAGCATGATGGAGCACCTTGCCATAAAGCAAAGGTGATAACTAAATGGCTCATGGAACAAAACATAGAGATTTTGGGTCCATGGCCTGGAAACTCCCCAGATCTTAATCCCATTGAGAACTTGTGGTCAATCATCAAGAGACGGGTGGACAAACAAAAACCAACAAATTCTGGCAAAATGCAAGCATTGATTATGCAAGAATGGACTGCTATCAGTCAGGATTTGGTCCAAAAGTTGATTGAGAGCATGCCAGGGAGCATTACAGAGGTCTTGAAGAAGAAGGGGCAACACTGCAAATATTGACTTGCTGCATTAACTCATTCTGTCAATATAACCTATTGGTACTCATAATATGATTGCAATTATATTTCTGTATGTGATATAAACATCAGACAAACTCTAATAAAAAACAGAGGCCAGCAGATCATGTGAAAATATAATTTTGGTGTCATTCTCAAAACTTTTGGCCATGACTGTACACACTCACCAAGTAATGCAAGCAGCCATATGCACACTATATACTATATATGCAAACGTACAGTACATGCACACACAATCAAAAGATATACCGGTAAACATTCTTTACACAAAAAAATACAAACTTAGCTACACAATATTGTCAGATTTTGTAGAAAGTGAGGATGGGAGTAGGTGAGGGGTGTCAGCAGAACTGGGAAGAGCAGCTTGCATTAACCCCTGAAAAATCTGTTACAAATACTGATGTGTTGACTAGAAAAACGCTGCATAAAATAAATGTTTTGCATGCGTTTATGATGCTTTTCCCTCCCCAAAAAGTGTTTTTTTTCTTGCATGCATTTTCGATGCTTTCTTCCTCCACCCCCAAAACAAACAACAAATTTTCAGCAGAATAGGCAGGGCCACAGGTGGGCATATCCCCCAACTTGTAAAGACAGGAATAAGGACATCCATTGCGACACTTGAAAAGTAATTTTGCCCTTATTGAAGCTCCTTAGTGTTTTCACCCACTCCGATACCCCTTTCATTGCACCCATAAAGTATAATATCAACAAAAGTATCTCACAAACACAGTACGATACCCCCACAGTGAATTCCTCCACACGCACAGTATGATGACCTCACAGTAACCCCACACACAACATATGATGCTACTACTACAGTGCCCCCAATATAATATGATGCTCCCATACTACCCCCAACAGAGTGATGTCCCTACAGTTCCCCCACACAAATTATGAGGCCCCCAGCGTCTCCAACAAAGTATTATGGCCCCCATAGTCCCACAACGCAGTATAATAGCCCACACACTGTATAATGGCCGCCAAAGTCCCACAACACGGTATGATGTCCCCCATAGCCTCACAACACAGTATAATGGGCACCACAGTCCCATAACACAATATATTATCCCCCACAACTTAGTATAATGGCCCCCATACAGTCCTTCATCAAGTATAAACACTCCCACACAATATAATGGCTCCCATCAAGACCTCCACACAGTATATTGGCCCCTATGCAGCATAATTACTCCACACAGCCCTCAACACAGTGTTATGCCCCTCATACTGCCGCACACACAGTTTGATCAACCCCATGTACAGTTGATGGCCCCCAAAGCTCATCCGATTTTATAAAGGCTCCACAGAATGGCAGCCATATACTCATTGATAAAATAAAAAAAGAAGAAAACTACTCACCTGTAGCTATTACCCCGCAGCTACATTCTCTGCAGTGTGTAATCTGATCTCTGTACAGCAGGCACAATGTAGTTATGCTATTGCGCTTGCTGCACCTAGACGTCACAGCTCAGACACACAGAATGAATGATGGAGCCAGCAGCTGACTGCTCCTGTTCCTTCATTATTTTCAACTGTTTTTACATCCAGGATGCAGATACCATTGATGGTGTGACACCATATGAGGGGGACTAGTGTCGGCATTGGGCCCTCCAAACTCACGGCACCGATAGTGGCCATGTGATTTGCTGTATTAGCAATATGACTCTGCATGGCACATGATAAGTGTCTGCAAATCCACATTTGGAGCACTGCTTCATAGGAGCACTAAACCAGGAGTTTATTGCTCCTATGAAGCAGGTGTGCTGTTATAAGTGGAGCCCTCCTACTTAAGGAGGCCTTTTTGAAACATTAGAAGACACCAGAATAATTAATGGCACATGATATGAACGCACCCATTCCATAGTTTTCATTAAAGCCCAGAACTGTAGAAAGCAAGTTACCAGTAATTCCATAAACATGCTCAGTCCGTGATATTTTTCAGTTTATTAAGAACTAATTTGTAGAGCACAATGAAAAGTCAATAGGTACAATGTGCCCAAATAGTGGCGAATAGTCAAAAAGCAAATAAAAAATCAAGAAGTAAATAAGACTAAAACTGATGCCAGTGACACTGTATTGTGCCAGTTTTGTATCATTTGAAAGGTTAACAATTTCTCCATCGTGAATGGTAATTCTTGTCTCCTCTTCAAGAAAAAGTTGATTGAACTGAGATAGAAGTGGCTTTTACCCACCTCTCTGCATTTCTCAGCTTTCATAATTAACCTGTGATCTCAGAGAATCAGCTCCTGAGATCTCTTCACATCCTCAGACTCGTCCTTCTGTTGGGCCCAACAGCGGGATTCAGAGCGTTTGATAGCGCAAACTGCTGCAATCAACATCAGAGGCATATGCTAAGATCTATATCCTCTCCCAGGTGCTACGCCGCCATATAAATAGGAAAAAAAGCTTCAAAAAACAGCAGTCAACAAGGGATAGACAGAAGACATTTGTGGACTGCAGGCTTTCTTCTTGGCTCTGCTGCTTCCCATTAATTGCAGATTTTATTTCATTCAGCACAGTACTTTTCGAAGCAGCCTGCTGATGGGACATTAAATTTTGGTTCCCACTATCATTACCTGACATGGGCTCTCCTATGTTTTTGCATTACTCTCCTACTTCATACTATATGTAGTGCCTAAAAGTCGATTGTCGTGTCATTGGTTTCTAGTGATGAGCGAGCACTAAAATGCTCGGGTACTCGTTGTTCGAGTCGATCAAATTGGAGTGCTCGGCCCGAGTAATGAGCCCAATGAAAGTCTGTGGGAAACTCGAGCATTTTTCCAGAGGCTGCCCCCGGCGGTCTGCAGAGGGCCTAAATATTGCCAAAATCGATGGGAACAGTGCTTGCTCAAATGACATGGGAACAGCATGGAGAAGACCACTGGAAGCATTTCTGACTCCCAGGTCACTGCTGTCAACAACGTTGTCAGAGGTATTACGCCACTTTTACAGACTCACAATAAAACGTACAAAAACGAAACCAAAATGGATTTTCCTGGGAAATATGCTAGGGAACATCCTTTCCAGGGTAATGAATTGTATATAAGGCAAAATAAATAACCAAATACAAAAATGCTCCTCCACACCTTGGGCTATGTTCACACGTAGCGTTTTTGATGCGTTTTTGCACTTTTGCATTGCTTTCAACCAAGAAAAATGCATTCACCGGGAAATGTTATTTTAACATCTTACAACCTTATCTGGCCATGTGGTGTGTGAAACATCATCAGACACATCCTGTTTCATTTATGAAGGAGGGATTGTGAAAGTCACAAACACTATTTTTACAGCCTTATTATTCTTAAAGGGCAAGCAGTCGGCCCTCGCTATTGTTAGAGAGCCAACAGCCGGCTGTGCTTTATTGTTCCCATTATTAGCGAGTTGGTCTCCTAAACTGTTATTGCGCATTCAGTGACTGCAAGGGCAGCCAAAAATTTGGACGCAACCTAATACCCCTTTGAAGAGACATAGAGAAGGGTCTCAGTAAAAAAAATGTTCCCATTATAAAGGAGCGGGTCTCCTATAGTGGCAATGCCCATGCTGTGACTGCAAGGGCTGCCAAAATTTTGGAAAAACCCCACTAAAAATTTAAAGACACATAGAGCTAGGCCACAGTAACGAGTACGACATGTTCCCATTAGAAAGGAGAGGGTCTGCTATTCAGTTATAGGGTATGCAGTGAGTGCAACGGCTGCCAAAATTGAGGAAAAACCCTACTAACATTTTAAAGACACATAGAGCTGGGCCACAGTAACAACATGTTCCCATTAGAAAGGAGAGGGTCTGCTATTCAGTTATAGGGTATGCAGTGAGTGCAACGGCTGCCAAAATTTAGGAAAAACCCTACTAACATTTTAAAGACACATAGAGCTGGGCCACAGTAACAACATGTTACCATTAGAAAGGAGAGGGTCTGCCATACTATTTGCCTATGCAGTGACTGCAATGGCTGTCAAAAATTTGGAGGAACTCCAATGCCCCTTGCAAGAGACGTAGAAGTCGGAGGTCCTCCTGAAAACAATGTTCCCATTTTTAGGAAGTGTGTCTCCCTTACTGTTTGCCTATGCAGTGAAGCAATGGCTGCCAAAAATTTGGCAGGAACTCCAATGCCCCTTGCAAGGGACGTAGACAGGGCCCGCGACAACACGCGGCGCACCCGGGCAAGTGCCGGGGCCCTGAGCAGGCGGGGGGTCCTACTCACCGTTGGGCACCCTGGCGTGCTATGGAACCTGTGAGCGGTGCGGTGTCGGTGTCAGCGCCCGCTCCCCCCCTGCTTGCTCTGGGCCCCGGCACAATACTTACCTCTCCCCGTGCCTCCGCAGCAGCTCCGGTCACTTCCGCGGCTGCTGCACTGTAACGTCTCAGGTCAGAGGGCGCAGTGATGTCTTTGCACCGTGCTTTCTCCTGAGCCGTCACAGGCAGTGCAGAGCGGGAAGACGCCGGCGCGGGTGAGGGGTTCAGAGCAGCGGCAGCAGGTGAGAAGTGAGGTGAGTATTTGTTTTTTTTTTATATGTATGGAGACATGGGGCATTATATGGTGGGGGGGCAAGTCACATCCTGCATGGGGCATTATATGGGGGGGACAAGTGACATCCTTCATGGGTCATTATATGGGGGGGACAAGTGACATCCTGCATGGGGCATTATATGGGGGGGTGACATGTTGCATGGGGCATTAAATGGGGGGAGAGGTGACATCCTGCATGAGGCATTATATGGGGGGGAGAGGTGACATTCTGCATGGGGCATTATATGGGTGGGGTTGACATCCTGCATAGGGCATTATATGGGGGGAGAGGTGACATCCTGCTTGGGGCATTATATGGGGGGGAGAAATGACATCCTGCATGGGGTATTATATGGGGGGAGAGGTGACATCCTGCATGGGGCATTATATGGGGGGGAGAGGTGACATCCTGCATGGGGCATTATATGGGGGGAGAGGTGACATACTGCATGGGGCATTGTATGGGGGGGTGATATCCTGCATGGGGCATTATGTGGGGACCAGTATCCTGTATGGAGTGTTATACGGGGACCAGTATCCTGTATGGAGCGTTATATGGGGACCAGTATCCTGTATGGAGCGTTATGTGGGGACCAGTATCCTGTATGGCGCGTTATATGGGGACCAGTATTTTGCATGGAGCAATATATGGGGCCCATAATACTGTATGGAGGACTATACTGTCCGGTCTGCACTGTGCAGAATTCGCCGGTTTCTGAGCTATTGTAGAATTTACAATAGATATCGCTCGTGTAATGTAAGAAGTGAAATCTTCAGCATTGTACTATATATATATTTCTCTGCGTTATCTGTGCATCATGAATCGTGGTATGTGTTAAAGGGGCCCACTGAGACTCTTTCGCCTAGGGCCCACAAAAACCTGGAGCCGGCCCTGGACGTAGAGGTTGGAGGGCCTCCTGAAAACAATGTTCCCATTATTAGGAAGTGTGTCTCCCGTACTGTTTGCCTATGCAGTGAAGCAACGGCTGCCAAAAATTTGGAGGAACTCCAATGTCCCTTGCAAGAGACGTAGATATGTTGATATGGTACATATGGTGGTGATATGGTGGTGGAGGATGAGGATGCGGAGAGGAAGGAGGACAAGAGCAAATAGACAACATCAGGAAGCGTATACCGTGTTTGGGTGCGAAGACAGAGGTGCATGGGAATAGAGTTAGACCTTCAAAAAAAAAAGACACTGTATGAGTTTATGTTACGCTGCTGTCATTCGGTGGTGTTGAGAAGTCTGGCCCAAACCAGCACTTGTTCATTTTTAGAAGAGTCAGCCTGTCAGCATTCTCAGTTGACAGGCGCATGCGCCTATCGGTTATAATTCCACTGGTGGCACTATAAACCCGCTCTTACAAAACGCTAGCGGCAGGGCAGGCCAGGACCTCCAAGGCGTAGAGAGACAGTTCATGCCACGTGTCCTGCTTGAATACCCAATAATTATAAGGCACAGAGGAATCACGGAGGACGTTGGTACGGTCGGCAAGGTACTTCCTCAGCATCTTACGCAACTTTTCCCTCCTTGGGAGAGTACCCCACGCATCAGGGCTTGTGCAATAGGAGGGTCTGAGAAAACTGTCCCAGAACTTTGACAGTGTTCCTCTGCCTCTGCTCGATTGTATTTGTGTCTCTCTCGCCTGTACTCCTTGGTTGTCCAACGAACTGTGACCTCTGCCGCCAGCGTTTTCAGATGGGATTTTTTCTGCAACAAGGGCCTTTTCGTACTGCCCCATTTTATTACGCCTGTCCTGCGTGGGAATAAGAGAAGAAAGTTCTCCATGTAGCGTGG
Source organism: Phyllobates terribilis (assembly GCF_046119375.1). NCBI lineage: Eukaryota > Metazoa > Chordata > Amphibia > Anura > Dendrobatidae > Phyllobates > Phyllobates terribilis. Next base: position 95,021,507 of record NW_027362765.1, read on the forward strand.
GTCTAGAAGAGTCACTGACCAATAAAGACTGTCACTCAAAATTTGAACAACGCGAGGGTCACAGGAAAGGCAGCGTAACATAAACTCAGCCATGTGTACTAGACTGCAAAGAGGCAAGACTTTCGTGTCCTCACCAAGAGGACGACTGACCATGCTTTCCTTCACATCCTCCTCCTCTTCCTCCTCCTCCCGGTCCTCAGGCCATCCACGCTGAACACAGTATGACAGTTGTGCGGGTAGTACCGTCAATAGTGCAGGAAACTAGCTCCTGTTCTTCCTCCTCCTCTTTCTCATTGTCACCCAATCCATGTTGGGATGAGATGAGGCTCGGCTGTGTGTAATCACACTGTATGGTTCCTTGCTCCATCTCATTGTGCTCCGCCTGCAATGCATCCTCTTTGTGAGCAGAGAGCGTTTCAGGAGACAGAGAAGCGGGATGGTGACGCTAATTATGACATCATCACCGCTCACCATCTTGGTGGAGTCCTCAAGGTTTTGGAGGATGGTACATATGTCTGACATCCATGTCCACTCCTGAGGTTTTATGTGTGGAGTCTGACCTGAATACTGACGGCCTTGTTGATGCTGGTAGTCAACAACTGCCCTGTTCTGCTCACAAATCCTTCCCAACATCTGCAATATAGAGTTCCAATGCATGGGGACATCGCAGATCAGTCGGTGAGCTAGAAGCTTCAAATGCTGCTGAAGCACGGCAAGGGCGGCGGAAGCTGTCGCTGACTTTCTAAAATGGGCACACATGCGGCATACTTTGACAAGCAAATCCGACAGATCCGGGTAGGTTTTGAGACACCGCTGAACCACGATGTTAAAGCACATGGGCCAGGCATGGTACATGTGTGAGCTCGCCTCAGAGCCGCCACCAGGTTATGGCCATTGTCACATACGACTGTGCCTGGCTGTAGGGTCAGCAGTGTCAGCCACAGATCTGCCTGCTCTTTCAGAGCTGTCCACAACTCTTCAGCGTTGTGCGGTTTGTCACCTAAGCATGTTAGCTTCAGCACAGCCTGTTGCCGCATATCCGAGGCAGTTCTGCAAAGCTTCGAGCTTGTGACTGACGTGGTAATTTTGGAGATGGAGACTGAAAAGGAGGAGGATGAGGAGGAGGTGTAGGAGCTGTAGAATGTGAGGGCAACCCTGATTGACCCAGGGCCCGCAATCCTGGGCGTCGGGAGGACGTGTTCCATCCCAAGGTCCGACTGGGTCCCGGCTTCCACTATAGTAACCCAGTGTGCCGTCAGCGAGATGTACCGTCCCTGCCCACATGCACTTGTCCATGTGTCCGTGGTTAGGTGGACTTTCCCAGTAACTGCGTTGTTGGGGGCACGTTTAATTCTGTGGGACACGTGCTCGCGTAATGCGGGGACAGCACACCGGGAGAAATAGTGGCGGCTGGGGACCGAGTACCAGGGGACGGCCGTCGCAATCAGGTTGCGGAAAGCTTCAGTCTCAACAACCCTAAAAGGCAAAATTTCGAGCTCAAGCATTCGCGAAATGGGTGAATTTAGCAGTGTGGTCTGTGGGGCGTTGGCGTTACGAGGAATGCTTTCCTGCCTTGTGTCTGCGGCCACCACACTGCTTCTTCCTGCCTGTTGTGGTGCAACGCCTACCTCCCCGTGTGCTGCTGTCCTCGCTCTGCATATACTCCTGCCAGATTGGGTCAGTTACTATATCATCCACCACCTCGTCTTCCACTTCCGCACCCTGGTCCTTCTCCTGACTTTCTGGCAATTGTGTCTCATCATCATCCACCTCTTGCGACAGTAATTGCACTTTCCCTTCGTCACCTTTGTGTGACTGTGGCTGCTCCAATATTTGGGCATCGCTACACGTGTTCTCCTCTTGACTCGCTTGAAGCTGGCCAGGGGAGAGGCCCGAATCTACAAATGGAAAAGTGAACAGCTCTTCTGAGTGTCCAAGTATGGGATCAGTTGTCTTCGGGCACTCGGCATGGTGGGAGGAAGGAGGATCAGGGTGAGGAATATGCGGCTACTGAGACTTGACTGTGTGGAAGACAGGGTGTGGTGGTGGTGGTGGTGGCAAAGTGACTGGAAGCATTATCTGCTATCCAACCAACAATCTTTTGACACTGCTCTGGGTTCAATAGTGGTGTACTGTGGTCCCCTAGTAATTGGGACAGGAAGGTCGAGCGACAAGATGTGGGTGTTTGTTGTGGCACAATTTCAGCTTGCCCACGGCCATGTCCTCGGCCTCTGCATGCACCATCACATCCACTTCCCCGTTCCTTGTCACGCACCTTGCCCATTTTTAATGGAGGACAATATTTTCCACATTCACGAGAAATTGCTGATTTTGGAACGCAGTTATATGTGATACGTCTGACAGAGAACCACAATTTTAAATTGCAGGCCTGTAATTTACTAATATTATTCCACACAGAGACCTAGTGTGAATAGCTTGACCGACACACTGCAACAGAATGGAATTGGAAGAAATGTCTGATTTTGGAACAGTCTTATAGGTGATATGTGTGACAGAGAACCATGGTTTTAAATAGCATGCCTGTAATTTACTAATACTATTCTTCACAGACACCTAGTGTGAATAGCTTGACTAACACACTGCAACAGAATGAAAATTAAAGAAATGTCTGATTTTGGAACAGTCTTATACAGTAGGTGATATGTCTGACAGAGAACCATGGTTTTAAATAGCAGGTGTAGCGTCGGCGTCTCTGCCTCCTGTCGGGCAGAGATGCCGTTCCCCTCACCGCCGCGGTCCCAGTCCAGCGTCCCCCAGCTCCTCTGCCGCTGCCCGGGGTGCGCGCACCGCGCGCAGCTTCCCGGTCACTGAGCTTAGGGCTCGCGCGTGCGCTCCCTCCCTCTTAAAGGGGCTGCACGCACCATCCTAAAGAGTGCCCGACCAATGGCAGGAAGACCACTCCTATTTAAAGCACCTCCTCCAAAATGGAGGTGCCTGTGCAAGGTTGTTGTTTGCGTGCTAACACTCTCCTCAGCCCTCAGGTTCCAGTGTCCGCCAGCCTGTCTATCAGCCGTGACCGCCAGCCTGTCTATCAGCCGTGCCCGCCAGCCTGTCCACCTGCCGTGCCCGCCGGCTTGTCTACCTACATCACCTGTCAGGTTACCTGCCGTGCCCGCCGGCTTGCCTACCCGGATCACCTGTTAGGCTACCTGCCGTGCTCGCCTGCTCGCCTACCCGGATCACCTGTCAGGCTACCTGCCGTGCCCGCCTGCTGTACCTGTTGTTAGAACCTTGCTCTTAGGTTTTTTCCTTTGCTGGTCACATGACCTTGTTGGCCTATTTAATCCTGCTCCGCCCTTCTGGCTTCGCTGGACTTCATTGTATAACTACTTTCTAGCTAGCCTGTGCTCTGTATCTAACTCTGTTAGTTTGCTTGGTCTACGGACCTCAGTGTTCTATATATTTTGTTTGTTTGTCTGTCTGCTACTATTTCTGTTAGGAGGTATCCCATTTTCCTCCCAGTCCTTAGTACTTGTAGGGATTCCTTCCCCACATCTATAGGTCTCCGTACAGACTAGCTTAGGACTTTAGCAGGTCTGATCGCAGGATCAGGTCCCCTGTTACATCGTAGGGATTAAGCTGAGTTCTATCGTAGGGACAGATCTCCTCTCTTTCCTTAGCTCTGGTAGCAGAACATAACAGTAAGTCCAGCCTGCAAATTCTCTAAGGAAAGATTTTTCTGTTCCATCATGGTGTCGGTTCAGGATTTGGCTCATCGCCTGCAGGGACTCTCTCTGGAGGTGGCCGAGCTCCGTCAGCACGTCAGTAACTGTCCTGGAGCACATTTCTTGGAGCCTAAGGTATGTTTGCCGGATTTATTTTTTGGTGAACACCGAGAATTTTTTTCATTTAAAAATGCTTGCTTATTGTATTTTCGTTTGAGACCCAAGTCCTCTGGGGATGAATCCCAGCGCATAGGGTTCATAATGTCACTTTTGCGCAAAGAGCCTCAGGAGTGGGCCTTTTCTTTGCAACCTAGTGATACATGCTTCAGATCAGTGGATAGTTTTTTTTCTGCTTTGGGACTATTATATGATGATCCTGACTGTGTCGCATCAGCTGAGACTGAGTTGAGACGTTTGAAACAGGGATCAGGTAATGTGGAAAAATATTGTACTCATTTCCGTCGTTGGTCTACTCAAACAGGGTGGAACGATTCTGCTCTGAAAAGTCTATTTCTTGCTGGGCTCAATGAAAGGGTTAAAGACCTGCTAATTGCTTATCCTACACCTGAAGATTTGCAACAGGCTATGCAATTAGCTATACGGGTGGATAGGAGACTGCGTGCAAGGGTTAATGAGAGCAAATCCTCTGCTATGTCAGTTTCTGGTTATGAGAATGTGTGTACTAACAGTGGTGAACCGATGGAGATTGGATCGGTGGCAACTCGCTCTCAAGAAAAAGACCGTAGATTTTTTGAAGGCTTGTGTTTCTATTGCGGAAAATCAGGTCATTTGATTAAAGGCTGTGAGCTTCGTATGAAGAAAGAAAAAAAAAATGGTCAGTCATGCCCGTATTGCCTGTTTAAATTCCAAGGGTGTATTTTTAGCTGCTTCCACGATTGCTCAGGAAAAATTAATGGAATTTCGGGTGTTTGTCGATTGTGGGTCTACTCTGAATGTAATTGATGGGGGATTCTTGGAAAGACTCAATTTAAAACCCGAACCTTTATCATCCCCCATTGCTGTGGTTTCTGTGGATGGTTCCCCTTTGAAGAATATTACTCTCAAGGTCTGTGAATTTCCTCTCACTATTAATGGTGTTCACCATGAGAAATTGGATTTGGTAGTTTTGAATAACTTGCCTTCTCCAGTAATATTGGGATTGCCCTGGTTAAAATTTCACAATCCTGTACTGGATTGGTCTACCAGTGAAATTAAATCCTGGAGCCATAAATGTTATGACAAGTGTTGTAACGGGCGCATTGCAGCTTTGGATAGGGGAGAATTGCCTGTTCCTATTCAGGATTTTTGGAGAGTTTTTTCTGAGAAGGAATCGCAGGTTTTGCCTCCCCATAGAGACTATGATTGTTCTATTGAATTTGTCCCTGGAGCGACTCTTCCTAAAAGTCGTTTATTTAACCTTACTATTCCTGAGAGGAAGGCTTTGGAGGAATACATACAGACAAGTTTGGCCGCCGGTCACATTAGGCCCTCTAAGTCTCCTGTGGCGGTTGGATTTTTTTTTGTAAAAAAAAAGGACGGCGGTTTACGTCCTTGTCTGGATTTTCGTGAGATTAACAAAATTACTGTACGCAATCCTTACCCACTGCCATTGATTCCTGATCTGTTTAACCAGTTAATGGGGGCCAAGTGGTTCTCTAAAATTGACCTTAAGGGGGCATACAATCTGTTGCGCATGAAGGAGGGTGACGAATGGAAGACTGCTTTTAACACTCCTGTGGGTCATTTTGAGAATCTGGTTATGCCTTTTGGTCTTACTAATGCTCCTGCATTTTTTCAGAATCTTATTAATGACATCCTTAGACCTTTGATCGGCAAAAATGTGGTTGTGTATTTGGATGACATTTTGATTTATTCGCCGGATCTGGAGTCTCATTGGCGGAGCGTACGTGAGGTATTACAGTTGTTAATGGACAATTCGCTTTTTGCTAAGCTGGAGAAATGTGAGTTCGCTGTACAGAGAATTAGTTTTTTGGGTTACATTATCTCCAGCGAAGGTTTTGAGATGGACCCGGTTAAAGTTCAAGCTGTACAGGAATGGCCTAGGCCTATTGGTTTGAAATCGATACAGAGGTTTTTAGGTTTCGCCAATTATTACAGAAAATTCATAAAAAAAATTTCTAGTATTGTCAAACCTCTGACCGATCTCACCAGGAAAGGTGCTGATGCGGTTCAGTGGTCTTCTGAGGCCATTGAAGCTTTTGTGTATCTCAAGGAGAGGTTCACCTCTGCTCCCATCCTTATGCAGCCTGATGTGACTAAGCCATTTTTGGTTGAGGTTGTTTGTGCCTGGGACCTTTAGGAGAGATTTGTTTGTTGAGTGTCACGAATCTCGGTTGGCAGGTCATCCCGGAATCTCTGAGACCAAGAGACTGGTGGGTCGCAGTTTTTGGTGGCCTGGATGGCAGAAGGAAGTCATTAAGTGGGTGCGTCAATGTACTATATGTGCTAGATCTAAGTCCTCACATACTCCTGAAGCGGGGTTGCTTTGTCCTTTGGAGGTTCCCAGTGCTCCTTGGACACATTTGGCTATGGACTTTATAACTGACCTTCCCCCCTCTGAGGGTTTTACTGTCATCTGGGTGGTCGTGGACCGTTTTAGCAAGATGTGTCACTTGGTTCCCTTCGTCAAACTGCCCTGCGCTAAAACTCTCGCTAAGGCCTTTGTCAAGGAAATTGTTGTCAGACTTCATGGCATTCCTACTGACATTGTTTCTGATAGGGGTCCTCAGTTCGTGGCTCGTTTTTGGCGTGCCTTTTGTGACAGGTTGGGAGTTCATTTGTCGTTCTCGTCCGGATATCATCCTGAATCTAATGGCCAGACAGAAAGGAAAAACCAGGATGTTGAGCAGTTCTTGCGTTGTTTTGTGGCAGAAAATCAAGAGGGGTGGTCTGAGTTTCTGCCACTTGCTGAATTTGCTCTGAACAATCATCATACATCTTCTTCTGCTGGTTGTTCGCCTTTTTTTTGTTGTTCTGGGAGACATCCGTCGTTTGGGTCGTTCTCCAAGTTGGGATCTGCCGTGCCTGAGGAGGAGAATTTTTCCGGTGATTTGGAGAGAGTTTGGACGGATGTGCGTGGTAATCTTCAGGAGGCCAACAGAAAATCTAAAGACTACTTTGATAGGAAACGACAGGAGGTTTTGTTCGCTGTTGGTGACATGGTTTGGTTGTCCTCTAGGAATCTGCGGTTGAGGATTCCTTCTAAGAAATTGGGTCCCAAGTTTGTAGGGCCCTTTAAGGTGCTTCAGGTTGTCAACCAATCTGCTGTTAGGTTGGAGGTTCCTACTTCCTGGAGAATTAATCCGGTATTTCATGTCTCTCTGTTAAAAAAAGCTGTTGTGTCGGATGGTGACGCCTCTGCCTCTGTTCCTCCGGTGGTGGAGGACGGGGAATATGAAATTTCTCGCATCCTTAACTCTAGACGGTATAGAGGTAGTTTGCAGTATCTTGTGGCCTGGAAAGGTTTCGGACCCGAGGATAACTCTTGGGTGAGGTCAGATGATGTTTCCGCGTCCAGACTTATCAGAGCGTTTCACAGGAGATTTCCTGATAAGCCTGGTCCTAGGGGATCCGGAGGATCCTCTTAGAAGGGGGGGGTACTGTTAGAACCTTGCTCTTAGGTTTTTTCCTTTGCTGGTCACATGACCTTGTTGGCCTATTTAATCCTGCTCCGCCCTTCTGGCTTCGCTGGACTTCATTGTATAACTACTTTCTAGCTAGCCTGTGCTCTGTATCTAACTCTGTTAGTTTGCTTGGTCTACGGACCTCAGTGTTCTATATATTTTGTTTGTTTGTCTGTCTGCTACTATTTCTGTTAGGAGGTGTCCCATTTTCCTCCCAGTCCTTAGTACTTGTAGGGATTCCTTCCCCACATCTATAGGTCTCCGTACAGACTAGCTTAGGACTTTAGCAGGTCTGATCGCAGGATCAGGTCCCCTGTTACATCGTAGGGATTAAGCTGAGTTCTATCATAGGGACAGATCTCCTCTCTTTCCTTAGCTCTGGTAGCAGAACATAACACCTGTCAGCTTCAGCCATCTGACCAGTTGGAGTCGCCTGTTCTCGCACAAGGTCGGTCCCAGAGTGGCACCTGGTTCACCTTCCCGGTCCATCCTTGGTTCACGGAGTCGACTAAGCCGATGTATGGCCAGGGTCGGTCCGGGTTGGCACTTAGTTACACCCCTCTGGTCCCTCCATGCATCACAGCACAGAGGTTCCACCACCCGGATCCATAACAGTTTGCACAGGCCATGGAATCCGGTGTCTGCCAGGCTCCTTCGCTCTCAGACCTGTACCAAGAGGTCTCTCGCCAGAGATCCCAACAGGATACTATCCTGTCTTATCTGCAGACAGTCAACTCCCATCTGGACGCGCTGTCCATGCCGACTGTGTCCGCCTCTAACCGAGCGGCACCCGCTTCGGCGGCACCTCAAAGCAGTGGCGCTGTGGCACCAGGCTTTGGACCCCGGCTTTCTGCGCCTCCACGTTTTGATGGTGACCCTGTCCTATGTTGGGGCTTCATAAATCAGTGCACACTGCACTTTGAACTCCTGGCACACCAGTTCACCTCCGACCGGGCCAAGGTGGCATTCATCATGTCTCACCTCACCGGAGAGGCGTTGGCGTGGCTTAACCCTCTGTGGGAGAGAGGGGATCCTCTGGTGTCCGATCTCCAGGCTTTGCTCGCGGCTTTCCAGAAGGTATTCGATGAGCCTGGACGAAAATCTTCTACTGCCTCCTCACTTCTCCGACTCCGCCAAGGGAGTCTCTCTGTGGGACAGTATGCCGTGCGTTTCCGATCCCTCGTATCTGAACATGCCTGGAACAATGAGGCCCTGGTGTCCACCTTTTGGGAGGGCCTTTCCGGACGGATCAAGGATGAGCTAGCCGGTCGTGACATACCTCCCTCCCTAGATGACCTGGTGTCATTAGTTACCCGAATTGACATCCGTTTTGTGGAACGTGCTAAGAAGACCCGTGAGAGGAAACCTCTGCGCCTCGCTCCAATCCTCCAAAGTCCAGTCTCGCAATCAGCACTCCCCCGGGTGTCTTCTCCAGAGCCTATGCAAATTGACCAAGTTAAGATGGTCATGTCTCGTCAGGAGACCCGCCGCACCGAGGGGAGTTGCTTCTACCGTGGCAATATAGAGCATCAGATCCGCTCCTGCCCGGTGAGACCGGGAAACTCCAGTGTCTAGGATCGCTCGGAGAGGTTGTCCTAGGCAAGAGTTCTTCCTCTCTGACCTTGACTCTGTCCGTTTCTGTTACCAGTGGTGAGACCCGCTTCTTCTAGACTGCCCATCTGGATTCCGGAGCCGCTGGGAATCTCATTCAACAGGCCGTTGTGGAGCATTTTCAGATTCCTACCATACGTCGGATCCTTTAGTGGTTTCCTCTGTGGATGGAAAGCTTCTCCCTGAAACCATCTTGTTGGTCACTGAGCCGGTAACTCTTCAGGTGGGAATGCTGCACTTGGAGAAGATCTCCTTTTACTTACTGTCCGGCCTCTCTCATTCCCTCTTGCTTGGTCTACCTTGTTTACAGAGACATGAGCCCATCCTGAATTGGAGCTCGGATGAGGTGCTCCGTTGGTGTCAGAAATGCCATAAGACCTGTCTGATTCCGGTTCGTCCTGCTCGACCCCGGTCTACTCCGGCTAACCTACCTGGTCTGCCAGCACCCTATTGGTCCTATGCGGATGTCTTTGATAAAAAGGAGGCAGAGACACTACCACCTCATAGGCCGTATGATTGCTCCATCGACCTAATACCTGTTGCTTCACCTCCTCGCGGGCGAATCTACCCCTTGTTGCTGGCCGAGACCCAAGCCATGTCTGAATACATTGAAGAAAATCTTGCTAGGGGATTGTGATGAACCCGTAGCCGCCATCTTGGTAAAGATAAATCATATCCAGGGATGGCCACACTTCAGCAGCCCCCACCCTTGGGACCTTCTGTTAAAAAGTCAACTAGATAGTTTCCCCCATCCAGGCTCCTGTGAGATAAGAAGAGCCAGGGCCTACTTAACACTTGAATGCTAGGAGCTTCAAAGGCTTCGAGAGGAAACACAGCCAGCAGGGGGGGGGTGCTTCGTCCATCTGTAACTGACCATTTGTCCCATAGGACTAGTTTCTTTGTCTGTCACAAGCATGGAGGCATAAGATATAGAAACATGAATAGTACACGCATGTTGCGTGGGATGGGCCAATAAAAAAATATCACGGCATCCCGGAGCCATTGCGCACACAAGCCTCCGCGGTAGACGTTTGTACGTGCTCTGGAAGCCAAGATATAGCGCGGAGCCATTCCTGAGGACCGTATGGTATCATAATTGATATCAAAAGGTCGGTTACGGCGGCCCGAATCCATGGGAACCCCTGGGGGTATCATGAGACCATCCCAGAAGAAGTTATTGGGTTCCATAGAATTTGGGCTTCTGATCGAAGTTAGACCTGAGGGTGGAGACTGAGCCAGCTGACCTCACCAGCAGTGGGCGGGACGGGGCAGGTAAGATAGCAGGACAGACAAGAGATAAGTCAGTCTTGACCCAAGAGTGGTGTGCTGAACATCTGAGCACCAGCTGAGGCCACCAAGGGGAGGAGCAGTTTGACCATGCGGTGGTAGGCCTCAGCCTGTAACAAAGAACCGTGCCTGCGACCGCAGAATCCTCTCCCTGCGTCACAAGAAAATCAAGAAACCGGTAACTGATATGCTGTGGTGATTCTGTGTGTTGTATTCCATTGTTGTATAGTTTAGCCTGACCTTATACCTGTGTATATTTAGTTGTATATCGTGTATCTAGTGTATTATTATAATCAATTACCTCAAGTAATTGTGGGCCTGCCTTTTATTCTGCATAACGAACGCACGTCCGTGTGAGCTCGGCTCAAGCCAAAAACGCTACCCAGGGTTGGTTCCTGACCCGATATAGGCCCATTCACGGACTGGGCGTATATCTAAAATAGGGACTGGTGGCAGCATACCAACTGGGGATTGGGGAAGGCTGGTAGTGACGGTCGGAGGTTCAGATATATATATTCCTGGCGCGGCCAAGGAAGATATATATACCACCCTCACTACAGAGGGCCCCGATACCCAGTAGGTTACAGGACAGTCTCTCTGGCGACCGCTTATCCTAGGTGCAGTTCCTTGACTGACCTGAGGCTAAGAGGGCGCTAGCGAGTTGTGCTGTGTAGTGACGTTACGGTTTAGTGACGTTGAAGGGGAACACTCTACCGTGTTCCCTGCGCTGGTTGCAGCTTCCTGGCACTACTTTCTCTAGGTGCAGTACCTTGACTGACCTGAGAGGTAAGGGGGCGCCAGAGAGCTGCACCCACCGGCCGGCTTTCATCACATTGGTGGCAGAGCGGTAGGATTGCAGAATAATAGTGTTGTGGGACCCCTACTCCCAGGCACTAAAGACTGCCAGTGGTAACTTCCACTGCTGGAGTCTTAAGGTCAGCCCAACGTTAGACGGTCAGGCTAAAAGTATAACAAGGTGTGTGCAAACTCAGGGTTGCAGCGGTGTCAGTTACCAAGATGGCAGACGGCACCAGGAGCAAGACCCTGCAGGAGGCTAATGCTACGGTCCGTGTGGCAGGAGGGGAGGACATTGTTACTCATGGCGAGGAGGAGTCCAGCCCGGGCACCTCAGGGAGCCAGTCCCCAGTATACGGTCCCGCAGTGGGCTGCCCACCACCTACCCAGCCCAGCCTGTCCAGATCACAAGCCCTTTTACAAGCGGCTATGGCAAGTCTCCAGTCTCATGGCGATGCCGTCTACAAAACCCTCCTGGCAGCATCAGAGAAGGCAGCGGAGGAGGAGCGTGCAGAGCGGGCTGCGGAGCGGGCTGCGGAGCGTGAAGCTGCAGAGCGCCGGGAGGCTGCGGAGCGTGCAGAGCGAGCTGCGGAGCGCCAGCACCAACTGGACCTGGCCCAGCGGGGGCTTCCGCTAGAGCAACCAACCCATCAGGAGACCAAGTCGTCCAAAGTCCGAGCTGAGGACTTCCCTCTACTGGAGAAGGATGGGGACCTGGACTCCTTTCTGGTGGCATTTGAACGGACCTGTCTTCAGCACCATCTGGCCCGGGATCAGTGGGCCAGATACCTGACCCCCCGTTTGAGGGGTAAGTCCCTGGATGCCTTGGGGGACTTACCTGCCGGGGAGGTACAGAACTACGACTGCATCAAGCGGGCCCTGATCCGGCAGTACAACCTCACTCCCGAGTCGTACCGCCAGAAGTTCTGGAGCCTGCTGCGTGGCCCCAAGGACACCTGGACCGATCATATGCGGGCGCTGTTGAGAGCCGCAGAGCACTGGACCTCGGGTCTAGCGCTTACTACCCGCCAGGAGGTCCAGGAACTGTTCGTCACGGAGCAGTTCTTGTGGAACTGCCCAGAGGACCTCCGACAGTTCCTCCGTGACCGAAAACCAACAGGGGCTTCTGCTACAGCCGCCCTGGCAGACGAGTATGCCAATAACAGGGCGCCTGAGCTGAAGAAGTCTGCCAGCAGCACCTGGAGAGGGGGTAAGCCCAGTCATGCCCCTGTTTCCCCGGCCCCTAGAACACAAGGGGTGTATCCCCCTGTTGCCCTCTCCAGGCAAGGACCAGACGTAAGACGTTGTCATCTATGCAACAAACCAGGACACTTTAGGGCTGAGTGTCCCCAGCGCCAAAAGACCCCATCCCAGTCCCAGAGAGCGCCCAATGTTTTGTGTGTGGGAGGGGGTGGTGGTAGGTCCCTGGACAACATCCAACCCGTCACCATAGGCCGTTCTGCGGTCATGGGACTGCGGGACACTGGCGCTGAACGAACACTGGTACGGCCTGAGGTGGTGTCCCCCCAGGACTTGGTACCAGGAAAGACTCTTTCCGTCTCCGGGGTTGGAGGCGTGGAGCCGGCCCTTCCCGTTGCCATGGTGTATTTGGACTGGGGTGCCGGGAGGGGGATGCGGGAGGTGGGAGTAACGCCAAATATTCCCGCAAATGTTTTATTAGGGACCGACTTGGGGCGTCTAGTATCGCAGTATGTACCCTCTGAACCCCCAAGTTCGGCCCCCCAAGAGTGTATTGATTTGTCTGCTGCTAATGCCAACCATGTTGTATGTAGTGTGCGTCCTGCTGAGGAGGAGGGAGTGAAACCTGAGGGTAACACCTGCACAGACACAACACAAACAGGGTTAGTGAAAGCAGGTGGGGAGTGTGGGGATGCCCGCAGAGGTGCTCAGCCGGCGTGCCGTGACCTCTTGTCCTCCGGTGAGGGAGGGGGCGGGCAGGATTCTGTAGAGGGAAGCTCAGGGATGGAGAGGGGGGCAGCTACCGGCAGTGTAGGGCTCCCAGGGGTATCCAGGCTGCTGAGTATAGGCCCACTGCAGGGGGAGGAACAGGCCATGGGGGGTGGGGGTGTCCCAAGAGAGGGGCCGCCAGGTAAGACCCCAGGGCAGGAGTTCCCCACATCCGAGATGTCCAAAGGCCTAGGAAGCCTGCCTGATCGGGCGGCTTGGTCAGAAACAGAGGGGAAGCGGGCACTACCCACGGTCACAGCGGTCATAGCCGCTGTCACCAGGAGTGGGAGCGCCGGAGCCCAAGGAGCCTTGCAGAGGTCCGACGGCTTCCCCACTTCTGACCAAGTGTCTGCCGGGTCAGACAGCGGCCAGGTGACATGCCCGGAGGGGCTGACGGAGGATGTGGCAGTTTCGTCGATTCTGGCCACATCAAGTCAGGAATTTCAGGCTGCGTTGGAAGCAGACGACAGCCTGAAAGCTCTCAAGGAACAGGCGGCACAGCCTCCCATGGAGTCAGACTGCGAGCGTGTGGTCTGGGACCAGGGACGGCTGTACCGGGTAACGGTACAGCAGGGTTCACCGGAGGCGTGGCCCAGGGACCGACAGTTAGTGGTACCCTATCCGTTCAGGGCGGAATTGTTGCGGATCGCACACGAGATTCCGATGGCCGGACACCTAGGGATCGCTAAAACCAAGGCCAGGATAGCTCAGCATTTCTACTGGCCTGGGATGGGAGCCGCGGTGGGTGCCTACTGCCGTTCGTGTGACACCTGTCAGAGGGTGGGGAAGGCGGGGCCGCTCCCCAAAGCCCCACTGGTAACTCTGCCAATCATCGAAGAGCCTTTCTCGAGGGTCGCTGTGGATCTTATTGGACCTCTGTCCACTCCCAGCCACTCCGGGAAATGCTTCATACTCACGGTAGTGGACTATGCCACCCGGTACCCGGAAGCGGTAGCTTTGTCGTCCATTCGGGCCGACAAGGTGGCTACCGCCTTACTGGAGATCTTCTCCAGAGTGGGTTTCCCCCAGGAAATGCTCACCGACCGAGGGACCCAGTTCATGTCGCGGCTGATGGAGTCCCTCTGTAAGCAAATGCAGGTGCAACATCTGGTGGCCAGCCCGTATCACCCACAGACTAATGGCCTGTGTGAGCGGTTCAATGGCACCTTAAAGCAGATGCTTAAGATGTTGGTCGACTCCCACGGGAGAGACTGGGAGCGTTACCTCCCACACCTCCTATTTGCTTACCGGGAGGTTCCGCAGGCCTCAACGGGGTTCTCCCCCTTTGAGCTCCTGTACGGGCGACGGGTACGGGGCCCCCTGGCTCTGGTGAAGGAAGCATGGGAAGGGGATTTGGCCACCCCCGAGGTGTCGGTCATCGAGTATGTCGTGCGCCACCGGGACAGGATGATGGCCTTGGCAAAGCTGGTGCAGGACAATATGGCCCAGGCCCAGGCCGACCAGAAGCGGTGGTACGACCAGAATGCTTGTGAGAGGACCTACCAGGTGGGTCAAAAGGTGTGGGTACTGGTCCCCGTACCACAGAACAAGCTTCAGGCAGCCTGGGAAGGTCCCTACTTCGTGCACCAGAAACTCAACGCCGTCACCTATCTGGTCACCCTGGATCACGCCCGTGGAAGGAGGAAGACCTTCCACGTGAACATGATGAAGGCTCATCATGAGCGGGAAGCGACTGCCCACCCAGTGTGCAACCTTCCCGAGGAAGGAGAGGTAGAAACCCTCCTGGATCTGCTCACCCAAGCCAAGGCGGGTGGGTCCATCGAGGATGTGGAGGTTGGCCACCAGCTGACGGAGGACCAACGGTCCCAGCTGGGGACCACCCTGCACCCCTTCCGGGGGCTGTTCAGCAGCCTGCCCGGAAGGACTGAGATGGCTGTCCACGACGTGGACACTGGCGATCACCCGCCGATCCGGCGTTCAGCATATCGGGTCTCTTTCGAGGTGCAGGGAAACATGCGCCAAGAGATAGACGAGATGCTGAAGCTGGGGGTGATCCAGGCATCCAGCAGCGCGTGGGCCTCGCCTGTAGTCCTCGTACCAAAGAAGGACCGAACTACACGGTTCTGCGTGGACTACCGGGGGCTCAACGCTGTAACGGCCACCGATGCGTTCCCCATACCACGCATCGATGACCTGCTCGATCGGATGGCCGGGGCTAAGTACCTGACCATCATGGATCTGAGCCGGGGGTACTGGCAGATTCCTCTGACCCCCGCGGCAAGGGAACGCTCTGCCTTTATCACCCCTTTTGGACTGTACGAGTCCACAGTGATGCCATTCGGCATGAAGAATGCCCCTGCCACTTTTCAACGGATGGTCAATACGCTGCTTGAGGGACTTGAAGGGTACGCGGCTGCGTACTTGGACGATATTGCAGTCTTCAGTCCCACTTGGGAGGATCACCTAGAGCACCTGCGGCAGGTGCTCGGTCGGATCCACCGGGCAGGCTTGACCATCAAGCCGGAAAAGTGCCAGCTGGGCATGAGTGAGGTCCTCTACCTGGGTCACCGGGTAGGCGGGGGGGTTCTGAAGCCAGAACCTGGGAAAGTGGATGTCATCGCATCCTGGCCCACTCCTAGGACCAAAAAGCAGGTGATGTCCTTCTTGGGGACCGCTGGGTACTATAGGAGGTTCGTCCCACACTATAGCACCCTGGCCAAGCCCCTGACGGACCTCACCAAGAAGAAGCTGCCCGTCGCAGTCGACTGGACAGTCGCCTGCGAGACAGCTTTCGGGGCACTCAAAGCCGCCCTAAGTAGCTCCCCTGTACTGCAAGCTGCCGACTTCGACCGGCCGTTTGTGGTACAGACCGACACCAGTGACTTTGGCCTCGGTGCTGTGCTAAGTCAGGTCAACACGACAGGCCAGGAACATCCTGTCTTGTACCTGAGCAGGAAGCTACTGCCCCGGGAGGTGGCTTACTCCACGGTGGAAAAAGAATGCCTGGCAATTGTATGGGCCCTGCAGCGTCTGCAGCCCTACTTGTACGGGAGCCATTTCACCGTGGAGACGGACCACAACCCCCTCAGCTGGTTACACACGGTCTCTGGGTCGAATGGCAGGTTGCTACGCTGGAGCCTCGCTCTCCAGCAGTACCACTTCTCCATTCGCCACAGAAAAGGCCGTGACCACGGTAACGCTGACGGGTTATCCCGGCAAGGGGAGGGTGCAGAAGGACGCACGGGGGAACACAGGAATGTGCTACCCCCTCGCGCCCTCGTATAGGGGGAGGTGTGATGAACCCGTAGCCGCCATCTTGGTAAAGATAAATCATATCCAGGGATGGCCACACTTCAGCAGCCCCCACCCTTGGGACCTTCTGTTAAAAAGTCAACTAGATAGTTTCCCCCATCCAGGCTCCTGTGAGATAAGAAGAGCCAGGGCCTACTTAACACTTGAATGCTAGGAGCTTCAAAGGCTTCGAGAGGAAACACAGCCAGCAGGGGGGGGGTGCTTCGTCCATCTGTAACTGACCATTTGTCCCATAGGACTAGTTTCTTTGTCTGTCACAAGCATGGAGGCATAAGATATAGAAACATGAATAGTACACGCATGTTGCGTGGGATGGGCCAATAAAAAAATATCACGGCGTCCCGGAGCCATTGCGCACACAAGCCTCCGCGGTAGACGTTTGTACGTGCTCTGGAAGCCAAGATATAGCGCGGAGCCATTCCTGAGGACCGTATGGTATCATAATTGATATCAAAAGGTCGGTTACGGCGGCCCGAATCCATGGGAACCCCTGGGGGTATCATGAGACCATCCCAGAAGAAGTTATTGGGTTCCATAGAATTTGGGCTTCTGATCGAAGTTAGACCTGAGGGTGGAGACTGAGCCAGCTGACCTCACCAGCAGTGGGCGGGACGGGGCAGGTAAGATAGCAGGACAGACAAGAGATAAGTCAGTCTTGACCCAAGAGTGGTGTGCTGAACATCTGAGCACCAGCTGAGGCCACCAAGGGGAGGAGCAGTTTGACCATGCGGTGGTAGGCCTCAGCCTGTAACAAAGAACCGTGCCTGCGACCGCAGAATCCTCTCCCTGCGTCACAAGAAAATCAAGAAACCGGTAACTGATATGCTGTGGTGATTCTGTGTGTTGTATTCCATTGTTGTATAGTTTAGCCTGACCTTATACCTGTGTATATTTAGTTGTATATCGTGTATCTAGTGTATTATTATAATCAATTACCTCAAGTAATTGTGGGCCTGCCTTTTATTCTGCATAACGAACGCACGTCCGTGTGAGCTCGGCTCAAGCCAAAAACGCTACCCAGGGTTGGTTCCTGACCCGATATAGGCCCATTCACGGACTGGGCATATATCTAAAATAGGGACTGGTGGCAGCATACCAACTGGGGATTGGGGAAGGCTGGTAGTGACGGTCGGAGGTTCAGATATATATATTCCTGGCGCGGCCAAGGAAGATATATATACCACCCTCACTACAGAGGGCCCCGATACCCAGTAGGTTACAGGACAGTCTCTCTGGCGACCGCTTATCCTAGGTGCAGTTCCTTGACTGACCTGAGGCTAAGAGGGCGCTAGCGAGTTGTGCTGTGTAGTGACGTTACGGTTTAGTGACGTTGAAGGGGAACACTCTACCGTGTTCCCTGCGTTGGTTGCAGCTTCCTGGCACTACTTTCTCTAGGTGCAGTACCTTGACTGACCTGAGAGGTAAGGGGGCGTCAGAGAGCTGCACCCACCGGCCGGCTTTCATCACAGGGATTTATCCAGAAATCCACCTCTCCGGCTGGAGCAGGATTCTTCTTCATCAAAAAGAAAGTCGGCTCTCTTCGTCCTTGTATCGACTATAGGGGCCTAAACCAGATTACCATCAAAAATAAGTACTCCCTGCCTCTCATCTTGGAGCTGTTTGACCACCTAAAAAGCGCAAGGCTTTTTACTAAGCTCGATCTTTGTGGGGCGTACAATCTGGTCCGGATTTGCCAGGGAGACTAGTGAAAGACGGCATTCAACACTCGGGATGGTCACTACGAATACCGCGTGATGCCCTTTGGTCTCTGTAATGCTCCAGCCGACTTCCAGGAGTTAGTAAACGACATCTTCCGAGATCTCCTGTATTCCTGCGTGGTGGTGTACCTGGACCATATCTTGGATGTTCTCCCCTGATCTGCTCTCTCACCGGAGGGATGTTCGTCAGGTCCTGCTGAGACTCCAGAAGAGTTGCCTGTATGCTAAGTATGAGATATGCCTTTTTGAGCAGACCTCCCTACCATTCCTGGGGTATATCATCTCTGAGACCGGACTGCGGATGGATCCCGAGAAGGTGTCTGTCGTCTTAAAGTGGCCCCGACCTGAAGGGTTGAAGGCTATT
Organism: Phyllobates terribilis; assembly: GCF_046119375.1. Classification (NCBI taxonomy): domain Eukaryota; kingdom Metazoa; phylum Chordata; class Amphibia; order Anura; family Dendrobatidae; genus Phyllobates; species Phyllobates terribilis. The sequence goes on from NW_027362765.1 coordinate 95,039,853, forward strand.
CAGCGGTTTCTGGGATTCGCTAACTATTACGGCCTCTTCAATCCTCATTTCTCCTCCCGAACAGCTCCCATGTCTGCTCTCACCCGTAAGGGAGCAAATCCCAGGGAGTGGACTTCCGAGGCGGAAAATGCCTTTGTCTCTCTTAAACAAGCCTTCTCCTCCGCTCCAGTGCTACAACGTCCGGATTGCAATAAACAGTTCTTCCTGGAGGTTGATGCCTCTTCCTCCGGGGCCGGAGCAGTGCTCGCCCAGAAATCCTCGTCCGGGTGAATAGTGACCTGCAGTTTCTTCTCCAAACTCTTCACTCCGTCCGAGCGCAATTACTCCATAGGAAATCGAGAACTGCTGGTCATCAAATTAGCACTGGAGGAGTGGTGCTACTTGCTTGAGGGGGCCCTGCATTCGGTGGTCATCTACACTGACCATAGAAACCTCGCTTATTTGCAGACTGCCCAAAGACTAAACCCGCGTCAGGCCAGATGGTCTTTATTCTTTGCTCGATTCTGCTTCATTCTTCATTACCGCCCAGCAGACAGGAACATTAAAGCCAATGCTCTTTCCCGCTCATTTCTGTCTACCGACCAAGAGGAGGAGCCTCTACACATCATTGACCTCTCCAGAATAATGACTGTTGCTCCATTCGATCTGTCTCATCTACCTCCTGGTAAGACCTTTGTAGCAGCTCAGGATCGGAAGAGGGTCTTACTCTGGGGTCATTCATCCAAACTGGCTGGCCATGCCGGCCAGAGGAAGATGCTTCTGCTCATTGCCGGGCATTATTGGTGGCCCACCCTGCGCAAGGATGTTGCGGATTTTGTCGCAGCTTGTTCCTCTTGTGTCCGTAACAAGATACCTAGGCACCTTCCAGCCGGTCGTCTTTTTCCTCTTCCCGTGCCTTCCGCTCCGTGGCAACATATTACAATGGATTTCATCATGGATCTTCCTATATTGGCCGGTTGTACTGTCATTTGGGTGGTCGCCGACTGCTTCTCCAAGATGGCTCACTTCATCCCTCTACCTGCTCTTCCGTCTGCACCTGTGCTGGCTAAGGACTTCATCCATCACATCTTCCGTCTCTACGGGTTACCCCTCCACATTGTCTCGGACCGAGGAGTTCAGTTCACTTCTCGCTTCCGGAGAGCCACGTGCAAGCTGCTGGATGTCTCCTTGGATTTTTCTTCGGCCTATCATCCTCAGTCCAATGGTCAAGTGGAACGTATCAATCAGATCCTTACCAGTTTTCTTCGGCACTTTGTCAACGCTCACCATAACGATTGGGTAGAGCTCCTGCCCTGTGCCAAGTTTTCCTATAACAACCATGTGACTGAGTCTTCTGCTAAGTCTCCGTTTTTTGTGGTTTACGGTCGACACCCCCTGATTCCGTTTCCCGTCTCCTCTTCCGTGGACAATCCTGCTGCGGAGTCTCTCTTCAGTGAATTTTCTGTGATTTGGGAAGACACTAGATCTGCGCTCCTTCAGTCCTCCGAGCAGATGAAGAAGCATGCTGATAAGAGACGTCTGGATCCGCCTCAATTCCGTCTGGGAGACAAGGTCTGGCTTTCCTCCAAATATGTCCGTCTCAAGATACCATCATACAAGTTGGGTCCGTGGTTCATCGGTTGGTTCGAGATTCTAAACCAAATAAATCCAGTGGCTTACAAGATGAAACTCCCGGCCTCCTTACGAAATCCCAACTCCTTTCACGTGTCTCTCTTCAAGCCGGTTGTCCTTAATTCTCTCTCTGGCGATCCAGGTACTACTCCAGCTCCAGTCTCCGCCGAGGACGTCTTTGAGGTAGAAAACATTTTGGCCATCAAGAGGGTAAGAGGAAATAATTTCTTTCTTGTGGATTGGAAGGGGTTTGGTCCTGAGGAGAGGTCTTGGGAGCCCAGGGAGAACATTCATGCCCCTCGTCTTCTAGAAAAATTTCTTGTGGGCCTAAAGAAGCGGGGGCGTAAAGGGGGGTGTACTGTAGCGCCGGCGTCTCAGCCTCTTGCCGGGCAGAGACACCGTTCCCCCTCACCGTCGCTGTCCCGGTCCGGCGTCCTCCATCTCTTATGCTGCTACCCGGGGTGTGCGCACTGCGCTCAGCTTCCTGGGCATTGTGCTTAGGGCGCGCGCGCGCTCCCACCCTCTTAGAGAGGCCGTGTGCGCCGTCCTAAAGAGTCCCCAGCCAATGGCAGGAGGACCACTCCTATTTAAAGCACCTCCTCCAAAATGGAGGTGCCCGTGCAAGGTTGTTGTTTGTGTGCTAACACTCTCCTCAGCCCTCAGGTTCCAGTGCCAGCCTGTCTATCAGCCGTGCCCACCTGCCGGTCTATCAGTCATGCCCACCAGCCTGTCTACCGGCCGTGCCCGCCGGCTTGTCTACCTGCATCACCAGTCAGTTTACCTGCCGTGCCCGCCAGCTTGCCTACCCGGATCACCTGTCAGGCTACCTGCTGTGCCCGCCTGCTCGCCTACCCGGATTACCTGTCAGGCTACCTGCCGTGCCCGCCTGCTTGCCTACCCGGATCACCTGTCAGGCTACCTGCCGTGCTCATCCGCTGTACCTGTCAGCTTCAGCCATCTGACCCGTTGGAGTCGCCAGCTCTCACACAAGGTCGGTCCCAGAGTGGCACCTGGTTCACCTTCCCGATCCCTCCTTGGTTCACGGAGTCGACTAAGCCACCATGCGGCCAGGGTCGGTCTGGGTTGTCACTTAGTTACGCCCCTCTGGTCCCTCCTTGCATCACAGCACAGAGGTTCCACCACCCAGATCTGTAACAGCAGGCCTGTAATTTACTAATACTATTCTACACAGAGACCTAGTGTAAATAGCTTGACCGACACACTGCAACAGAATGAAAATATAAGAAATGTATAATTTTGGAACACTCTTACAGGTGTTATGTCTGACAGAGAACCACGGTTTTAAATAGCAGGCCTGTAATTTGCTAATACTATTCTTCACAGACATCTGGTGTGAATACCTTGACCGACACACTGAAACGGAATGAAAATGGAAGAAATGTCTGATTTTGGAACACTCTTATAGGTGTTGTGTCTGACAAAGAACCACGGTTTTAAATAGCAGGCCTGTAATTTGCTAATACTATTCTTCACAGACATCTGGTGTGAATACCTTGACCGACACACTGAAACGGAATGAAAATGGAAGAAATGTCTGATTTTGGAACACTCTTATAGGTGTTGTGTCTGACAAAGAACCACGGTTTTAAATAGCAGGCCTGTAATTTACTAATACTATTCTACACAGAGACCTAGTGTGAATAGATTGACTGACACACTGCAACTGAATGGAAAAGGAGGCCAATATTTTCCACGTTCAGTTTAAATTTCTGGATTTTTATCGCTGAAATATGGAACAGATCTGGCTTTATTCTGCAGTGAGAACAAGCAAATGGAGGAGAAAAATGGTGTACTCTGGATTGTTTTTTAAACAAATAACCAAGATTAAGATAAAAAAAATGTACCCAGGCTCCTGATATCTGGGGCTGAATACAAATATCTGTAATTACAGCAGCACCAGCAGACAGGACGTTCAATGGACCCTCTTGTGCTGTATCATACACTGCAGTCTGCCACATACACTGCCTGCCTGCCTAGCACTGATTATATGCAGCTGGATTAGTCCTCAGAAGGACTGTTAGTTTAGATCAGGGGTCTCAAACTCGGCTGGGTATATGGGCCGCACATGGAAAAAATTTGAATTTGGGGGGCCGCATTCTTTGTTCAATGTGACATTTTTAGTGATACCATTTTTTTTGTATACACCTTTTGAACATTTTTGCCGTGTTTATTTTTTTATGGCTTGGGTCGTTATGGATGTGGCGATAATAAACGTGCACTTTTTTGTGTTTACTTTAGTTTACATATAAAACAGCATTTTTAGTGCCCAATATTTTTTCATGCTTTATTTTATTTTTTATTTTTTTTACAATTTTATTTCCCCCAATTGGCCACATACAGTAATATTGTCTTACAATTAGCATCATATAGTAATAATGGAAAACATCTTGTAGTAATGTTCCCCATCCAAGTCCCCATCTTGTACTAATGTGCCCCATCCAGGTCCCCATCCTGTGGCAACGTTCCCCATCCTGGCGCCCATCTTGTACTAATGTGCCTCATCCAGGTCCCCATCTTGAGGCTATGTGCCCCATCCTGTGGCAATGTTCCCCATCCAGGTCCCCATCTTGTGGCTCTGTGCCCCATCCAGGTCCCCATCTTGTGGCTCTGTGCCCCATCCAGGTCCCCATCTTGTGGCTATGTGCCCCATCCAGGTCCCCATCCTGTGGCAACGTTCCCCATCCTGGCGCCCATCTTGTACTAATGTGCCTCATCCAGGTCCCCATCTTGGGGCTATGTGCCCCATCCAGGTCCCCATCCTGTGGCAATGTTCCCCATCCAGGTCCCCATCTTGTGGCTATGTGCCCCATCCAGGTCCCCATCTTGTGGCTATGTGCCCCATCCAGGTCCCCATCTTGTGGCTATGTGCCCCATCCAGGTCCCCATGTTGTGGCTCTGGTCCCCATCTTGTGGCTCTGTGCCCCATCCAGGTCCCCATCTTGTGGCTATGTGCCCCATCCAGGTCCACATCTTGAGGCTATGTGCCCCATCCAGGTCCACATCTTGAGGCTCTGTGCCCCATCCAGGTCCCCATCCTGTGGCTATGTGCCCCATCCAGGTCCCCTCTTGTGGCTATGTGCCCCCTGTGCTGTTCTTCACACACATAAAATAGAAAAAAAAAAAGATGATTCTCACCTGTCCTCCGTTCCCTCGGCGGCCTTCCTGCAGATGTGGCCCGCAGGCACCACAGAGTCCGACCCCTTGACGATCCCGACCTGGTCCAGGAGGAGCCGCCGACAGCAGCGCTGCATTGCCGCACAGAGACTGTCTCCCAGCACAGCATTTTCAATGTCAGCCGCCGGCCAATCAGAGGCCAGCAGCTGACATCTGCATATGGCAATGACGTCATACTCGCTGCGCCGACACGCAGATATCAGCTGCTGGCCTCTGATTGGCCAGCGGCTGGCATTGGAAATGCAGTGCTGGGAAACAGTCTCTGTGTGGCAATTCAGCGCTGCTGTCGGCGGCTCCTCCTGGACCGGGTCGGGATCGTCAAGGGGTCTGTGCCTGCGGGCCGCATAAAGCAGCCTCAGGGGCCGCATGCGGCCCGCGGGCCGTGTGTTTGAGACCCCTGGTTTAGATGGATATTTATATATATATATGTAGCGCCCCGAGGGGTTCGGCCGCTACAGGGGTATTGCACCTCAGTCCAGAGGTGTGATATTCCACTCCCGGGTAAGGATGGAGTATGGACCAGGGCTCAGTTAGCTGCATACAGCACACACACCCCATTTCCGAGGGACAGCTCAACGGTGCTCCCACTAGACAGAAGTGCAGGCACGACCGACTATGTCCCTGCCTGGAGTGGGGAGGGGGGTGGAACACCCAGTGCTGTAGGGGCAGATAGGGGTTGGTTCCTGAGCGTAGATAGGAGCTCATTGGTTGCTGGTCACCTGGGCTCATGGTCAGAGGGAGGTATAAAAGGTGGGCACCATCTTAGAACAGTGTTCAGTCTGTGAGGAGAGGAGAGCTGACAGGGAGCAGCAGCTCAGGCTGAGTGCTGCTCCGGAGGCAGGCCTAGAGAAGAGGCCGGAGCCTGAGAGCAGAAGGAGAAGTGGGCCTGGAGAAGAGGCCAAGGGAAGGAGGAGAAGACAGAACAGGAAAGAAGCAGAAGAGAGAGAGAAACAGAAGGGCTCAGGAACAAGAAGGTGGAAGGGACCCTAAGAACCCACGAGAATCCAGGGTGAAGGGTCAGGCAGATTAAGGGTACCGGATCCCAAGTTGGTGGAGGAGAAACTACCCTCAGCCAAAGACTGGTCGTCGTGATCATCTATTGGTGCGACACCTCATCAAACCTGCTAGGAAGGCACCATATAGGACAGCGAAGGACGGGGCCCACGTTTACCCGCACAAGTCCGCGGCAGCTGGACAAAAGTGGGTCACTGGTGAGGCAGGCCAGAGAAAGGATTAAAGGGGGTCCTGTGCCATGCTCCTGAACTGCCTGGGAGTTGACCGAGCCCCTCACCTGGTGGACGCAGCACGGCTCGGGCAGTCATTCCCTGCAGAAGTGACTTGGATATTAACCGTGAGTAAAGACCCTGGACTGCAGTACGTTGTCTGTGTGCTCTTTCGCTCCTCCAGCACTACCGGTACTGGGACTCTCATCACCATCACTCCCACCATCCCCTACACTGCCCTGGGGCCGCACTCTTCCCGTGGGGAGTCACACTACCCCAGCTGCACACCTCATCAGCCCCAGCGGTCTGCATACATCTCCTATAAATGAATGGAGTATAAATCCCACAAGACAAAAGAATTACTAAAATATAAATTTTATTAAATTGCAATATAAAAAGAGAGACACACACAATTTGCTTAAAACAGTAAATAGATCCCTGGGGTAAGAATCACACAAAATCAGTTTGGCAAATAGATCTGGGTTCAGATGGTGTCATTAGGGAAATATAGAAAGTATATATGGAAACAGGCACTAAAGAGATATATCGCAAGTCCTCAGTCCACAGCAACAAAATCTATATGTGTAGGATATCAAGGTCCAAACATATGAAAAAGGTAAGCCACACTATGCTAATTCTGAGAAAAACATACATTATAAATATATGTGGCAAGGAACATCATCCTCCTTCAAATGGAATAAAGGGTAGTGTAAGCTGTACATAATAGACTATCCCATAAAGTTATATGCCATAGAATTAATACAAATTATATAATACAAACTCCTAAATGACTCACCCATCTGTGTAGTAACCCCTATGCCGCACTGAGGCCCCGACGCGCGTTTCGCGTGTTGCTTCTTCTGGAGGCTGTGATAGAGCGTGTGGATCGCCATTTTTAAATGCCCAGGATAATTAGGATACCGGTGTCAATGCCGGTGTATGCGGCGCGTGCGAGAGTTAACGCCCCCCTGAGACGCGTCATATCCGGCCATTTCCTGTCGGGGCCGTGGGCCGGAACAATGCGTTCCAGTGACGTCAAAGGCCCACCTCCCCATCATACGGAAGCCTTAATGACGCGACGGGCCGGGGCGGGCCTGCGCACGCGCAGCTCAGCAGTAGACAACGTAGGAAGGGAATAGCAACTGGGCAAGTATAATAATACATACAGGCTATGCACTCGGTGACAGTATATATCGCACAACGTAAACACCCATTGTGTATACCATCAAGACATACGGAAATGAAAATAGCCATCATAAATTATCCATCCATAATATTCTAATACCCACATCTCATAATCCAAAAAATTAATTAAATACAAATATATATATCTTCTGTATCTTCAATGGGACTTTTTAGTGTAGATCATAATATATTGATGGTATCCAGGATTGACATGTAGGGGATTCATTTCATCCATATTAAAAGGAGTATGTCCAGATAGAGTTGAAATCAGTCCAATTATGGTCCGAGTGTGTACCCAAAAAGCAAATATACTAAAAAAGAAACAATGAAACAAATAATAATTTAAAATCCACACATAAAAAAGAGAGAGAGAAGAAAACAAAAAAGATGACAAAAAAGATCAATCTACAAATAAGGAGCAAAACTATTGAGCTCATTGAGACCCCTAGGGGTCACAGTATCCAGGACAGCTATCCAGCGGCACTCCAGCTGCGCCAAAATGCGCTTGCGATCCCCACCCCGACTACCGAGGTGTATCTGATCAATGCCTCTAAATTTGAGGCAAGAGGGGTCACAGTTGTGGCGCAGCTTGAAGTGCCGCGGGACAGTCTTCAGTAACGTTAAATCAGAGACCTCACGTGCCGCCAGTATGGCTCGCACGTGTTCTCTCACTCGAACCCGAAATTCCCTAGATGTAAGCCCCACATAACTCAAATTGCAGGAACATTGGGCCATATAAATAATATGCGTGGAGCTACAGGAAATATGACGGGTAATCTTAAAGTTCCGTGCGCCATCCGTGGATGAAAATGTCATGGCCCTCTCTATATTCCTGCAAGCCAAGCAGGAACCACACGGATAGCAACCCCACTTTGGTTGACTTGCGATATATCTCTTTAGTGCCTGTTTCCATATATACTTTCTATATTTCCCTAATGACACCATCTGAACCCAGATCTATTTGCCAAACTGATTTTGTGTGATTCTTACCCCAGGGATCTATTTACTGTTTTAAGCAAATTGTGTGTGTCTCTCTTTTTATATTGCAATTTAATAAAATTTATATTTTAGTAATTCTTTTGTCTTGTGGGATTTATACTCCATTCATTTATAGGAGATGTGTCCAGTTGGGAGTATCCCTAGCATTTAAGATGCTATTAATGTTATACCATTCTGTTCGGTTCACTGTTCATGTCTGGTTAATTCTGTGTCTTTTCACAGCATCTGGGTCCGAACACATGGATCACAAAAAGCGTGAGCAGACCTGGCTCACCCAACTAAATAAGGTCTTTGGGGAGGAATCCACTGTGATTTTAAATACAAGAGAGAGTGATGATTTGATATTTAAACTAAAAGACCTACATAATAAAAAGATCCGCCTTTGGTGGAATAAGGCCTTCTTGGAACGTTACATTGTTAAAGGACTGATCCCTAGGGGTCTTCGTGTTCAGGTTTTTCCGGCATTTGAGTTTCAAGATGTCTCATTGGAACAACAATGGGAGGACATCTCATCCACCTGTTCTAAGGGGCACATGGAGCTTTTAATTAGATCTAATGAACAGTCCTTACATGGCATTGAGTTGGAGATTACTCAACTCCAGGACTCATTATCCACTAAGCTAACCCCTGAGGCCCTAAATCAATTTAATCAGGATCTTGACAGGGAATTTGTGAAATGGGAAAAAGACATAGTGGCTTCCAAAACTAAGAAGTACCAAAGAGATCTTGCAGACTTCAAACAAAAACAGGTCTATAGATGGAGAGGTAGAAAAACCCACAATAAGACAAGGCCGGGGAATCGGTGGAACTCAATCTCCTCCCTATCATCTATGGAGGAAGAAGCACCAAAGGGAATGCAGGCTGGGAGCAGCAGTGCGCACCATGGTCAGTGGAAGGGGAAATATAACCCTAAAAGGAAAATAACCCCCCCACAATCTTTGGAGAAAAAATTGAGAACTAACAATTTAGAGGTAATTAATCTCTCTGCTCATACCCTCTCAGAAAGCCAAAATGAAGTACTGTCATTGGGTTTAACCTTTGTTCCGACTAATAATTATAACTTTTTTTCAGCACTAAAGGATTTACAACTTTTCCTCAGGAAGGTGCTATTACGCAAATTACATACCAAACCAACATGTCAGTTACTGGATACGACTCAAGAGAGAGAGGCTTTATCCATATTGGAAGAATTGGAGAGAGAGAGTACTCCGGCCTCCTCAGGTACTTTTCCCACCACTGCCCTAGCCAGATCTACCACTTTCCCTCCCTTCTCTCTTTGTCCCCAGATTGAAATTTTTAATAAAATGGTGAGTAATGACCTGAGAAAACTCTCTGGACACTTGAGGAATGACAACCTCACATTAGAACAGAGAAAAGCACTCAGAGAACTCCAATCTATGAGAGACGTGGTATTTAAACCGGCAGACAAGGGAGGGAACGTTGTGATCTGGCCAGTTGCGAAATATGAGAAGGAGGCTTTCAGACAACTTCGGGACAGAGCCTCTTATATCTCTCTATCTAATAATCCATTAACAACCTTTATGGCTGAACTTCTTGACATTCTGGAACGAGCTTATGAGCAGGGTATTATTCCTAAAAAGATCTTTGATGGCCTACGCACTAAATTTCCAGTGACCCCAACATTTTATTTGCTACCTAAGGTCCATAAGAACCTTAGGGACCCCCCAGGGCGTCCCATTGTCTCTGGCATTGGAGGGCTGTGTGATCCAGTTTGTAAGTTCATTGAACATTATCTTCATCCACTGGTGGAGACGCTGCCCTCCTATGTCAGGGACACTGGTGACGTCCTGAGGAAAAGAGAGGGTTTGCATTTGGATACGGATATGACCCTGGTGGCTATTGATGTGGAGTCACTTTATACGAGCATAGGTCATGAGGATGGCTTACGAGCCGTTGAGTTCTTCCTGGAGTCTAGTGATTTAAATGCCCCACTTCGTGCACTGTTGATGGAATTACTACAATTTATATTGACTCATAATTTTTTCATTTTTAAAGATAGGTTTTTTCTTCAGAAACGCGGCACTGCGATGGGCGCGGCGTGTGCCCCATCGTACGCTAATCTCTTCCTCGGCTTTTGGGAGAGGGAGATTTTCGAGGATGGGGTGGGCGCCGCCTCCCATGCGCAGTGCTGGTATAGATATATTGACGATATTTTTTCTATTTGGCAGGGTCCCGAGCCTGAGCTACATGAGTTTATCTCCTCCTTAAATCATAATGATCGGAACATCAAACTTACATATAAGCACAATCGGAGTGAAATTGAATTCTTGGACATTAAGATTATTGTCCAGCAGGATGGCAGGATGGAGACCGATGTCTTCCGTAAGGAGACATCGGTCAATTCTTTGTTGCATGCTACTTCAGCACATACTTCATCTACCATCCGAGCCATCCCTGTAGGACAATATCTAAGAATGAAACGCATTTGCTCTTCAGAGGTGGCTTTTGAGGCTCAGGCTCGGGACCTTAACCATAGATTTCGGGACCGTGGATACAGTGCACGAAGTATCAAAAGGGGCTATAGACGTGCAAGGAGGACTTCACGAGTCTCCCTCCTAGTAAACACAACAAAAAAACAGGAGGAGAGAGACTCTCCCATTAGATTTATTTCTACCTATAATAACCGGTGGTGGGAAATACGTGAGATCTTAACTAGACACTGGCCCATATTAAAAACGGAACCGACACTTAATCAAATCTTACCTGAGAGACCATTAATGACAGCAAGGCGGGGTAAAAGTTTAAAAGACTCTTTGGTAAAAAGCCACTATGTCGCCCCTTCAACCACTTTGTTTGGAGTTGGAAAACCAAAGTGGGGTTGCTATCCGTGTGGTTCCTGCTTGGCTTGCAGGAATATAGAGAGGGCCATGACATTTTCATCCACGGATGGCGCACGGAACTTTAAGATTACCCGTCATATTTCCTGTAGCTCCACGCATATTATTTATATGGCCCAATGTTCCTGCAATTTGAGTTATGTGGGGCTTACATCTAGGGAATTTCGGGTTCGAGTGAGAGAACACGTGCGAGCCATACTGGCGGCACGTGAGGTCTCTGATTTAACGTTACTGAAGACTGTCCCGCGGCACTTCAAGCTGCGCCACAACTGTGACCCCTCTTGCCTCAAATTTAGAGGCATTGATCAGATACACCTCGGTAGTCGGGGTGGGGATCGCAAGCGCATTTTGGCGCAGCTGGAGTGCCGCTGGATAGCTGTCCTGGATACTGTGACCCCTAGGGGTCTCAATGAGCTCAATAGTTTTGCTCCTTATTTGTAGATTGATCTTTTTTGTCATCTTTTTTGTTTTCTTCTCTCTCTCTTTTTTATGTGTGGATTTTAAATTATTATTTGTTTCATTGTTTCTTTTTTAGTATATTTGCTTTTTGGGTACACACTCGGACCATAATTGGACTGATTTCAACTCTATCTGGACATACTCCTTTTAATATGGATGAAATGAATCCCCTACATGTCAAATCCTGGATACCATCAATATATTATGATCTACACTAAAAAGTCCCATTGAAGATACAGAAGATATATATATTTGTATTTAATTAATTTTTTGGATTATGAGATGTGGGTATTAGAATATTATGGATGGATAATTTATGATGGCTATTTTCATTTCCGTATGTCTTGATGGTATACACAATGGGTGTTTACGTTGTGCGATATATACTGTCACCGAGTGCATAGCCTGTATGTATTATTATACTTGCCCAGTTGCTATTCCCTTCCTACGTTGTCTACTGCTGAGCTGCGTGTGCGCAGGCCCGCCCCGGCCCGTCGCGTCATTAAGGCTTCCGTATGATGGGGAGGTGGGCCTTTGACGTCACTGGAACGCATTGTTCCGGCCCACGGCCCCGACAGGAAATGGCCGGATATGACGCGTCTCGGGGGGGCGTTAACTCTCGCACGCGCCGCATACACCGGCATTGACACCGGTATCCTAATTATCCTGGGCATTTAAAAATGGCGATCCACACGCTCTATCACAGCCTCCAGAAGAAGCAACACGCGAAACGCGCGTCGGGGCCTCAGTGCGGCATAGGGGTTACTACACAGATGGGTGAGTCATTTAGGAGTTTGTATTATATAATTTGTATTAATTCTATGGCATATAACTTTATGGGATAGTCTATTATGTACAGCTTACACTACCCTTTATTCCATTTGAAGGAGGATGATGTTCCTTGCCACATATATTTATAATGTATGTTTTTCTCAGAATTAGCATAGTGTGGCTTACCTTTTTCATATGTTTGGACCTTGATATCCTACACATATAGATTTTGTTGCTGTGGACTGAGGACTTGCGATATATCTCTTTAGTGCCTGTTTCCATATATACTTTCTATATTTCCCTAATGACACCATCTGAACCCAGATCTATTTGCCAAACTGATTTTGTGTGATTCTTACCCCAGGGATCTATTTACTGTTTTAAGCAAATTGTGTGTGTCTCTCTTTTTATATTGCAATTTAATAAAATTTATATTTTAGTAATTCTTTTGTCTTGTGGGATTTATACTCCATTCATTTATAGGAGATGTGTCCAGTTGGGAGTATCCCTAGCATTTAAGATGCTATTAATGTTATACCATTCTGTTCGGTTCACTGTTCACCAGCGGTCTGCATGCAGCGGCGGTTCCTAATAACCGCAATCCACGGGTGGCGTAGTCGGACATTATCTAAAGTACAGTAGCAGACTACCATTGGTCTGACCACCCTGAGCCGCGGGACCGGGCCGCCACTACTACTCCCAGCGTCTCCCTATTGCCCGGTTCCGCGTGCCCCACGGCCCCACGGCCCAGGGGGCGAGTCATATATATATATGTTGTGGAATACCTATACTAGCAGGATGTTCAATGGACCATCTTGCACTATATTCACTGCAGTCTGCCACATACACTGCCTGCCTGCCTAACTCCTGTTATCACCTCTGAATATATGCCGCTGGATTAGTCCTCAGAAGGACTGTTAGTTCAGGTGGATGTATACTGTATATATGTTGTGGAATACCTATACTAACTATAAAGAAGCAAATCTCTCCCTGACGCAGCAGCACCTCTCCCTACTCTGCTTGATTCCAGGGTACACTGTGACGAGCACAGCGGCGCCAGGTCTTATATAGACCTGATGACGCTGTACGGCCCGCCAATCACTGTAATGCCCACAACCAACATGGCTACAGCATTACAGTGCGTGGCAGGCAATCCCTGCATGTTCATAGGCTCTGTAAAGAGGAGAGGGGACAGGAGCTCCTGCCTGAGCAACCCGGAAATACTCGCCGAGCTCGTCAAGCACAGTGATGCTCAGGCAAGTACTGAGCAGTGGCGAGCACATTCGCTCATCGTAGTTTCTAACTCTACTGATCATGGTTGACATTTGTCAGCATTAGCCTTCCTTTTCCACTTCACGTTATGCCCGAGATGTGGTACTGATTCCATCATCATTGCCATTCTCAATATCAGGCCTTAGTTTTTTTATTATATGGCACTGGTTCCTAAAGTTGGTGATTATGTTTATCAGTCTAGATCACGTGAAGTCATTATCGGTCTTTACTCCTCTTTGGTCAGACCTCATCTGGAATACTGTGTACAGTTTTGGGCACCACATTTTAAAAAAGACATAGACAAACTGGAGCAAGTTCAGAGAAGAGCGACCAGAATGGTGACTGGTCTGCAAACCATGTCCTATGAGGAACGGTTGCAGGATTTGGGAATGTTTAGCTTGCAAAAAAGAAGACTGAGAGGAGACTTAATAGCTGTCTACAAATATGTCAAGGGCTGTCACATTGTAGAAGGATCATCTTTATTCTCATTTGCACAAGGAAAGACTAGAAGCAATGGGATGAAACTAAATGGGAGGAGACACAGATTAGATATTAGAAAAAACTTTTTGACAGTTAGGGTGATTAATGAGTGGAACAGGCTGCCACGAGAGGTGGTGAGTTCCCCTTCAATGGACGTCTTCAAACAGAGGCTGGACAGACATCTGTCTGAGATGATCTAGTGATTCCTGCTTTGAGCAGGGGGTTGGACCAGATGACCCAGGAGGTCCCTTCCAACTCTACCATTCTATGATTCTATGATTCATTCATCGGTGTCAGCCTAACTTTTCTTATTGAAATTATTCTGGTTTCTAACAAAGGATATGGGTTTCAAACTCTGTGAATCATGGTTGTCACTTATCAGAAGCAGCTCTCACATAAAACGATGTCCATCTCTGACATTACTCCCCCAAGTCACTTATCAGTCATTTATCAGTCATTTCGCCGTCACTTTCACTCTTAAGATGTTTGCTTTTCAGACCAATCATGGTTATTACATGTCAGCATTCGCCCTTTAATTCCAATTCTCTTATGTCTGTCTCTGACATTTGGCGCTGATTCCTGACTTCTCAATCAAAGTTGTCAATTATCAGCATAATTTTACAGTTTTCAATAGCATTAAAGAATATTACTGACATTAGTACTGATATATTTCCCTGCTTCCTAACATTGTGGTACACACCTGTTCCAGTTTATGCTTTGCTCCTTTCACCCTGGTCCGCTAAACTCTCTTGTGCTCCACGTCGGCGTTGAAAGTAGCCCGGTGATCTCCCATGTGATCATCTACCTTGGCCTGTATAAGGCCTCCCAAGACACACACCTGTGTTTTGGTATTAAAACTTTCTAGTTGCTCCGGAGTTCTGTCTGCAACCCGTTCCCGGTCTTCTAGGTCCTCTGCTACATGGCAGCTTGTGGCTTCCTGTACTTCTGCTACTTGTCTGCCTGTGGTTTTCAGGACGTCTCCTGTCCCCTTGCGGCTTCCAGGACCTCTGGTATGTGTCCTCCTGCTGCTTCCAGGACAACTTCTGATACCTGTTCCCGATCTTCCAGGATCTCTGCTGCTTGTCCGCCCACGGTTTCTAGGCCCACTCCTGTCCCCTTGCGGCTTCCAGGACCACTGCTATCTGTTCCTGTTTTCCAGTACCTCTAGTCCCTGTATGTAGTCTACAGGATGTCTCGTGTCTGCCTGCTGTTTCTAGTGCCACTACTACCTTTTTCCGGTTTCCAATACCTCTTCTGCCTGATTACGGTCTCCAGGGTGTCTCCTGTCTGCCTATGGTTTCCAGTACCTCCGCAGCCTGCCTGAAGTCTCCAGGATGTCTTCTGCCTGCAGCTTCCAGTACATCTGCTACCTGTTTCCAGCCTGCTTCATCTGCCTGCTGCACCAACACCCATGTGCCAATCCAGACCTTGGGCTTTGAGGATTCACCTCAGTGATGAGGCATTAAATAAATACAGAAAATTAAATAAATTCTGTAAAAACCAAATCAAGGCAGCACAGATTAATACAGAGACTCATTGCCAGAGAAAGTAAAAATAATCCCAAAATATTCTTTAGCTACATAAATAGTAAAAAACAAAAAAATGATCATGTTGGCCCCCTTAAAAATAGTCTGGGTGAAATGGTGGATGAGGATGAGGAAAAAGCCAATATGCTAAATGATTTTTTTCAACAGTATTTACACAAGAAAATAGCATGACAGAAAACATGATCAGTGATAACAAAAATTCTCCATTAAATGTCACTTGCTTAACCGAGCAGGAAGTACGGCGGCGTCTAAAAATCACTAAAGTTGACAAATCCCCGGGCCCGGATGGGATACACCCACGAGTACTGCAGGAATTAAGTAACGTCATAGATAGACCATTATTTTTAATCTTTAAAGATTCCATAATAACAGGGTCTGTACCACACGACTGGCGTATAGCAAATGTGGTGCCAATATTCAAAAAGAGGACAAAAACCGAACTTGGAAACTATAGGCCAGAAAGCTTAACCTCTACTGTGGGTAAAATCCTGGAGGGTTTCCTGAGAGATGCTATACTAGAGTATCTGAAGAAGAATAACCTCATGACCCAATATCAACATGGGTTTACGAGGGACCGTTCCTGTCAAACTAATCTGATCAGCTTTTATGAGGAGGCAAGTTCCGGACTGGACCAAGGAAATGCAGTGGATGTTGTGTATATGGACTTTTCAAAAGCTTTTGATACGGTTCCACACAAAAGGTTGATACATAAAATGAGAACAATGGGGATAGGGGAAAATATATGTACGTGGGTTAAGAACTGGCTCAATGATAGGAAACAAAGGGTGGTTATTAATGGAATGCACTCAGACTGGGTCTCAGTTAACAGTGGGGTACCACAGGGGTCAGTATTGGGCCCACTTCTTTTTAACATATTTATTAATGACCTTGTAGGGGGCATACAGAGTAATATTTCAATATTTGCAGATGACACTAAACTCTGCAGGGTAATCAATACAGAGGAGGACAATTTTATATTACAGGAGGATCTATGTAAACTAGAAGCTTGGGCTGATAAATGGCAAATGAGCTTTAATGGGGATAAATGTAAGGTAATGCACTTGGGCAGAGGAAATAAAATGTATAATTATATGCTTAGAAGTGGTGTATATGAGACACCAGTCATCCAAAATAATCTCAAATTAATCAAAAATAAATAGATTATGCACAAAAAGACTTTTATTAATTTACAAAACATGAACAAGTGTTATCATAAAAGGACTGTTATGCAGGGAATTTACATATGCAGACACAACTGGTGGTGGTTCTGGGGGCACGGGGGACCTGACAAGTTCCAAGTGGAAAAAGTTAGTTAATGCTGACAGCCATGAAAACTATGACTGTCGAAGTTAGAAATCTGTATTGTGTCAAAGACCGTATCATCTCAAGAAGGCTGACACTGAGCATGAGTAACATAGTAAGAAACTAGGCTCACATGTCAGAGGAAAGATCCAGTCAACAGCAAAAAAACTGACACTGAAAAGTGACTGGAATGACTGACAAAGTTTGACTCTGATCAATGACTTTGTCAATTATAGTTTTCACTTATCAGCATCTCCTTAGTTTCTACTTGAAATTATGTCTATCTTACATTCGACTTCACTTCCTCCTTTTGTCCATCATGTCTATTCACTTGTCAGCCTCAGACCAAATGTTCCACTCCAGATCCTTCCACCAATGTAACTTTGTTGATCACAATTGTCATTTATCAGCATCGATTCTTATTAGTGATGGGCGAGCACTAAAACGCTCGAGTGCTCGATGCTCGATTCGAGCACATTGGAATACTCGGGTGCTCCACCTGAGCAACGAGCCCAATGTGAAACCTTTCAATTGTACTCTAATAGTTATTTGACTGGAAAATTACAATGACTGCAATTCATATAGGTAATTTGGGAAAATCTGAGAAAATATTATTTGCATAATAATTTGGAACACAGTGTATATTAATGATAATAACAATATTAATAATCAATAATTATAAGTTAATAATAATTATAATATGTACAATAATTGCTATAAATTATTAATGAAAATAATAATGAATATTAATAATTCTAATTATTTTATATGTGTATGTGTGTGAAAAAATGACGTTTTTCCCATTTTAATGATGTCTGTTTTAATATGTAATTCTCGTTCCTCACTGTGCCACTTATAATGGGTCACTGACCATTGGCACTTAAGATGATGCCTGCTTCTGACACGCAATACTCATTTTTAATCATTTGTCAGCATTAGCCAACATCTTCCACTGCAAATTTATTTATTTCACCAACATATAATGCTGATCTTCGACTTTGACTTTTGGTTGTCATTCATCAACATCAGCCCCATTGCTTTATTACATGCATTTTTATCATTTTCTGTCTATTTAACCCCTTCACTCACCAGACTGTTTTTCCCTGCCTGACCAGGCCAATTTTTTCAATTCTGACCAGTGTCACTTTGTGAGATAATAATTCTGGAACTCTTCAACGGATCCTACTGATTCTGAGACTGTTTTTTCAAGACACATCGTTCTTTATGTAAGTGGTAAATTTTGGTTAATATGATTTGCATTTATTTATGAAAATATCGAAAACCAGATCGCTATACCACACAAAATAGTTAATAAATAACGTCCCACATGTCTACTTTACATCTGAATCATTTTTTAAATATCATTTTTTTTGTTAGGAAGTTAGAAGGGTTAAAAGGTTTATCGACAATTTCTCATTTTTCCAACAAAATTTACAAAACCAAATTTGATGTGGTCCCTAAGGGACCTATGTAACAGAAAATACCCAAAAGTGACACCATTTTAAGAACTACACCCCTCAAAGTGCTCAAAATCAGATTAGAGAAGTTTATTAACCCTTTAGTTGCGTCACAGGAATTAAAGCAATGTGGAAGGTAAAAATGATAATTTTGCTTTTTCCCACAAAAATATTGCTTTAGCTCCAAATTTTGGATTTTCAAAAGGGCACCAGGAGAAAATAGACCATACAATTTGTTGTGCAATTTCTCCTGAGTACACCGATACCCCATATGTGGTGGAAAACTACTGCTTTGGTGCACGGCAGGGCTCAGAAGGAAAGGAGCATCATTAAAGTTTTGGAATGCAAAATTGGCCATGTCGCGTTTGCAGAGCACCTGATATGCCTAAACAGTGGAAAACCCCACACAAGTTACACCATTTTGGAAACTACACCCCTCAAAGAAGTTATCTAGAGGCGTGGTGAGCACCTTGAACCCACAGGTGCTTCACAGAAGTTTATAACGTAGAGCCGTGAAAATAAAAATAAAAAAATCACCTTTTTCCCACAAAAATGTTGCTTTAGCCCCACATTTTTCATTTTCACAAAGGTAACAGGAGAAAATGAGCCATACAATTTGTTGTGCAATTTTTCCTGAGTACGCCGATACCCCATATGTGGGGGAAAACTACTGTTTTGGCTTGGAAGGGACATGCCAAACAGCAGAAAGCCCCATAAGTGACTTCATATTGGAAAAAACACTATCACGTAAGCCGATCTCCCGGCGACGATCGCTCGGGCACCGTTCTTGTGCCTGCATGATCACCATGACGCACCTATATATCAAAGGCACAGAATCGCCATCTGACTATGACACATAGATACGTCAAGGGTGTTGAAGGGGTTAAAAAGTAACCTATATTTTATTTTAATTTTTTCATAAATCAATAGTACACATGAAAATAAGCAATGTTGTAATTTATCTTATCAGAGAAAACACTCAATTCATGGTGTATTCAGTGAAGACTGATTTTCCCATTGCTGATATAGGAAATAAAAGTTGGTGCTTTTAAAATTCTATGGAGGAAGGGAGGCGCCAGAGGCAGCCACAGACACGTTCTGTGTCTACACGATCTCCTGAAACCACAGTTACAGTTTCCATAGAACTTTATAATCACCAACTTCTATCTCCTATCTCAGTAATGGGATTGAAAATTTGAGAATGAATGATCAGTCCAGGAGGAGAAAGAAGCAGATTTCTCTGATAAGATATATTACAAAATTAATTATTTTCATGTGTACTACTGTTTTATGGAAAAAAACAATTATTCTTTAGTATTCTTTCATGCTGTTCATTTTTGCTACAAATGAGCAAATCTAATATGCGTGTCAATGGGTATACATGTGCTGTTTTCATCATAGTAAATATCAGCCTATGCATGCCTCTGATTAATGACGCCGGGTGTCACTTATCAACATCAAGCTATGTTTTTCACTGGCATTGATGCTGTCAGATATTTTAGTGGTTCATGACAGTATCAATTTACTTCAACTAAATTAAGAAATGTGTTATTGGGTCCCTGAAATCGTAATTCATACTTGTTAATTTGAAGTGTCAGCTCACATTTTAACATTAAATGGCTCAAATAACACACATATATTTATTTACAGTATATCGACCAAGAAGGAACAGTCCAAATGGGACACAGCAAGATTCAAAGTAGAGCGAGGCGTCAGACAAGGCTGCATACTGTCACCATTTCTATTCAATTTATGAAGAACTATTTTCAAAAAGGCTGAACTTGCTGAAAAAGAAGAAGGAAATGCTGGCCAATCATCAACAATCATAAATATACAGATGATAAAAGATTGTTAGCAACATGCGTAGATGGAATGAAGGAGTTTTGCAGTGTCAAGATGGAAAGCTCAATCATGGGACTGCTACTCAACACAAAGAAGACAAAGATATTGACTACTACCAGGTACGACTGGGACACATTTGAGATGGACAGAACTGGAAGTTCTAAAAGGAATTGAACTTTATCAGATCGATGATAAATCAAGATGCAGCGATGACCCTGGAAGTATATAGGAGAATAGCTATGGGCAAATCAACAATGAAGTCACTGGACAAGGTCTTCAAATTGGGGAACATTTCACTGACAACAATGACACGACTTGTACATAGTCAGTTTTTTTCTGTGGTAACATATGGATGCGAAACCTGGACGATAAAGAAACAAGACAGAAGAAGAATCAGCACCTTTAAAATGTGGTGCTGGAGAAGGATGTGATCAATACCATGGATGGCAAGAAGAACAAACAAATCAATTTTGGAGCAAATCAAGCCAGGCATAACACTCAAAGCTAGGATCACCAAGCCATGACTTGCCAATTTTGGAAACATCATACAAAGACAGCAATCACTGGAGAAGGACATCATGGATGGAAGAATAGAAGGAACGAGGCGAAGAGGAAGACCAAAAACCCGATGGCTTGATACTATCAAGATTACGGTGAAGAAGACCCTGGTGGACCTATCTAGGCTTGCACAAGATCGATCTTCCATCAATTAAGTCGCCATGGCTCGAGATCGAGCCGAATGCAGTTACATAATAAATTATGTATATATACTGTATATATGGCCCCATTTCCCAAAATTGTGTTTTTCCGCTTCGAATGATGCCTGTATTTGACAACTTTCTCTGGATTCTTACCATGTCAATCACTGTGGGTCCCTTAATAATGTCAGCCCATTTTCCCCATTTGAGATTTTGCCTGCTTCTGACGCATGATGCTGATTTCTAACTTTTCTTAGTTCTTCCAATCACTTGTCAGTATTAGTGAACTTTTTCCCCTGGAAATGATTTCTACGGCAAAAAACCTTGACTTTGTCACTTCTGTTTGTCATTTATCAGCATCAGCCCCCTATGCATTATTACCATTTTTCTTTGTCTTTAAGTCTTCCTACACAGAATAATATTCTTTGCTTCCATGTTGTTCATATTTATGCAAATTGCTTCATTTAATAGGCCTGTCAGTGGATACCTGTGTGCTATTCTTGTCACATTACAACATGTGTACTCTCGGTTTCATTATGAGAATACAATAATTGGTTCTATAGGAACACAACATATAATGAGGTTTACCGGGTGACTTTAGCAAGCCGCGTTCTTTTGTCTGATGTCAGTTAGATTGTAAATGAGAAATAACAGGGATTCGGGTCATTTTAACTTAGCTGCATTCCCTCAAGCGTTCATGCTCCCCTGGGAATGTGGAGAATACAGACCTTCCCTCCGCCAAAAAAAAATAAAAAAAAACTCCCCTTGTAAGTAGAGAATGATGTAATTTTACACCTGGATGGAATGGTATGAAATTGAGCCATGGGATGGATCCGGAGACTTCAGGAATGTTCTGCTAATGTTAAATGAAGCATGATCCTAAATGGACGAGGCTTCTGCCACACCATTTAGAGGCACTGAGTTGGCTATATTCAATCATTTCTGAGAGAATGGATTTCATTTACCATGTGCCGGAGAACAAAATATTCCTACCCAAAAGATGAGTCAGAAAGAGATGGCCAAAATAGTATTCTGCAGTTTTAAAGGGGACCTGGCATGTTATTGCAAATGCCATCAGAATCAGTGCTGTAAGGTAGCTATAGGAGATGCCGAGGTAATGTGATGGAGGTCAACAGCCACAGAAACACAGTGTTCCTGAGTCTTGTCTGCCTGCGACTTCCAGAACCTATACTTCCTGTTCATGGTCTTCCAGGGCCTCTGCTACCTGTCTGCGGTCTCCAAGACATCTCTTGTCTGCTTGTGGCTTCCAGTCCCTCAGCTAACTTTTCCCAGTCTCCTCTCCGCCTGCAGTCTCCAGTACCTCTGCTACCTGTCTCCCCCATGCCTCACCTGCTAGCTGCAACAACTCCCGTGGCCATAAGCCCCCTTGGGACTTGGGTTTGGAGGATACACCTCACCAGGTGAGCCTAACAATGGCCTACTAAGACTCTCAGTGCCCTTCAGTTTCTATGGATTAGCCGACTGTCTTATCAAACAGGCCAACTCCTCTGCAATAGATGCAGTAAATTCCCCTGGCACTACATATGCTCACTACCACTTTGCCCCCTACTTTCTCCTTTGTCTTCTTATGCCCTCCTACCAGTCCCACCTAGGAGAAACAAAACAGCACAAAGTTACCCCTGTCTCATTCTTGAGCCCTGCAACAACCTTTGCTGACTCTACACTCTGGCAGGCAAAAGAAACTCTGGTTTACTGGCCAACAGTAAAGCAGGCAAGGTTTGGAACAGCCATTTCACGCAGTGGCCCACCAAACATCTGCAATAATGGGGCAGACATGTGAATGCCACTGGGGTAAAATGTGGGGGCACAAAATAGGGACAACCACAAACAGAGAATATTTAAAATACACTACGAGAGAGAATTAGGATTACCTCTTTAAGTGGGTGTATGGCAGCACCTTATCTGCCAACAACCCCTTTTTGGTTAACAAGTTTTTCTTTACTCAACTATTGCATGTATATAATCATCGTAATTAGCTCATTTAGTAGTACGTTTGTTTGATGGTGCAATGGAAAAATCCCCAGTCGGCATGTGAGTGCACCATGCCAAATTGAAATAATGAGCAAAACCCTAGCACTTCATCTTCAGAATAATAAAAAAAAATCTTTCCATTTCTTAATTAGTTCTTTTAAAATCCAGTGTAGCAAGTTAAAAATATAAATATTCCATGTACAAAACTATAGCAATACAAGCCAAGGCAAAGCAAAACGGGGTGGAACCCACTGTACCAAGACCAATATACCAATAATATCACATACAAAGGAAAAATCCCGCCACACCATGATTGGTCCACATCCAACCATCAGATAGTAACTGAATAATTCCACCGTACTGATTATTAATAAAAAACAAAATACTGACACTAATAATAATGCTTATGCCATCTTTGTGCCCCAATACATTAGAACTGCTCCCACAGTGGCACCCATTCAGTAGTATTGTCAACTTATTATGCCACCATATAGGTGTAACGTGCCTCATTGTAGCCCCCATATAGTGGTGATATTACCCTTTGTGGCCCCATACATTAAAACGTACTCATGTGGCCCTCATAAAGTAATAATATCCCCTATGATCCTGATATTGTAATAATGTTCCCCTATACGACCTCCATATAGTAATAATGTCCCTTATGTGGCACCTATACATTAATAATATCCCCTAAGTGGTCCCCATAAATTCATGTTCCCTATGTAGCCCTGATACATCAATAATGGCCCCCATGTGGCCCACATATACTAATAATGTCCTCCATCAATCAATAATTCTCCCTATGTGACCATCATATTGTAATAATGTTCCCCAATGTGGCCTTCATATAGTAATAATGTCCCTTATGTGGCCCCAATACATTAATGATGCCCGCCCCATATCTGTGTCCAATATAGTAATAATGTCCAAAAATTTTGGATGCCATAATTTAATATTTCCCCCCTAAGTGGCCCCATTGTGCAACTGTTATCTGCCCTTAAAGTACTCAACTATTGAAAAAAAACAACCTAATCGCTCACCAGTCCAAGTTCCCACTCTGAGCGGCTCTTTCCTCTTCCTTCTTCTCTCAGCTGGCACCCAGCCTGGCACTTACTCTACAGACTCAGGCCTATCAATGCCCTGCCTGACATCCTTATTCCGCAGTGCTGTGCCACTGGAGCCCTCTGATTGGCATGCTACTGTATAGTAACCCCAGTGCAGGGAGCAGTGTATATGTAGTGGGGTAGAAGAAGACGTCGGGCCAAGAAACGTTAATGTGAACAAGTGTTGAATACGAATGTTTTTATGATTACATGTTTTTATAAAGTTTTGCATTTTATCCTTGTGGTCGGTTTGTGTCTCGGTTTTCTTGGAGGTTTTACCTCAAGGCTGTCCACTGGGAATGGGGAGGGCTGTCCACTAGGGGATAGGGATATAGTTTGCATTACTCAGGGTAGTATATAGTTAACATCTTGGGATTAGCCCATACACTGGGAGGGGTTTGATTAGATAAGAAGGGGAAGCACTTCATGCTTTGGTTAGTTGAGGAGAGAGCTCAGTCAAGTAGGAGACAAGTGCTAGTGAAGCTCAGTCAGAGAAAGTGCTAGACAGTGACAGTGTTTGACAGTTACAAGGCAGTGACGCAGCAGCGGCGAAGTGGTGCTGTCGGTGCCAAGTTTCCAAACAGTATGAGGACATATCTGAAGCTTTGTGCTGATCCCGGGGCAGTCTTGGGCCTAGGGCCCAGAAGAGGCATCGGGTGCCATGTCTCTGTCTCCCCTGTCAGAAAGATGCTGACTGGGTTTCAGCAAGAGGGAAAGATGGTGGGTCTCAGAGAAGCTGTTATGCCAGATTGAAGGTTCCTGGTACCAGCAGGAGCTGTTAAAGCAAGGGCAGTTCAGGCAGAATGGAGTCAAGGACTGATAGTACACTGGAGAAAGAGAACATTATCTGGAGGGGATTCTGTCTCCCTATGTGTGCTGCAACCACATGTATCCAAATTGCACAGTAAAGCTGAGCCTGTTGAACTGGATCTATGGTCTCTTGTCATGTCTGTAGCTGTATCCGGTCCCATGGACGAAGAGGTAACAAGAACTCCCGAACGACAAGTGAGTACAGAATGAACCCCACAGCACATCACACACAAGTCAGATTCCTGTTTAGAAGAGGGGTTTCAGGACAAAGAGAACTCAGTTCTGGCCCACAGCAACAGGCCATGGCCCCCCTACATATACACCAACTTCTCCAATTAGAAGCACCTACAAATATTGAACCACAGGCATAAAATAAACAGCATAATATACTGTATAAATGTGTAAGAAATATAGGACAGATATTGTATGAATTGATAGTTGAGGTGAGAGTCTTATAGCTGATCAGCCACTGAACACAATTCACAATACAGATATAGATTTCCAATGATGCCCTAATAAATACACAATAAATCCGACTTCATTCATTCCCTTGGGAAATCTAGTATCCAACTCCAATATCCCGAACGCTTCTCTACTAATACGTTTTTTGTGCCATTCATTTAGTCTTTTTATTTGTTCAATGGCAATTATCGTACAACTATTAGATCGCCATGATGAACCAGCGCAAAATGTTTTTAGAGACCGGAGATATTTTGTGTGCCCAGATTTTTTGGAGTCATGGAGACATCTTGTAGTGCACATGACTCACATTGTACTGTGTACACCACATGTCTAGTATTCTATTTAATAACATATTTCATTTTATATTGCTTTTTTTTCATCTCATAAGATAGAAATTCTTTGGTTTTAGACAAATATTTGCATAAACCACATTGGTTAAAGGGAACCTGTCAGCAGGATTTTGCTAAGTAAACTACAGGCACTGTCATGATGGGGCTGTTGCACTGAGTAATATGATACCAGAGGTCCAGAGGTGAAGAAATCAGTCTTGTGGTTCTTGTGTAATCAGTGTTTGCAGTTTTGAGTTAATGATATGCCCGTGCCCCGGGGCGGGACTGTAGGCAGGGTCTTTCCTTGGTGCTCTAGGCCAGATCAGCAAGATAAGACCTGCCCACAGGCCTGCCCCGAAGCACAAGTGTGTGCCTCATCATAGAGACAACCAGCCAGAGACAAGGGTGGGCCTGTGGGCAGGTCTTTTTTTGCTGATCTGGCCTACAGTTCCGCAAGGAAGCACGAGAATCTAATTATCTCCAAACTGCAAATAAAGATTACACAAGAACCACAAGATGGATTTCTTCACCTGAGTACTCATTTTAATCGGTGTAACGGTGCCAACATGACACTGCCTGCAGTTTAGTTAGCAAAATCCTGCTGACAGGTTCGCTTTAATACCACAATTATACCAGACTGCGGTATTTTACCAGTATTGTGACAGCTTGGCCACACTATCACGATTCGGCTTTTAATACAACAACAGACAACCCCTTTAAGTATGATTTTTGCTCTATTTTTTGTACCCTGTTGTATAATCTAATGTCAGCTCCATGATCTCTTTGTTGATATATGACCAAACTACTACAATTGTATTTGACTCTAAAGTGTTCACCATCCCTGAATATTTCTACCTACTTGTTTTGGATGGCAACCTTTTGTGTGCAATAACGAATTACCACATATGGATTTTCCATATGTATGATGTGTCCTATTAACTGGAGAATAGATACAACAAGTTAAAAATGTGGCATCCAAAAGGAAGGATGATTTCTTCCTAATGGGAAGTAAAGGCAAAATTATTACCATTACTAATTATATACCTGACAGATTCCGGCACGGATGCCACATCAGCCCACCCCCCCCCCCATATTAGGAGCATATCATCAATGTAGTGTCCGTACCAGTAAGGGTTAGTTGCCCTGTAGATGTATTTCTCTTCACACCAGCTAACAAATATTTTAACTGTAAGCACACTCCTCAATATTACAATTGCAGCACCAAAAAGAAAAAGCTGTGGAATTAGGGAAATAACAGGATTGATAGCTATAATAATGATATGGAAATGGTGAAACAACATTTTCTAAACCTCTCCACAAGCAGAAATCCCTGCATTTACAGTCTTTGCTGCTATAAGTGAGGATATTAATGGTTGTCTGGGGAATGTTCTCCCATGCTGAATTCAATTGGGAAAATAATCAGAATCCACTGCTGGCAGCTCCCTGTGTGTTTGCCAGACAATGAGGCATAGGAAAATAGAAATGGATGTACCACTAGCTCCACTACCAAATCAATGTTACTTTGTGCTGTTGGTGGACCTGGAATGATGACTAGAGTGCTCTGCCTACCATACATTATTCAAACCAACACTATAATCCTAAGCGTAGGACCCATGTGACTTTCCCTCATGAAAGCCTCTTCAGACTCTTAGATAATGTAGGAAAAATTTGACATTTACATATAGACAATGTGTTGTTTTAAGATACAGTCCCTTCTGAATTATTTGGTACCTACAGCGAGATTGCAGCTCATTTTGATAAAGAAGTGTCTCAATCAAGGGCTTAACACAGACTGCGGACAACAGAGGCACTATTTCTTGAGAAAAATTGACAGATAGCCAATGTTAGACACTCCTATATATGGTCACTGTTGTCTAACTCAATAGTATAAGCAGGCATAAGGAATGTAATACTGTTTATCTTTTAAGAGAAAAATGTGTTTTTTTTTTCCCATTTATGAGCCACTTCATCTCCTTCACCCCTTGAAACCATCAGTCACTCAGCTAAAATTTATAAACAAGACATCCTACTAATTCACAGAGGAATTAGATTGCAACTGAATTCTATAGAAGAAAGAAGCAAAGAAGCAGAGTCACTGAAAGAGGCAAATACACACAGACAGTGCTGCTGCTTTCTAGGAAGTGTCTTATCTCATCCCAGAACTGGAGTCACAGCTACACTGATTAGTACTGCTGTGCAATGTCCTCAATGTTGCTGCTTCTGAATAGTGTTGAGCGAATTTGTTCGGCATTTCAAATTCGGGTTCGTGTTCGGTGTTCCGACTTGTTCGTGCCAAAAAATCGGCTCCACCCGCGAACATCCCTGATTTGCCACGCTGTCACGCAGATGTTATGTTAAATGCCGAACAAATTCACTCAACACTACAGGGTGGGCCATTTGTATGGATACACCTAAACTAAATGGGAATGGTTGGTGATATCAACTTCCTGTTTGTGGCATATTAGTATATGTGAGGGGGAAAACTTTTCCAGATGGGTGGTGACCATGGTGGCCATTTTGAAGTCGGCCATTTTGGATCCAACTTTATTTTTTTTTTAATGGGAAGAGGGTCATGTGACACATAGAACTTATTGAGAATTTCATAAGAAAACATTGGTGTGCTTGGTTTTAACGTAACTTTATTATTTCATGAGTTTTTTACAAGTTTATGACCACTTATAAAATGTGTTCAAAGTGCTGCCCATTGTGCTGGATTGTCAATGCAACCCTCTTCTCCCACTCTTGACACACTGATAGCAACACCGCAGAAGAAATGCACAGGCTTCCAGTATCCGATGTTTCAGATGCTGCACATCTCGTATATTCACAGCATAGACAATTGCCTTCAGATGACCCCAAAGATAAAAGTCTAAGGGGGTCAGATCGGGAGACCTTGATGGCCATTCAACTGGCCCACGACGACCAATCCACTTTCCAGAAAACTGTTTATGTAGGAATTGTTAGAACCCTCCTGTTTGTTTTTTCCATCTTGTGTTTTGCTGTCACATGACCATCTGCCTTTATATTCCAGCTCCGCCCTTTTTGCTGTGCTGGACTTCAGTGTTTGACTGTTTCTCTAGCCAGGTGCTTCTGTGCCTTTCTCTGTCAGTTTGCTTGGTCTTTCTGGGACCTCTAGTACCTTTTTGTCAGTTTGTCTTTTTGTATTCTGCAACAACTTCTCTGTTTAGGAGGTGTCCCATTTTTGTCCCAGTCCTTAGTTCTTTTAGGGACCCCTCCCCTTATGCTATAGGTTTTCGTTCAGACTAGCCGAGGACTAAGGCGGGTCTGTTCGCTAGGAACAGTTAGCCCGCTACATCGTAGGGATTCAGCTTAGTCTTACTGTAGGGACAGCTTTCCCCTATCTTTCCTTAGTACTTGTTGCAGATCATAACAGTAAGTCCAGCCCAAAAAACTAAAAGGAAAGAAATTCGGGGATCAGTATGGTTTCCATCCAGGATTTGGCTCAACGCTTGCAGGGATTCTCTCCGGAGGTGGCCGAGCTACAGCAACACGTGAGTAGCTGTTCTGGATCGCATTTTGTGGAACCCAAGGTAGGACTGCCTGATGTTTTTTATGGTAAACAGCAAGATTTTTTTTTCTTTAAAAATGCTTGTTTGTTATATTTTTGTTTGAGACCAAGGTCCTCTGGGAATGAATCACAGCGCATTGGTTTTATTATGTCACTTTCGCGCAATGAACCACAGGGGTGGGCCTTTTCTCTCCAACCTAATGATTCGTGTTTAAGGTCTGTAGAAGAATTTTTTTCTGCTATGGGGCTATTATATGACGATCCTGATAGAATCTCATCTGCTGAGGCAGAACTCAGGCGTTTGAATCAGGGGTCAGGTGATGTTGAAAATTATTGCACACACTTCAGGAGATGGGCTTCAGAATTCAAATGGAATGATCATGCGCTGAAATGTTTATTTCTTGCTGGTCTGAGTGAAAGGGTTAAGGATCTGCTAATTGCATTCCCCGCACCTGAGACTCTGCAGGATGCCATGCAATTAGCTGTTCGTGTGGACAGGAGACTGAGGTCCAGGGTGAATGAGGTAAAGACTTCTGTCAGGTCTTAGTCCCCAGAAAATCTGCTCTGACGGCGGAGAACCGATGGAGGTTGGGGCAATGTCACCCGGAGGTTCGACGAGGGATTGTGTCTTTATTGTGGTAAAGCTGACCATTTGATTAAGTATTGTGAGCTTCGTTTAAGTAAAGAAGAAAAAAAAGTAAGTTACGCCCATATAGCTTGTTTACGCTCTGCAGGAGTATTTCTTTCTGGGAGTACTACTTTGCAGGAAAATTTGATTGAATTTCAGGTATTTGTGGATTGTGGTTCAACACTTAATGTGATTGATAAAGGGTTTTTGGAAAACCTTAAATTGAAATTTTAAGGCCCCGTCACACTAAGCGATGCTACAGCGATCCCGACAACGATACGACCTGTCAGGGATCCTTGCTTCGTCGCTATGTGGTCGCTGTTGAGATGTCAAACAGTCAGATCTTCCCAACGACGCAGCAACGATGCGGCGACCCGTAATGATCTGTATAACGATGCACGCCTATGTGTTTCTGTGTCTGGGTCGTTAACAAGGTCGTTGGTGAGGTGTTAAACACACCGATGCATGCTACCCAGCGGGGCTTCAATGATCAAAGAAATGTCCAGACCATTCCGACACGACCAGCGATCTCACAGCAGGGGCCTGGTCGCTGCTAAGTGTCAAACGTAGCGAGATCGCTAGTTAGGTCGCTGTTGCGTCACAAAACTTGTGACTCAGCAGCGATCTCGCTAGAGATCTCGCTTAGTGTGACAGGGGCTTAAACCTTTGTCATCACCTATTTCTGTGATTGCAATTGATAACACTCCCTTGAAATGTATTACTCACAAGGTTGCTGCATTTCCCCTCACTATCAATGGAGTTTACCCTCTCCGGTCGTTTTAGATTTGCCTTGGTTAAAACTGCACAATCCTTTGCTCGACTAGTCTACTAATGTGATTAAGTCTTGGAGTCCGAAGTGCTATGATAAATGTTGTAATGGTCGCATTTCGGCTGTGGAAAAAGGGGAATTACCTGTACCTATTCAAGAGTTTTGGAGGGTTTTTTCAGAGGAGGAGTCGCAAGTTTTACCTCCTCATAGGGATTATGATTGCGCCATTGAGTTTGTTCCTGGAGCTACTCTTCCCAAGAGTCACTTGTTTAATCTGACTATTCCTGAAAGAAAGGCCTTGGAGGAGTACATACAGACTAGCCTGGCCTCTGGTCACAATAGACCTTCTAAGTCGCCTGTGGCAGTTGGATTTTTCTTTGTTAACAAAAAGGACGGGAGTTTACGTCCATGTCTGGATTTTCGTGAAATTAATAAGATTACCGTACGCAATTCCTACCCATTGCCGTTAATTCCTGACTTGTTTAACCAGTTGGTGGGGGCCAAGTGGTTCTCTAAAATTGATCTCCGGGGGGGCATACAATTTGTTACGAGTGAAGGAGGGTGATGAATGGAAAACTGCTTTTAACACTCCGGTAGGTCATTTTGAGAATCTGGTGATGCCTTTTGGTCTTACCAATGCACCTGCATTTTTTCAGAACCTTATTAATGACATCCTGAGACCTTTGATTGGTAAGAATGTGGTTGTGTAGTTGGATGACATTTTGATTTATTCACCAGATTTAGAGTCCCATTGGCAGAGTGTACGTGAAGTTTTGCAGTTATTGAGTGATAATTCACTCTTTGCTAAGCTGGAGAAATGTGAGTTCGCAGTGCAGAAAATTTGTTTTTTGGGCTACATTGTCTCCAGCGAGGGCTTTGAGATGGACCCGGTGAAGGTTCAGGCTGTGCAGGAATGGCCTAGGCCTATTGGTTTGAAATCTATACAGAGATTTTTGAGTTTTTCCAATTATTATAGGAAATTCATTAAGAATTTTTCTATAATTGTTAAGCCTCTGACCGATCTCACCAGGAAAGGTGCGAATACGGTCCAGTGGACTACTGAGTCCATTGAAGCGTTTGAGTATCTCAAAGAGAGGGTCAGTTCTGCCCCTATCCTTATGCAGCCTGATGAGACCAAGCCTTTTTTGGTCGAGGTCGATGCTTCATCGGTGGGGGTCGGAGCAGTTTTGTCTCAGGAAAAAAAGGATGGAGTACATCCTTGTCCCTTCTTTTCGAAAAAGTTTTCGGAAACCGAACTGTATTATGATGTTGGAAATCGGGAGTTGCTGGCTATTAAACTCGCGTTTGAACATTAGCGTCATTTTTTGGAAGGCGCTAGATTTCCTATTCAGGTTTTCACAGATCATAAGAATTTGATCTATCTGGATGCTGCCAAGCGCCTGCATGCCCGTCAAGCTAGGTGGGCACTTTTTTTTTCTCGGTTTCATTTTTCTGTTACCTATATCCCTGGTACTAATAATGTTAAAGCCGATGCTTTATCTCGCGGCTTCTCTACTACGGTCGGTGCCAAGGAGGAGGACAGCATTTTACAGAAAGGAGTTGTGGTGGCGGCATTGGACTCCGTTTTAGAGAATGGGATTCTGAAAGCTCAAGATGATGCTCCATCTAACACTCCCCATGGAAGGTTGTTCGTGCCTAGAGCCTTTAGGAGAGATTTGTTTGTGGAGTGTCATGAGTCTCGGTTGGCAGGTCATCCAGGAATTTCAGAGACTAAGAGACTTATCAGTCGCAGTTTTTGGTGGTCTGGATGGCAGAAGGAAGTCATCAAGTGGGTGCGTCAATGTACTGTATGTGCTAGGTCAAAGGCTTTACATACTCTTGCTGCTTGGTTGCTTTGCTCTCTGGAGGTTCCTAGTGCGCCTTGGACGCATCTTGCAATGGATTTTGGTTACAATGTACATCAGTCCAAACTCTCTCCAAATCACCGGAAAAATTCTCCTCCTCCGGCACAGCCGATACCAATTTGGAGAATGACCCAAACGATGGATGTCTCCCAGTACAACAAAAAAAAGGAGAACACCCAGCAGAAGAGGATGTATGGTTGGTAAGAGCAAATTCAGCAAGTGGCAGAAACTCAGACCACCCCTCTTGATTGTCAGCCACAAAACAACTCAAAAACTGTTCAACATCCTGGTTCTTTCTTTCTGTCTGTCCATTAGACTCAGGATGATATCCAGATGAAAATGACAAATGAACTCCCAACCTGTCACAAAAGGCACGCCAAAATCGAGCCACGAACTGAGGTCCCCTATCGGAAACAATGTCGGTAGGAACGCCATGGAGTCTGACAATTTCCTTAACAAAAGCCTTAGCAAGTGTCTTAGCGCAGGGCAGTTTGATGAAAGGAACCAAGTGACACAACTTGCTAAAACGATCCACGACCACCCAGATGACAGTGAAACGCTCAGAGGCAGGAAGGTCAGTAATAAAATCTATAGCAAGATGCGTCCAAGGCGCACTAGGAACCTCCAGAGGGCAAAGCAACCCCGCAGCAGGAGCATGTGAAGACTTAGATCTAGCACACACAGTACATTGACGCACCCACTTAATGACTTCCTTCTGCCACCCAGGCCACCAAAAACTGCGACCTACAAGTCTCTTAGTCTCAGAAATTCCTGGATGACCTGCCAACTGAGACTCATGACACTCCACAAACAAATCTCTCCTAAAGTTCCTAGGCACAAACAACCTCCCATGGGAAGTGTTAGACAGGGCATCCTCCTGGGCTTTCAGAATCCCATCTACCAAAACGGAGTCCAATGCTGCTATCACAACACCTTCCTGTAAAATGCTCTCCTCCTCCTCGGTACCAACCATGGGAGAAAAGTTGCGAGATAAAGCATCAGCTTTTACATTCTTGGTACCCTGGATGTAAGTAACAGAAAAATTAAACCGCGAAAAAAAAAGTGCCCACCTAGCCTGACGGGAATTCAAGAGCTTGACAGCATCAAGATAGATCAGATTCTTATGATCAGTGAAAATCTGAATGGGAAATTTAGCACCTTCCAAGAGATGACGCCAATGTTCAAATGCGAGTTTAATAGCCAGCAATTCCCGATTACCAACATCATAATTAAGTTCGGTCTCAGAAATTTTTTTTGAAAAAAAGGCACAGGGATGTACTCCATCCTTGTTTTCCTGAGACAAAACAGCCCCGACCCCCACCGAAGAAGCATCAACCTCGACCAAAAAAGGCTTGGTCTCATCAGGCTGCATAAGGATGGGGGCAGAACTGAACCTCTCCTTGAGATACACAAAAGCTTCAATGGCCTCCGTAGTCCACTGAACCGTATTCGCACCTTTCCTGGTGAGATCGGTCAGCGGCTTAACAATTATAGAAAAATTCTTAATGAATTTTCTGTAATAATTGGCGAAACCCAAAAATCTCTGTATCGATTTCAAACCAATAGGCCTAGGCCATTCCTGCACCGCCTGAACCTTCACCGGGTCCATCTCAAAGCCCTCGCTCGAGATAATGTAGCCCAAAAAACTAATTCTCTGCACAGCGAACTCTCATTTCTCCAGCTTAGCAAAAAGCGAATGGTCACTTAACAACTGCAATACCTCATGTATGTGACGCGCCCCCTGGGCCGTGTGTGCACGTGTGTGTGGATACCCGGAGCTGGGTCTCTGGGGGTTGTAGTCTCCGTGGCGGCGACCTGGTCCCGTGGCTCAGGGTGGTCAAACCAGGGGCAGTCTTTTATAGGTTTTAGGTTAATTGTCCGACTACGCCACCCGTGGATTGCGGTCAGGGTGTACTGCCGCTGCGAGGCAGACCACTGAGGCTGGTGTTGTATGCGCAGCAGAGAATGGGATGACTCCCCACGGGAGGAGTATAGCCTCAGGGCAGTGAGTGTAGATGATGGGAGTGATGGTGCACGAGCGCAGCAGGAACGACTCAGAGTCTTTGCAGTGCAGTTCAGGGTCTTTACTGATGATATTAAGGCAGACCCTCCCGGAGTACTGGCTAGCATAATAGGCCTGGTCAGTCTGTGAGCAAATAGGAGTTCCCCTGGCCAGATGGAGTTGTAGGCCTCCCCCGTCTGTCTGCACTCTTCCTGGCTACCTTGCTGTAAGCGAGTGGAAGTAGCCCACGTCCCTGAGTGTACCGTGTAGTGCTCACCCATATGGCTGGTGACTTGGGGCCTTCTGATAGCCTCCACTCCTCGATGGCGGTGCTGGTCCCTTGCTCGTGACTGAGCCTCCGGGCTTCTATGGCCAGAGGACCTGGAATCCCCTGCCGGCTGGTTTCTGCTGCTGGACTTAAAGATCCTTGCAGCCTCGGACTCCGGTGTCCGGTTCTTAGATTCTTCTGCCAGGGCGAGCTCTGCTTAGCTCCAGCCCCTGGTCTTCAGCTCCTGCTCCTACAGAGCTCCTAGCTGTTACTTTCCCTGTGTCTGGAACAAACTCCAGGCTCTGACTGTCTAACCCCGCCCCAGATCCAGTTTATATAGGGCAGGTTCCTCCCCTATCTGGTCTGGGACAGGAGGTGTTGCCTGTTTAAGGGCTCCTGACCAGGGAAACTCCCACTTGCTCTCAGACGTAATATTTCTATTACTGTGGTAACCAGACTCCTGGGGTGCCACATTCCCCCCTAGTGAAATTTAGTACTCCGGGACTAAACACATTTTTGATACATAATATAACAGGGTATAAACAATAACAGGAAAAAGTACATTTTGTCTTGATGGTCACGGCAATTCCATAACCGGGTGTCCATATCACCCAAGGTGAAGTTTTAGAGTAGGGGACCTGTCCAAAGCAAACCCCAAACGTTGGCCCTGGGCGTGGCTGCAAGGCGGAGCGAACTACGTTGGACCACACGGGACCACGCCAGACAGGTTTTTCTTCCGTGGCCGTCTTCGCAAGAGGCACAAAGTGCAACTATTTATAATGTAGTTCCGGTTACTCAGCGTCCATAACCTGTCAGTCCAAATAAACCTGAAGGGTAACTAGAGAAACATAATTAATAAACAGGCAACAAACATAAACCATTTTCAACATTTGCAGTTTACAGGTAAATTCACATTATAGTTTAGATTCTCCAGCGAGCGGGCATCTGTCCTCTAGTGCTCCTGGTGGACCTACGTAACCCACTATCTGGTTCTGCACTACAGGGTGTAGGAGGTGTTACGGGCAGGCCTGGCAGCTTTCTGCGTACTCTTTGGCTTACTAGGGGCACGGCAGGCTCACTACTAGCAGAGGGTTGATTCTCCTGGGCTGCTGGTATGGATTCTTCTGCCTCCTGGGCCGGCTGCTCTTCCGACACTACCCGTTCTTCTGTAGGCCCTTGAGGGGCTGACTGGAGAAAGGTGAGGACGGGTACCACGACTGCGTTGTTGATTTGAGTCCAGGACCGGGGAAATTCTCCGAGTACGGTACTGATCATTTCTTCCCTTTCCTCTGCGGGTTGAGGGTACTCTTGTTCTTCGTCAGGGCTTTGCAGCTGCTCGGGACACTTTTTCAGGTGGTCTCTGGAGACAATGGCTGTGGTTTCTCCTCCATCCTTACTGATTATGCAGACTTTTGGATTATCATGGCTTGAGGGCAGTACTGTGTATGGGTCCTTCTTCCACTGGTCATCTAACTTGTAGAGCCGCCTCTTTCTCTTCAAGACCTGCTCTCCAGGTACCAGGGGAACAGCGGGAGCATGCTGGTTATAAGTCTTCTCTTGCCTTTCTCTTGCTTGAGACAGACTTCGCTCGACGCTCTCCTGTACTTTCCGATACTGCTGCTGCTGTTCTGTATCCCTGTCTGCCTCTGGCGAGGTATCCTCAGGTGTCAGGACTCCCATATCCAGGTCAATAGGCAGCTTACCAGGTCTTGCTCTCATTAGGTAAGCCGGGGTACAGTTGGTGGAACCTACGGGGATGTGATTATACAAGTCCACCAGATCAGGCAGTTTTTCAGGCCACAGACTGCGTTCTTCCAGGGGCAACGTTTTTAGCAAGTCTATCACCACCTGGTTCATTTTCTCACATAGTCCGTTGGTCTGAGGGTGATAGGGCGTTGTTCTTATCTTCCTGCAGCCATACAGATTGCAGAACTCTTGGAAGACCTCCGCTTCGAAGGCTGGCCCTTGGTCAGTCAACACTTGCTCCGGATACCCGTGTGGACAGCAGAAGTGCTGCTGGAAGGCTCTAGCTGCTGTTTGAGCCGTTAAGTCCTTGACAGGGACCACCACCAGGAACCGGGAGTAGTGGTCTACGATGGTGAGGGCGTAGACGTACCCAGATTTGCTTGGAGCTAGTTTCACATGGTCCAGGGCTACCAGTTCCAGTGGCTGCCTGGTGATGATGGGCTGCAGGGGAGTCTTCTGGCTGGCACGGTCTATTCTTCTTAGGCTGCATGGGCCACAGTCTCTCCACCACCTCTCGATGGCTCCTCTCATGCCTACCCAGTAGAACCGTCCACGCAACAAGAACTCCAGCTTCTTCCATCCGAAGTGTCCTGCTCCATCGTGGTATGCCTCCAGAACCATAGCCGCGTCTCGTCTTGGGACCACTACCTGCCAGGTCAGCTCATGTGTTCTAGAGTTGACCATTCTCCGGCACAGCTTCTCCTTGTAAAGAAACAGTTTACTTTTCTCCTTCCACAGTTGCTTGGTCTCCTCCGGAGCGTCTGGGTCAAGACGGGCATCAGCCTGTGTCAGCATTTCCTTCACGAGACGGACTGCGGGATCACTGTCTTGTGTCTCCGCCCAGCTGTAGTGGGGTAAGGGATTGAACGTAGCAGAGCGCCTGTCCCTTACACGGTGGGAATACAGGGTAATCCCATGACGGTGGAACGCAGGGAGTTCGACTTCTTCCAGTTCATCTGGATCTTCCCCTACGTCCGGTAAGTTTGGCATTTTGGACAGGCCATCCGCGTTGGCATTTGAGCATCCCGCCCGGTATTTGATGGTGAATTCATAGTTGGACAGGCGGGCCATCCATCTCTACTCCAGGGCACCAAGCCTTGCAGTGTCCAGGTGTGTTAATGGGTTATTATCCGTGTACACGGTGAACTTGGAAGAAGCAAGGTAATGCTTGAAACGTTCGGTCACTGCCCACACTACTGCCAGGAACTCTAGCTTGAATGAGCTATAATTCTCAGGGTTTCTCTCTGTGGGCCGTAGTTTTCGGCTGGCGTAAGTGATTACCCGTTCTTTACCCTGCTGGATATGGGACAGTACGGCTCCTAGCCCTATGTTGCTCGCATCCGTGTGGAGGATAAAGGGCTGGCCGTAGTCAGGGTACGCCAGGATTTCATCCCCCGTGAGGGCCATCTTCAGCTGGCGGAAGGACTCTTCCAGCTTTTCCCACCTGAAGGGCGGCTTCTGGTTTTTGGCCTTCCTGGATTGACCTATCAGGAGGTCCTGCATAGGAGCTGCCATTTTGGTGAAACCGGGTATGAATCTTCGGTAGTAGCCTACCAACCCGAGGAACTGCCGCACTTCCTTTATGCTGGAGGGTCTTGGCCAGTCTTTAATCACGGTGATCTTATCGGGGTCGGGAGCCACTCCGTCAGCACTCACCACGTGTCCCAGGTACTGCACCTTTGGTTTCAGCAGGTGACACTTGGAGGGTTTCACCTTTAGGCCGTAGCTTGCCAGGGCGTCAAACACTTCTGCCAGGTGTTTCAGATGGTCCTCGTAGGTTTCGGAATAAACGATGACATCGTCGAGGTATAACAGGACCGTCTCGAAATTCCGGTGTCCCAGACAGCATTCCATCAACTGCTGGAAGGTTCCTGGTGCGTTGCAGAGCCCGAACGGCATACAGTTGAATTCGCTGAGACCCATCGGGGTGGTGAATGCAGTCTTCTCCTTGTCTGCCTCTGCTACAGGAACCTGCCAGTACCCGCTAGTAAGATCCAAAGTGGAGAAGAAGGTAGCAGATTTTAATGCAGCTAAAGATTCTTCTATTCTAGGTAACTGGTACGCATCTTTGTGTGTGATACGGTTGACCTTTCTGTAGTCTACACACATTCTCATTGTGTTGTCCTTCTTTTTCACTAGAACCAGTGGAGCTGCCCAGGGGCTACAGCTGTCCCTGAGTACCCCAGCCTCCTTCATGTCTCGCAACATCCCCTTTGCATGCTGATAGTGTGCAGGAGGTACAGGTCGGTATCTTTCCTTTATGGGTAGATGGTCTCCTGTGGGGATGTGATGTTCTACCCCCTTTACTCGCCCGAAGTCTAGCGGGTGTTTACTAAAGACTCTTTCGTACTCCTGAACCACCCGGTAGACTCCCTGTTTTTGGTGTGAGGGAGTGGAGTCAGTACCCAAATGCAGTTGCTGACACCAGTCCTCCATTTGTTTCTTAGAGCCGTTACCTTCCTCTGGTTGAGATGGAGGCAAGGGTTCCACGGCCCTTACTGAATTTTGGTTTATGGTGAACAATTTGGCTAGCGTGGCATACCGGGGCAGGTGTACTTCTCTCTCCCCGATATTTACGATGCGGACAGGTACCCTCCCATGGCGTACATCGACCACTCCCTGTCAAAATGGTGGGCCTACTGTCTGAGTAGACGGGCTCTACCATTGCTTGGTAGTCTCTACCTCTTAGACCAATAGCTGCCCGGCACCATATCATCATCTCACTTTTCGGGGGCATGGCAATAGGGAACGGGTCACACATTCTCACGCTACCAATCTCACCACCACATAGTTCCACTTGTTGCCATTTCATCAGCGCCCGGATCTCTTTTTGGAGAACACGCTGCTGGCTGGAACCGGCGTTCTTGGCAACCTGCTGTAAAATGAGAATTATCTCTGCAAGACAATTTTCAATCACGTTAGTTCCCAAGATTATTTTAGGGTGACTCTCATGACGGTCAATGTCCACAATAATCAGTCCTTGTGCCGCCAGTTCGACTTTACCGATTTTAATGGTCACCTCATTGAATCCCACCTGCGGCACGGGCTGACCATTGCTGGCGATGATACTCAGGTCGTCATCTAGGTAGCGAGTTATGTCCGAGTCATTCCAGTACCGCTTAAAGAGCACATAAGGGATGGTAGTTACCTGTGACCCGGTGTCTAGTAGGGCACTCATTGGAATGCCATCCAGTACCACAGGCAAGACTGGACGTCCCCCTATATATTTATCACGCCAGTTTGAGGGGCCTGATGATCTTATGCCTGGGGGTTGGCCCTCTGCCCCAGGTTGTGCCCGTTTAAATGACAGTACCTTGCCATATGTCCGGGTTGATTGCAGCGGCGGCAGATGGGTTGTCGGTCCTCGTTGTATCTGTCGCTGGGTCTTCCTCTGGACGATGGAATCCTCCTCTGTCGGCGCCACGGGACGTCCTCCGGTCCGGATGCCAGCTGGATCTTTCCTGGAGGAGAGACCTGTAAAGACTGCACAGTTCTGGTTAGCGCGGCTATGCTTTTAGTCAGCTCTTGGACCTGATAGTGCAGATCTGTAGCCGGGTTGTTGTCCAAAGTCTGCGCACCAGCTCCTACAGGCTCTGCAGACAAGGGCGCCGCCTCCTGGTGATAGGTAATAGCAGGGCGCCGGTGGGTTACAGCGCTAACCGGTGCCGGTTCTCGGAGCACCCGGATGGCCCTGTCTTTGAACTTTGCAAAGTCTAAACCAGGGTTCTGCAAGGCCATTGCACGCAACTGGGTTCGGTGGGCGTTGGACAGCAGACCCTCAATGAATTGCTCAGTTAACAGTTCATTTGCATTCCGCACACTGTCAGAGTCTGCCTGTTTAATGGCTCCCAGGGCCTCTTGCAAACTCAAAGCATAGTCTCTTATACTGTCTTGGGCCCGCTGCTTGCACCCATAAAATCTCATTTTGATCTCGGCTGAGGTGCGGGTATCAAAAGTGTCCTTCAGACGGGCCAACATCTCTTTCACGGTCTCCTTGTCCCGGACTGACCAGGACTTTACTTCACGTTGGGCTGTGCCGGTTAGCTGGCCTATCAATATGCTCACTTTCTGGCCCTCCGTCAGGGGGTATACCTTAAATAGGCTGTACAGTCTCTCTTTAAAGTCTCTTAGGGTATGCGACTCCCCTGAGTATTGGGGCAGCCAGGCCGCTCCAGGGATGTAAGGCATTGTAAATGGCATTACTGCGGCAGTGGGAGCTCCCTCCATTCCTGGTATTTTCCGCCCCCCTAGTTAACCGTGGCCTACCTTTTGTTGCTTTTTTTCTCCGAAGGCCACGGCTCCGCTGGTGACGTCAGCGTCGCTCTCCCTCCTTCCAGGATCTTGCGCAGCGTCGGTGCATAGGGCGGGGCTTCAGGTCTCGCGTGGTTTGGACGTCCACGCCCCTCTTCTTCCCGCGCGGCGTCCTGAAGATGGCGTCCGATGGCGGGAAAACGGCTGAAGATGGTGGGAAACGACTCCGGATGGCGGGAAACTTCACTCAGGTAAGTGCAAAGTCTTTTTCAGGCACGCAATACCCGTTTGTGGCGGGTTGGTCACAATTCTGCCGACTACGCCAAAAGTTGACGCGCCCCCTGGGCCGTGTGTGCACGTGTGTGTGGATACCCGGAGCCGGGTCTCTGGGGGTTGTAGTCTCCGTGGCGGCGACCCGGTCCTGTGGCTCAGGGTGGTCAAACCAGGGGCAGTCTTTTATAGGTTTTAGGTTAATTGTCCGACTACGCCACCCGTGGATTGCGGTCAGGGTGTACCGCCTCTGCGAGGCAGACCGCTGAGGCTGGTGTTGTATGCGCAGCAGAGAATGGGATGACTCCCCACGGGAGGAGTATAGCCTCAGGGCAGTGAGTGTGGATGATGGGAGTGATGGTGCACGAGCGCAGCAGGAACGACTCAGAGTCTTTGCAGTGCAGTTCAGGGTCTTTACTGATGATATTAAGGCAGACCCTCCCGGAAGTACTGGCTAGCATAAGAGGCCTGGTCAGTCTGTGAGAAAATAGGAGTTCCCCTGGCCAGATGGAGTTGTAGGCCTCCCCGTCTGTCTGCACTCTTCCTGGCTACCTTGCTGTAAGCGAGTGGAAGTAGCCCACGTCCCTGAGTGTACCGTGTAGTGCTCACCCATATGGCTGGTGACTTGGGGCCTTCTGATAGCCTCCGCTCCTCGATGGCGGTGCTGGTCCCTTGCTCGTGACTGAGCCTCCGGGCTTCTATGGCCAGAGGACCTGGAATCCCCTGCTGGCTGGTTTCTGCTGCTGGACTTAAAGATCTTTGCAGCCTCAGACTCCAGTGTCCGGTTCTTAGATTCTTCTGCCAGGGCGAGCTCTGCTTAGCTCCAGCCCCTGGTCTTCAGCTCCTGCTCCTACAGAGCTCCTAGCTGTTACTTTCCCTGTGTCTGGAACAAACTCCAGGCTCTGACTGTCTAACCCCGCCCCAGATCCAGTTTATATAGGGCAGGTTCCTCCCCTATCTGGTCTGGGACAGGAGGTGTTGCATGTTTAAGGGCTCCTGACCAGGGAACCTCCCACTTGCTCTCAGACGTAATATTTCTATTACTGTGGTAACCAGACCCCTGGGGTGCCACATATGCTCTGCCAATGAGACTCCAGATCCGGCGAATAAATCAAAATGTCATCCAAATACACCACCACATTCTTACCAATCAACTGTCTTAGGATGTCATTAATAAGGTTCTGAAAAAACACTGGTGCATTGGTAAGACCAAAAGGCAAAACCAGATTCTCAAAATGACCCACCGGAGTGTTAAAAGCAGTTTTCCATTCATCACCTTCCTTCATACGTAACAAATTGTTTGCCCCCCAGAGATCAATTTTAGAGAACCACTTGGCCCCCACTAACTGGTTGAACAAGTCAGGAATTAATGGCAGTGGGTAGGAATTGAGTACGGTAATTTTATTAATTTCGCGAAAGTCCAGACATGGACGTAAACCGCTGTCCTTTTTTT
Source organism: Phyllobates terribilis (assembly GCF_046119375.1). Lineage (NCBI taxonomy): Eukaryota > Metazoa > Chordata > Amphibia > Anura > Dendrobatidae > Phyllobates > Phyllobates terribilis. The sequence goes on from NW_027362765.1 coordinate 95,082,229, forward strand.
TTACAAAAAAAAATCCAACAGCCACAGGAGACTTAGAAGGTCTAATGTGACCGGCGGCCAAGCTTGTCTGTATGTATTCCTCCAAGGCCTTTCTCTCAGGGATAGTCAGATTAAATAAGCGACTCTTGGGAAGAGTAGCTCCAGGAACAAACTCAATGGTGCAATCATAGTCCCTATGAGGAGGCAAAACTTGCCACTCCTCCTCAGAAAAAAACTTCCAAAAATCCTGAATAGGTACAGGTAATTCCCTTCTTTCCACAGCAGCAATGCGACCGTTTCAAGATTTATCATGACACTTAGGACTCCAAGACTTAATTTCATGGGTAGACCAGTCCAGTACAGGATTGTGCAATTTTAACCAAGGTAACCCCAAAACCACTGGAGAAGGCAAATTATTTAATACCGCCAAATCCAAATTCTCTTGGTGAATACCATTAATGGTGAGGGGAAATTCAAAAACCTTGTGAGTAATACATTTCAAGGGAGAGCCATCAACAGCAACCACAGAAATAGGAGATGGATTCTAATTTAAATTTTTTTTTCCAAAAATCCCTTATCAATCACATTGAGTGTAGAACCACAATCCACAAATACCCGAAATTCAATCAACTCCTCCTGGAATGAGGTGCTTCCAGAAAGAAATACTCCTTTTGAGTTTAAACAAGCTATACGGGCGTAACTAACCTCTTTTTTTTTTTCTTTGTTCAAACGAAGCACACAGTTCTTAATAAAGTGGTCAGATTTACCGCAATAAAAACACAATCCCTTAGCAAACCTGCGGTCTTTTTCCTGAGAGTGGAGTGACATCACCCCAATCTCCATCGGTTCTCCACCTTCCGAGCAGACCCTCTGAAAACTAGGAGCTGCCATAGCAGTAGATTTCTCCTCATTAATCCTAGCACACAGTCTCCTGTCCACACGTATAGCTAATTGCATTGCCTCCTGCAAGGTTCCAGGTTTTGGGAAGGCAATCAGCAGATCCTTAACCCTTTCACCTAGACCAGCAAGAAACAGACATTTTAATGCTGAGTCATTCCATTCCACTTCGGCCGACCATCTTCTCAAGTATGTACACCTAACCCAGGAGGAAGTTCAGAAACGCCTAAATAATATCAAAATAGACAAGTCACCAGGCCCAGATGGCATACACCCCCGGATACTAAAAGAATTAAGTAATGTGATAGACAGACCGCTGTATCTTACATTCAAGCACTCTTTATGGACAGGGACTGTCCCACTAGACTGGCGCCAAGCAAATGTGGTACCAATATTCAAAAAGGGGTCTAAAAGTGACCCTGGGAACTATAGACCAGTCAGCTTAACGTCTGTTGTGGGTAAATTGTTTGAAGGATTTCTTAGAGATGCTATTGAAGAATATCTTAATGATAATAACTGGCTAACTCCATATCAACATGGATTCATGAGAGATCGCTCCTGCCAAACAAACCTGATTGCCTTCTACGAGGAGGTGAGCTCACAGCTGGACCGGGGAGAGTCAGTGGATGTTGTATACCTTGACTTCTCCAAAGCGTTTGATACCGTGCCACACAAAAGGTTGGTATATAAAATGAGAATGCTTGGTCTGGGGGATAATGTGTGCAAGTGGGTAAATAGCTGGCTGAGTGATAGAAAGCAGAGGGTGGTTATCAATGGAGTAAGCTCAGGGTGTGTCAGGGTTACTAGCGGGGTGCCTCAAGGGTCTGTCTTGGGCCCTATATTATTTAATATATTTATTAATGATCTAGTGGAAGGGTTGCAGATGATATTATTTGCAGATGATACTAAACTTTGTAAAGTAGTTAATACAGATGAGGATAGGGCACAGCTACAGAAGGATTTAGATAAATTGGGGAGTTGGGCCAAAAAATGGCAAATGGGGTTCAATGCCGATAAATGTAAGGTCATGCACATGGGAAAGAAAAACAGCAGTCACCCATACATATTAAATGGGAAACCGTTGGGGAAATCTGACATGGAGAAGGACCTGGGCGTCTTGGTTAATAGCAAATTAAATTGGAGTGCCCAGTGTCAGTCAGCAGCTGCGAAGGCAAATAGAGTCATGGCATGCATCAGAAGAGGAATAGGGGCATATGATGAGAACATTGTTCTTCCTCTGTATAAAGCGCTGGTAAGGCCGCACTTAGAATATTGTGCACAGTTCTGGGCTCCAGTGCTCAGGAAAGACATATTGGAGCTAGAGAGGGTACAAAGGAGGGCGACTAAGGTAATAAAGGGAATGGAGGGACTAGAATACCCAGAGAGGTTGTCAAAATTAGGCCTATTTACGTTGGAAAAGAGAAGGCTTAGGGGAGACCTCATAAACATGTATAAATACATCAGGGGGCAGTACAGAGATCTCTCCCATGACCTGCTTATACCAAGGATGGTGACAAAGATGAGGGGGCACACTATGCGTCTGGAGGAAAGGAGGTTCCTGCACCAGCATAGAAGGGGATTCTTTACGGTCAGAGCCGTGAGACTCTGGAACTCTCTGGGAGAGGAAGTGGTGATGTCCAACTCACTTAATGAGTTCAAGAGAGGCCTGGACGCCTTTCTTGAGAACAATAAAATTACATCTTATGCTTAGTGATAGTTAATTAATCCAGATTGGTGTCGGGAAGTGAATTTTTCCTCAATGATGTAAATTGGCCTATACCGCATGGTTTTTTTTTGCCTTCCCCTGGATCAATGCTGCGGAATAGCTGCAGTGCACAAGAAATAGGCTGAACTGGATGGACGCTTGTCTTTTTTCGGCCTTATAAACTATGTAATTTTCCACATCACCTGATCCCTGCTTCAAACGTCTTAATTCCGTTTCAGCAGATGAGACTCGATCAGGATCATCATACAACAACCCCATAGCAGAAAAAAAATCTTCCACAGATCTAAAACACAGATCATTAGGTTGTAGAGAAAAGGCCCATCCCTGTGGTTCTTTACGCAAAAGTGATATTATAAACCCAATGCGCTGTGATTCATTCCCCGAGGATCTGGGTCTTAAACGAAAATATAATAAACAAGCGTTTTTAAAGGAAAAGAAATCTTGCTGTTTACCATAAAAAAATCTGGCAGTCCTACCTTCGGTTCGACAAAATGCGCTCCAGGACAGCTACTCACGTGATGCTGGAGCTCGGCCACCTCCAAAGACAGTCCTTGCAGGCGTTGAGCTAACTCCTGAACCGACACCATGTTGAATTCTGTATTACTTTCCTTAGAGTGTTTTATTTTTGGCTGGACTTACTGTTAAGAACTGCTACAAGCACTAAGGAAAGATAGGAAAACTGTCCCTACAATAGGACTAAACTGATTCCCTACGATGCAGCGGGGGACCTGTTCCTTGTGAACAGACCCGCCTAAGTCCTCGGCTAGTCTGAACGCAGACCTATAGATATAAGGGAGGGGTCCCTATAAGAACTAAGGACTGGGATATAGTTGGACACCTCCTAGCAGAAATTGTAGCAGAGCAAAGACAAACAAACAAAAAGTACTAGTGGTCCAAAGACCAAGCAAACTACAGAGTTAGGTACAAGGCACCTGGCTAGCTTAAGAGTAAAAGTAACACTGAAGTCCAGCAAGGCCAGAAGGGCGGAGCTGGATTATATAGGCAGAAAGTCATGTGACCAACAAAATAGAAAAAGAACTAACAGGAGGGTTCTAACACTTCTCCCCTTATGCTATAGGTCTTCGTTCAGACTAGCCGAGGACTAAGGCGGGTCTGTTCGCTAGGAACAGTCAGCCCGCTACATCGTAGGGATTCAGCTTAGTCTTACTGTAGGGACAGCTTTGCCCTATCTTTCCTTAGTACTTGTTGCAGATCGGACCTGACACCCATAATGTGGTGGTGCACCATCTTGTTGGAAAAACTCAGGGAACGTGCCATCTTCAGTGCATAAAGAGGGCAACACATCATCATGTAGCAATTTCAGATGTCCAGTGGCATTGAGGTTTCCATTGATGAAGAATGGCCCCACTATCTTTGTACCCCATATACCACACCATACCATCAAAATATGAGATGTGCAGCATCTGAAACAACGGATACTGAAAGCCTGTGCTAGCATTTCTTCTGCGGTGTTGCCATCAGTGTGTCAAGAGTGGGAAAAGAGGGTTGCATTGACAATCCAACACAATGGGCAGCACTTTGCACACATTGAAAAAAGTAAAGTTGGATCCAAAAATGGCCGACTTCAAAATGGCCACCATGGTCACCACCCATCTGGAAAAGTTTTCCCACTCCCATACAATAATGTGCCACAAACAGGAAGTTGATATCACCAACTATTCCCATTTAATTTAGGTGTATCCATATAAATGGCCCACCCTGTACTTCTGAATGCATGATCCATAGAGACAGCAGAACAGTAATCCCTTATGTCTGTGTGTGCTATGTATGAGAGACATCATAAAAGCTACAGTAGTCTGCACCCTCTAGCTCAGAGACAACTGAAAATTAGAAATTAGAAATGGGACCCACAGAGAGGAAAACCGGTAAACATAAATAAGGGATTCAAGGCATATAATAGCCAGAAATTGTTTTATTTTAGTTATTTTGTGTGTAAAAGCCTTGAGTATATACTCAAGTCACGGAGGTTACCCTTCCCTTTAAGGACACTGTGTTTTTGTAAATAGCATTTCAAGTAAATTGCTAGCATTAAGAAAGACTTAAGGAACAATTCCACAAATCAGAATAGAAACGATGTACCCATCTGTAAAACTTAGGTTGGCTCACTCTTCCATGATACTAAAATTCAATTAGAACTCAAAGAAATGACTCATTAAATGTCATATTACAGAGGAGGAAAAAAAATCCTCAGTCATCACTTACACAGTTCTTTTCTTTTTTTTAAGTTTGTCTTGGAGAGTATATAATCAAGGTCGACGCAGCCTGTGCTCATCCACTTTATCAAGGCAAAATAATTTCAAGATGGTGGATGGCCAGCGAGAGAATAAGTGGGTCACCCCATCTATAACAAAGGGTCTGATAATCACAGGGGGCACTTATTCACTACATTACTTAATATAAATACAGCTCTCATCTTGTGCGCACTCAAGAATGCTTTTAAGACTTCACTTTTCTGTGCTGCAATCGCAACAAACAAAGTCATACGACCTTATAATTCTAGGTCAAGTGGAATTTGGGTCTAAGAGGTCACTTAGGAGGGATATGTATGTGTGTACATGTATAAGGTTGCATCTCATTTGTATATATATATATATATATTTATATATATACACACTACCGTTCAAAAGTTTGGGGTCATTTAGAAATTTCATTATTTTTGAAAGAAAAGCACTTTTTTTTTTTCAATGAAGCTAACATTAAATGAATCAGAAATACACTCTATACATTGTTAATGTGGTAAATGACTATTCTAGCTGCAAACGTCTTGTTTTTATTGCAAAATCTACATAGGTGTATAGAGGCCCATTTCCAACAACCACCACTCCAGTGTTTTAATGGTATATCGTGTTTGCTAACTGTGTAAGAAGGCTAATGGATGTTTAGAAAACCTTAGAAAACCCTTGCACAAGTATGTTAGCCCAGCTGAAAACGGTTTGGCTGATTTGCGAAGCTATAAAATTGACCTTTTGTTTGTTCTATGAAACTCTCAAAATGGCCAGAAAAAGAGAACTTTCATGTGAAACTCGACAGTCTATTCTTGTTTTTAGAAATGAAGGCTATTCTATGTGAGATATTGCTAAGAAACTGAAGATTTCCTACAAAGGTGTGTACTACTCCCTTCAGAGGAGAGCACAAACAGGCTCTAACCAGAATAGAAAAAGAAGTGGGAGGCCCTGCTGCACAACTGAGCAACAAGACAAGTACATTAGAGTCTCTAGTTTGAGAAATCGACACCTCACAGCTCCTCAACTGGCAGCTTCATTAAATAGTACACGCAAAACGCCAGTGTCAACATTTACAGTGAAGAGGCGACTTCGGGATTCTGGCCTTCAGGGCAAAGTGACAAAGAAAAAGCCATATCTGAGACTGGCTAACAAAAGTAAAAGATTAACCCCTTAATAACATCTGACGTACTAATACGCGTCTGTGCCCTGGGACTTAAGAGCCAGACCCGTATTAGTACGTCATCGCGATCGCGCGCGCACACAGGCTGTGCGGGCGCGATCGCCGCCGGGTGTCAGCTGATTGTCACAGCTGACACCCGGTACTATGTGCAGGGAGCGGTCACGCACCGCTCCCAGCACATTAACCCCCGCGATGCTGCGATCGAAGTCGATCGAAGTCGATCGCGGCATTGCGGGGGCAAGGGGAGGTGATCGGCGATACTCACCTCCTCTTCCGGCTTCCAGCGCAGTCTGCAAAGGCTTCCCGGGTGTTGCCATGACGACCCGATGTCGTCATGACAACATCCGGGTCACCAGAGAGCAGGAAGATTGCTTGGACATGCGCAGTGCATCTCCAAGCAATCTTCACACTGTGCACTTCTGACAGCCTTCATGGCATAGGGATGGTGCTCCATTCCTGTGCCATGCAGGCGATCAGAAAAAAAAAAGTGAAAGTCCCAGAGTGGGACAAAGTAATAAAGTGTATAAACTGTGTGAAAGTGGAAAAAAAAAAAAAAAATGTGCAAAAATATTATAAAAAAATAAAAAAAATAATACACCAAAAATAAAAATATAATGTACCCATCAATAAATATTATTATAAAAAAAAATAAAAAAAAACAATAAAAGTACACATATTTGGTATCGCCACGTCCGGAACAACCTGACCTATAAAACTGTCCCACTAGTTAACCCCTTCAGTGAACACGGTAAAAAAAAAAAAAACAAGCAAAAAACAATGCTTTATCACCATACCGCCAAACAAAAAGTGGAATAACACGCGATCAAAAAGACGCATATAAATAAAAATGATACCGCTGAAAACGTCATCTCGTCCCGCAAAAAACAAGCCGCCATATAGCTCCATCAGCCGAAAAATAAAAAAGTTATAGCTCTCAGAATAAAGCGATACTAAAAAATATTTTTTTCTATAAAATAGCTTTTATTGTGTATAAGCGCCAAAACATAGAAAAATGATACAAATGTGGTACCGCTGTAAACGTACTGACCCGAAGAGTAAAGCTGCCTCATCAATTTTACCACACGCGGAACAGAATAAAAAAAAAAAAAAAAAAAACAATTCCTGAATTGTTGGTTTTTGTTTATTCTGCCTCCCAAAAATCGGAATAGAAAGCGATCAAAAAATGTCACGTGCCTGAAAATGGCACCAATAACAACATCAAGTCATCCCGCAAAAAACGAGCCGTCACATGACTGTCTGCCAAAATCTGGAAAAATTATAGCTCTCAAAATATGGCGATGCAAAAACTAGATTTTACAAAAAATGCGTCTTTTAGTGTGTGACAGCTGTCAGTCATAAAAACCCCATATGATTCTGGCATTGCTGTAATCACACCGACCCGAAGAATAAAGTCGTCTAATCACTTATACCGCACAAGGAACGGCGTCAAAAGTAAACTCTTGAGTTAGGATTGGGCTAGGGTTAGGGCTGGGTTTGGGGCTAGGGTTGTGCTGGGGCTAGGGTTGTGCTGGGGCTAGGGTTGTGCTGGGGCTAGGGTTGTGCTAGGGTTAGGGCTGGGGTTGGGATTTTTTTCAAAAGTAAGAAAAAAAGATGACGATATGGCGACTAGTGTTGAGAGCAAGTGCTCGCTACTTGAGTTTGCATCGGGTGCTCTGGTATGCATTTAGTATCGTGGGTATTTGAGTGACATGCTCGAGTCTCTGCCCCATATGCTTCGCGGCCAAAAAACTTTACGGGGATTGCCTGCCATGCACGAGCGATCCCCGCATGTTTTTTTTTGGGTGTATAATAACCGTGAAACATGCGGAGCAGGGACTCGAGCATGTCACTCGAGCACACGCTGTACATGGTGCATACCTGAGTACCCGATGCAAACTCAAGTAGCGAGCACTTGCGCTCAAGAATAATGACAACTTATTCAATATGATGACCTAATGTAAACAAATAATGTGCCGTACCTCTGGGTTCAAAATGTTCACTATACACCTTAATAAAATCTTTGAGGGGTATAGTTTCCAAAATGGGGACACTTGTGGGGGAGCTCCACTGTTTAGGCACATCACGGGCTCTCCAAACGCGACATGGTGTCCGCTAACAAATTGAATGGAAAATCGGCTCAAATTGTTAGCGGACGCTATGTTGCGTTTGGAGAGCCCCTGTGTGCCCAAACATTGGAGCTCCCCCACAAGTGACCCCATTTTGGAAACTAGACCCCCCAAGGCACCTATCTAGATGCATAGTGAGCACTTAGAACCCCCAGGTGCTTCACAAATTGATTCGTAAAAATGAAAAAGTGAAAATAAAACACTTTTTCATTTTTATGAATCAATTTGTGAAGCACCTGGGGTTCCAAGTGCTCACTATGAATCTAGATAGGTGCCTTGGGGGTCTAGTTTCCAAAATGGGGTCACTTGTGGGGGGAGCTCCAATGTTTGGGCACACAGGGACTCTCTAAATGCAACATGGTATCCGCTAACAAATTGAATGGAAAATCGGCTCAAATTGTTAGCGGACACCACATTGCGTTTGGAGAGCCCCTCTGTGCCCAAACTTTGGAGCTCCCCCACAAGTGACCCCATTTTGGAAACTAGACCCCCCAAGGCACCTTTCTAGATGCATAGTGAGCACTTGGAACCCCCAGGTGCTTCACAAATTGATTCGTAAAAATGAAAAAGTGAAAAAAAAAACACTTTTTCATTTTTATGAATCAATTTGTGAAGCACCTGGGGTTCCAAGTGCTCACTATGAATCTAGATAGGTGCCTTGGGGGGTCTAGTTTCCAAAATGGGGTCACTTGTGGGGGAGCTCCAATGTTTGGGCACACAGGGACTCTCCAAATGCAACATGATATCCGCTAACAAATTGTCGGCTCAAATTGTTAGCGGATATCATGTTGCATTTGGAGAGTCCCTGTGTGCCCAAACATTGGAGCTCCTCCACAAGTGACCCCATTTTGGAAACTAGACCCCCCAAGGCACCTATCTAGATGCATAGTGAGCACTTGGAACCCCTAGGTGCTTCACAAATTAATTCGTAAAAATGAAAAAGTGTTTTTTTTTTCACTTTTTCATTATTACGAATCAATTTGTGAAGCACCTGGGGGTTCCAAGTGCTCACTATGCATCTAGAAAGGTGCCTTGGGGGGTCTAGTTTCCAAAATGGGGTCACTTGTGGGGGAGCTCCAAAGTTTGGGCACAGAGGGGCTCTCCAAACGCAATGTGGTGTCCGCTAACAATTTGAGCCGATTTTCCATTCAATTTGTTAGCGGATACCATGTTGCATTTAGAGAGTCCCTGTGTGCCCAAACATTGGAGCTCTCCCACAAGTGACCCCATTTTGGAAACTAGACCCCCCAAGGCACCTATCTAGATGCATAGTGAGCAGTTGGAACCCCCAGGTGCTTCACAAATTGATTCATAAAAATGAAAAAGTGTTTTTTTTTTCACTTTTTCATTGTTACGAATCAATTTGTGAAGCACCTGGGGGTTCCAAGTGCTCACTATGCATCTAGATAGGTGCCTTGGGGGGTCTAGTTTCCAAAATGGGGTCACTTGTGGGGGAGCTCCAATGTTTGGGCACACAGCAGCTCTCCAAACGCAACATGGTGTCGCTAACAATTTGAGCCAATTTTGCGTTAAATTTGTTAGCGGACACCATGTTGCATTTAGAGAGCCGCTGTGTGCCCAAATATTGGAGCTCCCCCACAAGTGACCCCATTTTGGAAACTAGACCACCCAAGGCACCTATCTAGATGCATAGTGAGCACTTGGAACCCTCAGGTGCTTCACAAATTGATTCATACAAATGAAAAAGTGTTTTTTTTTTCACTTTTTCATTGTTACGAATCAATTTGTGAAGCACCTGGGGGTTCCAAGTGCTCACTATGCATCTAGATAGGTGCCTTGGGGGGTCTAGTTTCCAAAATGGGGTCACTTGTGGGGGAGCTCCAATGTTTGGGCACACAGGGACTCTCTAAATGCAACATGGTGTCCTCTAACAAATTTAACGGAAAATCGGCTCAAATTGTTAGCGACACCATGTTGCGTTTGGAGAGCCGCTGTGTGCCCAAACATTGGAGCTCCCCCACAAGTGACCCCATTTTGGAAACTAGACCCCCAAAGGCACCTATCTAGATGCATTGTGAGCACTTGGAACCCTCAGGTGCTTCACAAATTGATTCATAAAAATGAAAAAGTGTTTTTTTTTTTCACTTTTTCATTGTTACGAATCAATTTGTGAAGCACCTGGGGGTTCCAAGTGCTCACTATGCATCTAGAAAGGTGCCTTGGGGGGTCTAGTTTCCAAAATGGGGTCACTTGTGGGGGAGCTCCAAAGTTTGGGCACACATGGGCTCTCCAAACACAACATGGCGTCCGCTAATTATTCAAGCAAATTTTACAATCAAAAAGTCAAATGGCGCTCCTTCCCTTCCGAGCCCTGCCGTGCGCCCAAACAGTATTTTTTCCCCAAATATTGGGTATCTGCGTGCCCAGGGGAAATTGCACAACAAATTTTGGGGTCCATTTTTTCTTGTTACCCCTGTGAAAATAAAAAAAATTGGGTCTAAAGTAACATTTTTGTGAATAAAGTTAAATGTTCATTTTTTTCTTCCACATTCAAAAAATTCCTGTGAAGCACCTGAAGGGTTAATAAAGTTCTTGAATGTGGTTTTGAGCACCTTGAGGGGTGCAGTTTTTAGAATGGTGTCACTTTTGGGTATTTTCTGTCATAAAGACCTCTCAAAGTGACTTCAAATGTGATGTGGTCCCTAAAAAAATGGTTTTGTAAATTTTGTTGGAAAAATGAGAAATCGCTGGTCAACTTTTAACCCTTATAGCTCCCTAACAAAAAAAAATTTTGGTTCCAAAATTGTGCTGATGTAAAGTAGACATGTGGGAAATGTTATTTATTAACTCTTTTGTGTGACATATCGCTCTGATTTCAGGGCTTAAAAATTCAAATTTTGAAAATTGCAAAATTTTCAAAATTTTCACCAAATTTCCGTTTTTTTCACAAATAAACGCAAGTGATATCGAAGAAATTCTTCCACAATCATGAAGTACAATATGTCACGAAAAAACAATCTCAGAATCAGGGGGATCCGTTGAAGCGTTCCAGAGTAATTACCTCCTAAAGTGACAGTGGTCAGAATTGTAAAAATTGGCCCGGTCATTAACGTGCAAACCACCCGCGGGGCTTAAGGGGTTAATATGTGCAAAAGAACACAGACATTGGACAGAGGAAGATTGGAAAACAGTTTTATGGACACAAATCAAAGCTTGAGGTGTTTGGATCACACAGAAGAACATTTGTGAGACGCAGAACAACTGAAAAGATGCTGGAAGAGTGCCTGAAGCCATCTGTCAAGCATGGTGGAGGTAATGTGATGGTCTGGGGTTGCTTTGGTGCTGGTAAAGTGGGAGATTTGTACAAGGCAAATGGGATTTTGAATAAGGAAGGCTATCACTTCATTTTGCAACACCATGCCACACCCTGTGGACAGCGCTTGATTGGAGCCAATTTCATCCTACAACAGGACAATGACCCAAAGCACACCTCCAAATTATGCATGAACTATTTAGGGAAGAAGCAGACAGCTGGTATTCTATCTGTAATGGAGTGGCCAGCGCAGTCACCAGATCTCAACCTCATTGGGCTGTTGTGGGAGCAGCTTGACCGTACGGTACGCAAAAAGTGCCTATCAAGCCAATCCAACTTGTGGGAGGGGCTTCAGGAAGCATGGGGTGAAATTTCTCAAGATTACCTCAGCAAATTAACAGCAAGAATGCCAAAGGTCTGCAATGCTGTAATTGCTGCAAAGGGAGCATTCTTTGACAAAAGCAAAGTTTGAAGGAGAAAATTATTCTTTCTAATAAAAATCATTATTTCTAACCTTGTCAATGTCTGGACTATATTTTCTAATCATTTTGCAACTCATTTGATAAATAAAAGTATGAGTTTTCATGGAAAACACAAAATTGTCTGGGTGACCCCAAACTTTTGAACGGTAGTGTATAAAATATTAATGTAGCGGTGTGTGTGTATACATGTATGTATGTCTATCTTTATATCCATGTATGTTTCTGTGTGTATGCAGGTGTATCTGTCCATGTACCGTATATATCTATCTACAGTGGGTACGGAAAGAACCCTTTAAATTTTTCACTCTTTGTTTCATTGCAGCCATTTGGTAAATTCTAAAAAGTTCATTTTTTTTCTCATTAATGTATACTCTGCACCCCATCTTGCCTGAAAAAAAAACAAATGTAGAAATTTTTGCAAATTTATTAAAAAAGAAAAACTGAAATATCACATGATCATAAGTATTCAGACCCTTTGCTCAGACACTCATATTTAAGTCACATACTGTCCATTTCCTTGTGATCCTCCTTGAGATGGTTCTACTCCTTCATTGGAGTCCAGCTGTGTTTAATTAAACTGATAGGACTTGATTTGGAAAGGCACACACCTGTCTATATAAGACTTCACAGCTCACAGTGCATGTCAGACCAAATGAGAATCATGAGCTCAAAGGAACTGCACAAGGAGCTCAGAGACAGAATTGTGGCAAGGCACAGATCTGGCCAAGGTTATAAAAAAATTCTGCATTACTCAAGGTTCCTAAGATCACAGTGGCCTCCATAATCCTTAAATGGAAGAAGTTTGGGACCACCAGAAGTCTTCGTAGACCTGGCCGTCCAGCCAAACTGAGCAATAGTGGGAAAAGAGCCTTGGTGAGAGAGGTAAAGAAGAACCCAAAAATCACTGTGGCTGAGCTCCAGAGATGCAGTAGGGAGATGGGAGAAAGTTCCACAAAGTCAACTATCACTGCAGCCCTCCACCAGCCCTCCACCTCGCCTTTATGGCAAAGTGGCCCAACGGAAGCCTCTCCTCGGTGCAAGACATATGAAAGCCTGCATAGAGTTTGCTCAAAAACACATAAAGGACTCCCAGACTATGAGAAATAAGATTATCTGGTCTGATGAGACGAAGATAGAACTTTTTGGTTATAATTCTAAGCGGTATGTGTGGAGAAAACCAGGCACTGCTCATCACCTGCCCAATACAATCCCAACAGTGAAACATGGTGGTGGCAGCATCATGCTAAGGGGTTGTTTTTCAGCTGCAGGTACAGCACGTCTAGTTGCAATTGAAGGAAACATGAATGCGGCCAAGTACAGAGATATCCTGGATGAAAACCTCTTCCAGAGTGCTCTGGACCTCAAACTTGGCCGAAGGTTCACCTTCCAATAAGACAATGACCCTAAGCACATAGCTAAAATAACAAAGGAGTGGCTTCAGAGGCTTCAGAACAACTATATGACCATTCTTGACTGACCCAGCCAGTGCCCTGACCTAAACCCAATTGAGTATCTCTGGAGAGACCTGAAAATGGCTGTCCACCAATGTTCACCATCCAACCTGACAGAACTGGAGAGATCTGCAAGGAAGAATGGACAAATCCAGGTGTGAAAAACTTGTTGCATTATTCCCATGAAGACTCATGGCTGTACTAGCTCAAAAGGGTGCTTCTACTCAATACTGAGCAAAGGGTCTGAATACTTATGACCATGTGATATTTCAGTTTTGCTTTTTAAATAAATTTGCAAAAATTTCTACATTTCTGTTTTTTTTCAGTCAAGATGGGGTGCAGAGTGTACTTTAATGAGAAAAAAATGAACTTTTTAGAATTTACCAAATGGCTGCAATGAAACAAAGAGTTTAAAATTTAAAGGGGTCTGAATACTTTCCATACCCACTGTACATACATACATACATACCGGTATATAGTTGTAACTGTATATGTATGTAGGGGTACCTGTATATGTATGTAACATGTATGTAGGTGTACCTGTATATGTATGTATGGATGGATGCGTATCCATATGTCACTCAAGGTGTGGGAAAGACTTAGTGCAGCACAAAGGGAAGAGGGAAAGGGAGACCAGACTCTCAGGAAAGGGGGGAGCGGAGACCTCCTAGGCTGGTCTAGTGTCACCCTGACTCCCCTAACAACCCTATATTGGCTCTTCACCATTCGCCACACGCGTGCCTCGCCCTGTCTTTCTCTGGCATATGGCTAAGGCTAGGAAAGGGAGGAGATGAGCACCAGTCGATCCCCACTGAACACTAAAGACAGAAAGGGAGGACAAACGGGGAAATTGCTTAGCATTAGATGACTCCAGACAAATGCACACACGTCCTCAAGCTCCAGAGAGGAAGAAGTACCGCTCTTGCTAAAGCCTTCACAAGGAATAATGAATATCGCCAGCACCTCCCTCTGGAACACAGCAGGTATTTATACACCCAGGCCAGGGTGTTAATTATCCAGAGGAAGGTAGCCGCTGGGTCCTAGAGACAGCCTCTAAGAAGATGTCTGTAATGCCAAACATAGAGATCTCATGTAACCCATTGCAGGGTGACTGTTTGTCACTTCTGACACACACGTGACACCATATATGTATGAATGAATCTGTGTATGAAGGTGTAACTGTGTATATAGGTGTGGCTGTGTATGTATGTATGTATGTATGCATGTGACGCGCCCCTGGGCCTGTGTCGCGCTGCGTTGCGCACGCGGGAGCTTACCCGGAGCCGGATCTCTTGAGGGTTGTAGTCTCGTGGCGGTGATCCGGTCCGTGCCCAGGGAGTCAGACTAAGTGGCGCTGTATTAGCGGTAGATGTTGGACGACTACGCCACCCGTTGAGTACAGCTGAGGAGCTGCTGCTGCAGGGCAGACCGTTGAGGCCGGTGGTAGGATTGTGCAGCGTGATAGTATAACCCCCAACGGGAGGGGTATGGCCTCAGGGCAGCCGACGTGGATGATGGGGGTAGCAGGAACCACTCGGAGACGGTACGGTGTAGTTCAGGGTCTTTACTGGTGACAAAGATAGACCCTCCCGGAGTACTGGCTAGCGATTGGGGCCTGGTCAGTCCTTGAGCAGATGGGATCTCCCCTGGCCAGGCGGAGTTGTAGGCCTCCCAAACTAATGATACTCTTCCGGCTACCTTGCTAGAGGCGGGTATAAGTAGCCCACGTCCCTGAGTGTACCGTGTGGTGCTCACCCGTATGGCCGGTGACTCGGGGCCTTCTAGTAGCTTCCGCTCCACGACGGCGGTGCTGGTCCCACGCGTGTGACCGTGCCTTCGGGTTTCTGGGCCAGAGGACCTGCAATCCCCTGCCGGTCGGTTTCTGCTGCTGGATAGGAGTTAGTCCCCACAGCCTCGGACTCCGGGTCCGGTGATAACTTCTCAGTCAGGGCGAGCTCTGCAGCTGCCAGCCCCTGACTCCTTGTAGCACTGCTCCCACAGAGCTCCTGATGTTCTTTTCCTATATCTGCTTCTCTGTCTCTACTTCTTCTCTACTCACTAACCCTGCCTCAGCCCTAGGTTTATATAGGGGAAGTTCTTCCCCTCCCAGGACTGGGCAGGAGGTGTGGCATGCATAGGATTCCTGACCAAGAGACCTCCCACCTGCTCTCAGACATAACATTGCTGTTACTGTGGAAACCAGACCCCTGGGGTGCCACACATGCATGCATGTATGTATGTATGTATGTATGTATGTATGTATGAATCATGTACATAGGTGTACCTGTATATGTATGTATCATTTATGTATGATTCATGTATGTAGGTGTCCCTGTATATGTATTATACGTATCATGCATGTAAGTGTACCTGTATATGTATGTATCATGCATGTAAGTGTACCTGTATATGTATGTATCATGAATGTGACTCGCCCAGGGGGATATGGGGGACTCTGTACCCGGGCCTTTACCTTCTTGGGATGTCACGGCGGTCGGCTCCCGGGCCCGTACCCTGGGGTCACTCTTAAAAGGGGTTTGTTGCTTGAAGGGATGATAAACGGTTTTGTCTCGTGACGCCACCTGTGGTTCCTGGTAATGGGCACCAGCGCTGCTGCAGACCTCTGGAGCAGATGTTAGGGCAGCTGGGTTGGTGCGGCTCTCCACAGCCAGAGCTCAGCTCCAGGGCAGTGTAGGTGTAAATGGTGATGCTGGGCATTGTAGTGCAGGAGCGATGGCGCAGCAGCAATAACTGACAGAGACAGTGGGGTGCAGTCGTCCAAGTTTACTCACAGTTGTTAAGTTCCTCAGGTTGCACTGTACAGGTGACAGACTCCCACGTCGCGCTGCATTCACCAGGCATTGGTTCAGCACTCCCTCAAGTATCTCAAGAGCACTTAACGGGACCTCTTTCTGTATGTTCCTTTCTTAGCCGACTTCCCGCGCTGGGTCTCTCCCTCCTGCCCTGCGCCCCACCACACAAAGTCCCGATCAGGTACCTTTGGATCCCTCTGGGCAACTTGGAGTTCCCGGACCTTACTTGGTGACCTTTTCGGCGACTTAGGTGCGGATGTGGCGACTGCACCTTGAAAGTGCAGAAGCCTCCGGTTTTCTAGCTGAGACCTAAAGGAACTTGGCTAGTCCAGGGACCGGTCCCCTTCTTGCGGCCTGATCCCTCCACCGCCTGGCAGATTCAGGCGTACGGGTGCCGTCCTGCACTCACCGTACCCCCTGGGATCCCTTCTGCTCCTGGAGCTCTTTCCTGCTCCCACTCCTCTCTCAGTCCTGGGCCTGGCAGGCTAAGCCCGTCTCCCGAGCAGAGCTCCTGAAGAGCCTCCGCTCCTCTCGTCCTCTCACTCACTCCCTCTTCCTCTCTCTCTGAAAAGATGGCTTCCCTATATATATATGTCTCTTCTTCAAGTGCTCCCCTGGTCTTCGTTCTCCACCCACACCCACTACATGGTTCCCCCTCACTTTGGTCCCCCCCCACTCCAGCCAGGGACGGGGTCAGCAGAAAGCAGTGCATATTGCCCTTCCAGCCGGTCTGGAGTAGTGTAGTGTAGTGTAGTGTTGGGTGCAGGTGTTAGGGTCCCGGGCAGCACTCCATCCTTACCTGAGAGAATGAGATGCCACACCTGTGGATAAGGTGCAGTACCTCTGTGACGACTGAACCCTCAGGGGCGCCACATACCCCCTTGGTAAAACACAGCACGTCCGCGGGCTGGAACAGAGTAAAAAACAGGGTATTTTACAGACATGCAATTTTTAGATGCATCACATATAAGATTATAAACAAATGCTTTCTTCCCTTTTTCTTAAATGTTACTGGTTACTTTTATCAAAACATTATAAAACTTTCTTCAAGTAAATAAAACATTTTTCATATAAGACATTCTTCTTAAAGTTACAGTGAGTCCCATAACCAGGTGTCCATCTCACTGGTGAAGGTGCAACATGAGTATCATGAGGGACCCGTCTGAAAACCCTCAACGTAGGCCCTGTGCGTGGCTACAGGGCACAAGTGATCCAGGTGTTGGACCACGTCTTCGGCCACGCCAAACGGGTTTTTGTTTAGTGGTCTCTTAATATAAAACCAATAGGGGGCACTTTAATAAGTGCAACTATTTACAATGGACAGTTTTCGGCTGCTCACAGTCCTCAGCCTGCTAGTCTTTATACCTTTTACGGGTAACTAAATGCACACATAAATTTTCCAGTTCACACACAAATTTCCTTCTGTACCCTTGTGGGTAGCTATTTACACTGTTCAGTTCCACTTACTTTTGCTCAGTAGTGGGTATCCCCGCTGGGGGTGGTATTCTTGGTTTTTGCAAACTGACCCAGCCAGGTCATCAGCCCTAGACTGCAGGGGCATGTCCTCTTCCTCCTCGACCACGCGGTACACCTGGAGGGCATACCACCCGCGCTCCCCGTGATGTCTGGTGTAAATGGTGTAAATGACCCGGTCACCGGGATAAAGGTTTCTGTCGAGATGGCCCTGTTCAAGGTGGGGCTCGACATCCCGCCGATTGACAAAAATATCCCGAGCGAATTGTGGATCCCGTATAAACCCCCATCCAGCTTCCAGGTCAAATTTGACTATGAGCCCTTCCACCCGGGGACTGGGCTTGACGGACTCGGCCTGGCGGACTTTAGCTTTGGCTGCCTTGTTACAGGACTCCATCTTCTCCCAGCGCACCCGCTCTTTCTCCAACTGCAGGAGTTCTTGCTTGCAGTATTCCTCCCTCTGGAGAGCTTGGGCCTGGGTCTCCTGTGAGAACCCCATGAGGTGCCCCTCCCGGTTGTCCCACCTAAATTCTTCTTCTTTCTGGCAGGCAACCTGGGGTGCTGATATAGGTGCTAGAGGGGGTGCCTGCCGGTCCTCGAATCTGGCAGACCAGTCATAGGAGAGGGTCCCATACACCCACTCGGGTGCAGGGGCTGGCGGTTCCGGAAGGGGGCCGAGCAGCAGGTCCACGGTGTAGGCGTCCAGGGTTAGAGGTTCCGAGCTCAGAAGCTGCTCTAGGGCGTGCGCCCGGGGACGGAGGGTTCTGCAGGAGGCCCAGGAGCAGGTCAGCGCTTTCAGCGCCCGGGACAGGGGAACTTCTCCTACCTGCTCCCGCGGCCGCTCCTGTGCTGCACGCTGCCTCCTGGCGCTCATCAGACTCCGCCGGGGCTGGGACACTGCTGGCGACACGTAACGCTTGCTGTCGCCTGGCTGAAATCTTCTCTAGCAGCTCCTCCTTCCACCTCGCAACTGCTGCCTGCTGGGCCTCCTCCACTTTGCGGCTCAGTTCCTGCACCTCTGCTTGGAGGAACTCTGTATCCTCCGGGGACAACTTGGATATTTCTCCCTCTAGGGTGAGGGGGGTCTCTTGTCGTTGCAGGCCTGGGGCGGAGACTCGGTCCTGACTTCCGTCCATGATGGCTGCCGGGTGCGGTCTGTCTAGACTGGTCGAGACCATACCCTGTCTCCACTGCTTCTCTCCTCCTCCTCTCCCCTTTCGGGGGCGGTTCCATGGCAGCCTGTTGTCGGTCACTCCTAGGGGCGGCCTCCCCACTTTGATAGACACATCTACATACATGGCCATTGCTGCTTGGGGTGGGCCTCGCTTTCGGCGCCACTCTGGGACCCGGCCCACGATGGGAGGTGTTTCCTTGCTGTCCTTGAGAATGCACATAATTGCGCCCGTTCTTCTGGGGTGGGCGCCACAGTCAGTGAAGAAAAACAGTCTCTCGGCACACAATACCCGGTGATAACGGGTTTTTTCGAATCCTGTTCGTGACGCCAGGAAGAGTAAGACTTGCCCAGGGCAATATGGGGGACTCGGTACCCGGGCCTTTACCTTCTTGGGATGTCACGGCGGTCGGCTCCCGGGCCCGTACCCTGGGGTCACTCTTAAAAGGGGTTTGTTGCTTGAAGGGATGATAAACGGTTTTGTCTTGTGGCGCCACCTGTGGTTCCTGGTAATGGGTACCAGCGCTGCTGCAGACCTCTGGAGGAGATGTTAGGGCAGCTGAGTTGGTGTGGCTCTCCACAGGCAGAGCTCAGCTCCAGGGCAGTGTAGGTGTAAATGGTGATGCTGGGCGTTGTAGTGCAGGAGCGATGGCGCAGCAGCAATAACTGACAGAGACAGTTGGGTGCAGTCGTCCAAGTTTACTCACAGTTGTTAAGTTCCTCAGGTTGCACTGTACAGGTGACAGCCTCCCACGTCGCGCTGCGTTCACCAGGCAGGGGTTCAGCACTCCCTCAAGTATCTCAAGAGCACTTAACGGGACCTCTTTCTGTGTGTTCCTTTCTTAGCCGACTTCCTGCACTGGGTCTCTCCCTCCTGCCCTGCGTCCCGCCAAACAAAGTCCCGATCAGGTACCTTTGGATCCCTCTGGGCAACTTGGAGTTCCCGGACCTTACTTGGTGACCTTTTCGGTGACTTAGGTGCGGATGTGGCGACCTTGAAAGTGCAGAAGCCTCCGGTTTTCTAGCGGAGACCTAAAGGAACTCGGCTAGTCCAGGGACCGGTCCCCTTCTTGCGGCCTGATCCCTCCACCGCCTGGCAGATTCAGGCGTACGGGTGCCGTCCTGCACTGACCGTACCCCCTGGGATCCCTTCTGTTCCTGGAGCTCTTTCCTGCTCCCACTCCTCTCTCAGTCCTGGGCCTGGCAGGCTAAGCCCACCTCCCGAGCAGAGCTCCTGAAGAGCCTCCGCTCCTCTCGTTCTCTCACTCACTCCCTCTTCCTCTCTCTCTGAAAAGATGGCTTCCCTATATATATACGTCTCTTCTTCAAGTGCTCCTCTGGTCTTCGTCCTCCACCCACACCCACTACATGGTTCCCCCTCACTTTGGTTCCACCCCCACTCCAGCCAGGGACGGGGTCAGCAGAAAGCAGTGCATATTGCCCTTCCAGCTGGTCTGGAGTAGTGTAGTGTTGGGTGCAGGTGTTAGGGTCCCGGGCAGCACTCCATCCTTACCTGAGAGAATGAGATGCCACACCTCTCTGGATGAGGTGCAGTACCTCTGTGGCGACTGAACTCTCAGGGGCGCCACATATGTAAGTGTACCATTATATGTATGTATCATGTATGTAAGTGTATTATATGTATGTAGCATGCATGTAAGTGCACCTGTGTATGTATGCATGTAACATTTATATATGATTCATGTATATAGGTGTACCTGTGTATGTATGTACGTATCTGTGCATATATCTGTATGTTTCTATGGAGCTCTGTGATTACTTACTATTACACTGAGTGTAGGATATTCAGATCCATTTCATTCTCATGTTTTGGCTTCTTCCTTAATATCAGACATTATTTTTCTAATACGCTTTCATTACCAAAGCATCAAATTGAACCTGATTGTTCATGCAATTTTACAGTCTACATTTTCTTATTTCCCTATAGAGTACTAATTCCCTATTTGCATCGGCTTTGCCAAGTTGGCTGTCAGCGGCCTCCACAAATCTGGAACATCACAGCCAAAATTCCTCTAAAGATACAGACATCACCAACCCCCCCCCCCCACACACACACACACACCCTCCAAAATGAGTCTGGTCCTGTCTATTGCTCCCAAAGAAGGGACAACAGAGGATTTCACCCTATGGGAAGGGATCAGGAGCTCCTGAGGTTGGCCGGTAGTAAGTAATTCCTGGCAGTGGCGGGTAAGTCTGCCGAGAGCTCTTATTTTATAATGGAGGCAATGTCTGCAGAAAAGATAATAATTGGTAAGAGAAAGGGCACGGGCACAGGACTCTGGAATTCAAGGGAAGAAAGCTGGGTCACCTCACCATACTGTCAAGTAGCTTAAGTGATTAGGAGGAAGGATATAGGGGGACAGTGAAGAGATGGTAATGAAAGCCACAGAGAGAATGGGAATGAATGGGATTAACACACAATAGCGCGGCAGAGCAATGACGAGTAACGTCTAACTGCTCCAAGGATGAAGAATAAAGGAAAGACTGAAGTAGGACAAAGACAGAGAGCTGGCCTTTCATACTGACATACTGAACCACTACCATTTAATGATTAATTAAGTGCGGAGAAGAAATGAAGCGGGGAGGGGAGTACAGTATGGCACAGACAGACTAGACTAAGGATCCTTTTACATGGGCAGATAGTCGGACCATAACTAACACTAACATCGACAATTTAGCATGAGCTACACTTTTACTGTACCTGTATGGGGGATGAATGTTCATTAGTATAATTTATCATCCCCATACAACTACCACATCACAGCTCCTGATTACATGAGGGAATGTGCTGCCAACCAACCATGATTTTTATGTATGCATAAAATATTCATACGGCCGACAATACAGAAATATTATAGTATATTCTTGTACATAGGAGCAGTATTATAATAGAGTAAAACCGTAGAAAAAGGTCAGCTCACCCTTGGAGGAATCCTATGGGAACATGAAGGTGCGTCATGGGGTAAGCAGGAAAACGGATATATCCAGCGTCCAGACATCCTTCTTAAAAACTTGTCTTTATTAAATGCGTTCCATAAAAAAATCACAATGCACAATGTGTGCAATGACTAAGGTCGAGAGACCGAAACGCGTCTGCCTGGCATTTTAACGGGAATGTGATTTTTTCTGGAACGCATTTAATAAAGACAAGTTTTTAAGAAGGATGTCTGGACGCTGGATATATCCGTTTTCCAGTATTATACTACTTTTATTCTTGTACATAGGGAGCAGTATTCTAGTAGTTATATTCTTGTACATAGGGGCAATATTATAGTAATTATATTCTTGTACAGAGGGGGCAGTATTATAGTAGGTATGTTCTTGTACATAGTGGGCAGTATTATAGTAGTTATATTCTTGTACATGGGGGGCAGTATTATTTTAGCTATATTCTTCTACATAGGGGCAGTATGATAGTAGTTATATTCTTGTACATAAGAGGCAGCATTATAGCAGTTAGAAGTAGTCTGTTACCCCCAAAACTCAATTTAAACTACTAATAAATTTATATAAAGGACTGAACCCCTGGAAATCATCCTTGTAGTATAGATTATACTTCCATTATTACTTAGAAAAAGCTTCTTATTCCTTAAAAGGGTTGTCCACTACTCGTCCAGCTCCTGAATCCCTGTTTCCTCCCAGTAAAATAATAACACTTATACTCCCCTCCAGTGCTGGTGCCGTTCCACCAGTGTTGGCACTGGCTTTCCCCAGGGACTTTTGACATTACGGGAACCCTGGGAGAGCCACTGCTGGAACAATTGTGGCACTGGAGTGGAGTCTATGACTCACGCAGGGGGAATATGAGGGAAACTCGGTACCCGGGCCTTTACCTTCTTTGTAGGATGTCATGGCAATCGGATCCCAGGCCCATCCTCTGGAGTCACTCTTTAAAAGGGGTTTTGTTAACAGTTTTGTCTCGTGACGCCACCTGTGGTTCCCGGTAATGAGTACTGGCGCTGCTGCAGACCTCCGGGGGTGAAAGGGTCTGCAACATCCTTACCTGAAAGAAGGAGATGCCACACCTCAGGGGGAGGTGCAGTACCTCTGTGGCGACTGAACCCTCAGGGGCGCACATTCCCCCCCGGCAAAACACAGCACGTCCGCGGGCTGGAAAAGAGTAAAACACTGTATATTACAGACTTGCAATTTTTAGAATGCATTCGCATAGAAGATTATAAACAACTTTTCTTCCCTTTATGGGAGGCACTTTTTCTTGAACGTTACTGGTTATAAAACTTTTTAAAATAACATTTTTCTTTATACTTATAAAACATTTTTCTTAAAGTTACAGTGCGTCCCAATACCAGGTGTCCATCTCACTGGTAAAGGTGTAAAATGAGCAGCATGAGGGACCCGTCCGAAAACCCTCAACGTAGGCCCTGGGCGTGGCTGCAGGGCTTAGGTGATCCAGGTGTTGGACCACATCTTCGGCCACGTCAAACGGGTTTTTGTTCTGAGGTCTTTGGTTGTAGATATAAAACCAATAGAGGGCACTTTAATAAGTGCAACTATGTACAAGGGACAGTTCTCCGGTTATTCACCGTCCATAACCTACAGTCTTTATACCCTCACGGGTAACTAAATGCACTCATAATTATTTTTAGTTCACACAATAAAAACAAGTTTTAACTCTTGCTTCCTACTGTACCCTTACGGGTAACTATTTTACAGTTTGGCCACTCACTTTGGCTTAGTGGTGGTGTCCCCGCCGGGGGTACGCCTGATTTTTGCCGACTGACCCAGCCGGGTCATCAGCCTCAGGCTGCAGGGCTATGTACTCCTCCTCCTCGACCACTCGATGCACATGGAGGGCATACCACCCGCATTCCCCGTGGTGCCTGGTGTAGGTGATACGGTCACCAGGGTACAAGTTCCGGTCGGGATGGCCCTGTTCCAGATGGGGCTCGACATCCCACCGATTTACAAAAATGTCTCTGTCGAACTGGGGGTCGTGGATAAAGCACCATCCGGCTTCCAAATCAAATTTAACGATTAGTCCCTCTGCACGGGGACTAGGCCGGGCGGACTCCGCTTGTCGGACTTGGGCTTTGGCGGCCTTGTTCCTGGCGTCCATTTGTTCCCAGCGCACCCGCCGGGTGCGCCGCTCCCTGGCCAGCTGCAGGAGCTCCTGTCTGCAGAACTCCTCCCTGTGCAGAGCTTGGGCTTGGTTCTCCTGCGGGAACCCCATCAGGTCCCCCACCCCGGTTGTCCCACCTATATTCTTCTCCTTCATGGCGGGCAGCCGGGGGCGCTGGTGCGGGGAGTAGAGGAAGTTGTTGCTGGTCCTCGTACTTGGCAGACCAGTCAAATGAGGGAGCTCCATACACCTACTCGGGTGCCGGGGCTGGCGGTTCCGGGAGAGAGGCGAGCAGCAGGTCCGCAGAGTCTGCGCCTGGGGGTGGAGGTTCCGGGCTTAGGAGTTGCTCCAGGGAGTACGCGGGGTGCTGCAGGAGACCAAGGAGCAGGCTGGCACTTTCAGCGCCCGGGATAGGGGAACTTTTCCTACCTGCTCCTGTGCTGTACGCGGCCTCCTGGCGCTCATCATACCCCGCCGGGGCTGGGGTGCCGCTGGTGGCACGCAGCGCTGACTGCCGCCGGGCTGTGATCTTTGCCAGCAGCTCCTCCTTCCACTGCGCGACCGCTACTTGCTGGGCCTTCTCCATACGCTGGCTCAGCTCTTGCACCTCAGCCTGGAGGAATTCGGCATCCTCCGGGGACAGCTTGCTTGTTGCTCCCTCCAGGGGGAGGGGGGGCACCTGTTGCTGCAGGCCAGAGGTGGAGGCTTGATCCTGGCTTCCTTCCATGCTGGCTGCCGGGTGCAGTCTGTCTAGACTGGTTAAGACCACACCCTGTCTCCACTGCTTTTCTCCTCCTCCTCTCCCCTTTCGGGGCGGTTCCATGGCTGCCTGTTGTCAGTCACTCCTAGGAGCGGCCCCCCCACTTTGACAGACGCATCTACATACATGGTCACTGTTGCTTGGGGCGGGCCTTGCTTTTGGAGCCGTTCTGGGAGCCGGCCCACGATGGGAGGTGATTCCTTGTTGTCTTTTAGTTCCCACATAATGGCGCCCGTTCTCCTGGGTCCGGGTGCCAATTTTGGTGAAGCAAAAACAGTCTCTAGGCGCATAAAGGGCACGAAATCCTGTTTGTGACGCCAGGAAGAGTATGACTCACCCAGGGGGAATATGGCGGAAACTCGGTACCCGGGCCTTTACCTTCTTTGTAGGATGGCAGTCGGCTCCCGGGCCCGTCCTCTGGGGTCACTCTTTAAAAGGGGTTTTGTTAACAGTTTTGTCTCGTGACGCCACCTGTGGTTCCCAGTAATGAGTACCGGCACTGCTGCAGACCTCCGGGGGTGATGGGATGGCAGCTGGGATGCTTCTGCTCCCCACAGGCGGAGCGGGCCCCCGGGGCAGTGTAGTGGCAGATGGTGATGCTGGGTGTTGTAGTGCAGGTGCGGTAGCGTGGTGGAAATAACTGACAGAGACAGTGGAGTGCAGTCATCTGAGTTTACTCACAGTTCTTTTTAGGTTCCTCGGGTACACTGTCCAGGTGTCAGACTCCCGCGTCGCACTGCGTTTGCCAGGTAGGGGTTCAGCACTCTTTCAGGTGTATCAGAAGCACTTAATGGGAACCCTTTCTTTATGTTCCTTCCTTGGCCGACTTCCCGCGCTGGGACTTCTCCCTCCTGCCCTACGCTCCCCACATACAGTCCCGATCGGGTACTCTGAGATCCCTCTGGGCAACCTGGAGTTCCCGGACCTACTTGGTGCCTTTCACGGCGGCTAGGGTGAGGTTGTGGCAACTGCACCATGGAAATGCAGAAGTCTCCGGTTTTCCAACCGAGACCTGGAGTAACACGGCTGGTCCAGGGACCGGTTCCCTTCTTGCGGCCTGATCCCTCTGACACTTGGCAGATTCGGGCGTACGGGTGCCGTCCTGCACTCACCGTACCCCTGGGATCCCTTCTGTACCAGAGCCTTCCTCCCTGACTCCCCTCTCTCTCCTGGGCCTCTCTTACTAGGCCCCACTATGACGCAGAGCTCCTGAAGAGACTCTGCTCCCCTCCTCCTTTCTCTCACTGCATCACTCACTGAACTCCCACTGACTAAGAGGGCTTCCCTATATATATATTCTCTAAGTGCTCCCCTGGTCTACGTCCTCCACCCACACCCACTACTGGTTCCCCCCATTTGGTTTCCCCCACTCCAGCCAGGGACAGGGCAGCAGAAGAAGTGCATAATGCCCTTCCAGAAGGCCTGGAGTACCTCTGTGGAGACTGAACCCTCAGGGGCGCCACATCTACTTGCTCTTTACTGAGAGGACACATAGGGATTCAGAGTAATGGACAACCCCTTTAAGCAAATGAAAGTGCTCAGTGCCCCCTTGGCTCCACCAAGGTCTTGGCTCACTGTTCCACACCTCAATTACCATATCACCCTCCTCTCCTTATACTGATTGATAGCACTTGCTTAATCAGAGCAATCGCTGTCAGAACTATATCCCCGGTGCACTGCAGATGTCAAGCGTGCGTGCACAGTGGCAGTGCACCTGAGGTCCAATCCCTCTGTGTGTCAAAGTAGCGGGGCAGCCACTACAGAAAAGAGAGGAAGATGAGAGCATGAAGACACTGTGTGGATGCTTGGCTTCAGCAGAGTCAGTGCGCCGGAGATTCAGTTGAGGCAGCGCTTGCACTGGGCAAGGGAGTGCTGTCAATTAACCGGTTCCCGACCGCCCACTGTAGATAAACGTCGGCGCTGCCTGGGCTCTGTGCAGTGCCGACGTTTAAAAACGGTGGGTGGTCCCACAGCGCTCAGGACCCCCAGAGTCCTGCAAGCACTGCGATTCCGGTGCAGAGCATTAGCTCTGACAGGGGACATCATCGGGACCTGATTGGATCAGGTCCCAATGATGTTAACCCTTTGCTATGTTCTATATGTTCTATATGCCGCGATCTATAGTGATCACGGCATATAGAATATAGTGAGAGGAGAGGGGGTCGTATACTTACCTCTCCGACGACCCCTGATACCTTCCAGGACCTGGCGTTGCTATGGCAGCTGGAAGTCACATGACCGCTTCCAGATCTGCCATATATGGTGTCCTGCTAGGCTCAGCATGCAGCTGAAGCCTGGCAGGACACACTGTCTGTGAAACAGTCAGCAAAGATCTCATCCAATGTAATACATGTCTATTACATTCGATGAGATCAGTGATTAGAAAAATAAAAATTAATGTCCCAGACAGGGACTAAGTAAAAATGTAAAAAAAAGGTAAAAAAAAATGTTTTTAAACTGTTAAAAAAAAAAATCACAAAATAAATAAAAATAAATAAATAAAATATTAAACCAATAAATCTGTATATTTATGCAAAACCAAAAAAAGTACACATATGTGGTATCACCGCATCCGAAACAAACCGATCTATAAAACTGTCACACTAATTAACTCCTTCTGTGCACACCGTAATAAAAATAAATAAAAAACAAAGCAAAAAAATATGCTTTTCATCATATCGCCAAACACAAAGGGGGAAAAATGCGATCAAAAAGCAAAATGGAAATAAAAATGGTACCGCTGAAAACATCATCTTCTTCCACAAAAAAAAGCCGCCATACAGCTCCATCAGCCGAAAAATAAAAAAGTTATAGCGCTCAGAATAAAGCAATGCAAAAAAAATATTTTTTCTATAAAATTGTTTTATTGTGTAAAAGCGCCAAAACATAAAAAAAATATACAGTAAGTGTAGTATCGCTGTAAACGTACTGACCCGAACAATAACTCTGCCTGATCACTTTTAATACACGCAGAACGGCATAAAAAAAAAAACTCAAAAAACAATTCCTGAATTGTTGGTTTTTGTTAATTTTACCTCCCAAAAAATGGAATAGAAAGCGATCAAAAAAGTCACGTACCCAAAAATGGTATCAATAAAAATGTCAACTCGTCCCGCAAAAAACAAGCCATCACATGACTCTGTCGGCCGAAATATGGAAAAATTATAGCTCTCAAAATATGGCGATGCAAAAACTAGATTTTGCAAAAAAAAGCGTCTCCTAGTGTGTGACAGCTGTCAGTGATAAAAACCCGATATAAATCTGGTATCTCTGTAATCGCACCGACCCGAAGAATAAAGTAATCTAATCAGTTATATCACACGAGGAACGGCGTAAAAAATAAATAAAACCAATTCTTCACCTGCTACTGATTTGTTTATTATGTCTCCCAAAGATCGCAGTAAGGCTCTGCTCACATTTATCCTGCGCTCTGCGCTGAGCGCTTACACCAGAGTTTCCGTGTAAATCTCTGAAATACGTGATTCAGACGGAACCCATAACGGAAGATACCCTGTAATGAGGCAGATATAGGCCACTGTGGATGCCGTCTGGCCTGTGATCCCACGGTGTCATTTGTTTTAGGCGTGCATAAAAGTGCGGTTGGCCACAGTTTTGTGCACTTCTGAAAAAAAGGACACCGCTAAACAGAGGCCAGACGGAGTCCAGAGTAACTCTGCTGCCTCATTACAGTGAATGGATCCCGCAGGGGTTTCATCTGAATTACATCACTTGGAAATTTAGATGGAAACCCCGATGTAAGTGCTCAGCCTAGAGTGCCGGATAAATGTTACGTAAAATGTTCCCAATAAAAGCTTCAACTCAGTCCTCAAAAAAAGCTAGTCCCCACTCAGGTCCGTCATCTGTTAAAAATATAAGGGACTTCCAAGTTACTGGTAGCAAAAAGGCTCTGGAAAAGCGAAATGGCCCTTGCCCCCCAAAAGAAATTCAGAAAATTTAGTGCTCCTTAATCCAAATGCCTATTCTACAATAATTTGTTCTCCAATTGTCAAATAGCACTCCGTCCCCCCCAGATCTCGCCGTATGGCTGAGCGGTACGATACAGCCACATATGGGGTATTGCCACTTTTAGAAGAAATTGTGTGACACATTTCGGCACCATTTATACCCATTGCCCTTTGTGAAAATGTAAAATCTGAGGGTAAAACATTTTTTTGTCGTAAAAATATAATTATGCTTTTTTCACTGCCCAATGGTATAAATTAAAAAATTAAAAAATACTCACTACTTCCCTAGATGAATTCCTTGAGATGTGTCGTTTACAAAATGGGGTCACTTGTGGGGGTTTCTGCTGTTTCGGCATGTCAGCGACTCTTCAAATGTGACATGGTGTCTGCAACCTATCCCAGCCAACATAGCGCTCCTTTCTCTTCCAAACCCTGCCGTACACCAAAGCAGTGGTTTTCCCCCACATATGGGGTATCGGCGTACTCAGGAGAAATTGCACAACAAATTTCATGGTGCAATTTCTCCTGTTACCCTTATGATAATGCAAAATTAGGGAATGAAAACATTTTTTGTGGGAAAAATGTGAACATTTTATTTTTACGGCTCAATATTATAAACTTCTGTGAAGCAGCTGGGGGTGCAAGGTGCTCACCACACATCTAGATAAGTTCCCTAAGGGGTCTAGTTTCCAAAATGGTTGCACTTGTGGCTGGTTTCCACTGTTTAGGCACATCAGGGGCTCCCCAAATGCATCATGGCGTCCGCTAATTATTCAAACAAATTTTACATTCAAAAAGTCAAATGGCGCTCCTTCCCTTTCAAACCCTGCCATGCGCCCAAACAGTAATTTGCCTCCACATATGGGGTATCAGCGTGTTCAGGAGAAATTGCACAACAAATTTCATGGTGCAATTTATCCAATTACCCTTATGATAATGCAAAATTAAGGGATGAAAAACGTTTTTGTGGGAAAAATGTGAAAATTTTATTTTTACAGCTCAATATTATAAACTTCTGTGAAGCACCTTGGGGTTAAAGGTGCTCACCACACATCTAGATAAGTTCCCTAAGGGGTCTAGTTTCCAAAATGGTGTCACTTGTGGGGGGTTTCCACTGTTTAGGAACATCAGGAGCTCTCCAAACGCAACATGGTGTCTGCTAATTATTCAAACAAATTTTACATTCAAAAAGTCTAATGGCGCTCCTTCCCTTCCGAACCCTGCAGTGCGCCCAAACAGTGGTTTTCCCTCACATATGGGGTATCAGCACGCTCAAGAGAAGTAA
Organism: Phyllobates terribilis; assembly: GCF_046119375.1. Lineage (NCBI taxonomy): Eukaryota > Metazoa > Chordata > Amphibia > Anura > Dendrobatidae > Phyllobates > Phyllobates terribilis. Next base: position 95,112,158 of record NW_027362765.1, read on the forward strand.
CATTTTTGTGAAAAAAGTTAAATGTTAATTTTTTTCTTCCACATTCCAAAAATTACTGTGAAGCACCTGAAGGGTTAATAAAGTTCTTGAATGTGGTTTTGAGCACCTTGAAGGGTGCAGTTTTTAGAATGGTGTCACTTTTGGGTATTTTCTGTCATAAAGACCCCTCAAAGTGACTTCAAATATGATGTGGTCCCTAAAAAAATGTTTTTGCAAATTTTGTTGGAAAAATGAGAAATCGCTGGTCAACTTTTAACCCTTATAGCTCCCTAACAAAAAAAAATTTTGGTTCCAAAATTGTGTTGATGTAAAGTAGACATGTGGGAATTGTTATTTATTAACTATTTTGTGTGACATATCTCTCTGATTTAAGGGCATGAAAATTCAAAGTTTGAAAATTGCAAAATTTTCAAAATTTTCGCCAAATTTCCGATTTTTTCGCAAATAAACGCAAGTGATATCGAAGAAATTTTACCACTATCATGAAGTACAATATGTCACGAAAAAACAAACTCAGAATCAGGGGGATCCGTTGAAGCATTCCAGAATAATTACTTCATAAAGTGACAGTGGTCAGAATTGAAAAAATTGGCCCGGTCACGAAGGCAAAAACAGGCTCTGGCGCGAAGTGGTTAACAAAAGGGGAGGCGCGTAACATGGTAACTGAGGAGGCGGAACAGTGCACTGAGCCCTTAGCCACACCAAGGGTTCATTGAGTACCTCATTTACATAAGAAATAAAGAGCTTTTTCTGAGCAAAGAAAGAAGTGAAAACTATACCACAGGGATGATTTTTATAGGGCTGAAGTCCTCTATATAACTGTATAAGTAGTTAAAGGGTACCTTTCACTAGACTTTTTAAATTCAACCTAATTAGGTACTTCAATTTATGCTGCTCTACTGATTGTGGAACAGTTTTTCTTTTACCTTTGTGCCCCTCTGTTCCAAACTTATGTTCCCCGGTAATAATGGTCCAAATTTTCCTTTCAACTAATTGGTCGTATACCACAGAACATTTCTATGTTTTGATTGGTCAGCATCAGAGAAGAAAAAGCCAACGCCCCTAGTGAAGCTCTGTGCTATACACCTAGATATTTGGATGGAAAAATTTGCACCATTGTTACCGGGGGGCATAACTTTGGTCCGGAGGGGCACAGATGAAAAAGATAAATTGTTCCAGATTCAGTGGAGTGGCGGCAATTTGGGAATGTACTCAGGTTAAATTAAAAAAATCCAATGAAAGGTTCCTTTAAATTGAGATTGGTGGGACAGACTCCTTTCAAATTCTTAAAAAAACAGCAATATAGTAGTAATATTTTTGTCCACAGAGGGCAGTATTTTATAAGCTAGTACTTGTGTATTTCAGCAGCTATAGAATGTTCACCAAGTCACAAAGTCACCCAGACATTGTAGCCGATTTGCATTGCATGGCCCCTGCTGTCTTTTTCCCTTTGTCAATTTTACACTGGTTTTAATGATATCAGTATGCAGACTGTAGTGCTATTAGTTTTGTAGCAATCCCTGGAGATCCACTTTTAGGAAACTTTTATACTTTTGTGATTGTTCAGTTTTGTAATGCTGTGAATAATGGGATGGAAATATCCGACTACTAAAATCAGGAGCTTTTAGCAGCGTTCTGGGTGACGTCCCTGGCGTCATTCATTTCCCGCACGTGCAGCTCCAGTCGGATCCTGACCATAGGGAGCCTATTTGTTTATATAATGGCGATGATGGTTCAGAGAGAGGATTGCTTCATTAGCTGTCACTCCGAGTTTGCATAAGCGACTGCAGTCAGAAGGTCACAGCATAACAAATGAAAATATGAAGGAAATAGGAAAAATATAGTCTTAAGAACTCTGCATACACCGGCAGGATGAAAGCTCTCTCAGGGCTATTTTACCGGCGGTAGTAATGAGAGCTTCTAGCACTACAATTTTGACCACTTTGCCAAGAAATAAATAAAGGAAAGACATAATGAAGCAAAAAAAAGCACAACAATGGCAAAAATATTGTCTACGACGCAGTTTATAACTAGATAAATATGAAAAAAATGCTTTGCATATTGTGTATCAAGAATATCATTCCATGTGTTATAGCTATGCCAAACGATAATAAAAGGCTTAAAGGGGTTCATTCACCAATGTTCACAATACAACCTGCATACATTAGAAATATCTCTTAGGCCTGATGAGACTGATGTACTTACTGTGACGTTCCATGTAAAGATGGAAATATAATGGTGGTATGAACATGAGTCCAGCTAATGAATAAGAGCTTGTGAGTCCAAGTGTATTCAGGTTCTGCCTACCCAGCCTGCTTGACAGCGGCGGCTTGTAATGAGCAGCTGTGAGATCTTAGTAGGGAAGGGGGACACTGAGGAATTGTCAAGCAGGCTAGGTGTGCAGACATTCAGCAGAAGCTGGAGGGGAACTGAGGAGCTGTCAATCAAGCTAGATGGGCAGACACTCAGCAGCAGCAGGGAGGAGGGACATTGAGTGGCCTGTTTATAAGACTGGGTGGTTGGCGATTCAGCAGTAGCAGGGAAGAGGGACACTTGTCAATCAGGCAGGATGGGTAAAAATTTAGCAGTGGCAACAGGAAAAAGTATTATACAGCCATTTTTACATACATTTTCAAAGTAGGTACACCAGCTTCAGCAGACTTAGGAGATTTAATAATGTAAATTATCGGCTTACAAAAGTAGGGTTTGTAATTAGATTAAAAACTGCCTTAAAGACCACACTCAGAGAGTTGTGGTGAATTGTCTCTAGGTGTAAGTGGTGACCCCAAGGTTCAGTGCTGGGTCCACTATTATTCAACTTATTAATCAATGATATAAAAGTTGGAATAATAGTGTTGTCTCTATTTTTGCAGATGACACAAGCTATGTAATATAGTGCAGTCTATGGAGGATACTCATAAGTTATAGGCTGACTTGATAGATGAGGTGGTTTAGTGTGGATAAAATTTATGCATCTGGGCACTAATAATCTGCGGGCATCCTATGTTCGAAGGGGAGTAAAACTAGGAGAGTCACTTGTAGAGGAGGATCTGGGTGTACTTGTAATTCACAGGCTAAGTAACAGCATGCAATGCCAATCAGCGGCTTCTAAAGCCAGCAGGATATTGTAATGTATCAAAAGAAGTATAAACTCGCAGGACATGAACGTAATATGACCAATTTACAAAGCGTTAGTGCGACCTCATCTGGTATATGCAATTCAGTTCTGGGCACCAAAACTGATAAATGGTATGGAGGATCTAATTAAATTTATTTACTTCTTGAGAGATGTCTAAGGGGAGAACATGATTGACTTGTACAAGTACATAAATGGCTCATACAAAAAGTATTGTCAAAAGCTATTTCATGTAAAAAAACAATCAAAAGACAAAAGGGGGCGCTCCCTCCACCTGGAGAAAGAAAGGTTCAGGCTGCGTGCCCACTATGCGTTTTTCAAGTGTTTTTTCCGCTGAATTTCCGCAGCGAAAACGCTTAAAAAATGATTGGTAATACGTGCCCCATGGTCCCCAATGATAATCCGCATGTGTTCCGCTGCAGATTATCACTGCGGAAAAATACGCAGCATGTCCATTAATTTTGCGGACACGCAGCGTAATCGCCGCCATTGACTTGCATTGGACCGCGTGACATCCGCATCACTGCATCTGCACATGCGGATATCATGCTGTTCAATGTGCGGATGGTACCTGGGTTTTTAGAAGAGGAGGCTCTCCTCCAGACCCAGGTACCATGATACCTGTTAAAAAAAAGATTTTAAAATAAAAAATAAAGATTATACTTACCTTCTGATGGCCCCCGGTCTCCTCAGCGATGCGTTCGGTCTGTTGTATGGGTCGCGGTGGTGTGAAAGGACCTGCCATGAGGTCATTGAGTCATGTGACAGGTCACGCGACCACTGAAGTCGGCAGTCGCGTGACTGGTCACATGACTCAGTGACGTTGACGCGCCCCCTGGGCCGTGGGGGTACCCGGAGCCGGGCCTTGTAGATGCTGGGGGTTGTAGTCACCATGGCGGTGACCCGGTCCGTGACCCAGGGCGGTCAAACCATGGTAGTAGTCTAAGTGCACAAATATTAATGTCCGACTACGCCACCTGTGGATTGCGGTCATCGGTAACCGCCGCTGCGGTGCAGTCCGCTGAAGCTGGTGGTATGTGCAGCTAGGTGATGTGACTCCCCACAGGTGGAGTATAGCTTCAGGGCAGCGTGGGTGGATGATGGTGGTGGTAGTGCCGGGATCGGTAATGATAACACGGAGCCTTGGCAATGCAGTCTCAGGGTCTTTACTCACAGTTCTTTCACTCCAAGTTATTACTGCAGGTTTATAACTTCCCGCGTCGTCCTGTGTTTACCGAGTAAGGGGCTCAGTCGACTCCCAGGTAGCTCTGGAGCATTTAGCAGGACCCCCTTCTATGTGTCCTCTCTGGCCTCTCTCCTTGTACCTCACACCTAGCGGCACCTCTGTCCAGTGTCCTCGGGTCTTAGCGGGCGACGTGTGTTCCGTCCCCTGACCCTATGTGGCTACTTTCCTAGTGGCTGGTGTGGACAGCCTGCTGTACTTGAAGTGCTGCAGCCTCCGGTTCCCAGTTGAGCCCTGTAGTCTCTGCTGGTTGGGGGACCCGGTTCCCCTTCTCCTGGCCTGACCCTCCTACCTCCCGGTAGCGGCGGGCGTACGGGTGGCTTGCTGCACGGCCCGTACCCCTAGGGTCCCTTCTCTCCTCGTCCTGGAGCCTTCCTGCTCCCTCTTTCCTCTCTTTTCATGCTCAGGCCTCTTGGCTGGGCCTGCCTGTGGAGCAGAGCTCATACAGAGCCTCTGCCCCCTGTCAGCACCTCAGTCTGACTGACTGGGCTGAACTCTCTTCACTCTCTACTCCCTGAACCAAAATGGTTCCTTACTTTTATACCACCTACTACCGTGCTCCCAGGATCTACGTCCTCCACCCATCCACTACCTAGTTCCCCCTCTCTAAGTGGTTCCTCCCCACTCCAGCCAGGGATCAGGGACACTTGTGCTCTCCCGTAGGAGCAATCTCGCCCTGTCCCCCGGAAATGTGGTGTAGTGGATGTGGTGTTAGGGTCCTGAGCCATACTCCTTCCTTACCTGAGAGTGAGATACCACACCTCTGGATGAGATGCAATACCTCTGTGGCGACTGAACTCTCAGGGGCGCCACAACGTCATCGCAGGTCCTTTTCACACCAACGCGACCGATACAACACACCGGACGCAGCAGAGAAAACACCGGGGGCCATCGGAAGGTAAGTATAATCTTTATTTTTTTACCATTTGTATTCTTTTTTTTCTAACTATTACTTGGTCACACTATATAAATCCATGCCAGTTGCATGGATTTATATAGTGTGACCAAGTTGTCAAGCACTTTTCCAAGTGATGCTAAAATCGCTTGGAAAAGCACTTGATAACCCGCATGCAGAAATGCATGCAAAAACGCTTGACAAACGCTTCTACCTGGCAGGAAAAACGCATGTAAAATCCGCATGCGTTTTTCCTGCTAGGGAGAAGCGAAAAAAATATTCAGCATTTCTGCATCGTGGGCACTTAGCCTCAATCTCCAGAGGAGATGAGGCTTCTTTACCATGAGAACTATTAATCTGTGGAAGAGCTGCCGATGGGATCTGGTCACAGTGGGAACCATTGATGGCTTACAAGCTTTTTTACGAGAAAACATAAATAATTATGAAAATGGGTAAAGTTATTTTCTGAATGTTTGATCCCGTGGATTGACAATTGGGATCAGAAGGGAAAGATTAGCTTTTTTGGGATTGACCGGATTATGCATTGTGGTTGTGCATGTCCCCCTTCTCATCCCTAGGTTGAACCTGATGAATATTTGCCATTTTTTTCAACCGTATTAACTGTGCTATGTATGCATTTTGCATTGTGAAATCAGGTGACAGCTCAACTTTGAAGGGGTTGTCCATAATAAAAAAAAAAAATGCTTGCTTTCTTCCAAAAATAGTCACAGATGCCCTTAGTTGTGTGTGGTATTGCTGTTCAGCATCATTAAAGTGACCTGACTATATGGAACTGTTTTTGGAAAGAAGCAGCAATGATATTCTCTATGATGGAACTATTTGGTTCCAGTTTTTGTATATACTTGTACACAGCAACATACTGCAACATGGACATATCCTTTAATTTTATTTCTCAGACATTTGGTACAGAGAAGTCAGCATTGGAAACACATAGCTGAAAACAGCGCCACACCTGCTCATAGGTTGTGTTGTGGTACTACACTATTGAAGTGACTAGAGCTAGGCTGGAAAAACACGCAACCCACAAGCAGGAATGACGCTGTTTTTTTTGCAAGGTATCAGCTAAGTTTTTTTCCCATCCTGGCAACACCTTTATCTCATGATGATTTCCAGACGATTTTATAAAGTGAGATTGCTGGCTCCGTTTTTTCAGTAGTCTTTTGTTATAATCAACAACTAATTGTATAAAGTTGTCTGTTAATGCTCAGTCCACTGTATTTTGCAGTTCCGCAGGTCTCTTGAAACCATAGGAAATTGTGACTAATGCGTGGGATCTGAATTATGTACTTAGGACAAAGCACTTCGAAATAAGATTAATTAGCAGCTTTTCGACAAAAAGGGGGGAAAATAGCTAAGTGTTTGGTTTAAGATGCTGTTCGGCAGCTGCCATAGGAAAGAAAAAATTCCCTGGGAAGGCATTCTGTGTGTTTCCGCACTCTAGATAAGCCATCTGCTCCTTCTGCTGGACCCATAAGCTGGCACAGCTTACAATGCAGGATGCGACAGCGAGGGTCCATCATGGCATAGTTGTACAAGAAGCCAAAAATGGGCATATTCTTTCACTTTTTGGAAGGAATATGGGACAGCACAGAGTATTTGTCATGGGTGCTGAATTTTCCATGCCCACGTGTTACTGTTTATTGGAAGCGTCTACATTGTTGCACTAGGCCAAGAAACAATGACGTACAGAGAAACAAATGGGCCCACCATGGGTCATCCAGTGTATTTAGGATCTGCAGGGGCATGGATATGACGCACCCCTTGGGCCTTGGGGTACGCGGAGCCGGGCCTGTAGATGCTGGGAGTTGTAGTCACCGTGGCGGTGACCCGGTCCGTGACCCAGGTGGTCAATCTAAGGGTAGTTTATGTATAGGTGTTATAATGTCCGACTACGCCACCTGTGGAATGCGGTCAATAGGAACCGCCACTGCGGAACAGTACTCTGAAGCTGGTGGTATAGCAGCTAAGGTAGTGTAACTCCCCACAGGAAGAGTGTAGCTCCAGGGCAGCGTGTATAGATGATGGTGGTTATGGTGCAGGTAGTCAGTAATGACACGGAGTCAGATAGTGCAGTCCCAGGGTCTTTACTCACGATTATAGCAGTTCCAGTTACAGGCGCCAGTGCAAGGCCCACGGCGTCCTGTGTTCACTCAGTGAGGGGTTCAGCCGACCCTCAGGTAACTCCGGGGCATTTTATAGGACCCCCTTCTGTGTGTCCTCTCTCTGGCCTGCTCCCTGCACCTCACACCCAGTGGCACTTCTATCCGGTATCCTCGGGCCTTGGCGGGCGACATATGTTCCGTCCCCTGGGTCCTATGCGGACAATATCATCAATATTAATAAAGTATAGTGATGAGCGAGCACTAAAATACTCGGGTGCTCGTTGCTTGGGACGAGCAAATTGTAATGCTCGGTTGCTCGACTAGAGCAATGAGCCCAATGTAAGTCAATGGGAAACTTGAGCATCTTTCCGGCGGCCCCCCCTGGAGGTCTAGAGGGGGCCTAAAAATTGATGTGGGAACAGCATGGGGAATACCTCAGGAAGCATCTCTGACTCCCAGGTCACTGCTGTCAACAATGTTGTCAGAGGATTACGCCACTTTTACGGACTGACAATAAAACATACAAAAACGAAGCCAAAATGGATTTTCCTGGAAAAAATGTTAAGGAACATTCTTTCCAGGGTAATCACTTGTATGTAAGGCAAAATAAATGACCAAAAACAAAAATGCTCCTCCACACCTTGGGCTATGTTCACATGTAGCGTTTTTGATGCATTTTTGTACTTTTGCATTGCTTTCAACGGTGAAAACATTCACAGGTAAATGTAATTTTAATATTTTACTACCTTATCTGGCCATGTGGTGTGTGAGACATGATCAGACACATCCTGTTTCATATATGAAGGAGGGACTCTGAAAGTCACAAAGCTTATTTTTACAAGGCCATCAGGCAGCCCTTACTATTGTTAGAGGGCCAGCAGTTGTACCTCACTATTGTTAGAGGGCCATCAGCCGGCTATGCTTTGTTGTTCCAATTATAAAGGAGTGGGTCTCCTATACTGTTATTGTGTATGCAGCAAGTTCAAGAGCTGCCAAAAATTTGGACGCACTCCAATACCCCTTTGAAGAGACATCGAGGATGTCCTCATTAAAAAAAATTGTTACCATTGTTAAGGAGTGGGTCTCCTATATTGGTAATGCCCATGCATAGGCTGAAAAACATTTACTCCTGGGGGGTATACATGACCATACAGAATGTTAGAGGCCTCTATAAAACTTTTCCTAAGGACATTATAAACACCCTTAAAAAAATGATGTGGGTGTTGCATCATGGTCACCGTGGTGATATGGTGGTGGAGGATGAGGAGAAGGAGGAGGACAATAGAAAAAAATCAGGAAGCGTATACCCATTTCTGGGTGTGAAGAGGTGCATGGGAATAGACCCCCCCCCCCAAAAAAAAGCCACTGGATTTGACTTTGTTCCGCTGCTATCATCTGGTAGTGTTGAGAAGTCTGGCCCAATCCAGCCCTTGTTCATTTTAATAAGAGTCAGCCTGTCAACATTTTGAGTTGACAGGTGGATGCGCCCATCAGTTATAATGACCCCGGCAGCACTAAAAACCCGCTCCGACAAAACGTTAGTGGCAGGGCAGGCCAGGACTTTCAAGGCGTAGAGAGCCATTTCATGCCACATGCATTGTACTCCTTCAGCATCTTCCAAAACTTTTCCCTCCTTGTCAGAGTATCCCATGCATCAGAGCCTGGAGAGAGTTCCCCTGCCTCTGCTGCATCGTATTTGTGTCTCCCTTGCCTGTACTCCTTGGTTGTCCAAGGAACTGTGACCTCTGCTGCCAGCGTTTTCAGATGGGAATTTTTTTTAATAATTCCGCAGAAAGGGCCTTCTGGTACTGCAACATTTTATTATACCTCTTCTCCACAGAAAGGGGAGATAGAAAGTTCTCCTTGTAGAATGGGTCTAGAAGTGTGACCAACCAGTAATTACTGTCGCCCAAAATGTGAACATAAAGTCAGCCATGTGTGCCAGACTGCCAACAGCCAAGTCTTCCCTGTCCTTACCAAGAGGACAACTGTCCATGCTCTCCTCCTACTCCTCCTCCTGGTACTCCTCCTCGTTCTTCCTCTCCTCTGGTCATCCACACCAAACAGACAGTATGACTGTTGTGTGGGTAGTACCGTCTGTAGCGCAGGAAAACAGCTCCTGTTCCTCCTCCTTCTTCTCATTATCACCCAATCTGCATTGAGATGAGATGAGGCTGGGCTGTGTGGCATCACCCTGTATGGTTCCTTACTCCATCTCATCGTGCTTCGCTTGCAATGCCTCCTCTGTAATTGTGAGCAGCAAGCATTTCAGTAGACAGAGAAGCGGGATGGTGATGCTAATTATGGCGTCATCGCCACACACCATCTTGGTGGAGTCCTCAAAGTTTTGGAGGATGGCACAGATGTCAGACATCCATGCCCACTCATCAGCTCTTATGTGCGGAGGCTGACCTGAATACCGACAGGCGTGTTGAAGCTGGTACTCAACAACTGCCCTCTGCTGCTCATAAATCCTTTCCAACATATACAACGTTGAGTTCCAATTCGTGGTGACATTGCACACCACTCGGTGAGCTGGAAGATGCAAACGCTGCTGAAGCACAGCGAGGGTGGCAGAAGCTGTAGGTGACTTTTGGAAATGGGCACACACACGGCGTACTTTCACAAGCAGATCAGGCAGATTTGGGTAGGTTTTGAGAAACCGCTGAACCACTAGCTTGAGCACATGGGCCAGTCAAGGTATATTTGCCAGTTTCCCTAGCTTCAGAGCCGCCACAAGGTTCCGGCAATTGTCACACTGACCATGCCTGGCTGTAGGTTCAGCGGTGACAGCCACAGTTCTGCCTGCTCTGTTAAAGCTGTCAACAACTCTGCAGCAGTGTGCGGTTTGTCCCCTAAGTATATTAGCTTCAGCACACCCTGTTGCCTTTTGGCCGAGGCAGTGCTGCAGTGCTTCCAGCTTCTGACTGATGTGGTCATTTCGGAGATGGAGGCTCAAGAGGAGGAGGAGGTGCAGGAGCTGTAGATTGTGGGGGCGACCCTGATTGACCCAGGGCCCGCAATCCTTGGCATCGGGAGGACGTGTTCTGTCCCAGGGTCGGACTGTGTTCCGGTTTCCACTATATTGACCCAGTGTGCCATCAGCAAGATGTACCGTCCCTGGCCACAAGCACTTGCCCATGTGTCTGGTTAGGTGGACCTTCCCAGTAACTGCGTTGTTGAGGGCACGGGTAAAGTTCTGGGACACATGCTTGTGTAAGGTGGGGACGGCCAACTAGGAGAAATAGTGGTGGCTGGGGACCGAGTACCGAGGGATGGCCGCCGGCATCAGGTTGCGGGAAGATTCTGTCTCCACGAGCCTAAAAGGCAACATTTCAAGTGCAAGCAGTCTAGAAATGTGGAAGTTTAGCGCTGTAGACTGTGGGTGGTTGGCTGCATATTTGCGCTTGCGTTCAAAGGACTGGGGTAGGGACAACAGAGCACTGCGCTGGGACAAGGACGTGGATGTTGTTGCTTATGTTGGTGGTTGCAAGTGTGCAATGACAGGTGCAAGGCAGGATGCATCTTCACCTGCGCTATGGACAGGGGATTGGGGTACACGCACAACAGCGGAATAGGCAGTGGTGTCACCCGCAGACCGTTTCTGCACCCTGGCGTTCAGCCCAACTAGTGCTGTGCTTTTCTGTCATATGCCTAAGCATGCTGGTGGTGGACAGGCTGCTAGTTTTGCTGCCACTGTTGATGCTGGCATGGCAGATGTGGCATATTGCCTTTCTGGGGTTATCTGGACAGTCTTTATAAAACAACCAGACTCTGGAAGACCTAACAGTTGGATTGGCAACTTCCCTCGTGTTGGTGTTTCAGGAAACAGTTGCCCGCCTTGTGTCTGCGGCCACCCCACTGCTTCTTCCTGCCAGTTGTGGTGCTACGCCTCCCTCACCCTCTGTGCTGTTGTCCTCACTATGCATGTCACCTTGCCAGGTTGGGTCAGTGACTTCATCGTCCACCACCTAGTCTTCCACGTACGCACCCTGGGCCTCCTCCTGACTTGCTGGCAATTGTGTCTCATCATCATCATCCACTTCTTGCGACAGTAATTGCACTTTCCCACCGTCGCCTTCGTGTGACCGTGGCTGCTCAAATATTTGGGTATCGCTACATGTGATCTCCCCTTGCCCCACTTGAAGCGGGCCGGGCAAGGGACCCGAATCTAATAATGGAAAAGCGAACAGCTCTTCGGAGTGTCCAAGTGTGGGATCACTTGTCTCCAGGTTCTCGGCATGGTGGGAGGAAGGAGGATCAGGGTGAGGAATATGTGGTCCAGACTCATGGCTACTGTGACTGGACCGTGTGGAAGACAGGGTGGTGGTGGTGGCAAACTGACTGGAAGCATTATCTGCTATCCAACCAACAACCTTTTCCAACTGCTCTGGCTTCATAAGTGGTGTTCCGCGGCCCCCTAGAAAATGGGATAGGAAGGAAGTTCGACATGATGTGGGTGTTTGTTGTGCTTCCTCAGCAGGCACAGTTTCATCTTGCCATGGCCTTGGCCTCTGCCTGCACCATCAGCATCACGTCTACTTCAGGATCCCTTGCCACGCACCTTGTCCATTTTAAATGGAGTGTAATATTTTGCATGATCCAAAAATTGTGACGATTATTACCGCAGTAACATTGGATCACGTCTGATGACCACGGTTTTAGGAAGTGGTCTTATAGATGTAGAATTGGTCAGCGACTAAGTGTGAATAGGTTGTACAACACACAGCTGGCAGATTTTACATGGAGTGTAATATTTGGCATGCTCCAAAAAAATGTGATGATTATTACCGCAGTAATATCGAATCACATGTAATTACCATAGTTTTAGGCAGTGGCGTTAGAGATATTGCATTGGTCAGCAACTAAGAGTGAATAGGTTGAACAACACACAACTGGCAGACTTTAACTGGAGTGCAATATTTGGCACGCTCCAAAAAATGTGACGATTATTACCATAGTAATATCGGATCACGTCTGATGATGGACAAGTTTCTCTGCTTCCACAATACTGCAATGCGAACAAAATCAAAAGAATCTGGCTGTATGCTGCTAACAAGCAAATGGAGCAATAAAATGGTGTACTGTATTGCTTTTTAAGCAAATAATCAGGACTAAGTGCAAAAAAAAAAAATTAGCCCTGATATTTATGGCTATGGATATCTGTAACAGCAGCAGACAGAACGTGCAATGGACCCTATTCTGTTGTGTACACTGTCCACAAACCCTGCCTGCCTAACTCCTGCTATCACCAGTAATATATGCAGCTGGATTAACTGGAATAGTTCAGATATGTATATATAGCTGTGGAATACCTAATACTTCACTAATAAACTGCAAATTCTCTCCCTAGCACTGCAGCAGCTCTCCCTACTCTGCTTGTCTGAAGAGTAGACTGTGACGAGCATAGGGTCACCCAGTCTGATATAGACCCGATGAAGCTGTGCGACCAGCCAGTCACTGTAATGGCACAAACAACATGGCTGCGGCATTACAGTGAGTGGCAGACAATCCCCGCATGTTTATTCACTGTTAAAACAGCGGCAAACATGCGGGGTGGTGACTCAAGCTCCCGTCCGAACATCCAGGAAGTACTCGCTGAGCACCGAGCATCTCGAACAGTGAGATGCTCGGGCGAGTACCGAGCAGTTGCGACCATGTTCGCTCATCACTAATAAGGTACTTCGTCACACATAAGAGTAAATCTAATTCCGCAACGCTCCAGTCTCCCAACCACTCACGCACAGATACCTTGATAACGTCCCTATATGGCCGAAACGTTGGTAATTTCTGTTTTTCAAGGGTCGAATTGCAATAAATGCTTTCACAAAAATTTACTCGTATGTGTGCCCAAGTACCCTTTTAAAATTCGTATCTCCCATAGACAAAATATAAGACACTGTTCCAATGGCTATTGAGATCTGGCAACCTGGTTTTCAGATCAATGCTGGCTCCAATCTAACTACATTGTGGTAGCGGGCAAGCAAAATCAGGAGACCCAAGTGAACGTCTCAGGATAAAGACAGATTCATACACTATAGTCTGGTTGTATCAAAAGTATTATGAATTCACCCAAAAGTTATTAAAATTGTTCTTTTTAAAAAAAACAAAAAAAAACAACATGCCTTCTGAGACCTCTGACCCTGACTAGGACACAGCACACAGAATATAACGCCACATACTTACTACTACCTGGCTCGCTAAATTATGCTTATACTATATAGGTCCATGATAAATAAGCAATAACATATAGGATGCGATGCGGATTAGGAGGCCTGTACACATAAACTATTCATCACATCTCTGGAAGTATGCTCATTATAAAAAAGATCAAGACAAAATGAAATAAAGGAGCCAGGAGGGAGTCCATATCTTTAGGCCATGATCACCGTGTGTTGTGACGCAAGGATAGTAAATATTTTAAAGGTGCAAGTGACTTCACACATCCGGGAGGACGTAGGCAGGGAGCGAAGTCAAAGATAATCAGGCATCATCCCAAAACCCGACCAGCCTTCATAACATCCAGCGTATAATGACCTGCATCTAATTTTACATGGAATTATCCAGCCAGCTGTGGTGACGAGACCACACACTATAGTTGCAACCATGAAATGTTATGTATTAAAGAAACAGAGAAAATATATGATATGATGAAGATTGTGTTTGTGATGTGGCACCCCGAGGTCTGGTTGCCACAGTGGCAGCAATGTCATGTCTGAGAGCAGGTGGGAGGTTCCCTGGTTGGGGACAATTAGCATCAGCACTTCCTGTCTCAGTCCAGGGAGGGGAGAAATCTGCCCTTTATAAACTGGATCTGGGGCGGGGTTAGCTCAGAACAGTGAGAGTCCAGACAAGTTGCAGATAGGGACAGGTCAGCAGCAGGCTGAGGAGTCCCTGCAGGCAGAGGAGGAACACACGAGGCCAGGAGGGGAACTAGCAGAGTTCGTCCTGACCAGAGACTTACTAAGCCGGACACTGGAGTCCGAGGCTGTGAGGGTTATAAGCCCAGCAGCAGAAAACCACCACGCAGGGGACTTCAAGTCCTCTGGCCCAAGGAAACCCGGAGGCTCAGCCACACGAGAGGGACCACTACTGCCCTGGAGGGGTGAAAAGCACAGAAGGCCCGAGTCGCCAGTCATACGGGTGAAAACAACACGGTACACTCAGAGACATGGGCTACCACTACACTACAGCAGGATAGCCAAGAAAGAGTGAAGTCAGCAAGGTAGGCCTACAAACTCCCCCTGACCAGCAGGATTTCCCAGTTGCTCTCAGACTGACCAGGCCTCCATTGTTAACCTGTATTCCGGACATGTCCCTTAATACCGCCAACAGTAAAGACCCTGACTTGCATCACAGACTCCGTGTGGTTAATGTTGCTCCCGAGTACCATCACCACCAACATCCCTATACACTGCCCTGAGGCTACACTCCTCTAGTGGGGAGTTGTACTACACTCTGCTGCACCCACAACACCAGCCTCAGCGGTCTGCTCTGCAGCGGCGGTTCACTCTGACCGCAATCCACGGGTGGCATAGTCTGACATTTAAAATACAACAAACAGACTGCCATTTCAGTTGACCACCCTGAGCCACGGGACCGGGTCACCGCCACGGTGACTACAACCCCCAGCATCTACAAAAAGGCCCGGTTCCGGGTTCCTCACGCGGCCCAGGGGGCGCGTCAACTTTTGGCGTAGTCGGCAGGATTTCGTGCCCGCCACCAATGGGTACTGCGTGCCTGAGGAAAGACTGTAAAACTTACCTTGGTGGAGTTTCCCGCCATCCGCAGCCGTTTCCCGCCATCCGCAGCCATTTTCCCGCCATCGTGCGCCATCTTCGGGACGCCGCGTGGGAAGAAGAGGGGAGTGGATGACGAAAGCGCGTGAGAACTGGAGCCCCGCCTTACGCACGGACGCTGCGCAAGGTCCTGAAAGGAGCCGAGCGGAAGCTGACGTCACCAGGACGCGACGCAAGGTCCTCAACCCCGACGATCGCCTGCGGAGCCGCAGCCTACAGAAGAAAAGCAACGGAAGGTAGGCCACGGTTGACTAGGGGGGAAGAGGATGACGGAAGCGGAGGGAACTGTCACCGCCAGCGCGGCCGCTGCCGCAGTAATGCCGTTCACGATGCCTTACATCCCCGGAGCGGCCTGGTTGCCTCAGTACTCAGGGGAGTCGCATACCCTGAGGGACTTTAAAGAGAGACTATATAGTCTATTTAAAGTATACCCCCTGACGGAGGAACAAAAAGTGACCATACTGATAGGCCAGTTAACCGGCGCGGGCCAACGAGAAGTAAAGTCCTGGTTAGTCAGGGACAAGGGGACCGTGAAGGAGATTTTGGCCCGTCTAAAGGACACTTTTGATACCCGCACCTCAGCAGAGATCAAAATGAGATTTTATGGGTGCAAGCAGCGGGCCCAAGACAGTATCAGAGACTATGCTTTGAATTTGCAAGAGGCCCTGAGAGCCATCAAGCAGGCAGACCCTGACAGTGTGAGGAATGCAGATGAACTGCTGACTGAACAATTCATTGAGGGTCTGCTGTCCAGCGCCCACTGAACCCAGTTACGCCTGATGGCCCTGCAGAACCCTGGGTTAGACTTTGCACAGTTTAAGGACAGAGCCACCCGGGTACTCCGAGAACCAGCACCCGGTGGCATTGCGGCCTCCAGGCGCCTGCTATCACTTATCACCAGGAGGCGGCGCCCCAGTCTACAGAATCTGCAAGAGCCAGCGCACATAATAGTACCCCGTCTACAGACCTGCACCATCAGGTCCAAGAACTGACTAAATGCGTTGCCGCACTAACCAGGACTGTGCAGTCGTTGCAGGTATCCTCTCCAGGAAAGATCCAGCTGGCTACCAGTCCGGAGGACGTTCCGTGGCGCCGACAGAAGAGGATCCCACCGTACAGAGGGAAGCCAATGGACTGCTACGACCAGGATGGACAACCCATCTGCCGCCGCTGCAGCCAGCCAGGACATATTGCGAGGTACTGTAATTTAAACGGGCAAAACCTGGGGCAGAGGGCCAACCCCCAGGCGTAAGATCATCAGGCCCGTCAAACTGGCGTGACAAGTATGTGGGGGGGCGGCCGGTCCTGCCTGTGGTACTGGATGGCATTCCCATGAGTGCACTGTTGGACACCGGGTCACAGGTAACCACCATCCCCTATGTGCTTTTCAAGCAGTACTGGGATGACACGGATATTACCCGCTACCCAGATAATGACTTGAGCATCATCGCCAGCAATGGTCAGCCCGTGCCGCAGGTGGGGTTCAAGGAGGTGACCATCAAGATTGGTAAAGTTGAACTGCCGGCGCAAGGACTGATTATTGTGTACATTGACCGTCGTGAAAGTCACCCTAAAATAACCTTGGGTACTAACGTAATTGAAAATTGTCTTTCAGAGATAATTGTTATATTACAGCAGGTCGCAATGAATGCCAGCTCCAGCCAGCAGCGTGTCTTACAAAAGGAGATCAGAGCCCTGATGAAGCGGCAACAGGTAGAACTGTCTGGTGGTGAGATTGGAAGCGTTAGGATGAGTGACCCATTCCCTATCGCCATGCCCCCAAAAAGTGAAATGATGATCTGGTGCCGGTCTGCAATCGGGTTAAGAGGTAGAGACTACCAAGCTATGGTAGAACCCGTTTACTCAGACAGTAGGCCCACCATTTTGACAGCACGGGGGGTGGTTGATGTCCGCCATGGGAGGGTAATGGTCCGCATCCTCAATATTGGAGAAAGAGAAGTACACTTGCCCCGGTATGCAACCCTAGCCAAATTGTTCACCATTAACCAGAACTCTGTAAAGGCTGTGGAACCCTTGCCTCCATCTCAACCAGAGGAGGGTAAGGGCTCCAAGAAACAAATGGAGGACTGGTGTCAGAAACTGCATGTGGGCACCGATTCCACTCCCTCACACCAAAAACAGGGAGTCTACCGGGTGGTTCAGGAGTACGAAAGAGTCTTTAGTAAACACCCGCTAGACTTTGGTCAAGTAAAGGGGGTGGAACACCAAATCCCCACAGGAGACCATCCACCCATAAAAGAGAGATACCGGCCTGTACCCCCTGCACACTATCAGAATGCCAAGGGTATGTTACGAGAAATGAAGGAGGCTGGGGTGATCAGGGATAGCTGTAGCCCCTGGGCAGCTCCTCTAGTTCTTGTAAAAAAGAAAGATGGCACGATGAGGATGTGTGTAGATTATAGAAAGGTCAACAAAATAACACACAAAGATGCGTACCCGTTACCTAGGATAGAGGAGTCTTTGGCTGCATTAAAATCTGCTAACTTCTTCTCTACTTTGGATCTCACTAGCGGGTACTGGCAGGTTCCTGTAGCAGAGTCAGACAAGGAGAAGACCGCCTTCACCACCCCGATGGGTCTCAGTGAATTCAACTGTATGCCGTTCGGACTCTGCAACGCACCAGGGACCTTCCAGAGGCTGATGGAGTGCTGTCTGGGGCACAGGAATTTCGAGACGGTCCTACTCTACCTGGACGATGTCATCGTATATTCTAAGACCTATGGGGACCATCTAAAGCACCTGGCAGAGGTGTTCGATGCCCTGGCAGGCTTCGGCCTAAAGGTAAAACCCTCCAAGTGTCATCTACTGAAGCCAAAAGTACAGTACCTGGGACACGTGGTGAGTGCTGACGGAGTAGCCCCAGACCCTGACAAGGTCACGGTGATTAAGGACTGGCCAAGACCCTCCAGCATAAAGGAAGTGCGGTAGTTCCTCGGGTTGGTAGGCTACTACCGAAGGTTCATCTCCGGGTTCACCAAAATGGCAGCTCCTATGCAGGACCTCCTGTTAGGTCAGTCAAAGACTAAAAGTCAGAAGCCGCCCTTTAAGTGGGACAAGCTGGAGGAGGAGTCTTTCCGCCCGCTGAAGATGGCCCTCACGGGGGATGAGATCCTGGCCTACCCTGATTATGGCCAGCCTTTTATCCTCCATACCGACACCAGTAACGTGGGGCTAGGAGCCGTACTATCCCAGATCCAGCAGGGCAGAGAACGGGTAATTGCTTATGCTAGCAGAAAGCTGAGACCCACAGAGAGAAACCTTCAGAATTATAGCTCCTTCAAGCTAGAGTTCCTGGCAGTGGTGTGGGCAGTCACCGAACACTTCAAGCATTACCTGGCTTCTTCTAAGTTCACTGTGTACACGGACAACAACCCGTTGACACACCTGGACACACCTGGACACTGCAAGACTTGGTGCCCTAGAACAGAGATGGATGGCCCGGCTGTCCAATTATGAATTTACCATCAAATACCGGACAGGGCGCGCAAATGCCAACGCAGATGCATTGTCCAGAATGCCTCACTTGCAGGACGGGGGAGAGGATCCAGAAGAACTGGAAGAAATTGTTCCCACTGCGTAAAGGAGAGGTGCTCCGCCACCGCTACGTTCAATCCCTTACCCCACCACGGCTGGGCAGAGACACAAGATAGTGACCCCGCAGTCCGCCTGGTGAAAGAGATGCTGACCCAGGCTGATGCCCACCTTGATCCGGATGCTCCAGAAGAGGCCAAACAGCTGTGGAAGGAGAGGAGCAAGCTGTTTCTCTACGAGGGGAGGCTGTGCCCAGGGGGCGCGTCAGTGGCACAATATGGCTGGCTGAGGTTATGACAGCCTGCTCCACTGCGTGAGTGTGCAGTGTTGGCTATCGGACAAGGTGCAGGTGGAGTGATCAGAGCGCACGCATTGTATAGAGAGTATGACTAGCTGCTCCCTGCATCGCCCCGATGACTCAAAGTGAGCGG
Organism: Phyllobates terribilis; assembly: GCF_046119375.1. Classification (NCBI taxonomy): domain Eukaryota; kingdom Metazoa; phylum Chordata; class Amphibia; order Anura; family Dendrobatidae; genus Phyllobates; species Phyllobates terribilis. The sequence goes on from NW_027362765.1 coordinate 95,131,337, forward strand.
CTGCCGGGAGACTATACGAGTTTTCTCCCTGTAGCTGCACCTCTAGTAACAAAGCAAAATATGCTTAAAATTCTATTTACCTGCAGATAACCACTATATATTTTTGGAAGTGACAGGTTCCCTTTAACATTCTGTTCCTATACGCAGTACCTGAATACAGCACAGCAGGAGGTACAAGGGAAATTTGATAAAGCCCAGAATAGTAGGGTTTGTGCAGAGTTGTTACTGATGTGTGTGGAGATCATGCGTGCAGGAGATTAAGCATGGGCATCAGGTTTCTTTCTAGAGTTGTTCTTAATGATGCATATGTGTGCAGAGATCGTGTGTGCAGAAGATATGGTCTGGACTTAATAGGAAGTGCGTGTGCATAGTTGTCCCTGATGGCGCACGTGGGTGCGGAGATCGTGTGTGCATGAAAAAATGTCTGGACAGACAGGAAGTGTGTGTACAGAGTTGTCCCTGTTGGTGCATGGGTGTGCAGAGATCATGTGTGAAGAAGATAGGATCTACACTAAAAGTGTTTGTGCAGAATTGTTCCTTATGGTACAAGTATGGGCAGGAATGGCCTGGAGAGGACAAGAAATGTGTGTGAAGAGTTCTTCCTGATGGTACAAGTATGGGCAGGAATGGCTTACAGAGGACAAGTAGTGTGTGTGCAGAGTTCTTCCTGATGGTACAAGTATGGGCAGGAATGGCCTGGAAAGGACAAGAAGTGTGCGTGCAGAGTTCTTCCTGAAGGTACAAGTATGGGCTGGAATGGCCTGGAGATGATAAGGAGTGTGTGTGCAGAGTTCTTCCTGATAGTACATGGGTGTACAGCGATTGTGTGTGCAGAAGGTAGGACCTACAATGAAAGTATGTGTGCAGAGTTGTTCCTAAAGGTGCACGTATGGGCAGGAATGGCCTGGACAAGACAGGAAGTGAGTAGAGTTCTTCCTAATAGATTATGTGCTGCACACAGAGAACAGAAGTTACAGCTTTATGGTCACGTTATCAGCAGATTTGGCCTAATACTGTAGCTACCAGCAGCAAGTGGAGCTGCAGTCCTGCTCATCGTTATTGGCACCCATGAAGTTTAAGTACATAATGTGGAATATCTACTGAAAAAAATGAATCAAGTGAAACAGTCTTTTTGCATAGAGCACTTGGGTTAAATACAAAGAACAAATAAACAATAATTTAAAACAAAAAACAATGGGAGGGAAAAAAATGGAAAAACCCAAAGCTTGCTGTGACACTGGTATTAGCACCCTTTACATAAATTTAGTATGGAAACACATTTTGACTCCCCTGTGGTAAATCATGAAAGAGATTCACCTGTGATTGTTGCCCATGTGACATGAATTAGCCAATGAATGATGACTTCAGTGTTTTAAAAAGCCACATGGTAGGCCCTGTTCCTTTGTCACAGTGTCGAAGACAAAGGAGCTGTCTGAGGACATCAGAACTGCTATTGTTCGCTAACACAAGAGTTCCAAAGGGTAAAAGGCTTTCGCCTTTCTTCAAAGGTTGGTGCGAATGGTGGAAAAAACACCACGCCAAACATCCAAAGACCTGAAGGCCAACCTGGAACAGTCTGGGGTCATGGTTTCAACAAGTACCATATGCAGCACACTAAACCAACCAGAGCTTAATGGGCGAAGGCCAAGAAAGAAAACATTGCTGAAGAAAAGATATAAAAATGGACAACTGATCTTTGCTAAAGAGTACCTTAACAAACCACAATCCTTCTGGGAAAATGTTCTGCGGACAGATTAAACAAAAATAGAGCTTTTTGTCAATGCAAAGCAGCAGTTTGTTTAAAGACGGTGTAATGAAGCTTATAAGGAAAAGAACACTTTACCAACAGTTAAGCATGGTGGAGGATCCATAATGCTGTGGTCTTACTTTGCTGTGTCTGGTACTGGAGATCTTGACTGTATCACAGGAATCATGAAATCAGAGAATTATCAAGATATTTTAGAGGAAAATGTGTTACCCAGTGTAAGAAAACTTGGTTTGAGTTGAAGATCATGGGTCTTCCAGCAAGATCATGACTCAAAGCACGAAGAGTGTGAGAAAATTCTAGCTGAGAAGTGTAAAAACCGTATAGATGACTATAGGAAACATTTGGAGGCTGTCATTAATGCCAAAGGGTGTGCAACCAAGTATTAATTAGGGGTGTTTTTATTGTTGCACAAGCTGTTTATTCTGTTTCTTCTTAGAAATTGCAACATGGAAGTTGAAAAACAATGTTTTATTGTTGTATTACTTTGGACCACTAATTAAAAAATCCTGAGGATATAACTTTTGTACATTTCCATTTATTTCTGAAGGTATTGTACAGTCTTATGAAATACATGAAAGGGTGACAATAATGGTGAGCAGCACTGTATAAGGAGTCCAGCACTGTGCAGATCGAAACGCTGTTGAAGAACACAGCCATGTTGCATCTGCAGAACAGGTACTAGTGGTACCCAGCAGACCTTAGAGGAGAAAGGATATTTCCCATAACTTGGCACAGAGCAGGTTTAACAAAATACTGCTGTTTAATATGTTGATATTCCACAAACCATGTCCAACCTCTAATCCCAGTGTTCTCCAACTCCAGTCCTCAAGGGCGGCGGCGGGAGGCACATGTTGTGAGGGTCAGTTTACCTCAAGGGCAAGCTGTGGACTGCCTTTGTCAGGCAGGGAGCTTTGGGATACTAGGGCCAGCTCAGTTTTTGTGAGGGCTATCTAGGTCACCTATAAAAGCTCCACCTGGCCATTTGAGAACCAAGACGGATATCTGATGCAATGATCATTTCCCCTCTGATTAAGATGTAGGTGGGATTGAGTTAACTGTATAACTGTCAGGCTCTCTATAACTGGGTAGATTTACTAGATTGAAATAGTGTCAGGCTTATTTTGGTCTCAAACACTTCTAATTTAGCTGTACCTGTGGCACCCTGCTACACACAGGTACCACAGGACCCAAAAGGGTGCATGGACGGACTTCTCCACAAGAGGCCCTTAGTACACACAGACACCTCCACCCTTCCACCTCATACCACCAGAGGGTATCCCTGTTAGGGATATATATACAAGAGGGTGGAGTTAGGTAGGGAGAGTGTGCTGGCACTTGAGATCAGTGAAGAGGCAGCACCTGTTGAGCTGCTGTGCTGAGGGCAAGCCAAGGTCTAAAGCACGTGCTGAAGCCTTTGGGCCTAGAGCGTGGCCGGAGGCAAGGAGAGGAGAGAGGAGTTAAGGGGGGCAGAGGAGCATCTTAAGCTCACCCCATAACACAAGCCGGACACCGGGTCCGCGCCCAAAGGGTCCTCTATGCCCAGTAGGAATAACCCGTATACCAGGAGGATTCCAGACCCCTGGTCAACCTGAAGCTGCGATCATCTACAGAACTAGGAACCACAAAGGCCCCAGCATCCAGGGATAGTGGTAGCCAGAGAAAAGTTCTTACTACCAAGCAAACAGGTGAGAGAGTGAAACAGTACAGAAGCTAGGGCTAGTTCGAGGTTGGTCAGGAGCTTCAGAGAGAGAGAGGAAGAAGCAGATCAGGAGGCCTACTACCCGCTCATTGGGGAGAGTCCAGAAGTGCACCCTTTCTACTAAGTACCCTGGACCATACCTGCCGTCTACACCAGTAAAGGTACTGAAGCGAATCACCTGTGTGCGTGCCTGTTATTCTCCCCTGACCCGGCCGGGCCACCTCTCACCTGCATCCCTTCCATCAACCCTGCCCCGGGGGCCAGCTCCATCTGTGGGGAGCAGAGACATCTCAGCTGCCATCCGATCACCCCCGGAGGTCTGTACCAGCGCTGGTACCCATTACCAGGAACCACAGGTGGCGTCACGAGACAAAACTGTTATTCGTCCCTTCAAGTAACAAACCCCTTTTAAAGAGTGACCCCAGGGTACGGGCCCGGGAGCCAACCGCCGTAACATCCCACAGAAGGTCAAGGCCTGGGCACCGAGTTTCCTCCATATCCCCCTGGGCGAGTCATCTCTTCCTGGCATCACGAACAGGATTTTGTGCCCGTTGCCACCTGGTACTGTGTGCCGTATTTGAACTGTGGTGAACATCACCGCCATTACCGTGTCGCCGCGCGGTAAGTAGAGGGGCGTAACCGCGGGAACCAGAGAGGCGTGACCGTTGGTAGCGTGCGACGCCCAAGCCCCGCCTCGCGCTCTGACGCTGCACCAGGAAGCGTCAGGTCCTGGAAGGAGACCGCGATCTGCGGAGCTGTGGCCTACCCGATAAAAGCAAAGAAGGTAGGCTACGGTTTACTGGGGGGGCGCAACCATGGCCGACGACCAGCAAAACGCCGGAGCACCGGTTACCGCTCCCGATGCTCAACTCACGCCCGGCGCTGCTCAGGCCGGAGCGGCCACCCCACCAGCAGGGGTCGTGACTCCAGTGATACCCATGGCCCTGCCGTACGTCCCCGGAGCGAAATGGCTTCCCCAGTATGACGGCAAACCAGACACCCTGTCTGGGTTCAAAAGAAAAATATGCAGTGTATTGGACATGTACTCAATGACTGGTAAACAGAGAGCCGCTGTTGTGCTGGGACAATTGGCTGGTTCCGCAGAGCGGGAAGTTGAAACCTGGCCAGCCGCAGACCAGGATCTATTATATTTAAGAGACTGCAAACTGTCTTTGAAAATTGCACTGAGACAGATCTTCAGATGAGGTTCTACCACTGTACCCAGAAACCTGAGGACAGTATCCGGGACTATGCCTGGCGTTTACAAGAGGCCCTGCAGGCCCTGAAAAAGGTTAGTCCAGCCAGCATACATTATGAGGACAAAATGCTGATAGAACAATTCATCCGGGGGCTAAGGTCCAAGGAGGAGAGCAGAACTGTATGGTGGTGGGCCTTAGATCATCTAAATGCCACCTTTGACGCCCTGAAAGACATGGCTATTAAGGGCCTTCAGCCCCTGGAAACATCAGATACTGCTATCCAGCGTTACCAGGGTGGGGCCACCCCAATGCCCATAGCACTCACTGCCCCTTCATTAGCGGCTGAGGCAAAAGTGCAAACAGCGTCCCCTAGCGAGCTGGACAGCCTGCGCTCTGAAGTGCGTCAGCTAAGTAAAACCCTGACCACTGTCCTGAGTGCCCTGCAGCTACAGACGGAGCCCGAGCCGGATGGAAGGATCCTACTCGCCGACAGTCCTGAGGATGTCCCCTGGATGAGGAGAAGATGGAGGACAACGCCACTCCGTGGGAGGCCCAACGACCGACCTCGCCCTCCAGGTGAACTCATTTGCTACCGTTGCCACAAGGCAGGCTACACCACATGGACCTGTCCTTTAAACAGGCAAACCCTGGGGCCAAGGGCCAACACCCAGGAGTAGATCAACCAGGCTCATCGAGCTGGTACGACCGGTTTGTAGGAGGAAGGCCTTTCTTGTCCATCGTGCTGGACGGCATAGCAACCCCTGCACTACTGGACACCGGGTCACAGGTAACCATCATACCTGATGTCCTCTACAAAAGTTACTGGTCCATAGATGAACTCCACCCGCCAGACCCAAACCTTTCTGTATATGCCGCCAATGGCCTTCCTCTTAACCTAGTCGGGGTTAAGGACGTGACAGTGAAGGTGGGAAGAGTGGAACTAAAGGACCAAGGACTGATTGTAATAGAGTCTAACCCCGGTGATACAAACCCATATATGATACTTGGTATAAATGTTGTTGGTAACTGTTTGGGAGAAGTGTTGTTCTTACTCCAACAGATTGCTGACACTGCCAGACCAGGGTAGAGGAAGGTGCTCCAGAAGGAAATTTGCGCCCTCCTGTACCAGCAACAGGTAAAACTAACAGGTGGCGAGATTGGTAATGTACGGGTGACAGACCCGATACCCATTGTGATTCCCCCACTAAGTGAAATGCTGATTTGGTGTAGGGCAGCAATAGGTCTCAAGGGACAGAACTACCAGGCGGTAGTAGAGGCCGTTAACTCAGAGCACAGACCTACACTCCTAACTGCTAGAGGGGTAGTTGATGTGCGCAATGGGATGGTACCCGTACGCCTCCTAAATTGTGGGGAGGAGGAAGTCAAATTGGCAAGATACGCCACTGTTGCCAGACTGTATACTGTGAATAATAATGCCATACACACAGTGGAACCCTTGACCCCACCAGACACAGTGGAGGACAATGACTCCAAAACCCAGCTGGAGGAATGGTGTCAACAGCTCCATGTTGGAACTGACGCCACTCCTGTCCTCCTGTCCATCAAAAACACGGTGTCTACAGAGTGGTTCAGGAATATGAACAAGTGTTTAGTAAACACTCACTTGATTTTGGAAGGGTCAAAGGGGTACAACACCACATACCCACAGGTAACCATCCACGCATTAAGGAGCGTTACAGACCCATACCACCAGCACATTACCAAAAAGCAAAAGAAATGTTGCATGACATGAAAAAGGCAGGGGTAGTAAGGGATAGCTGTAGCCCCTGGGCAGCTCCCCTGGTCCTGGTCAGAAAGAAGGACGGTAGCATGAGGATGTGTGTAGATTATAGACAAATTAATCGAATAACACATAAGGATGCATATCCTTTGCCCCGTGTAGAGGAATCCCTGGCTGCACTAAAATCTGCCAATTATTTCTCCACATTGGATCTTACTAGCGGGTACTGGCAAGTCTCTGTTGCTGAGGAAGACTGGGAGAAGACAGCCTTCACCACCCCGATGGGATTTTGCAAATTCAACAGCATGCCATTTGGACTCTGCAACGCACCCGGAACGTTCCAGGGGTTGATGGAGTGTTGCTTGGGACACCGGAACTTTGAGACAGTGCTGCTATACCTGGATGAAGTTATCGTGTACTCGAGGACGTATGAAGACCATCTAAAGCACCTGCCGGAGGTATTTGAGCCATTGTCCCGGTATGAGATGAAACTAAAACCTTCCAAGTGTCACCTGCTCAAACGGAAAGTTCAGTACCTGGGACACGTAGTCAGCTCAGATGGGGTAGCACCAGACCCGGAGAAGGTCACTGCCATCCAGAAGTGGCCTGAACCAAGGAACATCAAAGAAGTACGTACATTTCTGGGACTGGTCGGGTACTACAGGAGGTTCATTAAGGACTACATCAAAAAGGCAGCACCTTTACAAGATCTCCTAGTAGGACAGTCCAAAAGAGGTAAAAGTCCCGCATTCCAGTGGGGCAAAGAACAGACTGAGTCCTTTGCATTTAAAAAGGAAGCCCTAACCGGTGAGGAAATCCTGGCTTACCCCGACTACAGTCAACCTTTCCTGTTATACACAGACACCAGCAATGAGGGACTGGGAACTGTGTTGTCCCAGAAGCAAAACGGCAGAGAAAAGGTAATTGCCTATGCCAGTAGGAAGCTTCGCCCTACTGAGAGGAACCCGGAGAATTACAGTTCCTTCAAGCTGGAGTTCCTGGCCTTGGTCTGGGCTATCACTGAAAGATTCAAATATTACCTAGCCTCAACTAAATTTACGGCCCTTACCGACAATAACTCCTTGACACACCTGGAGACAGCCAGGGTGGGAGCCATGGAACAGAGTTGGGTGACCAGATTGTCGAATTAACAGTTCACAATCAGGTACCGGGCAGGTCACAAGAACACCAATGCTGATGCCCTGTCAAGAATGCCCCACCAGTCGGACACCGAGGATGAAGTGGATGACCTAGAAGAAATTGAATTACCTGCTTTCCACAGAAATGGAATGGTCCACGGGCAACACACCTCCAGAAGACGTCATAATAAGATGCTAAACCCTTTACCTCATCACAGCTGGAAGGAGACCCAGGACAGTGACCCGGTTGTCTGCCTCATCAAAGGACTTATAACCCAAGAAGGTTCTCACCTGGAGAAGGATGCTCCTCCACAAGCCAAACACCTGTGGAATGAGAGAAGCCGGCTGTTCATCTATAGAGAAAAGCTGTGCAGGAGGTATGTCAACCCTAGAACCCATGAAATGGTGTGGCAGATTGTAGTGCCCAGGACGGATATCCAGATGGTGCTAGAAGCCTACCATGACCAAGCAGGTCATTTTGGCTGGAAGAAGCTGGAAACCCTGCTGAAGGACCGGTTCTATTGGGTTGGAATGCGGAGTTCCATAGAAAGGTGGTGCCGGAATTGTGGGCCCTGTAGCCTCAGAAGGAAAGACTACGGAAGTCAGAAAGAACCCTTGCAGTCCATCAAAACAACCCAACCCCCGGAGATTGTCGCTCTGGATCACCTCAAACTGTCGCCCAGCAGATCAGGCTATTCCTATGCCCTGACCATGGTGGATCACTATTCCTGGTGGTAGCCCCTGTCAAGGATCTGACAGCAGAAACTGCAGCAAGAACATTCCAAACCTACTTCTGCAGGCCCCATGGATACCCGGACAAGGTGCTAACAGATCAAGGCCCTGCCTTTGAAGCTGAGCTGTTTAAAGAATTCTGTCACCTGTATGGATGTAAGAAGATCCAGACTACACCATATCATCCAAAAACCAACGGTATGTGCGAGAAAATGAATAACATCGTCATTGACCTGTTAAAAGGTGACCTTTGCAAGAAAGGAACCAGTGGCCAGACAAACTACCTGATCTGGTGGACCTGTATAACCACATACCTGTGAGTTCTACTAACTGTACCCCAGCGTACCTTATGAGAGCAAGGCCTGGAAAATTGCCCATGGACCTGGAACTCGGAGTGGTCGAACCTGATACAGATATGTCCACTGAAGACTGGGACACAAATCGGCAAGAGCAGTACAGGAAAGTACGGGCCTGTGTTCAAGACAGCATAAACAAAGTAAGGGAAAGACAAGAAGACCAATATAACAAGCATGCACCAACAGAACCCTTGGCACCCGGAGAAATAGTGCTAAAGCGGAAAAGATGTATTAACAGAAGCATACAGTCTAGATCACGTGAAGTCATTATCGGACTTTACTCCACTTTGGTCAGACCTCATCTGGAATACTGCGTCCAGTTTTGGGCACCACATTTTAAAAAAGACATCAACAAACTGGAGCAAGTTCAGAGAAGAGCGACCAGAATGGTGACCGGTCTGCAAACCATGTCCTATGAGGAACGGTTACAGGATTTGGGAATGTTTAGCTTGCAAAAAAGAAGACTGAGAGGAGACTTAATAGCTGTCTACAAATATCTCAAGGGCTGTCACATTGTAGAAGGATCATCTTTATTCTCATTTGCACAAGGAAAGACTAGAAGCAATGAGATGAAACTGAATGGGAGGAGACACAGATTAGATATTAGAAAAAACTTTTTGACAGTGAGGGTGATCAATGAGTGGAACAGGCTGCCACGAGAGGTGGTGAGTTCCCCTTCAATGGACGTCTTCAAACAGAGGCTGGACAGATATCTGTCTGAGATGATTTAGTGAATCCTACTTTGAGCAGGAGGTTGGACCAGATGACCCAGGAGGTCCCCTCCAACTCTACCATTCTATGATTCTATGATCTAGTGGGAAAGAGAGCCCTACACCGTGTTAAATTCTGGATTTGACAACACCAAAACCTGCCTGATCAGCAAGGATGGAGGTAGGACAACCACAACAGTCTCAAGAGACCACTTGAAATTGTGCCCAGGTCTACTGAAGACACAGGAGGAAGAAGCACCTCTTATAATACCGGAAAAATCCAAGGAAGATGTAGTTCATACTGTTCTAGGAGACTTCCCTGCGGACTGGCCTCAACTCGATGGAACAGTTATCATACCAGTGATACACTTTTGTCAGCCACCAGAAGAACCTCCATCACAAGAAGAACCTGTGAGCGCCCTGGAAGAACCTGCTCAGGAACAGGAAGGGTCCCCAGTAAGAGAAGGATCACCAGTTGAAGCAGAACCTGAGGGTCCAGTAAACAGTGCACTTGCCAGTCCTATAGAGATGTTGAGGCAGTTCTATAACTTACCCGCACGTAGACCTGATAGGTTAGCGGATAGTGCATGCATAGACACCAGCATCACCCCAGTGCTACGTAAATCCACACGAAGCACACAAGGCCAAATCCCTACCAGGTATAGGGAATAAGGTACAAAATGCCTACAGTGTAAATAGCTACCCGGAAGGGTATAGCATTGTTTGTGTGAACTGAAAAAGTTATATGTGTGCATTTAGTTACCCGTAAAGGGTATAAAGACTTGCAGGTTGAGGACTGTGAGCAGCCAAAAACTGTCCATTGTAAATAGTTGCACTTATTAAAGTGCCCCCTATTGGTTTTATATTAAGAGACCACTAAACAAAAACCCGTTTGGCGTGGCCAAAGACGTGGTCCAACACCTGGATCACTTATGCCCTGTAGCCACACCCAGGGCCTACATTGAGGGTTTTCAGACGGGTCCCTCATGCTACTCATGTTGCACCTTCACCAGTGAGATGGACACCTGGTTATGGGACTCACTGTAACTTTGATATGTGTTATTGCTATTATAATTGTAATTGTTGTTGTTACGTGGTTACAAAAAAATGCTTCAATACAGGAGTACTGAATTGTACTAGGGGGGGATGTGGCACCCTGCTACACACAGGTACCACAGGACCCAAAAGGGTGCATGGACGGACTTCTCCACAAGAGGCCCTTAGTACACACAGACACCTCCACCCTTTCACCTCATACCACCAGAGGTAGCCCTGTTAGGGATATATATACAAGAGGGTGGAGTTAGGTAGGGAGAGTGTGCTGGCACTTGAGATCAGTGAAGAGGCAGCACCTGTTGAGCTGCTGTGCTGAGGGCAAGCCAAGCAAGCCAAGCTAAAGCACATGCTGAAGCCTTTGGGCCTAGAGCGTGGCCGGAGGCAAGGAGAGGAGAGAGGAGTTAAGTGGGGCAGAGGAGCATCTTAAGCTCACCCCAGAACACAAGCCGGACACCGGGTCCGCGCCTAAAGGGTCCTCTATGCCCAGTAGGAATAACCGGTATACCAGGAGGATTCCAGACCCCTGGTCAACCTGAAGCTACAATCATCTACAGAACTAGGAACCACAAAGGCCCCAGCGTCTAGGGATAGTGGTAGCCAGAGAAAAGTTCTTACTACCAAGCAAACAGGTGAGAGAGTAAAACAGTACAGAAGCTAGGGCTAGTTCCAGGCTGGTCAGGAGCTTCAGAGAGAGAGAGAGGAAGAAACGGATCAGGAGGCCTACTACCTACTCATTGGGGAGAGTCCAGAAGTGCACCCTTCCTACTAAGTACCCTGGACCATACCTGCCGTCTACATCAGTAAAGGTACTGAAGCGAATCCCCTGTGTGCGTGCCTGTTATTCTCCCCTGACCCAGCCAGGCCACCTCTCACCTGCATCCCTTCCATCAACCCTGCCCCGGGGGCCAGCTCCACCTGTGGGGAGCAGAGACATCTCAGCTGCCATCCCATCACCCCCGGAGGTCTGCAGCAGCGCTGTTACCCATTACCAAGAACCGCAGGTGGCATCACGAGACAAAACTGTTATTCGTCCCTTCAAGTAACAAACCCCTTTTAAAGAGTGACCCCAGGGTACGGACCCCGGAGCCGACCACCGTGACATCCCACAGAAGGTCAAGGCCTGGGTACCGAGTTTCCCCCATATCCCCCTGGGCGAGTCATACCGTTGTCAGTTTCATTTCTTTGCCATATACAATACATGTCAAATTCTGGCCCATGGGTGAAATCTGGCCCACAGGGTGGTTTTATTTGGCCCGCGACACCAGAACCACCACCCTATGTAGAGCCTTCATTCTATATGGAGGACTGTGTGGGACCCATTATTCTGTATGGAAGACTATGCGGAGCCCATTATTCTGTATGGAGGACTTTGTGGGGCCCATTATACTGTATGGAGGACTATGTGGGGCCCATTATTCTGTATGGAGGACTATGCGGAGCCCATTACTCTGTATGGAGGACTTTGTGGGGACCATTATTCTGTATACTGGTTGGCCCAGGACTTTGTCCAAGTTTTTCATTTGGGCTCTCTGTGTGTTTGAGTTTGACATCCCTGGTCTATACCAATTAGATGCATATGTTATCACCATACCTAGGTGATATTTAAATTATTGTCTGTTTTAATACATATGATTAAAAGTTATGTTTTAGCTTATTTAGCCTCACATTTTGCTGATTATCGAGTTATAATATTAAGCACACCTTCCCTCTCAAACTGATGGCACTGGGGTGCCTTGTTTTAAGAGGGTGTCGGCAAGTTGCCCAAAACAATCACCCGGAAATATCCATATTTTTCCCTTTATGTCTTATTTAGCCTCACATTTTGCTGATTATCACATATTGTGAGTTGGGGAGTTGTGTGTGAATATGGGGTAACCACCAGAATCACTACCTTACATTTGCTTATTAGTTAGTATTATAACTCGGCTCAGGGGTTGTATCGAGGTTGTAAGTTATCCTATATCTATGGGGTAGAGAATAAGGTACCAGTTGGTGGAAGACCCTCCCATCCCCTGCATGATGCTCTGTATGACCCTGTCTGATTAAAGTGGACATCGAGCATGCTCAATTCTTACCCATTCATTGTTTATGACACTGCTGGAAACAGCGGAGCGCCATCTCGTCTGGACTTCCACTCCAGTCAGATCGTTCACTCATAGAGAAAAGCAAATCGACTTACACTGCCCTGATCGTGACATCGCAGGACCTATTAAGTGCCAGAGGCGACCAGGATGCTGGACGTTGGAGTGAAGACCCACTGTCATGGAGAACTAGACTGTACATGGGCAGCACAAATTGAATTGCTCATCTCATGTCATTGGGGCTGAGCTACAGTACCACACATCACTAAAGTTACGGGACTCCGGCCAGGTCACTAGTTGTCACGCAAGGTGTGGGAAAGACTAAGTGCAACACGGAGGGAAGAGGGGGAGGAAGCCCAAACACTAGGCTAAGGGGTAGTGGAGTCGCCTAGGCAGATCTAATATCACCCTGCCTACCCTACTGTCCCTATATAGGTTCCACACCTATTGCCGAGCAGGATCCTAAACCCTGTATATCACTAGAGCTTGGCCCTAGATAGGGAGGGGGAAGAGGTGAGCACTGGTCAGGCCCTACTACAAACTAAAGACAACAAGGTAGACAAACAAAAGGGATAAACTTAGCTTGAGCAGACACCAGAGGACTGCCCTCTAAGGGTACCAGAGAAGAAGACAGCCAGCACTTAGTGCTCCAAGCATGCATAAAGGTACTTGGAAGTATCACCAGCGATTCCCTGCAGCAAGCTGAGAGTTTTTAACTCCCATGCAAGGGTATGTCAATTAACAGCAGGAGGGAAGTTGCCACTGGGTCTTAAAGGAAGGAGGATTAAGAAGGCGTCTACAATGCCAAGCACAGTGACCTTCTACAGCTAAATCCAGAGCGACTGTCTATAAAACCTGACACACCCGTGACACTAGTCTCTGGCCACTGGACAGGAGGCTCGCAAATCCCTTACCTCTTGGGATCCCCAGCATGGGTTTGGATTAGCCGAGTTGGCATGATGTCATCATGGCGGCGTGACACACACATGACATCACGTCAGCCCAGGGATCTCAGAATGTTAGAAATTCACAGAGCTCCCGTCCAGCGGCCAGAGAGTACTGATCTGGCACATGGACCTAAGCAGGGTCAGACGGGAGTGACAAGGGCCCACCAGTAACAATCTCCAGGGCCCCACTTTTCAGCTACATACAAATCTAACATTATTCTTAATCACAAATGTATATAACAATGAACTGGGTAGATTGTTAGGTGAATAAGATGCTGCCTTTGACTGTACATAGTGATTCAAGTATATTGTGCCAAGTACTGCTCATATAAGAGGCTGGTGGCCTCCTCTTGCTCAGGGGCCATCTGGAGGATTCTCCTGTTCTCTTGTAGGCCAGTCCAAGCCTGGACTTAAGTGCCACGAATCAATACAGCCAACACTACACATGACCTGTAGACAGACGTAGTGCTGATTTTAAGAGACAGCAGCCCTGATTTTCTAATTCTGTACAGCTCCTTTGAAAATTTGGTTTTCTGCCATGAATTGTTCTGGAAACATCTGACTCCCTGCCATCATCAGGAGACATAGAGTTAAACTATAGGAAGACCCGTCACAGAACGCTTGACGCCTATGTCAGTTTCTCCGTCGCTCGGCCTGCAGCGAGTAGAATCTTTGCTGAAGCCATTTGCACTTAGTAAAAGGCCACAGACCTATTGATTACTAGAAGATTCAGGCTGTTGGCACAATTCAACCTTACACACCACCGCGTGTACGAAAATCCATCACACTAGATTCTCCGGGGCCGGCCGGACAAGGCTGAGAATTATGGTAGACACCTTGGTTACTTTATATCTGCAGAGCAGAGTGGAGAATCAGCGGAGAGCTGCTCAAACAACCTCTGACGAGGAGAAAATGAGCTCCTAATACTGATATCGATTGTCGTGTCTCACAAATCACGTCCAAAGCCCAGTGAAAATTCCCACAAAACATTTCCCGTAATTCACTGATTCTACTTCAATCGTTGTTTCACCGCCAGTCACCGGGGCATATTTCACATGAAATCGGCACAAAGACTTTACATTGCATTGTATAGGACAGAAAACATCCAGATTTCCAAAGACTAACCTGTTTCCAGACCTATGACCCTATTTGACCTGTATAGGATCTGTGCATGACATACTGTGTGTATATATGGTGCAAATATAGCATAAAACAATATATTATAACCTATAGTATTATTTGAGCTCTGTATGGCAGTATTTTAGCATTGTATGGCGGTATTATGTTATTCATCCTATGACAATTATCTGAGTTCTGCATGGTAGTACTATGGTAGTATACTACAGCAATTTTATTTCAACAGTGTATGGTGACATTATTCATTGTATGGCACAATTATTTTTCAGCACTATATAGTGAGACACTATACATATTGTACTGCCCTGCTCAGCGCTGTTTGGTGGTTATATTTTGGTATAATATACTATTATGCAGCACTGTATGGTTGCTTTATTTGGTCATGATGTCTCACCCAGGGGGAATATGGGAGACTCGGTACCTGGGCCTTTACCTTCTGTGGGATGTCACGGCAGTCGGCTCCCGGGCCCGTCCTCTGGGTCACTCTTTAAAAGGGGTTTTAGTGTTGTTTAACAGTTTGTTTCGTGACGCCACCTGTGGTTTCTGGTAATAGTTACCAGTGCTGCTGCAGACCTCCGGGGGTGATGGGATGGCAGCTGGGATGTTTCTGCTCCCCACAGGCGGAGCGGGCCCCCGGGGCAGAGTTGATAGATGGGAATGCAGGGCGTTGTAACGTAGGAGGGATGATGGCGCAGCGGCAATAACCGACATAGACAGTGGAGTGCAGTCGTCCGATTTTACTCACAGTTCTTTTTAGATTCCTCAGGTACACCGTACAGGTTACCGCTTCCCGCGTCGCGCTGCGTTCACCAAGCAGGCGTTCAGAAGTCCCTCCGGCAATTCGAGAGTACTTATCGGGACCCCCTTTCTATATGTTTCTTTCCTCAGCCGACTTTCCGCGCTGGGTCTCTCCCTCCTGCCCTGCGCCTCACAAACTGAGCCCCAAGATGGTGTCCTCGAATCCTTCAGGGACACCTGGAGTTCCCTGGTCCTACAAGGCTACCTTTCTTGGCTACTCGGATGCGAGTATGGCAACTGCACCATAAAAGTCAGAAGCCTCCGGTTTCCTAGCCGAGACTTGAAGTGACACGACTAGCCCAGGGACCGGTTCCCTTCTTGTGGCCTGGTCCCTCTGACATTTGACAGATTAGAGCGTACGGGTGGCTTTCTGCTCCTTCCGTACCCCTGGGACCCCTTCAGTTACCACACCCTTCCTCCTCTGCTCCCCTCCTCTTCTCTCCTCCGCTGGGCCTCATACACTAGGCCCACTCTGGAGCAGAGCTCCTGTAGAGCACCTGCTCCTCTCCTTCTTGCTTAACTTTCTCCTTCTCACTCCACAGACTCACTGACTAAGATGGCTCCCCCTTTTTATATACTCCTAACAAAATGCTCCCCTAAACTGCTTCCTCCACCCGCACCCACTACTTGGTTCCCTCTCACTCTGGTTCCCCCCACTCCAGCCAGGGACAGGGCTCAGCAGAACACAGCGCATCTTGCCCTTCCAGCTGGCCTGGAGCAGTGTAGTGTTGGATGCAGGTGTTGGGGTCCCGGGCTATACTCCTTTCCTTACCAGAGAGTGAGGCACTACCAGTTGTAGTACCCCTGTGGCGACTGAACC
This sequence comes from Phyllobates terribilis, assembly GCF_046119375.1. Classification (NCBI taxonomy): domain Eukaryota; kingdom Metazoa; phylum Chordata; class Amphibia; order Anura; family Dendrobatidae; genus Phyllobates; species Phyllobates terribilis. The sequence goes on from NW_027362765.1 coordinate 95,147,520, forward strand.
CTCAGGGGCGCCACAATGACACCATCATTTAGCAGTGTGTGATGGTATTATTTGTCTATTGTATTGCACTGTTATTCCAACACTGTATGGCAATATTCTTTGGCATTGTATGACCCTGTTATTTTAGTATTGCATGTATTATTTTGATATTGCACAGCACTGTTATTTCAGTGGTATACAGTATAATGATATTATTTGGGAATTGTGTGTGTTGTATTATCTGCTCTGTATGGTGATATAATTTAAGCATTGTATGGCACTATTATTTTATAGGGTTGACCAGATAAGTTACTACCTATTCACACCATCATTTCAACACTGTGTGGTGGATTTGTATTGCACTGTTCTTTTAGTGTATTGTGATGTTATTTGGCCATTGTATGAAACTGTTATTTAGGTACCGAATGGATGTATTTTTTGTCAATTGCTTGGCTCTATGTTTGTATAATTTGGGCACTATCTCAGCACTATTGTGGTAATGTTAAGATTTAGTATGGCACTATTATTTCAGCAATATATGATGATATTCTTATATGGCACTATATTTCAGCACTGTTTGGGGTTATTATTATCAGACATTCTATGTGCTATTTTTTTCAGCACCGTGTGATTGTACTTTTTAGCATTGAATGACACTGTTAGATCAGTGCTGCACAATGATATTAATTGGTCATTGAATAGCAGAGTTATTTCAGTACTGTATATGGTGGTAATATTATAATATAGTTTTACACCCATAATTCAGTACTAAATGTTGGTATTATTTAATGGTTAACAGCAAAAGGAGAATGAGTGTTACTCACCTATTCCAGCACAAGCCAGGAGCTTAGCCACCTTCTCCTATGGATGCGTCTGTTTGTAGTCCACGCCGGGGTTCTCACATAATCCAGTGAATTCCTTTGACATCATCACCTGAGGCCTTTTATGGCTGTCCTAAACAAAGCTCAGGTGCCTGGGTATTAAGTAGCACTATCCACAGCTGCCTGAAATTGGTCAGGAGATTTTGTCTACTTCACTTTGCTCAGCTCCAGCCAATTGTCTATTATCTTGAGTTCCATTCTACAACCAGTTATTTCCAAACTCAGTCCATAGTACTAGGTGTTGTTCACACCTACCACTCAGCAAGCTACCAACTTTTAATAACTGTTCTCAGTCCTGTTCACACTTGGCCTCTGCAATCAAGGTCACATATCTCTTCATGCATATTACCAGCTCTTGCATTTACATTGCTGCCATTACCCATTGTCCTGCTGGAATATACGAGTTTGCATTTACTTCTCTGTTACATTGACAATATTAACCACTGTCCTGCTGGACGTTACCAGACTGCATTTGCTTCTCTGTTACATTGCTGCCATTAAAAATTACCAAGCTTGATGATTTGAGACTGCATTTATTTTTCGGTTACTTCTGTGTTTAAACATTGCCCCATCGGAAGATATCAGACTGCATTCCTGTGATTAACTGCTTCCCTGTCAATAGATACCAGTTTGTTTCCTATACTGCGACTGTTCCTTTATGTGTCCACATACCTGGCTCTGCTTTGTCTTTACTACCAGCGCCTCTTGTTTGTCTGCTGTCTTGCATACCCTGCTGTCTTGTTCATTGATCCATGTGTTTTTCATGAAGACCTTCTCCACTGCACTGTCACCTCTGGTCACTGCTACTCACCCAACATACGGCTTAGAGAATCCACCTGACTAGATCATTACTGCATTCAGAGCACTGGAACAGAATGTACCAGAACAAACTTTTGCCCTGTCCTTCACCTTTCCCAAATGTGAATTTGTATGATTTCCAGCCATGAAATCAATGAAGCTTTTTCCTTGTTTATCGTTGCCAATACAAAATGTGTCATTACATCGACATCAGTCATTTCCTTACGTTGCTCATTTTTATGCTACCAATATGCAGTCACTCATTTTTACATTAATTCGTTATTTGTAAGCTTAAAAGCCTTAAAAAAAAGTGCCGTGGCGTAAAAATGTCTGCCACCGTGATGGCTCACCAGCTGTTGTACAACTCAACAGATTGCTTCTCCGCCACATCAACTATTAATGTTTACACTTGATTAATGGTGGCATCAAAATAGCTTTCCAGTAAAGTAACATTAGACTCAGAGACCTTAGTTTCATCCAAAGATGGTGGAACGTCTGATCCACACTTAATAACGACATGATCATCAACATCATACTACGCCCTGACCAATGTGCTGCGCTTTGTTGTAGGAAAAAAAAAAGTTTATGCACACCCTCTGACTTGATCATTAATGCCAGGTTATTCGCCATGGTGTTTTAATCCAAGAAGATTATATAAAATCTGCCCCGCACTAATGTGCTTTCCCCGCTGTAGTGTAAAACAGCATTTATTTAATTAACGTGACATGTTGTTAATTGAATTAACCCAGAGTTAATCAGTCCAAATGTGTTTCCACATGGAATGACACTTGCGGCTTAGCATTTCAAAATGTGGCAGAAAGTGAGACTCAGCTAACTCCTTCATTGCCAGAAGTCCCTTGCAAGCTGGTCCTACATTGCATAGTGTCCTGTGTGGTAACTTCTGTCGGTGTGCCATATCATGCTTTGTAATACAGTGTACAAAAAAATAATAGAAAATGTCTAATTAAATCTGCTATATAGTGCAATACATGAAATAACATCAATACTGCAAATATCGCTAGACTGAATAACGATACAACAATACAAGTGATGATTGCAAAAATGAAATACTATACAGTGCTTAAGTACCAGTGCCATACAATAACTAGGTAAATGCCGCCATATGGTGATTATAGTGAACCTAACAGCTGATTGGCGCTGCCCATTGTTCATTATTTTACTCTGAAACTCAGCAGTTTTCATAGAATGCATATTTTGTAAAGTCGACCTTGTTTCTCGGATGGCTAGTCCGAGGTAAGCTCCTGGTGGCTTCTCCCCACCCTGCTCTCCTAGACTTACAGGTCTCTATATACTCACACATAGGGAAAGATCTGTCAGTCTAGAGGAGCAGGGAAGGGAGAAGCCACCAGGAGCCTACCTCGGACTAGTCATCCCAGAAACATGGTCCCTGGCACATTTTTCAAAGTATATTTTCTATGAAACACCGCAGAGTTTAAGAATAGAACGATACAGTCAGGGCCGGCTGCAGGTTTTTATGGGCCCGGGCGAAAGAGTCTCAGTGGGCCCCTTTAACACATACACGATTAATGATGCACAGATACCACAGAGAAATATATATATATATATATATATATATATATATATATATATATATATATATATATATATATAGTACAATGCCAAAGATTTGACTTCTTACATTACATAGTGATATCTTTTGTAAATTCTACAATAGCTCAGAAACCGGCAAATCCTCGCAGCGCACAGTGCAGGCCGGACAGTATAGTCCTTCATACAGTATTATGGGCACCACATAGTCCTCCATACAGTATTATGGGCCCCATATATTGCTCCATACAGAATGGACCCCATAAAATGCTCCATGCAGAATACTGGTCCCCATATAACGCTCCATGCAGAATCCTGGTCCCCATATAACGCTCCATGCAGAATACTGGCCCCCATATAACGCTCCATACAGAATACTGGCCCCCTCATAACGCTCCATACAGAATACTGGCCCCCATATAACGCTCCATACAGAATACTGGCCCCTATATAACGCTCCATACAGAATACTGGCCCCCATATAATGCCCCATGCAGGCTGTGCCCCCATATAATGCCCCATGCAGGCTGTGCCCCCACAAAATTCCCCATGCTGGCTGTGCCCCCATATAATGCCTCATGCCTCTTGGGCCCCCATATAATGCCCCATGCCTCCTGGGCCCCCACATAATGCCCCATGCCTCCTGGGCCCCCATATAATGTCCCATGCAGGTGCCCTATGCCGCCTGGGCCCCCATATAATGCCCCATGCCTCCATATATATAAAAAAATAAAATACTCACCTCACCTGCTGCCACTGCTCTGCTCTGGACTCCTCAGCCACGCCACCGTCTTCCCGCTCTGCACTATGACTGCTCAGGAGAGGGCACGCTGGAAAGACATCATCGCGCCCTCTGACCTGAGACGTCACAGTGCAGCAGAAGCAGAAGACACTGGACCTGCTGCGGAGGCACGAGGAGTGGTAAGTATTGTGCCGGGGCCCTGAGCAAGCGGGGGGTGCGGGCGCTGGCACTGCTCTCCTCTGCTCACGGGGCCCCATAGCGCGCCGGGGTGCCCGACGGCAAGTGGGCCGCCCTGTCTGCTCAGGGCCCCGGCACTTCCCTGGGTGCTGGCGCCAGGCCTGGATACAGATCCATACTGCCCCAGGTTCAGGCAGCATGAATCAGTTGTCAGGTTCACTTTAAATAATACCAACATACCTTTTTTTTAGAAAAAGAAGGCTGACATATGTTAATGACCCATACCATATAATTAGAGGAGAGAGGGGTACAGAATGCTTACGGAGGCCAATGTATGTACATTTACAGTACAGACCAAAAGTTTGGACACACCTTCTCATTTAAAGATTTTTCTGTATTTTCTTGACTATGAAAATTGTACAGTACATTCACACTGAAGGCATCAAAACTATGAATTAACACATGTGGAATTATATACTTAACAAAAAAGTGTGAAACAACTGAAAATATGTCTTATATTCTAGGTTCTTCAAAGTAGCCACTTTTGCTTTGATGACTGCTTTGCACACTCTTGGCATTCTCTTGATGAGCTTCAAGAGGTAGTCACCGGAAATGGTTTTCACTTCACAGGTGTGTCCTGTCAGGTTTCATAAGTGGGATTTCTTGCCTTATAAATGGGGTTGGGACCATCAGTTGTGTTGTGAAGAAGTCTGGTGGATACACAGCTGATAGTCCTACTTAATAGACTGTTAGAATTTGTATTATGGCAAGAAAAAAGCAGCTAAGTAAAGAAAAACGAGTGGCCATCATTACTTTAAGAAATGAAGGTCAGTCAGTGCGAAAAATTGGGAAAAATTTGAAGTGTCCCCAAGTGCAGTTGCAAAAACCATCAAGCGCTACAAAGAAACTGGCTCACATGAGGACCACCCCAGGAAAGGAAGACCAAGAGTCACCTCTGCTTCTGAGGATAAGTTTATCTGAGACACCAGCCTCAGAAATCGCAGGTTAACAGCAGCTCAGATTAGAGACCAGGTCAATGCCACACAGAGTTCTAGCAGCAGACACATCTCTACAACAACTGTTAAGAGAAGACTTTGTGCAGCAGGCCTTCATGGTAAAATAGCTGCTAGGAAACCACTGCTAAGGACAGGCAACAAGCAGAAGAGACTTGTTTGGGCTAAAGAACACAAGGAATGGACATTAGACCAGTGGAAATCTGTGCTTTGGTCTGATGAGTCCAAATTTGAGATCTTTGGTTCCAACCACCGTGTCTTTGTGCGACGCAGAAAAGGTGAACGGATGGACTCTACATGCCTGGTTCCCACCGTGAAGCATGGAGGAGGAGGTGTGATGGTGTGGGGGTGCTTTGCTGGTGACACTGTTGGGGATTTATTCAAAATTGAAGGCATACTGAACCAGCATGGCTACCACAGCATCTTGCAGCAGCATGCTATTCCATCCGGTTTGCGTTTAGTTGGACCATCATTTATTTTTCAACAGGACAATGACCCCAAACACACCTCCAGGCTGTGTAAGGGCTATTTGACCAAGAAGGAGAGTGATGGGGTGCTACGTCAGATGACCTGGCCTCCACAGTCACCAGACCTGAACCCAATCGAGATGGTTTGGGGTGAGCTGGACCGCAGAGTGAAGGCAAAAGGGCCAACAAGTGCTAAGCATCTCTGGGAACTCCTTCAAGATTGTTGGAAGACCATTTCCGGTGACTACCTCTTGAAGCTCATCAAGAGAATGCCAAGAGTGTGCAAAGCAGTCATCAAAGCAAAAGGTGGCTACTTTGAAGAACCTAGAATATAAGACATATTTTCAGTTGTTTCACACTTTTTTGTTAAGTATATAATTCCACATGTGTTAATTCATAGTTTTGATGCCTTCAGTGTGAATGTACAATTTTCATAGTTATGAAAATACAGAAAAATCTTTAAATGAGAAGGTGTATCCAAACTTTTGGTCTGTACTGTATCTGAACTGAAGGGCACTGTGTTGTGAACCAGGTTTGGCCCTTATTTACTATAAAATACAAGAGAGAAAAAATGAGCTTATACCCTACAGCAAGTAAATGGGTAAATGGTAATAGTATTTGTTAATAACAGGGTAATTAGTTAATGCCATTTTGATCAAAAAGGCATAAAAGCCATCCCACCGCGACAAGGTGTACCCATCTAAAAGGACCGTCCTAATCTGTCTCTAGTATTAACACATCAAAATTTCCTCAGGCATCTCCTAAATGACGAAACGCGTTGCAATAAATTGGAAGCTTTTTATACCTGCCGTCTGGATTAATCTTTGTCAGCAACAGCGCTCGGGATCCACCACACTCCTCTTCTTTATTTGTTATGTCTTCTCTCCATTTGGTGTGAGTACAGCGGCTGGAGCAGCAGCCATGATTGGATTATACATCACTCTACACGTAGTTGTGCCGTGCACAACCCTCCAGCTCACCCTCACTTATTGCCCACAGTGTTACACAGAGAGATAAAAAACAAGAGGTGCTCCCTAAGCTTGGACCAGCGGCATGGTTGTGCCACTGGCCCCGAACTGTGTGCGCTCCCATTCTGCGAGCAGAGACTGCTTTGTCTTTGTGGTATCGGAGGAGCGCCTGGATACAGCAGTGCTTACAAAATCTTCAGCAAACAGCTGGTAAATGCTTTGCTTCTAGCCAAGGAGACCAACCACCTCTGATAAATTGCAGAGGTGACCGGTAGGTAACAAGCAGTAAATAATAGAATTAAAAATCCTTCTGTTATTGAGAACGGAGAGGATTTTTATTAAGAGGCAAATTGCAAACTTACTTGTTTTTCCAAGCACTTTACAATTTAAGACGTTGAGACGACCCTTTTAAAAGGTATATTTCATTTTGAGTGAAGCTTTATAGCTGCCATGTAATGGTAACTGGGTAGCAGATGGGGGCCAACCTCCAATTTGCCAAAGACCCTGAAGCAATTTTAGCTGTACTGACCCAAATCACAAGATTCACCAGTCCATAGAACACAATGAGAGGACTGATTCTCCAATGATTCCACTAATCTCAAGCCAAGCAAAAACCATTTGTGGCGCCCCTGAGGGTTCAGTCGCCACAGAGGTACTGCATCTCACCCAGAGGTGTGGTATCTCACTCTCAGGTAAGGATGGAGTGCTGCCCTGGACCCTAACACCTGCATCCAACACGTCCACTTCAGTAGGGCAGGGCGAGATTGCTCCTAAGGGAGAGCACAGTCCCTGGTCCCTGGCTGGAGTAGAGGGGAACCAAGTGAGGGGGAACCATGTAGTGGGTGTGGGTGGAGGATGTAGTTCAGGGGAGCACATGAAAGGAAGTGATATAAAAGAGGGAACCATCTTGGGAAGTGAGTTCAGTCAGGACAGTCAGAGGAGGAGAGTGAGGGGAGCAGGGGCTCTGCACGAGCTCTGCTCCAGAGCGGGCCTAGTGAGAGGCCCAGGAGAAGGAGAGAGAGAAGAGAGGAGAGGAGCAGGAAAGAAGGCTCCAGGAGGAACGGTTGGATCCTAGGGGTATGGGCAGTGCTGGAGGCCACCCGTATGCCCGAATCTGCAGGAACGTGGAGGGATCAGGCCGCAGAGAGGGGACCGGCCCCTAAACTAGTGGAGAACTACAAGGCTCAGCTAGAAACAGGAGGCTGCTGTACTTTTAGGGTGCAGTTGCCACAGCCACAATTACATCGCCGAAAAGGTGGCCACAGAGGGTCCAGGGGACTGCAGGTCGCCTGACAAGATCCGAGGCTACCGGCTTGGGACACTGATTGTGAGGCGCAGGGCAGGAGGGTGACTGAGAAAGGCACACAGAAAGGGGTCCCGTTAAGCGCTCTTGAATTACCTGAGGGATTACTTAACCCCTGCTTGGTGAACGCAGTGCAACGTGGGAGGCTGTAATCTGTACAGTGCAACCTGAGGAACTTAACAACTGTGAGTAAACTCTGAAGACTGCACCCCACTATCTCTGTGAATTACTGCTGCGCCATCACCCCCTGCACTACACTGCACTACAACGCCCAGCAACACCTACAACATCTACACTGCCCTGGAGCTAAGCTCAACCTGTGGAGAGCTAAACCAATCTGCTGCATCAACAACAGCTCCAGAGGTTCTGCACTGCAGCGGCGGCTCCACATAGCCGCATACCACAGGTGGCGTCACAAACTTTATATATAAACTATAAATCCCCTGTAAATAAGTCCCCTTTTGAATGACCGCCCTGGGTCACGGACCGGGTCACCGCCACTGTAACATCTCCCCTAGCAACGACCGGCCCGGCACCGAGTACCCCACGGCCCAGGGGGCGCGTCATACTTGGCGTCACGAACAGGATATGAACCCACCCGTTATCACCGGGTATTGTGCGCTAGAGACTGTGTTCTATACTGAATGTGGCGCCCGCCCCAGAAGAACGGGCGCCATTATGTGCGTTACCAAGGACAACATAGAACCTCCCATCATGGGCCGGGTCCCAGAATGGCGCCAAAAGTGGAGCACGCCTCAAACAGCAGTAGCCATGTATGTAGATGTGTCCATCAAGGTGGGGAAGCTGCCCCCAGGTGTGGCTGACAGCAAGGAGCCATGGGACCGCCCCAGAAAGGGGAGAGGAAAAAAGAAGAAAACTGGGAGACAGGGTGTGGTCTCCAAGAGTCTAGACAGACCGCACCCGGCAGGCAAGATGGAGGGAGGTGAGCCTGGAACTCCAGCCTGCGGCCTGCAGCAGATCGAGACACCTCTTACCCTGGAGGAGGTGGTCTACAAGCTATCCCTGGAGGATGCGGAGTTCCTCCACGCCGAGATGTGTGAGCTAAGTCGGCGGGTGGGAGAGGCCCAGCAAGCAGCCATCGCAGGCTGGAAGAAGGAGGTGCTGGAGAAGATGAGGACCAGACGGCAGCAAATACCGGATTCCACTGGCAGCGCCCCAGCCCCGGCGGAGCCTAGCCAGGACCAGAAGGCAGAGAGCAGCACAGGAGCGGCCGCGGGAGCAGGTAAGAAGAGTTTCCCTGTCCCGGGCGCAGACAGCGCTGACCTGCTCCTGGGCCCCCTGGCGGAGCCTGCATACCCGGGCGAGCACGCCCCAGACTTGCTCCAAGGCCCAGAGTCTCCTACACCGGGCGCCTGCTACGCTGACCAGCTCCTCGATCCCCTGGCGGAATCTCCATAACCGGGTGCCTGCTCCGCTGACCTGCTACTGGGCCCCCTACTAGAGCCACCTGCTCCCTCACCTTAGTAGGTATATGGAGGCCCCACTTACGACTGGTCCGCCAGGAATGAAGACCAGCAGGGACTCCCTCTGACGCCCACACCTGCACCCCCAGTTACCCGCAAAGAGGGAGAGGAGTTCCGGTGGGACAACCGGGAAGGGGATCTCATAGGGTTCCCGTGGGAGACGCAGACCCAGGCCCTTCGAAGGGAAGAGCACTGCAGGAGGGAGCTCCTGCAGTTGGAGAAGGAGCGTCATGACCGACAATTGCGGTGGGAACAGATGGAGGCCCGAAACATGACGGCCAAGGTCCCGGCCCGCCAGGCAAGACCCACTACACCCAGTCCCCATCTGGAGGGGATAATCGTGAAGTTCGACCTGGACGCCGGGTGGGGCTTCATTAGAGAGCTGCAGACAGATCGGGACGTTTTCGTCAACCGGCGGGATGTAGAACCCCACCTCCAACAGGGGCATCCCGACCTAGACCTATACCCAGGCGACTATGTCACCTTTACCCGCCACAAGGGCAAGCGCGGGTGGTATGCCCTCCAGGTGTACCGAGTGGCAAAGAAGAGAGACATGCCCCCGCAGTACAAGGCTGAAGACCCGGTTGGGTCAGCCAGCAGGAATCAGGAGTTTCCTCAGAGGGAGCCCCATTGTTGAACTGTCTAATCTACAGAAAGTTTGTGTTCATTTAGTTACCCGATAAGGGTATAAAGACATTGAGGTAGAGGACGGTGGTCTCCCTAAAAACTTTTACTTGTATATAATTGCACTTCTTAAAGTGCCCCTTATTGGTTTTATGCAATGAATGACCTCAGAACAAAAACCCGTTTGGCGTGGCCAAAGACGTGGTCCAACACCTGGATCACCTATGCCCTGCAGCCACGCCCAGGGCCTATGTGGTGCCCCTGAGGGTTCAGTCACCACAGAGGTACTGCACCTCACCCAGAGGTGTGGTATCTCCTTCTCTCAGGTAAGGATGGAGTACTGCCCGGGACCCGAACACCTGCACTTAACATTACACTACTCCAGGCCGGCTGGAAGGGCATTGTGCACTTCTATTGCTGCCCCGTCCCTGGCTGGAGTGGGGGGAACCAAGTAGTGGGTGTGGGTGGAGGATGCAGAACAGGGGAGCACTTGAAGATATATATATATAAAGGGAAGCCATCTTTGAGGAGTGGTCAGTCAGTCAGTCAGTAAGAGAGGAGAAGAAGTGAAAGGAGCAGAGGCTCTTCAGGAGCTCTGCTCGGGAGGCGGGCTCGGCCTGTCATGCCCAGGGCTAAGAGAGGAGTTGGAGCAAGGGAGGAAGGCTCCAGTAACAGAAGGGATCCCAGGGGGTACAGTGAGTGCAGGACGGCACCCGTTCGCCCGAATCTGCCAGGCGTCAGAGGGATCAGGCGGCAAGAAGGGAACCGGTCCCTGGACTAGCCAAGTTACTTTAGGTCTCAGCTAGAAAACCGGAGGCTTCTGCACTTTCAAGGTGCAGTTGCCACATTCGCACCTAAGCCGCCGAGAAGGGCACCAAGCCAGGTCCGGGAACTTCAAGTTGCCCAGAGGGATCTCAAGGTACCCGATCGGGACTTTGTGTGGCGGGGCGCAGGGCAGGAGGGAGAGACCCTGCGCGGGAAGACGGCTAAGAAAGGAACATACAGAGAGGGGTCCCGTTAAGTGCTCTTGAGAAGCTTAAGGGAGTGCTGAACCCCTGCCTGGTAAACGCAGCGCGACGTGGGAGACTGTCAGCTGTATAGTGCTACCTGGGGAACCTAAATAACTGTGAGTAAACTCGGATGACTGCACCTCACTGCTTCTGTCAGTTATTTCTACCACGCTATCGCGCCTGCACTACAACACCCAGCATCACCACCTGCCCCTACACTGCCCTGGAGCTGTGCTCTGCCTGTGGAGAGCCACACCAACTCAGCTGCCCTAACATCTGCCCCAGAGGTCTACAGCTGCACAGGGACCCATTACCGGGAACCACAGGTGGCGTCACGAGACAAAACTGTTATTCATCCCTTCAAGTAACAAACCCCTTTTTAAAAGTGACCCCAGGGTATGGGCCCGGGAGCCGACCGCCGTGACATCCCGAGAAGTAAAAGGCCCGGGTACCGAGTCCCCCATATTCCCTCCTGGGCGAGTCACCTACGTTGAGGGTTTTCGGACGGGTCCCTCATGCTCATGTTTGCTAGCTTGCACCTTGTTGAAGAGAATGGACACAGTCTTCCAACAAATTCAATGGCTGGTGATTGGGCCATATTGTGTGCCATGTTTGATGTGCCCCCTGGGCCGTGGGGTACTCGGTGCCGGGCCGGTCGTTGCTAGGGGAGATGTAACAGTGGCGGTGACCCGGTCCATGACCTAGGGCAGTCAATAAAAGGAGAATATTTACAGGGGATTTATAGTTTTTATATAAAGTTTGTGACGCCACCTGTGGTATGCGGCTAAAGGGAGCCGCTGCTGCGGAGCAGGTCCTCTGGAGTTGGTGTGAATGCAGCAGAGTTGGTTTAGCTCTCCACAGGTAGAGCTTAGCTCCAGGGCAGTGTAGATGTTAAAGATTGGAATAAAAGGCTAAAAGGATACAACTTATTTGCAAGAAACAGACTTGATAAACGAGGAGGAGGTGTTGCATTGTATGTTAGAAAAGCGTATATCTGCACAGAGATTGAAGCTTCAGAGACTGGGAGTTCTGTGGAAACTGTTTGGGTAAGAATACAAGGAGAGAACAACGGAAAGGACACCATTGTAGGCATTTACTACAGGCCACCTGGGCAAGCTGAAGATATGGATGAACTCTTTATGTATCAAATGACCAAGTTCTCCAAAAAATATGACGTAGTGGTCATGGGAGATTTCAACTATCCAGACATTTGTTGGGAATCTCTCTCAAGTAAAACTAACAGGTCAAGCAAATTCTTATCCTCTCTTGCTGACAACTTTATCTTCCAAAAGGTAGGGGAGAAAACAAGGGGATCTGCTACTTTGGATCTAATCCTTATAAACAGGGAGGAAATGGTTGAGGAGGTAAAGGTGGCTGGGACCCTAGGAGGCAGCGATCATGCTATTATAGAATTTTGGATAACTAGAGGAGGAAGACATGTGAAGACTCAAACTTCAAGGTTAGATTTTAGAAAGACAGATTTTAAGAGACTCAGAAAGAGAATAGGAGGGATCCAATGGCTGGATGTCCTTAAGGACAAAAATGTCCAGGAAGGATGGGAAATTTTTAAAAATGAGATTCTCAAAGCACAATCGTTAACAATCCCGAAAAGTAGGAAGAATGGGAAGCATTTAAGGAAACCAGGATGGATGAATACAGAACTTAAACACATGCTAAAAAGAAAGAAAGAAATGTTTATTAAATGGAAAGAGGGAGGCATATCTAAAGAAGATTATAATGCAGTCTGCAGATCCTGTAGGGCACGTATCAGGTTAGCTAAAGCTGACAATGAATTAAGGCTTGCAAGAGATGTCAAAAGCAATAAAAAAGGATTTTGGGGGTATGTCAAAAGTAAAAGAAAAGTCAAAGATGCTATAGGATTTTTACAGGATGAAAATGGAGAAATGGTAAGAGAGGATGTTGAGAAGGCCGAACTTTTTAATTCCTATTTTGCATCTGTTTTCTCTCAGAAAGAAAATGTAACATCAACTGATCTTCACTGTCCTTTTAACAGAATAGAGGAATCCAAGTTATCTGTAAACCGAAAGATTGTGAGGGAATATTTAGCTAACATAAATGAGTTCAAGTCTCCAGGTCCAGATGAATTACACCCCAGAGTACTGAAGGAGATCATAGAAGAAATTTTAGAACCACTCTCCATAATCTTTGAAAATTCTTGGAGAACAGGAGAAGTCCCAGAAGACTGGAGAAGAGCAAATGTTGTTCCTATCTTCAAAAAGGGGAAGAAGGTGGACCCAGGGAACTATAGGCCGGTGAGTCTGACTTCTATACCAGGAAAGATCTTTGAACAAATTATTAAACAACATGTATGTAAGTACATGGATAAGAATGAAGTGATTAACCAGAGTCAGCATGGGTTTGTAACTAACAAGTCATGTCAGACTAACTTAATTTCCTTCTATGACAGAATCACTGACTGAGTGGATCAGGGAAATGCTGTAGATATAGTATATCTTGACTTCAGCAAAGCATTTGACAAAGTATCTCACACCATCCTTATTGAAAAAATGACCAAGTATGCAATGGACCAGGCAACTGTTAGGTGGATTCATAACTGGCTTAGTGATCGGACTCAAAGGGTGGTTGTAAATGGCTTCACATCCAGCTGGATGAATGTCTCAAGTGGGGTACCACAGGGCTCCGTCCTGGGACCTGTATTGTTCAACATCTTTATCAATGATTTAGATGAAGGAATTGAGGGTAAGCTGATTAAATTTGCTGATGACACAAAGCTAGGAGGGATAGCTAATACTAGAGAAGAGAGAGAGAGGATTCAAAAAGACCTAAATAAACTGGAGCAGTGGGCAGCAACCAACAGAATGGTTTTTAACAGGGAAAAATGCAAAGTACTACATCTGGGCAATAAAAATGAAAAAAGCATATACAGAATGGGAGGAATAGAGCTAAGCAACAGTACATGTGAAAAAGACTTAGGTATACTAATAGATCATAGACTGAACATGAGTCAACAGTGTGATGCAGCAGCAAAAAAGGCAAATACAATTCTGGGATGTATTAACAGAAGCATACAGTCTAGATCACGTGAAGTCATTATCGGTCTTTACTCCTCTTTGGTCAGACCTCATCTGGAATACTGTGTACAGTTTTGGGCACCACATTTTAAAAAAGACATAGACAAACTGGAGCAAGTTCAGAGAAGAGCGACCAGAATGGTGACTGGTCTGCAAACCATGTCCTATGAGGAACGGTTGCAGGATTTGGGAATGTTTAGCTTGCAAAAAAGAAGACTGAGAGGAGACTTAATAGCTGTCTACAAATATGTCAAGGGCTGTCACATTGTAGAAGGATCATCTTTATTCTCATTTGCACAAGGAAAGACTAGAAGCAATGGGATGAAACTAAATGGGAGGAGACACAGATTAGATATTAGAAAAAACTTTTTGACAGTTAGGGTGATTAATGAGTGGAACAGGCTGCCACGAGAGGTGGTGAGTTCCCCTTCAATGGACGTCTTCAAACAGAGGCTGGACAGACATCTGTCTGAGATGATTTAGCGAATCCTGCTTTGAGCAGGGGGTTGGACCAGATGACCCAGGAGGTCCCTTCCAACTCTACCATTCTATGATTCTATGATTCTATGATTCTATGTTGCTGTTATGGTGTAGTGCAGAGGATGGCGCAGATAATGATCACAGAGACAGTAAGGTGCAGTCCTCAGGGTTTACTCACGGTTTCTTAGACTTCCAGTTACCAGTACTAGAGTAACTTCCTACGGCATCCTGTGCTTACTCAGGGAGGGGTTCAGCAAACTCCCAGGTCTCTCCGGAGTACGTAACAGGACCCCCTTCTATGTGTTCCTTCTGGCCGTCTCCCTGCACCTCACACCTAGTGTCCCAATCCAGTGACCGCGGACCTTGCCGGGCGACGTCTTCTCTGTCCCCTGGGTCCTCTATGGCCACCTTCTTGGTGAGACAGATGTGGCTTGTGGCTGCAGTACCTGAAATACTGCAGCCTCCGGTTTCCTAGTTGAGGCTTAAGAACTCTGCTAGTTTAGGGACCGGTCCCCTCTGTGCGACCTGACCCCTCCACCTCCTGGTAGATTCGGGCATACGGGTGGCCTCCAGCACTACCCGTACCCCTGGGGTCCCTTTCACATTCCTGGAGCCTTTCCTGCTCCTCTCTCTCTCTCTCTCTCTCTCTCCAGTCTGGGCCTCTCTGCTAGGCCCTCCTCCTGAGCAGAGCTCCTACTCCCTCCACTTCTCCTCTCAGACTGTCTGACTGGAACCCCTCTAGAATGTTCCACCCTCTCTTTTATATCACTTCTTTCAATGCTCCCCTGATTTACTTCCTCCACCCACACCCACTACATGGTTCCCCCTACTTTGGTTCCCCCACTCCAGTCAGGGACAGGGTTCAGCAGAGAAGCGACGCATCTTGCCCCTCCCGCTGGTCTGGAGTAGTGTAGTGTTGGATGTAGGTGTTAGAGTCCCGGGCAGTACTCCTTCATTACCTGAGAGTGAGATACCACACCTCTGGGTGAGATGCAGTACCTCTGTGGTGACTGAACCCTCAGGGGCACCACATGTTCATCAGGGCGGCTAGTTTGTGAAAGGTAGAGGTTATTCACTACCAGGTCCAGACACACCTTGTTAGGTCGAAGGACAAGTATTGATTGAGCTTGGCACAGTCGGAATCTATGGCCCACAGTAGGACCACTCCTTCTGTTGGCTTCACTCGATATGGACTTCTACTCCAGCTGTCTCATTACATTCAGATTTTTCACCCTTTTAACATTTTTAATGATTCAACAACAGGACTACAAAAGACCAGGGTAGATGAATTGTCATTTTTGAGGCATTACTGGATGCAACGAGGAGCGGCTTACATGTTTAACCTAGTCCCATTCCTCTAGGGATACTAGGCCAGGAAAATAAAGACATCAAGCCTTGAATGCCCTGACCACCAGGCATTTTGCCATTCACCTCATTAACACAGCAAACCATAAAGGATATTGAAATTGACCTCTTAATTACCTTTCACCAAGTATCCCTACAACACCCTTTTTACTGCTCTAGACAAACAGGAATATATACAGTACAGACCAAAAGTTTGGAAACACCTTCTCATTTAAAGATTTTTCTTTATTTTCATGACTTTGAAAATTGTACATTCACACTGAAGGCATCAAAACTATGAATTAACACATGTGGAATTATATACTTAACAAAAAAGTGTGAAACAACTGAAAATATGTCTTATATTCCAGGTTCTTCAAAGTAGCCACCTTTTGCTTTGATGACTGCTTTGCACACTCTTGGAATTCTCTTGATGAGCTTCAAGAGGTAGTCCACATGTGTTAATTCATAGTTTTGATGCCTTCAGTGTGAATGTACAACTTTCATAGTCATGAAAATACAGAAAAATCTTTAAATGAGAAGGTGTGTCCAAACTTTTGGTCTGTACTGTATATATACACACATTAGCGCCCTGCCGGGTGTTTTGGCATGACCTCTTTAATACACTAGACCACCAAGAATATTAACTATCTTCTACTAGGAATCCCGATATTACCTCTTCAGTCCTCTGTATCAGAGAGACAGAAATTAACCCTTTAAGGCTCAGGCCACCAGGTATTTAGGTATTGATCTCTTTGATGCACTAGTAAAAATGCTCACATTGATTCTTTCCAACAGTGAATCTTATTACATTATCCATTCACTAGTCCACCAGGGATACAGATATCCTGTAAACCCTTCTCTAGTCTGGCCACCAATTATTTTGGCACTGACATCTTCAAAAGACTAAAGATATTAAAATTGATGGCTTACTTACCTTTTTACCCCTTCGCTCCGTCAAACCACCAGGGATACAAATATTAACTCTTTAATGCTCTCAACACCAAGTATTTTGGCATTAAACTTCTCAATACATTAGACCACTGAGGAAATTGATCTTTTAACTTCCTTCTACTAAGTATCCCTACAACAATCCCTTTTTACTGCTCTATGCAACCAGCTATACATGTGCATCTCACTAAATTAGAATATCATCAAAAAGTTAATTTATTCCAGTTCTTCAATACAAAAAGTAAAACTCACATATTAAATAGAGTCATTACAAACAGAGTGATCTATTTCAAGTGTTTATTTCTGTTAATGTTGATGATTATGGCTTACAGCCAATGAAAACACAAGAGTCATTATCTCAGTAAATTAGAATAATTAACAAAAAACACCTGCAAAGGCTTCCTAAGCGTTTAAAAAGGTCCCTTAATCTATTTCAGTAGGCTCCACAATCATGGGGAAGACTGCTGACTTGACAGATGTCCAGAAGGCAGTCATTGACACACTCCACAAGGTCCCAGAGTTCCAATTTTCATTGGGAAATCAAGGTCCCAGAGTCTGGAGGAAGAGTGGAGAGGCACACAATCCAAACTGCTTGAGGTCTAGTGTAAAGTTTCTACAATCAGTGATGGTTTGGCGAGCCATGTCATCTGCTGGTGTAGGTCCACAGTGTTTTATCAAGACCAAAGGCAGAGCAGCCGTCTGCCAGGAAATTTTAGAGCACTTCATGCTTCCCTCTGCCAACAAGCTTTTTGGAGATGGAAATTTCATTCTCCAGCAGGACTTGGCACCTGTCCACACTGCCAAAAGTACCAATACCTGGTTTAAAAACAACAGTATCACTGTGCTTGATTGGCCAGCAAACTCACCTGACCTTAACCCCATAAAGAATCTATGGGGTATTCAAGAGGAAGATGAGAGACACCAGGCCCAACAATGCAGACGAGCTGAAGGCTGCTATCAAAGCAACCTGGGCTTCCATAACACCTCAGCAGTGCCGCAGGCTGATCGCCTCCATGCCACACCGCATTGATGCAGTAATTGATGCAAAAGGAGCCCCAACCAAGTATTGAGTGCATTTACTGAACATACATTTCAGTAGGACAACATTTCAGATTTCAAAAACATTTTTCAAGCTGTTGTTATAAAATATTCTAATTTACTGAGATAATGGCTTTTGTGTTTTCATTGTCTGTAAGCTATAATCATTATTATTATTTATTATTATGGCGCCATTTATTCCATAGCGCTTTACATGTGAAAAAGGGGGTATACATAGCAAAAACAATTATAAAAATCTTGAACAAAAATGCAACGGCAAACTGGTACAGGAGGAGAGAGGACCCTGCCTGCTAGGGCTCACAATCTACAGGTCATGAGTGAGGATACAGTAGGTGAGGGTACAGCTAGTTATGCAGCGGTATGGTGGAGCAGTGGTTACTGCAGGTTGTAGGCTTGTCGGAAGAGGCGGGTCTTTAGGTTCCATTTGAAGATTTCCACGGTAGGCGTGAGTCTCATGCTTTGGGGTAGAGAGTTCCAGAGTAGGGGGGATGCACGGAGGAAATCTTGTATGCGATTGTGGGAAGCGGAGATAAGAGGGGAGTAGAGAAAGAGATCTTGTGAGGATCGTAGGCTGCGTGTAGGTAAGTACCAGGAGACTAGGTCACAGATGTATGGAGGAGACAGGTTGTGAATGGCTTTGTATGCCATGGTTAGGGTTTTGAACTGGAGTCTCTGGGCACTGGGGAGCCAGTGAAGTGTTTGTCAAAGAGGAGAGGCTAGGGAATAGTGGGGGGACAGGTGGATTAGTCGGGCAGCAGAGTTTAGGATAGATTGGAGGGGCGCGAAAGTGTTAGAGGGGAGGCCACAGAGCAGGTTGCAGTAATTGAGGTGGGAGATGATGAGGGCATGCATTGGCGTTTTTGCAGATTCGTGGTTGAGGAATGTGTTGATCCGGGAGATATTTTTGAGTTGCAGTCGGCAGGTAGTGGAAAGGGCTTGGATATGTGGTTTGAAGGAGAGGTTGGAGTCCAGGGTTACCCCAAGGCAGCGAGCTTGTGGGACTGGGGAAAGTGGACAGCCATTGATTTTGATGGATAGTTCAGATGTGGGGGCTGAGTGAGATGGGGGAAAGATAATGAATTTGATTTATCCATGTTAAGTTTTAGAAATCTAGCACAGAAGAAGGATGAGATAGCGGACAGACATTGGGGGATTCTAGTTAGTAAGTGGTGATATCAGGTCCAGAGAGGTAAATCTGTGTGTCGTCAGCATAGAGATGATACTGAAAGCCGTGGGACTCTATGAGCTGTCCCAGGCCGAAGGTGTAGATGGAGAAGAGCAGGGGTCCTAGGACTGAACCTTGGGGGACACCGACAGATAGGGGGCGAGATAAGGAGGTGGTGTGTGAGTGAGAAACATCATCAACATTAACAGAAATAAACACTTGAAATAGATCACTCTGATTGTAATGACTGTTTGTATATTATTATACATATGAGTTTCACTTTTTGTATTGAAGAACTGAAATAAATTAACTTTTTGATGATATTCTAATTTTGTGAGATGCACCTGTATGTTTATACAGTGGTGGCCAAAAGTATTGGCATCCCTGCAATTCTGTCAGATAATACTCAGTTTCTTACTGAAAATGATTGCAATCACAAATTCTTTGGTATTATTCTCTTCATTTAATTTGCTTGCAAGGAAAAAACACAAAAGAGAATGAAGCAAAAATCAAATCATTGATCATTTCACACAAAACTCCAAAAAAGGGCCAGACAAAAGTATTGGCACCCTCAGCCTAATACTTGGTTGCACAACCTTTAGCCAAAATAACTGCGAACAACCGCTTCCGGTAACCATCAATGAGTTTCTTACAATGCTCTGCTGGAATTGTAGACCATTCTTCTTTGGCAAACTGCTCCAGGTCCCTGATATTTGAAGGGTGCCTTCTCCAAACTGCCATTTTGAGATCTCTCCACAGGTGTTCTATGGGATTCAGGTCTGGACTCATTGCTGGCCACCTTAGAAGTCTCCAGTGCTTTCTCTCAAACCATTTTATAGTGCTTTTGGAAGTGTGTTTTGGGTCCTTGTCCTGCTGGAAGACCCATGACCTCTGAGGGAGACCCAGCTTTCTCACACTGGGCCCTACATTATGCTGCAAAATTTGTTGGTAGTCTTCAGACTTCATAATGCCATGCACACGGTCAAGCAGTCCAGTGCCAGAGGCAGCAAAGCAACCCCAAAACATCAGGGAACCTCCGCCATGTTTGACTATAGGGACCGTGTTCTTTTCTTTAAATGTCTCTTTTTTTTCCTGTACACTCTATGTTGATGCTTTTTCCCAAAAAGCTCTACTTTTGTCTCATCTGACCAGAGAACATTCTTCCAAAACGTTTTAGACTTTCTCAGGTAAGTTTTGGCAAACTCCAGCCTGGCTTTTTTATGTCTCGGGGTAAGAAGTGGGGTCTTCCTGGGTATCCTACCATACAGTCCCTTTTCATTCAGACATCGACGGATAGTACGGGTTGACACTGTTGTACCCTCGGACTGCAGGGCAGCTTGAACTTGTTTGGATGTTAGTCGAGGTTCTTTATCCACCATCCGCACAATCTTGCGTTGAAATCTCTTGTCAATTTTTCTTTTCCGTCCACATCTAGGGAGGTTAGCCACAGTGCCATGGGCTTTAAACTTCTTGATGACATTGCGCACGGAAGACACAGGGACATTCAGGTCTTTGGAGATGGACTTGTAGCCTTGAAATTGCTCATGCTTCCTCACAATTTGGTTTCTCAAGTCCTCAGACAGTTCTTTGGTCTTCTTTCTTTTCTCCATGCTCAATGTGGTACACACAAGGACACAGGACAGAGGTTGAGTCAACTTTAATCCATGTTAACTGGCTGCAAGTGTGATTTAGTTATTGCCAACACCTGTTAGGTGCCACAGGTAAGCTACAGGTGCTGTTAATTACACGAATTAGAGAAGCATCACATGATTTTTCAAACAGTGCCAATACTTTTGTCCACCCCTTTTTTCAGGTTTGGTGTGGAATTATATCCAATTTGGCTTTAGGACAATTCTTTTTGTGTTTTTTTTATTGGAGACAAATTAAATGAAGATAATAATATGAAAGAATTTGTGATTGCAATCATTTCCAGGAAGAAACTGAGTATTATCTGACAGAATTGCAGGGGTGCCAATACTTTTGGCCACCACTGTATTAAGCCCTTACTGCTTTGGCCGCCAGTTATTTTGGCATGACCTCTTTAATACACTAGACCACCAGGGATATTAAAACTGCCTAAATTAAATTTCACTTGGAATCCCTACTTTAACCCTTCTATACTTCTCCAGATAACCGGGGACATATATATTAACCCTTCAATGCTCTGGCCACCAGGTATTTGTGCGCTGACCAAGGATTTTTGCATTGTTTAATTAACTATCTTCCAACAAAAAATCTCCCTACATTACCCATTCACTGGCCTAGAACACCCATTTCTGTTCTGGCATGACCTCTTCAAAATACTGGATCACCAAGGATGTTATAATTAACGCTTTAGAGGGAAACTGTCAGCAGGTGTTTTTATGTAATCTGAGAACAGCGTGATTTAGGGGCTGAGACCCTGATTCCAGCAATGTGTCATTTACTGGCCTGATTGCTGCAGTTTTGCCAGAATCCCTGTTTTCTCTGCTGCAGATTTACCAGTTCTGTGACTGCTGAGCTGTTGTTACGATACTGGGGTAGTACTGATGGAAAACAGTGGCCCAAGGAGCACGAGCAGGAACAGCAAGCAGTTATAGATGTCCTTAAATATAACAAAGCAGTTGTAGGGAACAATCCGTAGATGAATGAGAACAGTCTGGGAAAGAATGTTCAGGAGCTGAGATTGGAACTAAGCTAACAGATAGACACAATACTCAAGCAATGAGTGACAGATCCATGTGTCTTTAAGTAGGCCCGAACAGGAAACAAGATGGATTCCAAGGTTCAGAATCTGCCATCTTAGTAAAGGGCAATTGCAGAACACAACAGCAGCCTCCAGTGGTAAGGAGTGGGATTACAGCATTATTATTAAGATGAACAATAGCAGATACTAGTGGTCAAACTGTAGAAAGACAACAGGAATTCTGACAGCTGTGTATAACCCCGCCGACACCACTGATTGCACAGTGTATACAGAAATATGCCAAAGGCAGAAAGCTGCCAATCAGTGGTGAGGGGCGGGGTTACATAAAGCAGGAGGACTACATGGCACGAGACAACTAGTCCTGTAGTGATAATCTCCTGCTGATAAAACACTGATTTTATTAAAACTGCAACAAGCAGCCTAGTAAGTGCTACATCACTTGAATTAGGGTCTCAGCCCCTGCATCATGCTGCTCTCAGATTAAATAACAAAAACCTGCTGACAAATTCCCTTTAACTACCTTTTACTAGGAATCCATGCATTACTCATGCATTAATCCATGCATTACCCATTCAGTCACCTATACTACCAGGGTTATAGATATTAACCCTTCAATGCTCTGGCCACCAGGTATTTTGTCATTTGCACCTTCAATAGACTACCAGGGATTTTAGCATTAACCCTTCACCTGCCTGGATTACAAGAAATGCTAACATTACCCCTTACTGTTTTTTTGGCATCATTCTCTTCATTATCCTATACTGGTTCCCAAGAATATTGCTGTTACTGTTTTTAACAAATCTTTCCCATGAAGAGAGGCTTCCAATATTGCACCCTGACTGGGATTCTTTGGTGGAAATGGCTGTAACCCCGTTGCAGGTTTTGCATCATGGCTGAAGAGAGTCAAGTAACTAAGTCTTTGCTAGTGTGGCGCCCCTGAGGGCTCAGTCACCACAGTGGTACTGCACCTCAGAATGAGGTGTGGTATCTCCTCTCCAAGGTAAGGATGGAGCACCACACAGGACCCCAACCACACACCGGGTCTTTAGTCATGGGTCTTTGGGACGGCAAGTCAGCACAAAGCTGCTGCCGGCTGGAGGGTCCACGGTTCCCGGTCTCAGGCCTTGAGACGGGGGACTGGGGCAGAGTTAAAACCGACTCTGTCCCCGGTCAGAGTCCAACCAAGAAGGCCCAGGAGGAGAGCATAGGAGTTAAGCTCCACAGGCGAAAGGATCTCAGGGGGTGCGGACGGAGCGGAGTCGCCACCTGCATACCTTATTCTGGCCCTGCCAGAGAGACCCTGCCGCAAGAGGGGGTACCGGTCCCCGATTATCTGACTTTGCACTTCACGTCTCTGTCAGAAAAGTCCGGAGGCTTATGTGGATCCCAGGGGCATACGGACGAAGCGGAGTCACCACCTATATTCCTTAATCTGAGTTCATCCAGAGGGACCCGGCCTTACGCCAAGTTCTCACCACTAGTAACCAAGAAGGGCACCCAGTCGGTCCGGGAGCTAAACGCTACCCATCAAGGACATCGCAGTACCCGTACGGGACACAGTGGGGGACACAAGGCGGGAAAAGCTACAACAGGAGAGGAACACTTTAGAGTGGGGGTCCAATCAAGCACTCTTGAGCTACCTGGAGTGTGCTGAACCCCACCCTGGCGGCCGCAGCTCGCCGTGTGACAGCAGAGAGAAGCTCTGAGCTGAGAAAGCACCACCGTGAGTAAAGACTTGGATGACTTCAAATACTGACTCTGTCTGTTCTTTCCTCCGCGGCTCTGCACCCGCCAGCGCTCTGTTCTGCATCCCTTCTCCTACGCTGCCCTGAGGCCCCGCTCCACCTGTGGGGAGCCGCACCAACTAAGCTGCCTGTGGCAACGGCAGAAATCTATACCCATTGCCATCGGGTACTGTGCGCCTTTCCTAAAGACTGTATTTCCACATTAAATGTGGCGCCCGCCCAAGAAAAACGGGTGTCATTATGTGCAGGGAAAACAACAACTTAGGCCCTCCCATCGTGGGCCAGGTTCCCTAATGGCGCCAAAAGCTCAGACCGCCACTCACCTTAGAGACTGTCCGCATAGTAGTGTCCGTCAAGACGGATGGGACGTCCCAGGGAGTGCCCGTCTGCAAGCAGCCACTGAACCGCCCCCGAAAGAGGAGGAAGAGAGGAAAACAAGGTGTGGCCTGGGCACGTCTAGACAGAACACACCGGGCCGCCACGATGGAAGCAGAGCGAGATGTGCCCTCCGTCGCTGGCCTATCATCAGCCACCTCTCTCACCCTGGAGGGATACAGTGTTCACCTAACAGGGAAGGAAGCCGAATTCCTCCGCGACGGGACGCAGGACCTGACTCGTCGAGTGAAGGAGGCCACAGCGGAAAGCAGTCGCGGAGTGGAGGAAAGAGATGCTGGGGGAGCTTGCGGCCCAACGCCGGGAAGCGCTGCGCCCCATCAGCGATGCCCCAGCCCAGGCGGAAACGGAAGAAAGCCAGGAGGCCGCATCCAGCTCAGGAGCGGGTAAGGAGGAAACCCCTGCCCCGGGCGCCGAGTGTACTGATCTCTTTGACTTCTTACCGCCACCTCCATCCCCGGGCACTACTGTCTGGGAGCAGCTACTAGCCCCAGAACCTGAGGCCCAAGCCGCCGTAGCCTCCAGAAGCCTGCTACCCCTCACACTCCCGGAACCACCAGCACCTGCCCTCGCCTGGGTGTATACGCACCCACACCCGGAGTGGTCCGCTAAGATGGAGGACCAACAGCGGCCCCCGTTAACGCCGTTACCAGCACCCCCGGTTGCATGCCCTAAAGGAGAGGAGTTTAGATGGGACAACCAGGGGGGGGATCTAATGGGGTTTCCCTGGGAGACCCAAGCTGAGGCTCGACGGTGGGAGGAGCATTGCAGAAGTGAGCTCCTCTAGCTAGAGAAAGAACGACGCACCCGGAGGGTCCGCTGTGAGCAGCTGGAGGTGCGGTCAAAAGCCGCCAAGACCCAAGCCTGACAGGCGCAGGCCTCCCGCTGTAGTCCCCGGGAGGAAGGACGAATAGTCCGATTTCATCAGGAAGAGGGATGGGGCTTTATCAGCAGCCCCCAGTTCACATGTGGCGCCCCTGGGGGTTCGATCGCCACAGAGGTACTGCATCTCTTTAATGGGATGTGGTATCTCTCCTTCGAGGTAAGGATGGTGCAACTGTCAGGACCCCACCTTCGCACCCAACACTACACTTCTCCCACCTGCAGAGGGGGCTAATAGGCACCAGGGTGCTGCCCCATCCAGGATAAGTGGAGATGGGGAACCAAAAGATAGGGGGAACCATGTAGTGGGTGAGGGTGGAGGACGCACATTCAGGTTACACTTAATATTTCATTTTTAATAAACAGCCATCTTGGGCTTATGGTCTTTTGATTGTGATCTCCATCACTGAATGTGGCTTTCTGTGTGAACCTGCAGCTGATGGGGACACGGTCCTAGTACTCTGGCCTTGAGTCGAGGAGCGGGCAAGAGTTAATGGTTTTCTCTACCCGGTCAAGGTCCCTACCCAAGAAGGCCTGGAGCAGAGGAGTCTTGCTCCACCGGAAAAAGATCCTAGGGGGATGCAGATGGAGCGGTATACGCCACCTGTCCTCGCTATTCTGGCCTAGTCAGAGGGATTCCTGCTGCAAAAGGGGTACCGGCCCCCGATATCTGACTTTGTTACTCTATGTCTCAGTCGGAGAAGCCCGGAGGCTCAGTGGATCCCACCGGGTAACGGAGCGGAGTCGCCACCCGTACCCTTGTTCTGTGCATAGTCCAGAGGGAGACCCGGCCTTTTTACACACACGAATAGGAGAGGACTTAGTTTGAAGTCTAGGAAGACTTTGGTGCGGGGTCCTGGCTAAAGCACCTGAGTTACTCGCAGGTTGTCCGACCCCCGATCCTGGTGGCCGCAGCGCGCCGTGAGGAGCAGGGAGAAGCCTTGCAGCTGCATGCTCTACCGTGAGTAAAAAACCCTGGAAGTCTACCCCTATGGCCTCCGGTCTCTTTATTTCGCACCGCACCGCACAGCACCAGAACTCCTCCACTACAACTCCCTCCATCCGCCTCTCTGCCCTGAGGCCCTGCTCCGCCTGTGGGGAGTAGCACCATCTTCTGCTGCCACTACATCCAGACTCAGAGGACTGCCGCAGCGCTGGTGGCCATCACCAGACACCACAGGTGGCGTCGTCAATATCACCACTCGATGAACACTAACTCGGAAAGCCCATTACACCTTTTTAAATGTGACGGCCCTGGGCACGGAACGGGTCCAGGCCACAGCTACATCCCACCAAACATCTGACCCGGCTCCGAGTACCCCCCATCTTCCCAGGGTAGGGCTGCGAGCATCACGAGCGTTAATCGGCGGGACGTTGAGCCCCACTTGGAGCAAGGACACCTCGACCGCAATCTGTACCCGGGAGACTTGGTCTCCTACACCCGCCACCACGGAGTACGTGGATGGTACGCCCTAGAGGTGCACCGGGTGTTCAAGGAGGATGCCCCCCTGCGCATTGCCACTGGAGATTGGTCCGGTTCTGTGGACAAACATGAACCGTACCCCCGGTTGGGATACTTTGCTTTCCAGTTTACTGTTTTCGTTTAATAAGACATTATGCCTGCGGATGGTGAGCAGTTAACAGACTGATTTGTAAATAGTTTGCACCTATTAAGGTGCCCCCTATTGGTTTTATAAGCACAACAGCTGACCTCAGAAGCAAAACCTGTCTGGGTGGCACTAACGGAGGTCCAACTCAGGATCGCCATGCCCTACAGCCACCCCAAGGCCTATGTGGAGGGTTTGCTTTGGACAGGTCCCTCATGCTGCTGAACTTGCACCTACCAAATATTTTCTACTGTTTTTCTATATGCATAATGTCTTTATATTTATAATGTATATCCTGCAATGTGCCTCCCATAAAGGGAAGATTGTTATTGTTATGAAAAATGTTTTAAAATTTTTTGAATGTCTGAAAATACCATGTCTTTGCTCTATTGCAGCCCGCGGATGTGCTGTGTTTCACCAGGGGGGAATGTGGCGCCCCTGAGGGTTCAGTCGCCACAGGGGTACTGCACCTCAGAATGAGGTGTGGTATCTCCTCTCCAAGGTAAGGATGGAGCACCAGACAGGACCCCAACCACACACTCAACACTACACCACTCCAGTTCTGAAGGGGGCCTAAAAGCACTATAGTGCTGCCCCGGTCCAGAATGGAGGAGTTGGGGGGAACCAAAGTTAGGGGGAACCGAGTAGTGAGTGAGGGTGGAGGAAGCACTTTACTTTAGCACTTAATTGAATATTTAACTGGAGGCCATTTTAATAACCGGGTCTTTAGTCGTGGGTCTTTGGGACGGCAAGTCAGCACAAAGCTGCTGCCGGCTGGAGGGTCCACGGTTCCCGGTCTCAGGCCTCGAGACGGGGGACTGGGGCAGAGTTAAAACCGGCTCTGTCCCCAGTCAGAGTCCAACCAAGAAGGCCCAGGAGGGGAGCAGAGGAGTTAAGCTCCACAGGCGAAAGGATCTCAGGGGGTGCGGACGGAGCAGAGTCGCCACCTGCATACCTTATTCTGGCCCTGCCAGAGAGACCCTGCCGCAAGAGGGGGTACCGGTCCCCGATTATCTGACTTTGCACTTCACGTCTCTGTCGGAAAAGTCCGGAGGCTTATGTGGATCCCAGGGGGATACGGACGGAGCGGAGTCGCCACCTGTATTCCTTAATCTGAGTTCATCCAGAGGGACCCGGCCTTACGCCAAGTTCTCACCACTAGTAACCAAGAAGGGCACCCAGTTGGTCCGGGAGCTAAACGCTACCCATCAAAGACATCGCAGTACCCGTACGGGACACAGTGGGGGACACAAGGCGGGAAAAGCTACAACAGGAGAGGAACACTTTAGAGCGGGGGCCCTTCAAGCGCTCTTGAGCTACCTGGAGTGTGCTGAACCCCACCCTGGCGGCCGCAGCTCGCCGTGTGACAGCAGAGAGAAGCTCTAAGCTGAGAAAGCACCACCGTGAGTAAAGACTTGCATGACTTCAAATACTGACTCTGTCTGTTCTTTCCTCCGCGGCTCTGCACCCGCCAGCGCTCTGTTCTGCATCCCTTCTCCTACACTGCCCTGAGGCCCCGCTCCACCTGTAGGGAGCTGCACCAACTAAGCTGCCTGATCACCGGCCTCAGAGGACTGTAGCAGCGCTGGTGATCCTCACCAGACACCACGGGTGGTGTCACGAGCTTTCCCCTTTCCCATACACCTTATCCCCCATTCCTTCTTGCTTTTAAGAGTGACCCCAGGGTACTGTTTGATTTATCCATTATTTTTGGACAGGCGCTGAGCTACCTGTTTTGTATGTAAATTTCTGTATGTATTTTATAATGAATGTCTCTTGTTAAACATAACTAAGTTCAAAAGGGACATCTCCTCCAGGCTTTCAATTTAGTTGCAATTGGATTGATGATATTTTTTGTAAAAAAAAAAAAAATTATGTATTTTATAATGATTAAAGTTGCGATTCAGTAAAAAAAAGCATTTCTTCTAAGTAATGACTAACAACATCAAAAGACCAAGGAACATGTCTGGCTAATAGAATAACATGAGAGTCTTATCTCGCCTTTCACATTCTCATTTATTTTCACTGTCTAAAGTACAGGGAGAGGATAGAATCAGCGTTCAACACAATCCTTGATGGACGGTAACTTTGTCTGGCCGGAAATACTTTTCACTTGCTAAAAAGGGGTTAATACAAGCTGATAATATCACAGCGGAGGATGAGCGGCGGAGGGTAAATGTGAAATATCCGACATTATTAATGGTGGAAAGGTAAATGCCAGGTTTTGCATGTATTGCAAGGATATTGCAATGATTTAATGCCAAATACAGTATGTACGGAAATAAAACCCGCCATCTCCTTCCAAGTCTATACATAAGGTTACTGTCACCTTCATAACAGAGTGAAATCTATCGTCATTTTTCGCGGATTCCATATTAAGAGATTTGTAAACTTGGAGCGTTAAACGTTTCTTAAAACGTGAACTTACCAGATGTTGTGTTTCATTAAACAAAGATAAGCAAACGATTAAAATGGAGGAGGTAATTTACACTCGCTGTTTAGGTGTAAGAAAAAAATTATATTTCACAGCTACAGTTATTTACTCCCAATAGACTGAAATATCAACCTGGAATGATGTAATATCGGGAAGCAGATACTGATACTGTCCAGTTATAGACTGTCGACTGTAATGAGAATTGTATAAGCCCTGCTGGGCCAGTGGGACATTTAAAATCCCGAAATTCTAAATTGTCGCTTGTAATGGGAAGTTTATAAGCCCTTCTTAGCAGGTAGAAGTTTAAAATCCACAATATTCAAAATTAAAACCCTTGGTGCGGACTCATCACAAAATAAATGGGATCAATTCTACAGTGGGGGCCACAAGGATCTTTACTGGGAGCAGTGGGGTCCACAAGGAGCTGTATGAGGAACAATTCTTTTTAATCTCTTGTAGCATAGCTGGGAAGGGCAAGGTTAAATCCCAGCTCTCCAGGCTCTTGAATAGATGAACCTGTAGGGTTTTACTAAGAACCAGGAAGTAGCTTCATGGAGTGTTAGTCTGCTGGATGCTGAGCAGAGATGAGTGTGCTACTGGTGAGTGACCAGCCAAAATGTGAACTGTAGCTGAGAGAGACATGCCGGGGTCTCTCTCTGAATGGAGACTGCACTAAGCAGTCTCTTTGTGAGAGCTGCAGAGAACTGTGTGCAAGCTGCAGCCTGTTCAGTGTGAACTGTGCCCGGAGTTGAACACTTCTGTTTGGTGTTGGAAGCTGCTGGAGCTTGGGCTGAAGGGGATACTGCAACTGGTGGGATTGTGCTTCTTCTATGTATGAAATCTGCTCCTGGAAAAAGGACTGTAATCTGGGTGAGCCCGCACTGACACATGGGATCATGAGTTAATGCACAGGCCCTGAGCAGAGAACCACAAGTATCACTTGTTGTTATGGACAATAGCTGTTTTATTTGTCCAGGCTGGGGCTAGCTCTGAGTAGCCAGGGTCTGTGCTGCTTAGTTAGCACCTGCACAAGGCTAGGAATTTATGTTTATGAGTTTGTTTTGGTGTTTCTTTTTTCTTCTTTTACTTTTTGCTTGTTGAACCTCATTTGAACAGCCTAGACTGAGTTCCCGCATCAGTAGTGGTATGATAGCCTTGTGGGATCCACAATCATAAGCCGCCAGTAACACTTTTCCCTGCTTTGATCCCTGCTTCTGGCTTATTTTTGCCATGACAAGCACATATCAGATGTGCATGTATTAAATAGACTGGGCAATATGTTCCTCATTAACAGTCTGATTATAATCAATATATTTGTGACTTCACCTGCTCATTGAAGGGTTAATGTCTGAAGTGGTTTGGTTCCATGTTTTGGAATTGTCCATATTCCC
The DNA here is from genome assembly GCF_046119375.1 of Phyllobates terribilis. Taxonomy (NCBI): domain Eukaryota; kingdom Metazoa; phylum Chordata; class Amphibia; order Anura; family Dendrobatidae; genus Phyllobates; species Phyllobates terribilis. The sequence goes on from NW_027362765.1 coordinate 95,177,725, forward strand.
AGCATCTGCTTTGGCTCAACCTAGCTCATGATTTCAACCTCTCCAAGAAAATAGTAATTAATACAATTACTGTGTCATAATCAGAATATGGCCATATGCCTGGGACATTAAAAGGCTTATCTGCTTCGGAGCTCCATAACACACTTCATCAATTCCCCACACTGCCGGAGACACCGAGACACTGAGCAAGAATCTATCCTCTAAAATACAGGAGGAGGAAAAATGTACTCCCAGCTGGTAGGAAATATTTCACATACAACAGCCAACTTTATACTTTAACTATTTCATAACTTTTCAAAGCCCTCTATTACATTCCCTGGCCGTATACTAGGGGTGTTATCAATCCCTGCTAGTCAAGTAAGCGGATTTACTAAGCACAAACACAAGGGCATCGATGCTACAAATGCCTTTGCCCCTTTCATAGCTATGCCTTAAAGAGGGCTCAAAATCATGTGTGTTCTGGCAATCTAGGATTCAAATCCATGGTGGGCAGGTGTGGAGGTACAATCCCTGGTGGGTGGGTTGGGGGGATACAATCCTTGGTGGGCAGGTGGGGTGGTTACAATCCGTGCAGAACAATTTGGTAAGAGGTTTACAATCTCTGAAGGTCAGCGTAAGATGCCTTACAATCATTGGTGCTTCAGTTGGAGGTCACCATCCATGGTGGTTAATTGGAAGGGTTTATAATTCCTATTGCTCCATTAGTCATTTGCAAACCTCAATGGTCAACCAGAATGATTTATAATCACTAGTGGTCTAGTCAAGAGGTCTTTATAATCAAACGTAGTCAATTGGTGGGATTTACAGTCCCTAGTTAACCACCAGACCTTATTAGTTACCTAATTTACATTCCTTGGCAGTAGGGATGAGCGGACCTCTGGAAGTTTGAGCTCATCCAAACTTTAGTCCAAAGTTCGGTTCGGGTACCAGAACTTGACCCCGGACCCGAACCACATATGAGTCAATGGGCATTTTGGTGCTGTAAAATGGTCATAGTAAGGGATAGGGGGCTGCAAAAGTAAGCAAAATGGGGTTAAGAGCAGGACAATTGCACTGCAAACAAATGTGGATAGGAAACTGATTTAACATAATAATAAAAAAATAATAATAATCATGAACCAGGATGCGGAGGTCCAAGTGGAGGAGTGGAGCAGTGACTTGCGTTTGTAGTTTATTGTACTTGTTAATAAATGAATACATTTTTTAAAAAAACAATATGGGGCCCACTAGCTGTGAGCTGTCTTATTATCTTGGGAAGGGGCCAATATTCAAGGACCTTCAAAGCCTATTACTATCAGCCCCCAGCTGTCTGCTTTGCCTTTGCTGGCTATTAAAAATGGGGGGACCCTAAAAATAATGACATGGGGTCCCCCTATATTTAATAACCAGCTAAGGCAAAGCAGACAGCTGGGGACTGATATTAATAGGCATGGAAGGGCCATGGATATTGGTCCTACGACGATCCCCTTCTCAGTCTTCCAGTGTATGGAGCCCAGTTCAGAAAACGGGGCTCCATAGACTGAAGCAGCAGCCCTTGTTGGGTCTCACGCTTTACTCCACTGGGTCTCTATGGAGCCCCGTTCTCTGAACAAAATTGTTGGGGAGTTTTTTTTTTCAAATAAAGACTTTTTTGTGCTTATTTCTTTTGCCTACTGGGTTGGTAATGGGGGTGTCTGACAGACGCCTCTCCATTACTAACCCATGGGCTTGATGTCAGTGCCAGCTGCTGACATCCACCCCACAATCCCATTACCCCAATTGCCAATGCACCAGGGCAATCGGGAAGAGCAGAGGCAATTTTGCCTATTTATGATGATGACAAAGCCTAAGATATAAACAAAATGAGGACATACCCCGTTATAAGGAAGTAAGTAAATAGTACAGATAAATCACATAGGGTACTTAGTAAACACTGTTTTTGATCGAAAAAGCATAATAGCCATCCCACCGCAACAAGGTGTACCCAATCAGGACGGTCCTATCCTCTTATTAAAACCTCACCTTGTGTCAGACGACCTCAATGTAGATGGAGGCAGAGCAGGACCAAGGTCCAATAACTGTTCAGACACCCAGGCATGGGAAGCTATTTCTTTGGTTTTGCTGTAGTTTTTTGTACTTTGCACAAACAGGTGAGTCTCTCCCTTTTTTGCGCTAGGCATTTCATTTATTTAGCTTCCCATGGCTGGGAGTTTGAACATTCGGGCCTCGGTCCTGCTCTGCCCCCATCTACACTGAGGTCGTCTGACACATGGTAAAGTTTTAATACCAGAGATAGGATAGGACCGTCCTTATTAGGGTACACCGTGTCGCGGTGGGACGGCTTTTGCGCTTTTTTGATCAAAAACAGTGTTTACTAAGTACCCTATGTTATTTATATATACTATTACAATTTACTTACAGCAGGGTATATGCTCATTTTGTTTCTATCTTAGGTTTAGTCAGTTAAATGGCCACAGTGTGAACATGCTCCTACACGTTGCATGTATACCAACTTATGTTCCAGCTCATTTCGTTGATTTTATTTTTGACAGGAGACAACCCTTTTTATGATGCTTACGTATATGAATCTGGCCCCTGACTATCGTTTTGATAATGCAGCATTTGTGAGCTTCCTGGCTGCATAGTTTTAGCATTTTATTTAGCTGCTTTTCCATAACTATGAACATCAGATAATTCATAAGATTTTATACTTATGTTAATTTGATGATTTTAATGCCAGATTAAATGTATATTCCCATTATAAAATAAATTGCCTTTATAAACCATGCAATGCATTTACCTCTGTCACCCACCACTGTGTACAAGCAGGCAGTCACTGGAATCCATCCACATGATAAGGTTTTATTGCCTGCTTTGACAGCGATTATCATGCAGAAATGATGCAAATTGCTATATGCTCTCGGCCATCACTGTATATTTTGCAGCTATCATTGTCACATAAGTGAAGCATACAGACATCTTTAGCATAATCTCTGGGTTTAGTCATACTGTGCAGAATGTGCAGACTCACTAATCCTATGATACATTAGGCTTCTGGACTAATTTGGAGCATGGACGCCATATTTATTCAGCCCCTTCACTTCTGCCGTCGCAATGTAGGTGTGGTTAGCAATTCTGACTGATATGTGACCATTATTTCCATGGGTGATATATTGCTGTTACCACTTGTGCCACGCTATGTTATAATTTAGACTGGAAGCTAAAATATCAGGGACAAAGCATGTCCGAATCACTGCCATATTGGTCAGAGTTTCTAAATTACTGCCATATTGCCCCCATCATAGTCAAAATGTCCCAATCAGCATCATATTGCCCCCAACAAGGTCAGATCATCCCAATGACTGCCATATTGCCCCTATGATGGTCAGAGAGTTCCAAAGACTGTCATGTTGTGTCTATCATTGTCGGGTGTCCCAATTTGTGCCATATTGACTGCACAAAGGTTAGATTGTCCTAATTACTGCCATATTGTCCGTGCCCCCATCAAAGTCACAGTCCTCATCATAGTGTCCCAATCATTGCCATGTTGCCTACGTCAAGGTCACAGAGTCCTAATAATCACCACCATAGAGCCTTCATCAAGGTCAGAGAGTCCAAATCACAGACATATTGCCCCATCATGCATAGAGTATCCCAATCATTGTCATATTGCCCCCATCATGTTTATACAGTCCAAATTATTGCCATAGAGTCCCCTTCATGGTCGCAGAGTCAAAATCACTTTCATCATGTCTCCATCATGGTTATAGTGTTCCAATCATTGCCATATTTCCCCCATCATAGTCAAAGATTCGCAATTATTTCCATACTTCCCCACAATCCCCAATGTATTGCCCCATTATAAGATCATCGACAATCCAAAGTGGCCAAAATATTGGCATATTGCCTCCATGATGGTCAAAATGTCCCAATCACTAACATTGAAATAGTAACAAGGACGGTGCGATCATAGCCACAGTACATGCATCATGGCAAAAGTGCCATATTGCCTCTACAGCCACAGTGTACCCATGAAAGTTACCAAAAAGTTAAAAAAAAAACAATCTTTGTCAAGATGGCCCAATGTTTTATTTTTCGACAACCTCTCAGTACTAAATCAACATTTTGAAGACATTTTCATCTGCAGAAAAAAAAGCACTTTAAAAAAAAAGGTGTCTAAGGGCCTGTTACAGCCATATGTGGGTCATTGGTCAAGAGAGTCACTGTTGGCCCATTGTCTACCCAACCAAGCTATGAATGTTATCCAAATTGTCCACCATCCTCAGTGGACTACCCTGATTGGGCTAACCTACTGGGAAGTTCATGGAGAAGTCCTCCATTTATAAAAGTGAGTTTAAGCAACTGTACTAATATTTTGCTGGATTATCCTCTTATTGGGCCACCTAGTAGCCCCATGGGTCCACAGTTGCCTTTATGTTACCATTAGAAGGAACCACTCACTCCTGATGTAACATCTGATTACTCCAAAAGTCAGAAAAATTTTGGTCATCTGTTGGCTCTTTGACACGTGTCTCACAGTTTCAAACTTTAAAGGTGGGCAGATATCTTAGATAACTCTTAGCCAAATGCTCATTAGTCTGCCAGACTTCCCCATGCTCTACTCCAAGCACGTCCATCTTTTCTCACCCATATGTGGTTGCAAAAGTGGAGTCAATTGGTCCCAAGTCCCAGAAGATTTCGCCCAGGAGCCTCCGAGAACCATAATCCAGCTCTGCCTACAGCTAAGTACTAGTGATTGAGACTAATGGCTCCCATTGCTCTACATAACTCGAGCCTGTTACCTCTCCGATATGGGAATATGGTTTGATACATTATCACTTCTAGACATATATTCTATAGTCTTTATTAACAGCGTTACTGCAAAATCAAAGTTGATACATGGCCTACGATTTGTTCTGAAAGGCCAGTGCTTTAACCCGTGAAGAGCCAGCAAGGTTTGAATGCCAGCCGTTACCACTAATCCTCAGCCAGGATGATGGCTGGCTCTTCAAAGGTTAACAGTAGGCATCTGCCTTTCTGCCTTATTGATTTATTCCTTTGGAGCTTTAATTATACAATCCAACTCCCCTTAAACATGAAAAACTGCTCATCTCCCTGTGCAGTTAAAAGGCACTGAAGTATGACAGAGGATCTGAGCAAATTAAGCAATTAAAATCCTGAAAGAAAAATAAAACAGCAGAGAGATTTCAAAGGGGCGCCACTTCCAAGGGGGGCACAGGGTGTTACGAGAGAGGAATACTGCCGAGTGAGATATCAAATGTGCGTTTATTTATTCAAAACTGGGCGCTAAGAAGAAAGGGTTGGGGACAGGACGACCCCTGTATCTTCACGTCAAAACCATTTCATGGGAGACGATCATTAAAATCTGAACTTTCGTAAAAGTGCAAATATATAAATAGGCTGCAAATAAAAAAAAAACAACAACTGTACATTAAATCACATTTGTGGCAATTATTTGTGGGCCATCGATATTACAATTTACACACAAAATGACATTGGTTGCTGTCGAGCTTTGCAATATTTAGACGTTTCTGCATTTAAGGGGATGGTCTGAAATACAAATATTTTTCTTCCTAAATCCCTATTTCATGTCAAAATGTAAACTATTTTCTAATATACTTTAATTAAAAATTCTCTATCCTTCCCTAACTACACTGTTTTTTTTTACTACTTCCTTTATGATGACGCTTCGATGAGAATCCCAGACACATCGTTTCAGTGGGATACTGAAACAAAGCATCATCAGTGACCTTCTTTTCAGGGGCTAGTCCCTGCACAATGTGCACAATGACAGTGCGCTTTTTCTCGCCAGCTCAGATGGGTAGTAACGAGCCGGCAACAGAGCGACAGTACACTATGTCAGAATACCTGTTACTTACTAGGGTTGCACTTGTCTCTGACAACACATACTGACAGTGCACTCTGATTCTGGCTTGTTACTACTGACTTGAGCAGGTGAGAGCGCACTGTCATTGTGCACAACGCTCAGTGCACATCACCCAAGGACTAGCCCAGCTCCTGAAGCGAAGGTCACTAACGACATTTTGTCTCAGAGAGGGAGAAGAGGCTGCGGCATAGACAGCCTCTCCCCCCTGATGAAGTTTCGATTGAGTATCCCAGTATGCACTGGGATTTTCAAATGAAGCGTCATCAAAAAGGAAGTAGGAAAAAAAAGAAAACCAGTTAGTGCAGTTAAGGAAGGATATGGAAATTTAATTCAAATATATTAGAAAATAGTTTAGATTAAGGCATCAAATAGATTGGGATTTAGAATGAATATTATTTGTATTTTGAACCACCCCTTTAATGACTCCAGTTTAGCTACATTGTTATTTGGAGTCAGTGGTGGTCTGAAATGTACTTACTATCTCATCAGCTACTTAGTCTTTTTGTATTATAAGAAGGTGGAAACTGTAGCTTGAATAGGTTGGCTGCTGTGTGTATGCACAATCCCACCACTGTAGAGGAGCTGATCGCCGGGAAATGGGATAGCAGAAGGGCATTTAATTTTATGAGGCTCTTCTAACAAGGAAGGGCAACCCCTTTAAGGACTATAACAGTTACATTCGTATTACCTGAAATATGTGGGAATGGTTGAGTCAAGGAGGCTGAGTCTGTATACGTCAGGAGAATGGTTGGGTCAAGGAGGTGGGTCCAGGCACACTAGACAAGGCACTGACCTATTGCATATGCAATAAATGTGTTTTCCCGGCTGAACCAGATGCAGAGGAAGCAACTGAGTCCCAAGTTCTGGGAAGGGCCATTTGACCCTAATGCTCCAAAAGAAGTACAAGAAAAGAGTATACAATATGGACTCCTCAATTGAAAGTGCACAACCATTCCAGTCAATGTCTGGGACTGTCAGAGATAGCTGAGTACAGAGCTTAACCATCTTGGGTCTTCCCGTAGACAATTAATAAAGCTGTGGTTTGTGACCATCACTCTACTCGAACAGGACACTTAAGAACGCCATTCTCGGAATCGGTCAGAGTCATAGTATGAGAAATGGAATAGCAGCCTATAGGAAGGTCGCAGACATTTTTTGGTGTAAAGCAAAAATTATGCCCAAGCAGAGACACATGGTTAGTGGTTACTGTCACCTTAAGTACATCAGTCAGTAGGATCAACCCTCTTAAGCCATCTATATGGGCATGTACTGTAAGTCATAGAAAGGCAAATAAAATGATACCTTGATTTCTGCGATCCGATTTGTCTGATTTCCAGACAAATCCACATTTTTATTAATATGTAAATGAGCTATTGAGATCTATGGACCGGACATACAGTAGATCTCCCTGAGAATCTGCCTCCAGAGCTTATTTTGCATAACAGGTGGCGCTACCAGTATGAGACATGTAATGACTGCCAGTCTGCTCTCCTGATCGACATGTCTCGCAATGGTAGCGCCACCTCTCATTTAAAGTAAAGGCCCCATCACACTTAGCGACGCTACAGCGATCCCGATAACGATTCGACCTGTCAGGGATCGTTGCTGCGTCGCTATGTGATCGCTGATGAGCTGTCAAACAGGCAGGCTCACCAGCGATCAGGGGAGCAGCGACATCGTGGAAAGAATCTTTCCACGATGTCCTGCTCCTGGTTACCAGCCTGCTGAAGCAGGAGCAGGCTGGTAACCATGATAAACAGCGGGTTACTAGGGGCACACGCGCACCTAGTAACCCGCTGTTTATCATGGTTACCACTCTGCTACGGTGAGCGGGAGGTTACCGCTCACCGTAGCAGAGTGGTAACCATGATAAACAGCGGGTTACTAAGTGCGCGTGTGCCCCTAGTAACCCGCTGTTTATCATGGTTACCAGCATGATCGCTGGTCCCGCTGGTCACACACAGCGATGTGTGCTGACCAGCGGGAGGGCAAAGACCAAAAAATGGTCCAGGACATTTTGCATCGATCAGCAACCTCACAGCAGGGGCCTGATCGCTGCAAAGTGTCACACATAGCGACTTCGCTAGCGATCTCGCTATGTGAGATGGGGGCTTAAGCTCAGAAGGCAGATTGTCAGAGAGATCTATGTCTGATCCAAAGATCTTAACAGCTCATTTGCATATTAAGTAAAACATGGATGTCTCAGGAATAAGACATCGGATCACAGATATCAAGGTATCATTTTATCCAGCTTCCTATGACCTGTACGTCCATGTAGATGGCTTAAGATAGTTGATCCTACTGACAGATTCCCTTTGAGTGGTGCACAATCCTTACTGAAAACACTTGTATGTGAACAAGTGAACTAATAAAAGAACTTTTAGCAGTTTTTGCCATGGCAAGATCACCCCTGCAGAATGACGTCTCCTTCTGCACAAATAGTGGTGTTCATCATCAACAGAAAATGGTGAGTATAAGTCACCACACTAATATCATGCCTCTTTGCAGTATTACCTCTTACAGCAGATTTTCCTGGGGTTCAACCTTTGCTGGGCTGTTTCTTTTCGTCTTCAGCCTAGCTTGCTGTCCTCCTCTGCCTCTCATGTGGTCTCAGCCACACACTTACTCACTTCCTCCTTCTCCGCTCCTTTTATAGTCCATGGTAGAGACATCTAGTGGCAGCAGTTAATATTGCAGGCGCATTAAATAAAAAAAAAACAATAGGGAAAGACAGTGAACACAGATGAACATGGTGTCTTAATGGTAATGGGTGGTAAGGTTTACACCTGATATGCATATATAAGTATGCAGGCAAATAGCTATACAGGGTGTCCCTGGACATGAGTGTGGCACCCTGCTACACACAGATACCACAGGACCCAAAAGGGTGCATGGACGGACTTCTCCACAAGAGGCCCTTAGTATACACAGACACCTCCACCCTTCCACCTCATACCACCAGAGGGAGCCTGTTAGGGATATATATACAGGAGGGTGGAGTTAGGTATGCAGAGTGTGCTGGCACTTGAGATCAGTGAAGAGGCAGCACCTGTTGAGCTGCTGTGCTGAGGGCAATCCAAGGCCTAAAGCACGTGCTGAAGCCTGAGAGCCTAGAGTGTGGCCGGAGGCAAGGAGAGAGGAGTTAAGGGGGGCAGAGGAGCATCTTAAGCTCACCCCAGAACACAAGCCGGACACCGGGTCCGCGTCTACAGGGTCCTCTACGCCCAGTAGGAATTACCGGTATACCAGGAGGATTCCAGACCCCTGGTCAACCTCAAGCTACAAACATCTACAGAACTAGGAACCATGAAGGCCCCAGCATCCAGGGAAAGTGGTAGCCAGAGAAAAGTTCTTACTACCAAGCAGACAGGTGAGAGAGTGAAACAGTACGGAAGCTAGGTCTAGTTCCAGGCTGGTCAGGAGCTTCAGAGAGAGAGAGGAAGAAACGGATCAGGAGGCCTACTACCCGCTCACTGGGGAGAGTCCGGAAGTGCACCCTTCCTACTAAGTACCCTGGACCATGCCTGCCGTCTACACCAGTAAAGATACTGAAGCAAATCCCCTGTGTGCGGGCCTGTTATTCTCCCCTGACCCGGCCGGGCCACCTCTCACCTGCATCCCTTCCATCAACCCTGCCCTGGGGCCCGCTCCTCCTGTGGGGAGCAAAAACATCTCAGCTACCATCCCATCACCCCCGGAAGTCTGCAGCAGCGCTGTAACCCATTACCAGGAACCACAGGTGGCGTCACGAGACAAAACCGTTTATCATCCCTTCAAGCAACAAACCCTTTTTAAGAGTGACCCCAGGGTACGGGCCCGGGAGCCGACCGCCGTGACATCCCAGGAAGGTAAAGGCCCGGGTACTGAGTCCCCCATATCCCCCTGGGCGAGTCATGAGCATTATGGACTATGCTATTTTGAGGATTTTTGTATCTTAAATCTACACCTTCCACCAAAGCAATCCAGCTCGGCTCATGACGCCACTCTGTGTATGACAATCACCGTTGATGTCCCTGAAAGCGTCTGTGATTGAACGACGGTTGCTTGGGCTCTGCCTTACTCTGTATATTTTAGATACATAAATCTGCATTTAATGCATAAAGCAATGTACAAATGTAAATCCTCCGTACTGGAATAAATAGGCTTACGGAGCAGTACAAGCGGAAAAACATATGTCTCACCTGGCCCCGGTAGCTAATGATGTTATCTAGTGAAGTGTATGAAGCCGCTCTATAGACTGCGTGCTGCGCTCTCAGTCACACTAATTCCTGGGCGCTCCTCTGAGTAGCAGAAGGAAGAGACAGCAGTCTGTCAATCAATATTCAATGCATATCTTATTTTAGGCAAGTTCATCTCCAATCCGTTGATTGATGTATCAGTGAAGTCTTGTATGATGTGTATAGCGGTATTATCACTGGTATTGCTGAACGGTAGATTGGAAACAGTGGGGTGTTTACTGGAATTCATGCATTATATCGAGGGCTGTGTTCACATCAGTGGCAGAAACTAAATGAAATTCACACAGAAACGGATCCAGGACATGACGGACATGAATGTCACCCAATAGACCCTGTTGAGTCAGTTAAGTTTCCATCATGGTCTCCACACTACATAGTAAGCAGTGAGGGAAAAATTGATGCTGATACAGGCAAAAGTGCGATTTTGGGAGGGGGCGTGCTTCGTGGGCCAAATATACATATAATCAGAAAATGACCTAATGTTTAAATCAGGTTTTTATGTTCAATATATATATATTTTTATTTCGGATAATGATTTTTTTCTAATGAATATGCATAAATAATAACAGAAATCTTTCACACTGGTAACTAGGCTTTATAAAAGACTCATAGTTCCTTTTCTTAGCAGAATACTTTTCGGCAGTCTCATTATAATCACAGATAAAATAAGATAACAAAAAAAGTAACACTTCTACATATAGTGGATAAATAACACAGGATCCACCATTCACAATAGATGATGTCATAGCTCACCTCCTCCACCTCCTGTACAATAACTGATAACACCTCTATATACAGTAGATAATACTGGATCCACTATTCGCAATATGTTATGTCACAGCTCACCCCCTCCTCCTGTACAATGACTGATAACACCTCTATATACAGTAGAGCTCCCAGGATCTACAACAGGTGACTTCACAACTCATCCCCTTACCCTGTACAATGACTGATAACCACACATATAGACACTGCTCAAAAAAATAAAGGGAACACTCAAATAACACATCCTAGATCTGAATGAATGAAATATTCTCATTGAATACTTTGTTCTGTACAAAGTTGAATGTGCTGACAACAAAATCACACAAAAATCATCAATGGAAATCAAATTTATTAACCAATGGAGGGATTTGGAGTCACCCCAAAAATTAAAGTGGAAAAACACACTACAGGCTGATCCAACCATGATGTAATGTCCTTAAAACAAGTCAAAGTGAGGCTCAGTATTGTGAGTGGCCTCCACGTGCCTGTATGACCTCCCTACAATGCCTGGCATGCTCCTGATGAGGTTGCGGATGGTCTCCTGTGGGATCTCCTCCCAGACCTGGACTAAAGCATCCGCAACCTCCTGGACAGTCTGTGGTGCAACATGACGTTGGTGGATGGAGCGAGACATGATGTCCCAGATGTGCTCAATCGGATTCAGGTCTGGGGAACGGGTGGGCCAGTCCATAGCTTCAATGCCTTCATCTTGCAGGAACTGCTGACACACTCGAGCCACATGAGGTCTGCCATTGTCCTGCATTAGGAGGAACCCAGGGCCAACTGCACCAGCATATGCTCTCACAAGGGGTCTGAGGATCTCACCTCGGTACCTAATGGCAGTCAGGCTACCTCTGGCGAGCACATGGAGGGCTGTGCGGCCCTCCAAAAAAATGCCACCCCACACCATTACTGACCTACTGCCAAACCGGTCATGCTGAAGGATGTTGTGTGGCGCCCCTGAGGGTTCAGTCGCCACAGGGGTACTGCACCTCAGATAGAGGTGTGGTATCTCCTCTTCCAGGTAAGGATAGAGCATCACTCAGGACCCCGCTTCACACTCAACACTACACCACTCCTGTCCTGTAAGGGGCCTAAATGCACCAGGGTGCTGCCCCAGCCCGGGTAGAGGAGATGGGGGGGAACCAAAGATAGGGGGAACCATGTAGTGGGTGAGGGTGGAGGAAACACTTACAGGGAGCACTTATTGATTCATATATAATCTACGGCCATCTTAAGTTCAAGGTCTTTGATTGTGGTCTTCTGTCAGGGTCCAGCAAGAGTCTGTAGCTGGCTGAAGATTCGCAGTCCTCATACTCTGGCCTTGAGACGAGGAGCGGGTCAGAGTTAACCACTGTCTCTACTCGGTCAGGGTCCTGTCCTAAGAAGGCCTTGGAGGGGAGCAGAGGAGATAGGCTCCACAGGCCAAAGGATCCCAGGGGGATACGGACGGAGCATAGTCGCCACCTGTATTCTTCACTCTGGCTTAGCCAGAGGGATTCCTGCTGCAAGAGGGGTGACCGGCCCCCGATATCTGACTGTGTACTTCACGTCACTGTTAGAAAAGCCCAGCGGCTTAGTGGATCCCAGGGAGGAACACAAGCGGGAGGAGAAGGAGAAGGAGAAGGAGGGGAACACACTGATGGGGTCTTGACAGGTGCTCCTGATCTACCTGGGAAGTGCTGAACCCCCTTCCTGGTGGCCGCAGTATGCCGTGTGTAGCAGAGAGAAGCTTTGCGGCTGAAAGTTCATCTAAAGTGAGTAAAGACCCGGATGACATCATTCACCGCCTCCGATTGTTTATTCCTGCGCGGCACTGCACCCACCATACCTCCACACAGTTTCATCAAGCACTGCCCTGAGGCCTACTCCACCTGTGGGGAGTAGTACCCAGAACACCAGCCTCAGAGGACTGTTGCAGCGCTGGTGGCCTTCACCAGAAACCACAGGTGGCGTAGTTGAACAACCACTCATCAAAAAAGCCCATTATTTTAATGAGACAGCCCTGGGCACGGAACGGGTCAAGGCCATGACTGCATCCCCGCGACACCTACACTGACCCGGCTCCGAGTAACCCCCACCGCTCAGGGAGGGCACCTCAAACTTGGAGTAGTCGGCAGGATTGCGTGCCCGCCGCAACGGAAAAGGATAATCCCCATTGCCGACGGGTACTGTGCGCCTTTCACAAAAAGACTGTCGTTACACACTCAATGTGGTGCCCGCCCACGAAAAACGGACGCCATTATGTGCAAAAACAACAGCAACCTAAGACCTCCCATTGTGGGCCTGGCTCCCCAATGGCGCCAAAAGTGCCGACCGCCCCCTCCAGCAGAGACAGTCCGCATAGTAGTGTCCGTCAAGACGTATGGGACGTCCCAAGGAGTGCCTGTCAGCCAGCTGCCCTGGAGCCACCCGAAAAGAAGGAGGAGAAACAGACTGCACCCAGCAGCAAAGATGGAAGCAGCAAAGGAGATATCCTCCGACGCTGGCCCACCAGCTGCTACCTCCCTCACTATGGAGGGAATCCACCTGACCGTGGAGGAGGCCGAGTTCCTCCGTGGTGAAACGAAGGAACTAACCCGGAGGGTCGAAGAGGTCCAACGACTGGCCGCCGCAGAATGGAGAGAAGAGGTGCTGCATTGGATCAAGGCCCGCCGCCAGAGCTCGTCGCGCCTGACCAGTGAGGCTTCAGCCCAGGCGGAGGAAGCCCAGGAGGTCTTGTGCAGCCCAAGTGCGGGTAGGGCTGAAACCCCTATCCCGGGCGCGGGACGCACCAAAGCCCTCTTAGATATCCTTCCGGCACCCCTATCCCCGGGCGCCAAAGTATGGGAGCAATTCCTGGCTCTGGAGGCCGAGACCCGAGCCACCGCCACTGCCGGAGACCTGCTATGCCTCCCGACTCCCGAACCGGGGAACCCTGCGCTTACTTGGGTGAACACCTGCCCCAACCCGGACTGGGCCGCACCAATAGAGAGCCTGCAGCAACCCCCGTTATTGCCGCTGCCCGTGCCACTGGTTGCTTGCCCGGCGGCAGAAGAGTTTGCCTGGGATAACCGGGGGGGCGACCTGATGGGCTTCCCCCGGGAAACCAAGACCGAAGCGCGGAGGCGGGAGGAGACTTGTCGTAAAGAACTCCTCCATCTCGAGAAAGATCGGCGGGAGAAGAGTATCCGCTGTGAGCGCCTGGAGGTGCGCGCCAAGGCTGCCAAGTCACAGGCTCGTCAGGCGGAGGCCACCAGTCCAAGCCCCCGGGAAGAAGGCCTTATTGTGCGCTTCCACCAGGAGGCAGGATGGGGCTTTATTCGTAGCCCACAGTTTAACCGGGACGTCTTTGTCAACCGGCGGGACGTCGAGCCGCGGCTGGAGCAGGGCCACCCCGGCCGGAACCTCTACCCGGGTGATTTGGTGACCTACACTCGCCACCACGAAGAGTGTGGGTGGTATGCCCTGGATGTCCACAGGGTATTTAAGGAGGATGGCCCCACTCACCTACCTACAGAGGACCGGTCAGGCTCCGTCGGGAAAGATGAGCCATTTCCTCGGTGGGGATACCACTTTTAAGCAGCCCCGGGAGATACATCTCCCCTTTGTGTGAACTGTTATTTTATGTTATGTTCTTTTTTACACCCGGATTCAGTTGGAAGAGACATTTGTCCCTGCGGACGCTAAGCATGTGACAGACTAACTTTGTATATAGTTTGCACCTATTTAGGTGCTCCCTATTGGTTTTATGCAAAACCACTTCTACCTCAGACCTCAGAAGCAAAACCTGTCTGGTGTGGCTCTACTGGAGGTCCAACTCGGGATCTCCATGCCCTGCAGCCACCCCAGGGCCTACGTTGAGGGTTTGGGGCAGGTCCCTCATGCTGCTGAACTGACACTTTTCTACCTTATTTTCTACAGTACTGTCTACATGCATAATGTCTCTTTGATGTTTTCTATATTTATACTATATATATATATCATGCAACGTTAAAGTGTCCAAAACTCCCATAAAGGGAAGATTGTTTTACTGTTTAAAAGAAAAAAAAAATTTGAATGTCTGTACCAACTCTTTACTTTATTGCAACCCGCGGACGTGCTGTGTTTCACCGGGGGGGAATGTGGCGCCCCTGAGGGTTCAGTCGCCACAGGAGTACTGCACCTCAGATAGAGGTGTGGTATCTCCTCTTCCAGGTAAGGATGGAGCATTACTCAGGACCTCACTTCACACTCAACACTACACCACTCCTGTCCTTTAGGAGGCCTAAATGCACCAGGGTACTGCCCCGGCCCGGGATAGAGGAGATGGGGGAACCAAAGATAGGGGGAACCATGTAGTGGGTGAGGGTGGAGGAAACACTTACAGGGAGCACTTATTGATTCATATATAATCTACGGCCATCTTAAGTTCAAGGTCTTTGATTGTGGTCTTCTGTCAGGGTCCAGCAAGAGTCTGTAGCTGGCTGAAGATTCGCAGTCCTCGTACTCTGGCCTTGAGACGAGGAGCGGGTCAGAGTTAACCACTGTCTCTACCCGGTCAGGGTCCTGTCCTAAGAAGGCTTGGAGGGGAGCAGAGGAGATAGGCTCCACAGGCCAAAGGATCCCAGGGGGATACGGACGGAGCGGAGTCGCCACCTGTATTCTTCACTCTGGCTTAGCCAGAGGGATTCTGCTGCAAGAGGGGTGACCGGCCCCCGATATCTGACTGTGTACTTCACGTCACTGTTGGAAAAGCCCGGCGGCTTAGTGGATCCCAGGGAGGAACACAAGCGGGAGGAGAAGGAGAAGGAGAGGAACACACTGACGGGGTCTTGACAGGTGCTCCTGATCTACCTGGAAAGTGCTGAACCCCCTTCCCGGTGGCCGCAGTACGCCGTGTGTAGCAGAGAGAAGCTTTGCGGCTGAAAGTTCATCTAAAGTGAGTAAAGACCCGAATGACTTCATTCACCGCCTCCGCTTGTTTATTCCTGCGCGGCACTGCACCCACCATACCTCCACATAGTTTCATCAAGCACTGCCCTGAGGCCTACTCCGCCTGTGGGGAGTAGTACCAACTGTGCTGCCAGAACACCAGCCTCAGAGGACTGTTGCAGCGCTGGTGGCCTTCACCAGAAACCCCAGGTGGCGTAGTTGAACAACCACTCATCCAAAAAGCCCATTATTTTAATGAGACAGCCCTGAGCACGGAACGGGTCAAGGCCACGACTGCATCCCCGCGACACCTACACTGACCCGGATCCGAGTAACCCCACCGCTTAGGGAGGGCGCCTCAGTTTCAGGCAGCAGATCGCTCTCCACGGCGTCTCCAGACTCTGTCACGTCTGTCACATGTGCTCAGTGTGAACCTGCTTTCATCTGTGAAGAGCGCAGGGCGCCAGTGGCGACTTTGCCAATCCTGGTGTTCTGTGGCAAATGCCAAGCATCCTGCACGGTGTTGGGCTGTGAGCACAACCCCCTTCTGTGGACGTCGGGAACTCATACCACCCTCATGGAGTCGGTTTCTAACCGTTTGTGCAGACACATGCACATTTGTAGCCTGCTGGAGATCATTTTGCAGGGCTCTGGCAGTGCTCTTGTTCCTCTTTGCACAAAGGCGGAGGTAGCGGTCCTGCTGCTGGGTTGTTGCCCTCCTACGGCCCCCTCCACATCTCCTGGTGTACTGGTCTCCTGGTAGCGCCTCCAGCCTCTGGACACTACACTGACAGACACAGTAAACCTTCTTGCCACAGCTCGCATTGATGTGCCATCCATTTCAGCATGTGAAATTGATTTTTAATCCCTTTATTTTTTTGAGCAGTGTATATATATATATATATATATATAGAAGAGGACCCAATATCTAAAATAGGTGACGTCACAGCTCACCTCCTTCTTCTGTACAATGACTGATAACACCTCTATATACAGTAGATAGCACAAGATCCACCATTCACAATAGATGATGTCACAGCTCACCTCCTCTTGTACAATGACTGATAACACCTCTATATACAGTAGATAACGCATCTTAAAACCATGTGTTGTACGCATACAAGACTCATGCCGAAAATTACATAGCAAAACTGCATCTGCTAAAAGCAATAGCATCCTAAAATACTACAGCTCAGACACCGCTACCTATAATAACACTGTAAAATTTTGAGGGGTGTTTCAAGATTGCAGCTGAGCTTTAATACCAGTCATGACCTATGGGGGTGGTGGCGCTGAATGTAGAGGCATGCATGCTGTTTTAGTTCGGAATCACCCCTTTAAATTGAATCCTCCTTCATCCACATTCTTACATTTTGTGTAGGAACTGCATGTATTTTTGGATCTGTTTTGCCTGCTTCTTAAGCTGTCAGTTTCTGTCAGAGGTTCCTCTACTAAATCATCGGATTCCAGTCGGAATGTTGGCGTTCATGTCGCGCTCATTTTGCTCCATTGTTTCCAGTTCTCGGCTACGGGATCACAACATTACTTCTTCTGATTAGAGGAGGTAGAAAATCAAGATGATTGTTAGTGCGGTGCAGGACTTCACCATTATTAGGGCGAGGAGCGATTGAGTACTCTTCAATGAGATATAATTAAATTGAAGAAGGGGCATCGCATTTAGGCTAGTCATTAACATTTGGCACGTGAGTGCGGTACTTTTTATTTCATCGCCCTCCAAACTAGCTTTCTACAGTACAGTCAGATCCATCCACTAATAGTTGAGGAGCCTACAAAAGGGTCGGATTATGCAGCAACAATAACAATATGGGCCCTTTACTGGAGCTACTTGACACCAGCACACTCCTTCCCACTTGGAAATGTAAACTTACTAATAATTTAGGGATAATCATGTTTGGAGCACCCTATTTGTGGATGATGCTTTTGGATTGTGACGCTACTGGTTTGTAGGGATTGTTTCTGAAAAAACGGCACAGTCCAAACAAATTTGGCACAGTCGACATACAGGTGCATCTCACTAAATTAGAATATCATCAAAAAGTTAATTTATTTCAGTTCTTCAATACAAAAAGTGAAACTCATATATTATATAGAGTCATTACAAACAGAGTGATCTATTTCATGTGTTTATTTCTGTTAATGTTGATGATTATGGCTTACAGCCAATGAAAACGCCTAAAAAAATAACGTTCCCATCCTGGCTCCTTCCTGTAATAACGTCCCCTATCCTGGCCTTTTCTATAATAATGTCCCTCATCCTGGCCCCTTCCTATAATAATATCCTCTATCCTGGCCCCTTCCTATGATAATGTCCTCCACCCCGGCCCCTTCTTGTAATAATGTAATCCTCAAACACACATCCAGCTGATATAGGCATGTAAGAGGGTGACCAGGACCTGGTCATGCACCTTATCTGTGTGTGTGCACATAAATGCTATATCCTGTTTGAAATGTGAACATGTGTTAGTTATAGGGTGAGTATAGGTTAGTGCAGATAGGGTACTAGAATAGAACAGTGAGGCTAAGAGGGGCACTATAGTTTAAAGCAGATATAGTTGCAGGTTAGGAAAGAGTTAAGGGGTTTGGGAGCTGCTCAGTGTGGGAGGAGCAGATTCAGTGAAGCATGGAGACTTTTCCTGGTTACAGGCAGTTCTAGAGGAAGTGAGAGAGATGTAAGGAGATTACAGTTGGTGGTCCAGGGGGCACCGTTGGCATGATCTGTCCAGCAGAAAAAGACCCGTATTCAGATATTCTGAACCAGACATTTCCGAACGTTCGGACCTACGGTCCACAGGATTCACAGTGAGGTGTGTGTCCATAAGCCTTCATTGAAGGGGAAGTCGGACGGGAAATAGACAGTACGGGATTCTTAAAGCTGCGAGGGTCTCATAGACCAGGAACGTCCGCTATGGAAGGGACAGCTCAGGACAAACAGACAGTGAACATCAATACGTGCGGTGTATCAAACGGTAACCCTGGAATAGTATGTGATCAATGCTGTACGCTGTATGAAGATGATTGCAAGTGTTCTAGTAAAGTTCTTTTTTATAAAACGGAATGGAAGTCCCTAAATGTGTGTGCGGCGGTTCCTGAGGTGAAAGAACCAAAGACAACAGAGAGCTGCAATCAAAATGTGAGTGTTCTGCACCACACACACAACACAGGAGATTTGGGACATTTATCTTTGTTAGGGGACCAGGGTATGGGAACACATCAGCCCCTCGCCATAACTACTACCCTGAGTCTCTTACAAAAGTGGCGTAGTCGGCAGTTTGCGAGTACCTCGCATGAAGAGAGCGGGGTGGAGAAGACCCGCGGCGCAGATGAGGCGCCTGAGGATAAACAAATGCAACGGAGAGAATTGAAAAGCGTACGAACCAAGATGGCGGATGAACATGGCGATCCCAAGATGGTGGCCGGCAACGTGAGTCGGAAGATGGCGCGGAGATTGGCGAAGGTTCCGCCCATCGTGGGCGTCCTGAGCACAAAACGGCGTGGAAAGCAGTATGGTATAGACGTCGGGCCAGATGGAGACTCCGGCCCCCTGTGAGCGGTATCCGCCCACCATGGGCGCGGCGAAAGAAAAAGAAGTTCCGCCTACCATTGAAGATACTAGAGACAGAGTGGGAAGAATTGCCGAAGGCAGCTCCACCCATGGACGGGCGGAGTTTAGAAGGAGGACCCCTTGTGTTGAGCAGTGCGGCACCATTGCTAGAAGGAACGGTGAAGCAGCGACAGCCTAAGAAGATGTCTCATCATGGTGGCTGCGGGAGAATGGAGTGGAGCCGGCACAGGGAGCGCCAAGAGAAGGAAGAACGTCCAGGAGGCCGCTGGGGAGTCTTTGACCTCCATGATTATCCCTTAGAGAGCGGCTTACCATTCGTACCAGGCTGGTACCCCTTCCACGATCTGCGGGAGGATACCGTCTCTCTTGCAAAGGCCTTAAAGGGGCTCATGGTCGCAAGCCCCGGAGAGAAACAGGAAGCGGTCCAGGAGGAACAACGGTGGCGGAGGTGCCAGCAGATGACGGCGAGTCAGCTCCGGTGACCGTGGCAGCGGTGAGTCGCAACGCGGGTCCTGTCTCCAGCCCCCAGCCCCCCACTTACCAGGAAGTAGTGAGAACCCCCGGGGAAGAGGAGGCCCAGTGGATCGCCGGGGTAGTCGCTGAAAAGAAGAGGCAGGAGCGCCGCATCCGCGAAGAGCTGCGGAAGCCGGGGGGAGGAGCGATGTCCGGCCGGATGACTAGCAGCATAGTGCGACACTTTGATTTGTCCCGCGGCTACGGATTCATACAGGAAGTGGGGAACGGAGAGAAGGTGTATGTCAATCAGGGGTCTGTTGACGCCCCCGGTCTCTTGCTTATGGGTAGCCGGGTTAAATTTATTAAAGAACGTGGGCCCCGAGGCCCGTATGCAGTGGCCGTCACCGTTCTGTCTGACACGGAAGAGCAGACAATGAATCGGCCTGTACGGCCGACGGTAGTGGCCGCAGTACAGCTGGCTGTGGGCCAGAGTGAAAGTGTAAACCCCAGAGTAAGATCCCCTGCGCTGGTGTCATTGGGAGCAACGGCCCGTTCTCAGGGAAGCGTACAGTCAGAAGCCCCGAGTCTGTCAGTATCGGAGACAAGGAGCCGGAGCAACAGAGGAGGATCAGTCTCCAGTGATTCATCCTCTGGGACCACCATCATCTATATGCAGGGCCAGGGAGTGGCCCACTACGGCGGTCCCAGGGGAATCCCAGAGTGAGCGGCTGCTTTAAAAGCATCTGGTTGTGCTCGTTGCACGAAAAAGAAAAGGAACTGTTCTGCGTTCCTAGGGGCAGGAGCCCCTGTTCAGCCCGGTGATGACCGGAGGTGACCAAGGATGTGGTTACCAATAGAGACTGTTCCGCGTCTCTTAAAGGGCAACCAGCCCTCATAGCACCATGGAGCAATGGTGCTGGCCGGACGGCCGGAAGGTGACTTTGTTTGTATGTTTTCCCCCTCTCCCAGTTCTTTTGCGCACGTTTGCACATCCCCCTGCTGGATTACGGGACTGAACCCTGATAGGGTTTACTAAAGGACTGTGCTCTTGTATAAGAGCTAAAGAGCGAAGCATGGTTCTTAAAGGGACCGTACCCAGCAAAAAGGAGGGAGGGGGAAAAAGGAGAAACTGTCAGGACGACCCGAGGGTCGTGCTGGGTCACTGCTCCAGGACTGTCGGAGCAGGATTTGTTGGCCAGCGGGCCTGTGGTGGACAAATTTTTGGGGGGGGTCCCAGGAGCAAGGGGACCGGGGTCCGACGGACTCATATCCAAAAGAACTTGAACTCTGTGTTCCAGGGTCCCAACCCAGTGGGACCGAGGTCAAGATTGACCAACAAGAAAAAAAAAGTGAATTAATCTATCGTGTATTTTAATATAAATATATGTGTTGAATGTTTTAAATGTGCATTTGTTTTTTTTACAGGTGCTCTCATGGTCGGGACGACCATGATTAAGGAGGGAGGAAATGTAAGAGGGTGACCAGGACCTGGTCATGCACCTTATCTGTGTGTGTGCACATAAACGCTATATCTTGTTTGAAATGTGAACATGTGTTAGTTATAGGGTCAGTATAGGTTAGTGCAGATAGGGTACTAGAATAGAACAGTGAGGCTAACGGGGGCACTATAGTTTAAAGCAGATATAGTTGCAGGTTAGGAAAGAGTTAAGGGGTTTGGGAGCTGCTCAGTGTGGGAGGAGCAGATTCAGTGAAGCACGGAGACTTTTCCTGGTTACAGGCAGTTCTAGAGGAAGTGAGAGAGATGTAAGGAGATTACAGTTGGTGGTCCAGGGGGCACCGTTGGCACGATCTGTCCAGCAGAAAAAGACCCGTATTCAGATATTCTGAACCAGACATTTCCGAACGTTCGGACCTGCGGTCCACAGGATTCACAGTGAGGTGAGTGTCCATAAGCCTTCATTGAAGGGGAAGTCGGACGGGAAATAGACAGTACGGGATTCTTAAAACTGCGAGGGTCTCATAGACCAGGAACGTCCGCTATGGAAGGGACAGCTCAGGACAAACGGACAGTGAACATCAATACGTGCGGTGTATCAAACGGTAACCCTGGAATAGTATGTGATCAATGCTGTACGCTGTATGAAGATGATTGCAAGTGTTCTAGTAAAGTTCTTTTTTATAAAACGGAATAGAAGTCCCTAAATGTGTGTGCGGCGGTTCCTGAGGTGAAAGAACCAAAGACAACAGAGAGCTGCAATCAAAACGTGAGTGTTCTGCACCACACACAACATAGGAGATTTGGGACATTTATCTTTGTTAGGGGACCAGGGTATGGGAACACATCAGCCCCTCGCCATAACTACTACCCTGAGTCTCTTACAGGCACTGGCGTCGACAGGCCCCCTTCCCGCACGGGCTCGGTCGCACTCACTGGGATCACAATCGTTACACCCCTGTTAAAGACCCGGAAGTCCTGCTATTTTTACATGCAGAAGCACAACCTGAAGGTTTAAGGCCCAATCCAGGGTCTGAAGTGTTTGATTTGCTTGTGGCAGAAGGGATTTTGGGCTACCTTAGGCACAAAGGCCTCATAACAGAACCTTGGGTTGGTAAGATGTTGGCCGGGTCAAATCCAACCTAACACTTTTATCACAAAATGTCCTCCTACTGAGACTTCCAGCGATCAGTTGTGATCTGAAGGGAATCCTGGCAGTAAGTGTTCAGTTTCTATGCAGCGCCACCACAGGGGAAAATTAGGTATTACACAAGTCCACACAAATCAGTTAACTGTCGGTGTTATTCTGTACAAGACAGGTCCTCCAGAAGAAGACGCTCTTTGCAACCTCTTCAACAAAAAGATAACGATCCTAAACAGAGGACCTCCTCTTTTTTACTCAAAATTTCCTAACAGGGTATTTACTCAACAACCAGATAAGGAATTCATTTTCAAGGATTAGGGTGGTGTCACATATCTTGTGAAGTACAGGGCCGGCTCCAGGTCTTCATCTCAGTGGGCCCCTTTAACACATACCACGATTCATGATGCACAGAAATATAGGTTTACAACACAGGGCCCAACCTGACCTCTCATCCTTCAGATATGCAAACATGCACACACACAGTACACAGACATCCACACGCACAATATGCAAACATGCATACGCACAGTACCCAGACATGCATACGCACAGTACGCAGACATGAACACGCACAGTACGCAGACATGAACACGCACAGTACGCAGACATGAACACGCACAGTACGCAGACATGAACACGCACAGTACGCAGACATGAACACGCACAGTACGCAGACATGAACACGCGCAGTACGCAGACATGAACACGAACAGTACGCAGACATGAACACGCGCAGTATGCAGACATGCACACGCGCAGTATGCAGACATGTATACGCACAGTACCCAGACATGTATACGCACAGTACCCAGACATGAACACGCACAGTACGCAGACATGAACACGCGCAGTACGCAGACATGAACACCTGCAGTATGCAGACATGAACACGAACAGTACGCAGACATGCACTCGCACAGTACGCAGACATGCACTCACACAGTACGCAGACATACACTCGCGCACACACACAGTACGCAGACATGCACACACATGGTACGCAGACATAGACATGCTCACGCACACATACAGTACGCAGACATGCACACACAGTGCGCAGACATGCACACGGTACGCAGACATGCACACACGCACACACACAGTACGCAGACATGCACACACACAATACGGAGACATGCAAACACACACAGTATGCAGACATGCACATACGCACACACACAGTACGCAGACATGCACATAAGCATACACATGGTACGCAGACATAGACATGCACACGCACACATACAGTACGCAGACATGCACACACGGTACTCAGACATGCACACGGTACACAGACAAGCACACGGTACTCAGACATGCACACACGCGCACACACACAGTACGCAGACATGCACACGCACAGTATGCAGACATGCACACACGCACAAGCACAGTAAACAGACATGCACATGCACAGTACGCAGACATGCACACACACAATACGCAGACATGCATACACACACAGTACGCAGACATGCACATACCCACACACACACAGTACGCAGACATGCACATAAGCATACACACACAGTACGCAGACACGCACAGTACGCAGACATGCACATGCACAGTATGCAGGCATGCAAACGCACAGTATGCAGACATGCAAACGCACAGTACGCAGACATGCACATGCACACACACAGTACGCAGACAAGCACACACACAGTACGCAGACACGCACACACACGGTACGCAGACATGCATACGGTACGCAGACACGCACATGGTACGCAGACGTGCACACGGTACGCAGACATGCACACACGCACACACACAGTACGCAGACATGCACACACACACAGTACGCAGATGTGGCACCCCAGGGGTCCGGTTGCCCCAGGGCTTTGCCTCCCTAAAAAGAGGTAATGCCATGCCTGGAAGCAAGCAGGGATCCCCTAGCCAGGGATACTAGACATGCAACACTTTCCTGGCTCCAGACCACCAAGGGGAGTCCCCTCCCCTTGGCAACTGGGATCTGGGGGCAGGGTTAGTTAGTCTTAGTGTGAGGAATTGAGTTTAGGACGTGAAGGAGACAAGAGCAGGGACTGGAGCTGAGGTAGCTCATCCTAGCTGGAGAAACACAGAGGACCAGACACCGGAGTCCGAGGCTGTGGGGCACTGAAGGCCCAGCAGCAGATACCGTAGGGCAGGAGATTGAAGGTCTCCTGGCCCCATCAGACGCCCGGAGGCTCAGCGGCACAGAGGGACCAGCACCGCTACATGGGAGCAGCGCATGAGTAAGGCCCGAGCTGCAAGCCATACGGGTGAGCACAGAACATTACACTCAGGGACGTGGGCTATAGCACAGCTACAAGCAGCAAAGCCAAAGAGTATAGTGAGAAGGGGAAGCCTACAACCTCACCTGGCAAGGAGGACTCTATGTTTGCTTCCAGGCTGACCGGACTCTTACCTCTAGCCAGTACCCCAATCCAGGTTTACCTAATTGTCATCAGTAAAGACCCTGGGACTGCACTATACTGACTCTGTGGTTATTACTGCACTACGACACCCTGCACAACCTGCAACATCTACACTGCCCTGGAGCTAACTCTTCCTGTGGGGAGTCATAACATCCTTGCTGCAATACCACCAGCTTCAGAGGACTGTTCCGCAGCGGCGGCCCCCTTAGCCGTATTCCACAGGTGGCGTAGTCAGACTCTTTAATAAAACCTATACATATAAAACCCCCCTTGGATTGACCGCCCTGGGTCACGGACCGGGTCACCGCCACTGTGACTACAACCCCCAGCATCTACCGGCCCGGCACCGGGTACCCCACGGCCCAGGGGGCACATCACAGACATGCACACACACAATACGCAGACATGCATACGCACAGTATGCAGACACACACAGTATACAGACATGCAAACGTACAGTATGCAGGCATGCAAATGCACAGTATGCAGACATGCAAACGCACAGTACGCAGACATGCACACACGCACACACACAGTACGCAGACATGCACACACACAGTACGCAGACACACACACAGTACGCAGACATGCGCACACGGTACGCAGACATGCACACAGTACGCAGACATGCACACGCACAGTACGCAGACATGCACATGCACAGTACGCAGATATTCACACACACAGTACGCAGATATGCACACACACAGTACGCAGACATACACACACAGTACTCAGACATACACAGTATGCACACACACACAGTGCGCACACACAGTACGCAGACATGCACACACACACGGTACGCAGACATGCACATACGCACAGTATGCAGACATGCACACACGCACAGTATGCAGACATGCACACACGCACACTACGCAGACATACACACACGCACGCAGACATGCACACACGCACAGTACGCAGACATGCACACACGCACAGTACGCAGACATGCACACACATACACATGGTACACAGATATGCACACATACAATATGCAGACACGCACATACACAAACATATACACAGATAGACACATACAGACATACTGTATGTACATATTTGAACACAAATTCTTAAAAACACATATAAAACAGACAACTATATATACACAATCATACACACTGACATGCACAGATATTCACATCATACATGCGCACGCACACACACACACATTAGAAATATTTTTAATATGGGGATTGGGGAAGCCAGCAACAAGCCTCGCTTACCAGCCCCCGGCCTGTGTCCCGTCCAGCTATTCGCGTATGTTGCTGTGCAGGGCCGCCGGCGTGTCACAGACATGGCCCTGGACCATCAGGGGGGCCCACTTGCCGTCGGGGCCCGGGTCGCTCCCTCAGCATCTGTGCAGGACCGCTGGCGCTGTTTGAGTGCTGTCACTTTGCAGACATGGCGGCGCACAGTGCACTGTGTGGCTGTGTCTGCTAGTAATGACGTAGCAGGGGCAACACACAGGCACAATTAAAGGAGCAGTGTCGCCCCTGCCGTGTTATTGCTAGCTAAGCAGACACAGCTGCACAGCGCACTACGCGCGGCTATGTCTGGAAAGTGACAGCCCTCAAACAACGCCAGCGGTCCTGCACAAATTCTGAGGAAGCAGCCCGGGCCCCGACGGCGAGTGGGCCCCCCAGGATGGTCCAGGGCCCCGTCACTTGCCCGGGTGCGCTGGGTGCTGACACCGGCCCTGGTGAAGTAGCTTGATCTCATATCTGAGACAGTCCCATCTTTGGGCTCCAAACTTAAAAGGGGTTATCCTGCAAGTTTTTCCCCAGAAAAAGCGCCACTCCTGTCCATGGATTGTGTCTGGTATTGCAGTTCTGCTCCACTGAAATGAATGAGGCTTAGTTGCAATACCAGGCATAAACAGTGGATAAATATGGCGCTATTTTGGTAGAAAGCAGCCATTTTTTGCACTTGTCAGAAAAGAAGGGTAATTTACAAAACTAAAGAAGAATGAAGAAGAGGAACGGATGTCTTAATTTCTTCTATACCGTTACTTTAGCTTTCTACAGCAGGTAATGCATCCAATGATCGGCCATGTGTTCAGCCGATCGTCCCAGTGGATATTTATGTTCATCAAAAAATTACTGGCGTCCAATGTGATTACACACATCATTTCACCCGGTAATTTGTGCTACACCTGTAGAAGGAAGAATTAAACATCCCAAAACAAATTTGGTTCCTGTGTTTTCCTACTTTATACATTTTGTCCTGAGAGCTTAAGAAAAAAATCTAACCTTCACCCAAGCATTAAGTAGGTGAGAGATAATAATCAATGGTACAAGGTCCTAATTTACTTCACAGCTAAAGATCTGCAACTAGGAAGACAACGACTGTAGGTATACACTGTGTTCCAAATTATTATGCAAATAATATTTTCTCAGATTTTCCCAAATTACCTATATGAATTGCAGTCATTGTAAATTTTCCAGTCAAATAACTATTAGAGCACAATTGAAAGGTTTTTGTACAATCTGCCTATGATAACAGTATATTTAAAAAAAAAAAAAAAAAACTCAAACTGCACTCAAAATGCATGTTCCAAATTATTATGCACAGCAGAGTTTTCAACCTTTTCATTTTAATAAAGAACAAAAAAATGGTCATTTTTGAAATTATAAGCATTAGCAGGTTATTACAAACTGAAATCAAACAGTTTTCAACTCAAAACTTTATTCTAGGTGATGTTACATTTGCACATAGGACCCCTTGTTCGAAAGGAGCTTCTGAACTCTCTCGTCCATTGAATTTGTCAGGTTTTGGATGGATTCTGCTTCAATTGTTTTGCATGAGGACAGAATACCCTCCCAGAGCTGTTGCTTAGATGTGAACTGCCTCCCGCCATCATAGACACTCCTTTTGATGATGCTCCAGAGGTTCTCAATGGGGTTGAGGTCAGGGGAGCATGCCCATTATGTGCAGCATGAGACGGGGCATTATCATGCATGAAATGATCTCGATGGTCCAGATGGATGGAGTGGAGGATGGCTGGTTGATGGACACCCCATGCAAACACGGCTACGGCGCTAACAAAGAGGAGGTGGAGTAATGTTTTGGGCTGGAATCATGGGGAGAGAGATTGTCGGCCCTTTTAGGATCCCTGAAGGGGTAAAGATGAACTCCATAATGTATGTTGAGTTTCTCAAACAGCACTTCCTTCCATGGTTCAAGAAGAAGAACCGTGTATTCTGCAGCAAGATCATTTTCATGCATGATTTTCATGCAATTGTAGTTATTTGACTGGAAAATTACAATGACTGCAATTCATATAGGTAATTTGGGAAAATCTGAGAAAATATTATTTGCATAATAATTTGGAACACAGTGTATAGAGCCGGCAGAGGTCAATAAGTGGCTGCCAGACACCGCCTATCTACCATGAAAAAAAATGTAAAAAGTCAACCCATTGTAGAAATTCGCTCCATAGATCAGGACCTCACAATTTTTTTATCAAAAATTGCAGCAGTTGTTGTAACTTTTTGTCTAGGGGGTCTTATCTGTGATGTGTATTATTTAGGGGTCTAGTTTGGAGTCAATATTTATTTAGAAGTCTGGTCTGGGGATGTTTTTATTTACAGGGTCTGGTCTGTGATCTGTATTATTTAGGGGTCTGGTCTGGGGTTAGTATTTAGGCTTGTGGTTTGGGGTTTATATTTATTTAGGGGGTCTGGTCTGTGGTCTGCATTTTTAGGGGTCTGGTATCTATATTTATTTAGGAGTTTGGTCTGGGATCTGTATTATTTAGGCGTGTGGTCTGGGGGCTATATTTGTTTTAGGGGTCTGATCTGTGATTTATATTATTTAGGGGTCTGGTCTGTGACCTATATTATTTAGGGGTCTGGTTTAAGGTCTATTTATTTAGTGGTCTGGTCTGGGATTTATATTAATCATGTAATCGTGGGTTCTAGTCTGGGGTCTGTATTATTTAGGGGTCTGGTCTGGGGTCTATATTTAGCAGTCTGGTGTTGGGTGTATATTTATTTAGGGGTCTGGTCTGGGGTCTATATTTTTTAGGGGTCTATATTTAGGCATCTGGTCTGGAGTCCGTATTATTTAAGGGTCTGGTCTGGGTTTTATATTATGGGGTCTAGTCTGGGGTCTATATTTATTTAGGGGTTTGGTCTGGGGATCTATATTTATTTAGTGTCTGGGGTCTATATTTATTTAGGGATCTGGTCTGGGGATCTACAGTATATTTATTTAAGGGTTTGTATTTCGTTTAGTCTGTGGTCTGTATTACTATAAGAGTTTAGGTTTTTTGGGGGGAGGGTCTGGGTAGGGCCCTTGTATTTTATTTATGTGGCTTGTATTACTTAAGGGGCTCTAAATTTATTTAGGATGTGTGGTCTGGGTCTTAATATATTTGGGGGACCATGTCTATTTTCTGTATTTCTCTAGGGGTCTGGTCTGGATCTGTATCAGTTTAGGTGATAAGATTTATGTTTATGTTAGTTTAGGGGGTCTAGCCTGGGGTCTGTATTCATTTATGTTGTCTGGTCTGGTATCTGTGTTAGTTCTGATCTATATTAGCTTTGAGGGTCAGGTTTGGGGTCTGTATTGGTTTAGATGTCTGTTCTTGGTGCTGTATTAGTTCACAGGATCTGGTTTGAGGTCTGTATTTATTTAGAGGGTCTTCTGAACCTGTTATACTTAAGTGGGTCTGAGTTCGGCTGTCTTTTGGGGCGTCTGGTCTGTATTTGTTTAGCGGACCTAATATAGGGTGCTCTGTATTAGGCTATGGGTCA
Organism: Phyllobates terribilis; assembly: GCF_046119375.1. Taxonomy (NCBI): domain Eukaryota; kingdom Metazoa; phylum Chordata; class Amphibia; order Anura; family Dendrobatidae; genus Phyllobates; species Phyllobates terribilis. The sequence continues at coordinate 95,207,339 of NW_027362765.1, forward strand.
GTGGTCTGGGGTCTGCTCTGGGGTCTGTGTTATGTCAAGAAGCCGGGTGGTTTTTATTACTTCACAAGGTCTGGTCTGTGGTATGTATACATTTTTGAGTGTGATGATGGCGGCCATATGCATTTTTTGCTCCCTAGAGTAAATTAGGGACATATTCTATATTGGGAGTATAAGGTTACTCCCTTACACTTTAATACTCCTTTAAAGTGTAATGTAAAGGAGTTGTTCCCTTTTTTTTTTACTTAATTGCATGTAAATGAAGTTAAAAATCATTTTTGCAATTTGGTTTTATAAAAACTTTTGCACAGTTTGCCTTCTGTACCGTTTATTGCTGGCTGCAGAAAGAGTTAACTAAGAATCCATCAGTGAGTTTGTAACAGGTTTTATGTCTTTTCCTGAGCTGCTCTCAGCTGATTTATGACCACATCAAAGATGAATGTGCGGGAAACAAAAGCCTGTAAAAGCAAAAAGATGCAAAAGCGTTAAAAAATTGCAAAAATGATTTTTAGGTACACAACCCAATGCAAAATCTGTAACAGGTTCTCCATCCGCTATATGCCATTTATAATACTGGTGCCAGTGCCAAGGTGTAAGCTCTACCTCGGGACCCCCTACAGCTGCTCCCCTGATGTATACGCTCCTGTACCGTTACACGTGTATAGAAGTCCTTTATAGCTATTCACATGATACATCATCTTCCTTGTATCAGCGCTAATGAGCTCCACAGGATAAAACTGTGCAACATAAAGGTGGAGCAGGTGACAAGTGACCTTCTCTCGGCTCCCGCAGGTCGGGGACCTTCGTGTTCCCTCTACTTCCTGGCGAGGACTTATATAACAAGACAGGGGCTTGTACACACACATAGTCCCCTGGACGGTCTGATGATGTCAGTACGAGGTCTTATTAACCATGCCGTCTGCATGGTCCATCCACTTGATGAGACTAATGATGCCCTATATTTGGAACGAGAAGTACGAGTGTTTTCATGTATGACTGGTAAATACATATTATGTGTACTCTTTGGGTGTGGCACATTATGGCGGTATTATGTGAGTGATGCATAAAATTGCATTAATTGTCATTGCACTTTTTTTTGCAATATATGGTGACAATATACTAAATATGGCATTTGTAAAATAGTAAATGAATTAGTAAAGTAAATTGTAGGTCCAGCATACGGCACTATTTTCTTGTCACTATAAGGCAGTATTATGTGGGCTCTTTAAATAATTATTATTCCATTGAGATGTTATTTGGGCAATATAAGTTTTTATCTTACTGAATATCTCATTATTTGGGATGTTAGTTCGGTAATATATAGCAGTATATTGTAGGAGTTTTACAAGGAAATATCGTCTTGGCACTATATGGCAGTATTATGTGGGCTCTTTAAATGAGTATTATTTCAATGGGATGTTATTTCAGCAATATATGCTGAATATCGCATTATTTGGGATGTTAATTGGGTAATATATAGCAGTATATTGTAGGAGTTTCACGTGGCAATATTTTTTGGGGTATTATATGGCAGTATTATGTGGGCTCTTTAAGTGAATATTGTTTCAATGAGACTTTATTTGGTCAAAGTATGCTAGTGTTATGCTAAATATCACGTTATTTGGATGTAGGATATTAATTGGGCAATAGATAACAGTATATTGTAGGAGTTTTTCTTGGCATTATATGGCAGTATTATATAGGTTCTTTGAGTATTATTTCAATAAGACATTATTTGGTCAATATATGGGGGGATCATACTAAATATGGCATTATTTGGATGCAAGATATTAAAATAAATAAATAACTGGGAAAGTACTAACAGTATATTGACACTATATGGCAGTATTATGTTGGCTCTTTGAGTATAATTTCAATTAAATATTAATTAGGCAATGCATAGTGGCATTATACTAAATATGGCATTATTTGGATGCAGGATATTAATTGGACATTATATAGCAGTAAGAGCTTCATATAGCAATATTGTCTTTGTATTATATGGTCAGCACTATGTGGGGTTTTTAAGTGATTGCGATTTCAATTAGTAGTATTGGGCAATATATGGTAGTATAATGTAGGCACTGTATATGGCAGTATTATGTGGACTCTTGAAGTGAGATTTTTAATGAGTCATATTATTAGGACAATGATGTATGAGAATATTATATGGGTGCTGCATATAGCAGCATTGTCATAGCACTATATGACAGTATTATGTATGCCCTTTATATTTTTATTATTTCGATGCACATTATTCAAGAAATATATTTCGATATTTTGTGGGCTCTGCATATAGAAGTATTGTCTTAGTACTATGTGGCAGTAAAATCTTGGTATAATGTGTAGTCTGCATATAGCAGTTTATTACTATATGTCATTATTATGTAGGCTCTATAACTGAGTAATGTTTCCATGAAGAACATTAATTAGACAATTTATGTTGGTAAAATGTGGGTGCTACAATATGTCTTAGTATGATATGGCAGTATTACGTGGGTTCCTAAAAAGGAGTATTATTTGTATATTATTTGGGCAAAATATGGTAGTATTATGTGGACATTATATATGGCAGCATTGTTTTGGCACTATATGGCGGCATTATAAGGGCTCTATAAGTGATCATTTATTCCAAGAGACATTGGGAAAAATATTATGTAGGTGTCGCATATAACAGTATAGTATTGACACTATATTTCGGTATTATGTGGGATTTTTAAGGAAGTACTTTTTAATGTTATTTAGATAAAATCTAGGGGTTGTATAGGTCAGTATTTTTTGCCACTATATGGCAGGATTATCTTGGTATAGGAGGTCATATTTACCTATTGCCTCGGAGGAATTTTCTGTAGAATCTACCCTCAGTTTAGCAAGCATTACCCACATTACCATACTCCCCCATACCCACTGGGTCTTGACATATTCTCAATTTTGTAGTGTTATTGGGGTGTTGATGGTATCAGCCCGAGTTTAGCCCCCCATGTTTCATGATCCTACTAATATTCTCAGGCTTTGTGATGTTTCATACAGAAGCTTTGGATTGCCGCACCTAGTCCCAGGATTACGACGTAACTCTCCCCTGCCTATAGGGTAACCTTTATGTAATAGCTTTTCTCATATACTGCAAATCAGGCCATATATCTTTTTGGAATGAGCAGTCATACATCTCCCTCTAACAATATTTACCGCGCGCGAGAGAGAGAAACGCATTTCATTCTTTTAGGCTCCTTGTCGCTTAATTATTGTACCACTCCACCAAGGTAATAATGCCGCCCATGATTCCACATACAGTATGTCAATATAATAAAATTGTGCCGTATAGCCCCCTTTTACACGTATCTGTAATCTATGGGGAGCACGTAGACCTCCTCCTCTCATAGATTCCATCTCCTGCCTGACAGACTGATGGATTGCACCTCTACCCTGTGCACTAAACCTCTCATTTGTGAATTCCAAATAAAATCATCTCCACCAAGAACGGCAGAAGAGGGAGGGCGGCACTAATTATTTTCTCATAACCGCACTCCCAAACCTTCTGTCCGCATTTACAAAGCTTTCTGTTACCTCAACATAAAAATAGTTACTTTATTCTTCAACTTTATCCTGCAATAAAGGGGACACTTAGGCTCCTTCTTTTAACCTGGGCCCCAATGCAACAACAGAGCTCCCCAACCATCTCGTAGAATTTATAGTATTGATCTTCGGATGCACTCCTCAAGATTGAAATTGCAAAAGCAAGAAGGAAAAGTGGTGGAATTATGGAAGTCACAGGATTGAGACAGGTTACTGATCTGCAAATGGTGAAAAGATGGCAACAAAATTTTCTAAAAATCTCGATTTATTCAGTATGGAGCATGAGCGTCATGTACAGAAATCCCCGCACTTACAGCCTCGGCTGCTAACTATGAGGTTATTGATGTTTGCCTGAGGAATGTTCTGCCGCACTGAATGCATTTGGGCACGGGAATCATCAAGATCTGCTACTGGCACATTCCCGTGCAATTGCCGACCAATGACATCCTAGATGTTTTTTTATGGGAGACAAGTCCGGAGATGCTGCAGGCCATGATGGCACGTTTAGGCCACACAGGCTGCTCACAATTGCAACAGCAACATACGACCCGGCATTGTTGTGTTGAAAAATGGCTCCTGAGACACTTTGCAGAAATGGCCGCACCACTGGTTCTACTACCAAATCAGTGTTTTACATCAGCAGACATACTATTTAGAAGTCTTGGTGCTTTAATAGATGCACTAAAGGCAGGCCTCCCAGGGCAGTGCGACGTGGGCAGCATATTCTGCTTTCAACTGTATATGTGTCTTTTGGATGCAGATACAGCTTAATACTGTATAATGGTCCGCCATTCACCTATGTTGTCTGAGGCTCAGCGGGAGAGGTTCGATGAGATCACTACATTGTGCCTGCTGTGCCGGGAGCAGACACAGCACAGAGTGCAGCAACTCATTGTGGGAATAAGTTAGTATTTTTTTAACAGTGGAGTGGATTGGAGGGGCACTTTACTGGGAGAGTAATTGAGCATTGGGGGGGCAAGATACTGTGTATGGGCATTATACAGTGTGTAAGGGGACTGTGGGGACATCATACTGTGTGGGCGTGACTGTGTATGCATTGGTCCTATAACGGGGGCATCACACTGTGTGCGGGGAGGCACTGTGGGGACTTCATACTGTGTAAGGGGAGGCATTGTGGAGGCATCATATTGTATGGGGATGACTTTAGGGACATCATACTGTGTAGGGGGACCAAGGGGGCATCATACTGTGTGGAGGGCACTGTGGGCGGTATCAAACTTTATGGGGTGAGCCATCACATTGTGTTGTTGGGATTATGGGTGCATCATACTCTATGGAGTGAATCATATTGTGTGTGGAAGGCTGTGGGAGCATCATACTGTGTGTGGTGGCACTGTTGGGATCACACTGTGTGGGGTAGGAGGCTGTGGGGGCATCATACTTTGTGGAGGTTACTATGTGTGTACTGTATGGTGGGCATCATACTGTGTGGGAAACTGTGGGTACATCATCTTGCGTGCAAGGAACTGTGGGGTCATCACATTCTGTGTGTGTATGAGAGACACTGGGAGGAGGACTAGGGGGCATCAGTGAATAGTTGATGGTGCGAGCATCATACTATTTGGGGAGGCACTTTGGGGCACCATATGTTTGTGGGGGGATTGTTGGGCCATTATACTGTGTGGGGAGTCATCATACTATGTGAGGGGCATATTTGTATGGGGACACTGGGAACATCACAATGTATGTGGGGGCACTGTAGAGGCATCGGGGGGACATCATACTGTGAGTGAAGTGTTCATCATACTGTGTGTGTAAGTCGGCGATGGATTTGCTCCCCAGGAAGACGCAGGACCACCCCTAGGGGGATGTGAATTGTCAACCATTGTTCGGTCGTGGGTGCATACTGCTCTGCGAGATGTGTGCACGTTGTGCGTTTGGAAGCCCAGGTACCGGATCTAAATGAGCAGCTGGCAACACTGAGATCCATTGACAATATGGAAAGGAGTCTGCTGCTCACTGAGCAGCTGCTCACTGGGGTAGATGTGGGGGAGGGTGGTAGTAGGGAGCTGCAGGACAGTGAGGCCGCTAGTTGGGTGACATTTAGAAGGGGGGGTAGAGGGAAGAGTGCCAGGGAGGCTAGTCCTAATCTGGCACACCCCAATAAGTTTGCAAAGTTGGCAGATGAGGGGAGTGACGGTACAGGGGTAGCACTGCTGCAGCAAGGCATGTCCCCTGAAAGCCGGAGGAGTGACAGCTCCAGTAAAGAGGGAAATGGGAGAGCAGGGCAGGCCAGGCAGGTGCTGGTAGTGGGGGACTCAATTATTAGGGGAACAGATAGGGCAATCTGTCACAAAGACAGGGATCGTCGAACAGTGTGCTGCCTACCTGGCGCTCGAGTCCGGCACATCGCTGATCGGGTTGACAGATTACTGGGAGGGGCTGGTGAGGATCCAGCGGTCATGGTGCACATTGGCACAAATGACAAAGTTAGAGGTAGGTGGAAGGTCCTTAAAGATGATTTCAGGGAATTAGGCTGCAAGCTGAAAGCAAGGACCTCCAAGGTGGTATTCTCTGAAATACTACCGGTACCACGTGCCACGCCAGAGAGGCAACGGGAGATTAGGGAGATAAATAAGTGGCTCAAGAACTGGTGTAGGAAGGAGGGATTTGGGTTCCTGGAGAACTGGGCCGACTTCTCAGTTGGCTACAGACTCTACGCTAGGGACCGGCTGCACCTCAATGGGGAGGGTGCAGCTGTGCATGGGGGAGAAAATGGCTAGAAGGTTGGAGGAGTGTTTAAACTAGGGATTGGGGGGGAGGGTATTCATTTTATAGGTGGGGAAGATAGTGCAGATAGTGACCTGGGCACAAATAAAGAAATTGGGGGTGGGGTTAGAACAGTCAATAAAGTAAGAAGGAATAGAGATACAGAGAGATACATAAAATGCATGTACACTTATGCCAGAAGCCTCACCAACAAAATGGAGGAATTAGAATTAATTTTGTTGGAAAATAATTAGGACATGGTAGGGATATCTGAGACGTGGCTGGACGAGAGCCATGACTGGGCAATTAATTTACAGGGCTATAGTCTGTTCAGAAATGACTGTACAAACAAGCGAGGGGGGGGTGTGTTTAGATGTAAAATCATCCTTAAAACCCGTCTTGCGGGAGGATATATGTGAATATAATGAAAATGTAGAGTCCCTGTGGGTGGAGATAAGGGGAGGGGGAAAAAATAATAAATTACTGATAGGGGTTTGTTATAAGTCTCCACAAATAATGGAAGTAGGGGAGAATATCCTCGTAAAACAAATAGATGAAGCAGCGACTCAAGGAGAAGTCGGGAACGAACTGATTTCCATGTCACAGACGCTGTGACACGGGTCGGGAAGGGGTTAATAAGAGGTGTAGTAGAGGGGTTACAAGGACACTAAACTTCAGGAGGGCAAATTTCCAACGGTTGAGAGATGATCTCAGTGCAAGAAACTGGGACGATATCCTGAGACATAAAGCTACGCAAAGCAAATGGGAGACATCTATTAGCATCCTGAATACCACCTGTGCACAATATATATCCTTTGGGAATAAACATGCTAGAAATAGGAGGAAACCGCTATGGCTAAATAGAGCTGTAAGGGGCGCAATAAGTGACAAAAAGAAAGCATTTAGAGAACTAAAGCAAGTAGGTAGTGATGAGGCATTAAATAAATATAGAAAATTAAATAAATTCTGCAAAAACCAAATCAAGGCAGCAAAGATTGAGGCAGGGAGAATCATTGCCAGAAAAAGTAAAAATAACCCCAAAATATTCTTTAACTACATAAATAGTAAAAAACTAAAAAATGATAGTGTTGCCCCCCTTAAAAATAGTCTGGGGGAAATGGTGGATGAGGATGAGGAAAAAGCCAATGTGCTAAATGATTTTTTTTCAACCGTATTTACACAAGAAAATAGCGTGACAGAAAACATGATCAGTGATAACAAAAATTCTCCATTAAATGTCACTTGCTTAACCCAGCAGGAAGTACGGCGGCGTCTAAAAATCACTAAAGTTGACAAATCCCCGGGCCTGGATGGGATACATCCGCGAGTACTGCAGGAATTAAGTAACGTCATAGATAGACCATTATTTTTAATCTTTAAAGATTCCATAATAACAGGGTCTGTACCAAACGACTGGCTATAGTATAGCAAATGGGGTGCCAATATTCAAAAAGGGGACAAAAACTGAACTTGGAAATTATAGGCCAGTAAGCTTAACCTCTACTGTGGGTAAAATCCTGGAGGGTTTCCTAAGAGATGCTATAATAGAGTATCTGAAGAAGAATAACCTCATGACCCAATATCAACATGGGTTTACGAGGCACCGTTCCTGTCAAACTAATCTGATCAGTTTTTATGAGGAGGCAAGTTCTGGACTGGACCAAGGAAATGCAGTGGATGTTGTGTATATGGACTTTTCAAAAGCTTTTGATACGGTTCCACACAAAAGGTTGATACATAAGATGAGAACAATGGGGATAGGGGAAAATATATGTATGTAGGTTAAGAATTGGCTCAGTGATAGGAAACAAAGGGTGGTTATTAATGGAAAACACTCAGACTGGGTCTCAGTTAACAGTGGGGTACCACAGGGGTCAGTATTGGGCCCCCTTCTTTTTAACATATTTATTAATGACCTTGTAGGGGGCATACAGAGTAATATTTCAATATTTGCAGATGACACTAAACTCTGCTGGGTAATCAATACAGAGGAGGACAATTTTATATTACAGGAGGATCTATGTAAACTAGAAGCTTGGGCTGATAAATGGCAAATGAGCTTTAATGGGGATAAATGTAAGGTAATGCCCTTGGGCAGAGGAAATAAAATGTATAATTATATGTTTAATTGTATAACACTGGGCAAAACTGTAACTGAAAAAGACCTGGGTGTATTGGTGGATGACAAGCTCACGTTTAGTGGCCAGTGTCATGCAGCTTCTGCAAAGGCAAATAAAATAATGGGATGCATTAAAAGAGGCATAGATGCTCATGAGGAGAACATAATTTTACCTCTATACAAGTCATTAGTACGACCACACTTAGAATACTGTGTACAGTTCTGGTCTCCGGTGTATAAGAAAGACATAGCTGAACTAGAGAGGGTGCAGAGAAGAGCGACCAAGGTTATTAGAGGACTGGGGGGTCTGCAATACCAAGACAGGTTGTTACACTTGGGGTTATTTACTGTGGAAAAACGAAGGCTTAGGGGTGATTTAATTACTATGTACAAGTATATGAGGGGACAGTACAAAGACCTTTCTACTGATCTTTTTACTCTGATGCCAGAGACGGGGACAAGGGGGCATCTTCTACGTCTGGAGGAAAGTAGGTTTAATCATAATCACAGACGCGGATTCTTTACTGTAAGAGCAGTGAGACTATGGAACTCTCTGCCGCATGTAGTTGTAATGAGTGATTCACTATTAAAATTTAAGAAGGGCATGGATGCTTTTCTTGAAAAGTATAATATTACAGGTTATATATACTAGATTCCTTGATAGGGCGTTGATCCAGGGAACTAGTCTGATTGTCGTATGGAGTCGGGAAGGAATTTTTTTCCCCAATGTGGAGCTTAGTGTTTGCCACATGGTTTTTTTTTGCCTTCCTCTGGATCAACATGTTAGGCTATGGGTTGAACTAGATGGACTCAGTCTTCCTTCAACCTTAAAAATATGTTACTATGTTTATGTTATAAAGGACGAACTAAGGCCTGAGTGTAAAGTTATGCTGCAGACTGCAATATTACCGTGGGTCATGAGTGTGACTCACAGAGCCCTCTGCCAAAATCCTATTTGTGCTCAGTTATATTGGTAATTATATGCTGAGCAGCGAGCATTATCACATTGTGAAAAAAGCCATCATTGCCTGCAGTTACTTTGGACAAGTGCGGTGACTATTGTAACAGATATTTAGCACCATCCGGTGTCCTGAGGGGACGTTCATATGTGTGTCCATCATATATCCAGAAGATTGTGGAGAATAATGTATTATGCCCCACCTATTTATTTAAGACACACCCCTAAAATAAAGCATGTACATGACAAATAGTACATGTGACACCTTCAACTCCAAAATGAGAACAGACCCAAGATGCCTTAAACAAATACAGGCTACTGTGGCGCCCGTCTCTATAGCGCCACAAAATACCTGCATGTGTAATGTAATTCATATGTATTGCCAGCAATGGTGAGGGTAAGTTGTCTGCTGTTTTCATTACATACACACATAGGCGGATTATAATGAGGGCAATCTGGGCTACCGCCCGGAGCCCCGGGGCATCCGTGGGCAGATTTCTCTCATTATAATATGTGCGGCGCCGCGGCACATACCAACAGTCAGAGGCGGGGGGCCCCCGAACCGCTCCCCCAGCAGCGGCGCACGGCCGCTGCTTCTTCTTCGCATCTGTTAACTTCCCTGTGCTGGCCCGGCTGCGTCACAGCTAGGAGACACGGCCCTGTGCGCGGCCGTGTCTGCTAGTGTGACGTCACGCAGTGCGCGCCCTGCACTGCTACTTACCACTGGAGAGGAGCTGGACGATGGGAGCCAAGCCGGGAGATGGTGAGTGTGTGTGTGCAGGCAAATATCATTGTGTGATGTCTGTTTATATGTATTTTTGTGTTTCAGATGCGTTTATGCGTGTATGTATATGCCTGTATATGTTTGTGTGTGTGCGTGACTGCGTGCGGCCTCCAGCTGTCTCTGGGGGGGTGCCGTGCGGCCTCCCGTTGTCTCTGGGGGGGCGCCGTGCGGCCTCCAGCTGTCTCTGGGGGGGCGCCGTGTGGCCTCCAGCTGTCTCTGGGGGGGCGCCGTGCGGCCTCCAGCTGTCTCTGGGGGGACGCCGTGCGGCCTCCCGCTGTCTCTGGGGGGGCGCCGTGCGGCCTCCCGCTATATCTTGGGGGCGCCGTGGGGCCTCCTTCTGTGTATATATGGCTACGTGCGGCCTCCCGCTGTGTATAGATGGCTACGTGCGGCCCCCTGCTGTGTATAGATGGCTACGTGCAACCTCCCGCTGTGTATAGATGGCGCCCCGTGGCCTCCTGCTGTGTATAGATGGCGCTGTGCAGCCTCCTGTGGTGTATAGGTGGCACCGGACGGCCTCCTGCGGTGTATAGATGGCGCCATGTGGCCTCCCGCTGTGTATAGATGGCTACGTGCGGCCTCCCGTTGTGTATAGATGGCTACGTGCGGCCTCCCGCTGTGTATAGATGGCTACGTGCAGCCTCCCGCTGTGTATAGATGGCTACGTGCAGCCTCCCGCTGTGTATAGATGGCGCCGTGTGGCCTCCCGCTGTGTATAGATGGCTACGTGCTGCCTCCGGCTGTGTATAGATGGCTACGTGCGGCCTCCTGCTGTGTATAGATGGCACCGTGCGGCCTCCCGCTATGTATAGATGGCACCGTGCGGCCTCCTGCTGTGTATAGATAGCTATGTGCGGCCTCCTGCTGTGTATAGATGGCACTGTGAGGCCTCCCGCTATGTATAGATGGCTACGTGGCCTCCTGCTGTGTATAGGAGGATTGTGGCAGCTCATATTGTGTGTAGGGTCTCATACTGTATATAGGGGATGTGAGCATACTTAATTGTGCTCAATATTAAGTCATACAATTAATGTAAAAAAAAATATTATAATTAATATATTAATATTGTGCCAAATTAATTTCACGTGAACTATCACATGATTTATCGCAGGGGATCATGTGACATGTCATGTGATACATCAGGTGTGGGGGGGGGGCCGCACCTTCTAAACTGCCCGGGGCCCTTGCTACTCTTAATCCACCCCTGCATACACATATTGTTACCCGATCCCCTACTGGAAGATTGTACACTTTTGTCCAAACCAGGAAGTTTTGCACGACCCATCAAAGAGGGGAGGAGGTGCTTCAGTTCTAGATGTAGTGTGAGGAAGGAGCATCATGGAGTAGTTCACTTTGCAAGGGAGAGAAGTGTACTCTCTGCATGTACAAGCTGCCCAAGGCAGGGTCCAGTCCCTAGAGCTCAGAGACTTCCAGAGTCTGTGCTAAACTGTGAGTCTGCTCGGTCTTCATATAACGAGCAGTGAAGTGTTTACCCGGGAGCTCAGCAACTGCATGGAGTCACAGAGACACTGCTGCAAGAGAAAGTGAGTGTTCTGACAGGATTCATGTTGCCTGCTTGCTGGAAGGGATCACAGATCTAGTAACTGTTCACCTTGGGCCCCTGAGGATTCAAGGAATCGTCTACTAGAGGTATAATTAGAAGCAGGAAGGCTACACAACCTCACAGCAGAGACTCTGAACCTTCACCATGCAGGTCTGACCAAAACCCTGTATGTGAACTATACAGAAGCTGTTGGAGCTGTGTGCTGGATTCCAGTAAAAGGTACAAACTGGTTATCACCCTGTCGCAAGCTGATTATTTCCTGCTGTGCCATTCCTGCTCCAAATCCCCTGGGAGCCAGCCCTGGTTGGGAAGGGTTAATCATCTGGCACGCGTCCCCGGTCGGACCATACCAGCACTCGGACCGCCGTGCACCAGTACCGTGACCGCAGCGGCCCGGCCGGGGCGGCACACTGCAAACCAGAACTCCTAAATATAGGTCCCCAGACCCCCTAAATAAATACAGACCCCCACACTCCATAAATAAATATAGATCAGGCCTTCTAAACTACTATAGACCTCAAATTAGACACCCCCCCCCCCCCAAAAAAAAAAAAGAAGAAACAAAGACTCCAAATCAAGCAGAACCCTGAATGAATATAAACTCCAGACCAGTCACTTTAATAATATAGAAATGAATCCCCTTGAATAAAAACAGACCCCAGACTTGACCCCCTGAGTTAAATACATAACCAAGATCAAACACCTTAATCTTTGAGATAGCACAAACTCCCTAAATGAATACAGATCCCCTTAGATAATTAAAACCCCAGACCAGACCCTCTAGATCAGGGGTCTCAAACATGCGGCCAGAGGGCAGCATGCGGCCCCTGAGGCTGCTTAATGCGGCCCGCAGGCACCATATCCCCCGTAATGATTGCGGCCTGGTCCTGAGGGCCGCCGAAGTCAGTGATTCTTTTCAGTTGAATGTCTTACACGTTAGGGACCAGCATGGGCCATTACTACAAGATGAGGACCAGAATAGGCACATCACTACAAGATGGGGACCAGGATGGGCACATTACTACAAGATGGGAACCAGGATGGGCCATTACTACAAGATGGGAACCAGTATGTGGACATTACTACAAGATGAGGACCAGGATAGGTACATTATTACAAGATGGGGACAGGATGGGCACATTACTACAAGATGGGGACCAAGATGGGCACATTGCTACAAAATGGGGACCAAGATGGGCACATTACTACAAAATGGGGACCAATATGGGCACATTACTACAAAATGGGGACCAGGATAGGCACATTACTACAAGATGGAGACCAGGATGGGCACATTACTACAAGATGAGGACTGGGATGGGCACATTACTACAAGATATGGACCGGGATGGGCACATTACTACAAGATGGGGACCGGGATGGGCACATTACTACAAGATGGGGACCAGGATGGGCACATTACTACAAGATGAGGACCAGGAAGGGCACCTTACTACAAAATTGGGACCAGGATGGGCACATTACTACAAAATCGGGACCAGGATGGGCACATTACTACAAGATGGGGACCAAGATGGGCACATTACTACAAGATGGGGACCGGGATGGGCACATTACTACAAGATGGGGACCGGGATGGGCACATTACTACAAGATGGAGACCAGGATGGGCACATTACTACAAGATGGGGACCAGGATGGGCATATTACTACAAGATGGGGACCAGGATAGGCACATTACTACAAGATGGGGACCAGGATGGGCACATTACTACAAGATGAGGACCAGAATGGGCACATTACTACAAGATGGAGTCCAGGATGGGCACATTACTACAAGATGGAGACGAGGATGGGCACATTATTACCAGATGGGGACCAAGATGGGCACATTACTAAAAGATGAGGACCAGGAAGGGCACATTACTACAAAATTGGGATCAGCATGGGCACATTACTACAAGATGGGGACTGGGATGGGCACATTACTACAAGATGGGGACCGGGATGGGCACATTACTACAGGATGGGGACCAGGATGGGCACATTACTACAGGATGGGGACCAGGAAGGGTACATTACTACAAAATTGGGACCAGGGTGGGCACATTACTACAAAATTGGGACCAAGGTGGGCACATTACTACAAGATGGGGACTGGGATGGGCCCATTACTACAAGATGGGGACCAGGATGGGCCCATTACTACAAGATGGGGACCGGGATGGGCACATTACTACAGGATGGGGACCAGAGTGGGCACATTACTACAGGATGAAGACCAGGATGGGCATATTACTACAAGATGGGGACCGGGATGGGCCATTACTACAAGATGGGGACCAGGATGGACACATTACTACAAGATGGGGACCTGTCACGTCAGATGTGAGGGTAACACAGAGAGTCACGCCTGGTGTGAGTGCAACACAGAGGGGAAAGGGAAAGGGAGCCCAGACACTAGGGAAAGGGGGAAGAGAGCCCAGACACTAGGGAAATGGGGAAGAGGTGACCTCCTAATCTGGACTAGCGTCACCCTGTCTCCCCCTAACGTCCCTATACAGCCTCCGCAGGTGTCGCCAATCATGTGCCTCGCCCTACTATCCCTGGCGTAAGGCTATAACTGGGGGTGGAAGGAGATGAGCACTAGTCAACCTCCGCTAGCACTCTAAAGACAAAAGGGGAAGACAACACAGGGAATAACAACTTAGCTTAAGAAAAACTCCAACAGAGCACATGGCCTCAAGACTCCAGAGAGGATGAGATGCTGCTTCAGCCAAGTTCCAAGTAGAAATGAGTATAACCGGCGATGCCCACCTAGACACACCAGGTATATATACACCCAGACTGAAGGGGGGTAGTCGCTGGGTCCTAAACATAGCCTCCTATCTAGGCAGCTGTCTGCATTGCCAAACGTGGAGATCTCCTGCAAACCACTACAGGGCGACTGTCTGTCACCTCTGACACAGCCATGACAGGACCAGTATGGGCACATTACTACAAGATGGGGACCAGGATAGGCACATTATTACAAGATGGGGACCACAATGGGCACATTACTACACAATGGGGAAACTACTACAAAAAGTTGTTCAGAATTACTATATGGTGCTAATTGTAAGAAAAAAAATGACTGTATGTGACCAATTAAAGGACACAAAAAGGAAATAAAAATTGTAAAACAGTAGACTTGTAAAAACGATAAAACTGTACCACAGCCCACAAAATGAATGCCATTTAAAAGAATAAAATAAAAATGCCAAAAATGTTCAAAAAATGATCCAAAAGGTGTATAGAAAAAACAATATGGTATCATTAAAAATTTCATATCATCCTGCAAAGAATGCGGCCCTTCAAATCACATTTTTTCTATGTGCGACCCATATAGTTAGCCGAGTTTGAGACCCCTGCTCTAGATAAAGACAGATCCCAGACCCCACATGTCTGTGCAGGCAACTATTGTGTTAGGATATGTTGTGAGGGGTGCAGGGTGGTAGTAGTGGCAAGGGACTGCTGTTGTGGTATATGCTCACCCTGACCGCCCACAAATAAAAGATAATGTCCGTGTTGTCTTGTGATTTGCATGTAGTGCACAACACTCACAATACCTTGTTGTCCCTCCGTCTTCTTTAGGAGTCCAGTAGCTGATGGCATGCGATCACTGTCACACACAGTCTCTTTTAACTAGAAACCAACTTTACTTAACTTTTTCTTCAGTTCAGTTATGGTCATTAATACATTCTTTTTGGACATCACCGTTACAGTTTCAGCTTGCTCTACTGTCCCTTCCTATCTTATCCTCAGAGTTAGTTTTCCCGGTACCGCAGCTTTCCAGAACTCGGTCCTACTCTCCTCAGGTATGTCCCCGTCCGCTCTCCCCTGTTTGGGAGTAGTGAAGGCTGGCTCCATCAGTCCTTCTACAGGCCTCGGACTTTTAGGGAATTTTCCTCAGAGTTGTCCGCTTTATCGTTCCCCAAGCTGCCTAACTCTTTCTATCATACGTCTGTATCACTATTGACCTTCCGCCCCCAGGGCCCTGAACTTCTCCTCAGTCTTCCTCCAGCACAGACTTAAACGTTACCAACAGCAACAACTGCTCTGACTGAACTGATTCCTGACAGGAAGAACTGTTGCTCCCCTCTTGCCCAAACTCCTCATTCTTTTTAACTGGACCAATCAGCAACCGTCTCCGCTGGTCGCTGGGCAAACTTCTCCCTTCACCAATGAGCTGCCGTATTCACCCACTAATAACGTACATTAAACTTCCTATACTGTAAACTCTGCCTTATCTTCTATATACTAATAGGCCCAGCACTACCTATCAGCCCCAATGTTTCTACCTATCACTAACTAAACTCTAGGCAGTGCCCTATGCTTTCCCTATATACCATATATAAATAACATTATACAATAATCACAATACATTACATTAACTGTGTACATTAATGCCTATAAAACAATGCAGATTTATATATTAACATAGTCACCAAAATATAATAAAACCATACACTTGGTACAAACACTGTATAGAGAGGGAGAGGCATATGACAGCCCCTGTCACACCCTTACATTGTGACTAACACTTGTGGGGTTCTCTGTGACAGGCACACTCATAGAATCATAGAATGGTAGAGTTGGAAGGGACCTCCTGGGTCATCTGGTCCAACCCCCTGCTCAAAGCAGGATTCACTAGATCATCTCAGACAGATATCTGTCCAGCCTCTGTTTGAAGACGTCCATTGAAGGGGAACTCACCACCTCTCGTGGCAGTCTGTTCCACTCATTGATCACCCTAACTGTCAAAAAGTTTTTTTCTAATATCTAATCTGTGTCTCCTCCCATTTAGTTTCATCTCATTGCTTCTAGTCTTTCCTTGTGCAAATGAGAATAAAGATGATCCTTCTACAATGTGACAGCCCTTGAGATATTTGTAGACAGCTATTAAGTCTCCTCTCAGTCTTCTTTTTTGCAAGCTAAACATTCCCAAATCCTGCAACCGTTTCTCATAGGACATGGTTTGCAGACCGGTCACCATTCTGGTCGCTCTTCTCTGAACTTGCTCCAGTTTGTCGATGTCTTTTTTAAAATGTGGTGCCCAAAACTGTACACAGTATTCCAGATGAGGTCTGACCAAAGAGGAGTAAAGACCGATAATGACTTCACGTGATCTAGACTGTATGCTTCTGTTAATACATCCCAGAATTGTATTTGCCTTTTTTGCTGCTGCATCACACTGTTGACTCATGTTCAGTCTATGATCTATTAGTATACCTAAGTCTTTTTCACATGTACTGTTGCTTAGCTCTATTCCTCCCATTCTGTATATGCTTTTTTCATTTTTATTGCCCAGATGTAGTACTTTGCATTTTTCCCTGTTAAAAACCATTCTGTTGGTTGCTGCCCACTGCTCCAGTTTATTTAGGTCTTTTTGAATCCTCTCTCTCTTCTCTAGTATTAGCTATCCCTCCTAGCTTTGTGTCATCAGCAAATTTAATCAGTTTACCCTCAATTCCTTCATCTAAATCATTGATAAAGATGTTGAACAATACAGGTCCCAGGACGGAGCCCTGTGGTACCCCACTTGAGACATTCATCCAGCTGGATGTGAAGCCATTTACAACCACCCTTTGAGTCCGATCACTAAGCCAGTTATGAATCCACCTAACAGTTGCCTGGTCCATTGCATACTTGGTCATTTTTTTCAATAAGGATGGTGTGAGATACTTTGTCAAATGCTTTGCTGAAGTCAAGATATACTATATCTACAGCATTTCCCTGATCCACCCAGTCAGTGATTCTGTCATAGAAGGAAATTAAGTTAGTCTGACATGACTTGTTAGTTATAAACCCATGCTGACTCTGGTTAATCACTTCACGAGGACGTTTGCGCGGGAAAGCGCAGCTGGGTCCTGCGGAGCAGAGCAGTGTGAGAGGGTCCAGGCTCCTGGCTACAGGACTTGGAGCAAGGGATCTGAGTGCAGTGGACCGGAGGAGTCAAGCTGACTGTATGGAGAAGAGACGCAGGGTCCGTGGAGCTGAGCACGTGAGGTGCACTGTTATGGACTAGGGGCTCAGTGGGTAAAACCGGAGACCGCCCGCTTCCGCCAGAAGACAGAGCATTGTTTGGGCGGGGAAGCCTGAAGACAGCGCCACCAGCACCAGCTGGCAACTGCCTTGTAGAGGATACAAGTCAGCTAAGTGAAAAAAACTGTCGTTTGTTACCGGTTTGACTCTGCTACATCTAGTTAAACTGTAAACTCTCAGTTACAGACTAATACCTGCTATTTCCCCATATTTTCCCCTATTACTCCCTGCGTGGAGATTCATCTTATCATAAACTTTCCCTGTTTATTAACCCTGTATTGGCTGCTCTGTGCTTCTGTGTCACTGCATCTAAAGTACCTATGTTACACTGGTATAGGGGTATCTGTAAGTGGCAACCTTGTGGGGGTGCCGGGGGCTTATTTTTTGGAGCTTTGGGACCAGTAGAGCAGTATCTCTTCTATACGTGTCATATTGTGTGTGTTGGGGGAGGTACATAGACATTATCATTATGGGCATTTCTCCTACCATTGCTAGAGGACTTGTGGGGTGCCCAGCGGTCGTCTGTGTCCTCATCGCCCCATTTATCTGACGTTCCTCCTGTATAAAGTGATGAGAGTGTAATTGGCGCTGAACGTCTCACCTGGACGTGCGGAGCAGGAACAGATTGAGTGGTAGAAGACAAATGATGCTGTGAACACAATACGGCTGTGTGATTGCATTATACAAATACCTGTCAGAGACGCATTACCATTAGACAGATGTACGCGGCCGCAAGTCACCAAACAGAAATCACATTCTGGAAAATTAATTTCACTTTTTACTTTGGAAGAAAAAAAAAAACTTGTCGCCCACTTTGGTCTCTAGAAACGTCTTTATTTGCTTCTAGAAAATCTGGGTGAAGAAACAAATTTTGCTAATCTACCCGGTTGGGCAATGACATATCAGTGTGGACAGCTTAAAGGGGTTGTCCAGTACTTTATATTAACCCCCCCCAATGTATTCCCCCGGGCCCCTAAGGATTTAAGGATTTTTGTAATTAGCTTACCTTGCAGATACTGCCTGTGAGAGGCTGTCGCGCCCAGGGGATGGGGACGACTCGGTACCCGGGCCTTTGCCTGGTTTTGGGGATGTCGCGGTGGACGGCTCCCGGGCCCGTACCCTGGGGTCGCTCTTGAAAAAGGGGATTGGAACGCCACCTGTGGTACCTGGTAATGATTACCAGCGCTGCTTCAGACCTCCAGGGGTGTTGGGATGGCAGCTGAGGTGTTTCTGCTCCCACAGGTGGAGCGGGCCCCCAGGGCAGTGTGGCGTTTGATGGTGGGTGGTTTTGCTGGGGCTTGTAGTGCAGGCGGGATGGTGCAGCAGGAGTAACTGACGGAGACAGGGGATTCGCTTCAATACCTTTACTCGTGCGGATGTCAGGTACGGTCCAGGGTACTCAGTAGGATGGGTGCACTTCAGGACTTCTCCCCAGTGAGCGGGTATAAGGCCTCCTGGTCCGTGTCTGCCTCTCTGTATGCTCCTGGCCAGCCTGCAACTGTGCCTAGCTTATGTGTTGTGCTGTTCCTTCACCTGTCGCTCAGTAGTAGGACCTTCTGCTGGCAACCACTCTCCCTGGGCGCCAGGGCCTTCGTGGTTCCTGGTCCTGTGTGGGTCTAGCTTCAGGTCAGCCAGGGACTTGTAGTCCTCCTGGAATGCCGGTGATCCCTACTGGGTATAAAGGACCCTGTAGGCGCGGATCCGGTGTCCGGTTTGTATATCGGGGTGAGCCTATGATGCTCCTCTGCCCTCTCAACTCCTCTCTCCTCTTGCCTTCGGCCACACTCGGGGCCCTCAGAACTCAGCAGCAGATGTGCTGCGTCTTCGCTGCTCTCAGCGTCAGCACGCTCTCTGACTAAACACTGCACTGAGCTGCCTGACTCCACCCTCCATATACATATCCCTAACGGGCTCCCTCTGGTGGTGTGAGGTGGAAGGGTGGAGGTGTTAATATGTAATGAGGGCCTCTTGTGGAGAAATCCGTCCATGCACCCTGGGTCCTGTGGTACCTGTGAACAGCAGGGTGCCACAAGGCGCTATCACTGGCCGCTCACAGGCATCACGTGACCCCCGGCCGCAGCCAGCTCTGACATCCGCTGCTGTCATGACAAGTGCTGGCAGCAGCCAGGGGTCTCTGTCTTCTGTGTTCCACGGTGGATGCCAGGCTGTGGGTGAGGTTACCCCCCTGCATCACACCCAGCATCCACCGCACACTCTGCCTCCCCCATTCATTGGGTGGATGCTGGGTGTGACTGGGGGGGTAACCGCGCCCACAACCCAGCAGCCACCGCGGGGTCTCCAGCGCTTAGTCACGCCTCACTTATTGTGACGTTAGCGCGGGGTCACGTGATGCCCTGAGCGGCCAAGGATAGCGCCCCTCGCAGGCAGTATTTGCAACGTAAGCTAATTACAAAAATCCTTAGGGGCCCCGGGGAGATATGTGGCACCCTGCTGTTCACAGGGACCACAGGACCCAAAAGGGTGTATGGATGGACTTCTCCACAAGAGGCCCTCGTTACAAACAAACACCTCCACCCTTCCACCTCAAACCACCAGAGGGAGCCCTGTTAGGGATATATATATATGGAGGGTGGAGCCAGGCAGTTCAGTTAGTAGTTGAGAGAGTGTGCTGCTATTGAGAGCAGTGAAGATGCAGTACGTCTTCTGCTGTATTGAGGGCCCCGAGTGTGGCCGGAGGCAAGGAGGAGAGGAGAGAGGAGTTGAGGGGGCAGAGGAGCATCATAGGCTCACCCCAAGACACAAACCGGACACCGGTTCCGCGCCTACAGGGTCCTTTATACCCAGTAGGGATCACCAGCATACCAGGAGGACTACAAGTCCCTGGTCGACCTGAAGCTAAACCCTTGACAGGACTAGGAACCATGAAGGCCCCGGCGTCCAGGGATAGTGGTTGCCAGAAAAAGGTCCTACTACTGAGCGACAGGTGAAGGAACAGCACGACACAAAAGCTAGGCCCAGTTGCAGGCTGGCCATGAGTTTAGAGAGAGGGAGACACGGACCAGGAGGCCTTTCACCCGCTCACTGGGGAGAAGTCCTGAAGTGCACCCTACCTACCGAGTACCCTGGACCGTACCTGACATCCGCACCAGTAAAGGTACTGAAGTGAATCTCCTGTCTCTGTCAGTTACTCCTGCTGCGCCATCTCTCCTGCACTGCAAGCCCCAGCATCACCACCATTTGCACCTACACTGCCCCGGGGGCCCGCTCCGCCTGTGGGGAGCAGAAACATCCCAGCTGCCATCCCATCACCCCCCCCCCCCGGAGATCTGCATCAGCGCCGGTAACCATTACCGGAAACCACAGGTGGCGTCACGAGACAGACTGTATACTAAAACCCCTTTTTAAAGAGAGACCCAGAGTACGGGCCCGGGAGCCGACTGCCGTGACCTCCTTAACAAGGTAAAAGGCCCGAGTACCGAGTCCCCTATATTCCCCCTGGGTGACACAGCTCTCTTTCCTGGCGTCACAAACAGGATTTCGTGCCCGTTGCCACCGGGTATTGTGTGCCGTAATTGAACTGTGTTTGTACTGTGCTGAAAATCGCCGCCATTACCGCGTCGCCGCGATGGAAGAAGAGTGGCATAACCGTGGGAACCAGAGAGGCGTAACTGTTGGAAGAGCGCGAAACTCAAGCCATGCCTCGCGCTCTGACGCAGCACCAGGAAGCGTCAGGTCCTGGAAGGAGACCGTCGTCTGCCTTCTGCGGCCTTCCCGAAAAAGAAAGAGGAGGTAGGCTACGGTTTACTAGGGGGGCGCAACCATGGCCAACAACCAGCAAAACGCCGGAGCACCCGTTAATGCTCCCGATGTTCAACTCGCACCCGGTGCTGCTCAGGCAGGAGCGGCCGCCCCATCAGCAGGGGTCGTGACTCCGTTAATACCCATGGCCCTGCCGTATATCCCTGGAGCAAAATGGCTTCCCCAGTATGACGGCAAACCAGACACCGTGTCTGGATTCAAAAGGAAAATATACGGTGTACTGGATATGTATTCAATGACTGGTAAACAGAGAGCCGCTGTTGTGCTGGGACAATGGACTGGTGCCGCCGAGCGGGTGTTATGATCTGCTACAAGCACTAAGGAAAGAAAGGAGATCTGTCCCTACAATAGAACTAAGCTAGATCCCAACGATGTAACGGGGAACCTGATCCTGCGATCAGACCCGCTAAAGTCCTCGGCTAGTCTGTACGAAGACCTATAGATGCAAGGGAGGGATCCCTACAAGAACTAGGGACTGGGATAAAGTTGGACACCTCCTAGCAGAGATTGTAGCAGTAAAAGACAAACACACAACATAGAACATAAAGGTCCGAAGACCTAGCTAAACTGACTGAGAAAGGTAACTAAGCACCAGGCTAGCTTAAGAGTAGAAATTACAATGAAGTCCAGCAAGGCCAGGAGGGCGGAGCAGGATTAAATAGGCAAAAAAGGTCATGTGACCAGCAAGATAGAAAAGACCTAACAGGAGAGTTCTAACAGTACCCCCTCTTCTATGAGGATCCTCCGGATCCCCTAGGCCCAGGCTTATCAGGAAACCTCTTGTGAAACGCTCTGACAAGTCTGGAAGCAGAAACATCATCTGCCCTCACCCATGAGTTATCCTCGGGTCCGAAATCCTTCCAAGCGACGAGATACTGCAAACTCCCTCTATACCGTCTAGAATTTAGGATGCGGGAAATTTTGTATTCCCCGTCCTCCACCACCGGAGGAACAGTGTCAGAGGCGTCTCCATCCGACACATAAGCTCTTTTCAACAGAGAAACATAAAACAACGGATTAATCTTCCAGGAGGTAGGAACCTCCAACCTAACAGCAGATTGGTTAACTACCTGAAGCACCTTAAAGGGCCCTACAAACTTGGGACCCAATTTTTTAGAAGGAATCCTCAACCGCAGATTCTTAGAGGACAACCAAACCATGTCACCAATAGCAAACAAAACCTCTTGCCGTTTCCTATCAAAGTACCTCTTAGATTTTTTGTTAGCCTCCTGAAGATTACCACGCACATCCGTCCAAACTCTCTCCAAATCACCGGAAAAACTCTCCTCCTCAGGCACAGCCGATACCAATTTGGAGAATGACCCAAAAGACGGATGTCTCCCAGAACAACAAAAAAAAGGCGAACAACCAGCAGAAGAGGATGTATGGTTGTTAAGAGCAAACTCAGCAAGTGGCAGAAACTCAGACCACCCCTCCTGATTGTCTGCCACAAAACAATGCAAGAACTGCTTAACATCCTGATTCTTCCTTTCTGTCTGGCCATTAGACTCAGGATGATATCCGGATGAAAACGACAAATGAACTCCCAACCTGTCACAAAAAGCACGCCAAAAACGAGCTACGAACTGAGGTCCCCTATCCGAAATAATGTCAGTAGGAACGCCATGTAGTCTGACAATTTCCTTGACAAAGGCCTTAGCGAGTGTCTTAGCGCAGGGCAGTTTGATGAAAGGAACCAAGTGACATCTTGCTAAAACGGTCCACGACCACCCAGATGACTGTGAAACCCTCAGAGGGGGGAAGGTCAGTAATAAAGTCCATAGCCAGATGTGTCCAAGGTGCACTAGGAACCTCCAGAGGGCAAAGCAACCCCGCTGCAGGAGTATGTGAAGACTTAGATCTAGCACACACCGTACATTGACGCACCCACTTAATGACTTCGTTCTGCCATCCAGGCCACCAAAAACTGCGACCCACAAATCTCTTGGTCCCAGAAATTCCTGGATGACCTGCCAACCGAGACTCATGACACTCAACAAACAAATCTCTCCTAAAGGTCCTAGGCACAAACAACCTCCCATGGGGAGTGTTAGATGGGGAATTCTCCTGTGCTTTAAGAATCTCATCTTCCAAAACGGAGTCCAATGCAGCAATCACAACACCTTCTTGTAAAATGCTCCCCTCCTCCTCAGCACCGACCATGGGAGAAAAGCTGCGAGACAAAGCATCAGCTTTAACATTCTTGGTACCCGGGATGTAAGTAACGGAAAAATTAAACCGCGAGAAAAAAAGTGCCCACCTAGCCTGACGGGCATTCAAGCGCTTGGCAGCATCAAGATAGATCAGATTTTTATGATCAGTGAAAACCTGAATGGGAAATTCAGCACCTTCCAAGAGATGACGCCAGTGTTCAAATGCGAGTTTAATAGCCAGCAATTCCCGATTACCAATATCGTAATTAAGTTCAGTCTCAGAAAATTTTTTTGAAAAAAAAGCACAGGGATGTACTCCATCCTTGTTTTTCTGAGACAACACCACACCGACCCCCACCGAAGAAGCATCAACCTCAACCAAAAACGGCTTAGTCACATCAGGCTGCATAAGGATGGGAGCAGAGCTGAACCTCTCCTTTAGAAACACAAAAGCTTCAATGGCCTCAGTAGTCCACTGAACCGCATTAGCACCTTTCCTGGTGAGATCGGTCAGTGGTTTGACAATAATAGAAACATTTTTAATGAATTTTCTGTAATAATTGGCGAAACCCAAAAACCTCTGTATCGATTTCAAACCAATAGGCCTAGGCCATTCCTGAACCACCTGAACCTTCACAGGGTCCATCTCAAAGCCCTCACTGGAGATAATGTAGCCCAAAAAACTAATTCTCTGTACAGCGAACTCACATTTCTCCAGCTTAGCAAAAAGCGAATTGTCAATTAATAACTGTAATACCTCACGTACGCTCCGCCAATGAGACTCCAGATCCGGTGAATAAATCAAAATGTCATCCAAATACACAACCACATTTTTGCCGATCAAAGGTCTAAGGATGTCATTAATAAGATTCTTAAAAAATGCTGCAGCATTGGTAAGACCAAAAGGCATAACCAGATTCTCAAAATGACCCACAGGAGTGTTAAAAGCAGTCTTCCATTCATCACCCTCCTTCATGCGCAAAAAAATTGTATGCCCCCCGGAGATCAATTTTAGAGAACCACTTGGCGCCCACTAACTGGTTAAACAAATCAGGAATTAATGGCAGTGGGTAAGGATTGCGTACAGTAATTTTATTAATCTCAGGAAAATCCAGACAAGGACGTAAACCGCCGTCCTTTTTTTTAACAAAAAAAAATCCAACAGCCACAGGAGACTTGGAAGGCCTAATGTGACCGGCGGCCAAGCTTGTCTGTATGTATTCCTCCAAAGCCTTTCTCTCAGGAATAGTAAGATTAAATAGACGACTTTTAGGAAGAGTCGCTCCAGGGACAAATTCAATGGTACAATCGTAGTCTCTATGGGGAGGCAAAATTTGTGACTCCTCCTCAGAAAAAACTGTCCAAATATCCTGAATAGGTACAGGTAATTCCCCTTTTTCCACCGCAGCAATACGTCCGTTACAACACTTGTAAAGACACTTAGGGCTCCAGGACTTAATTTCATTGGTAAAATAGCGAAACTACCGCACTCCTGGAGTAGTGAGGTGCTCAGGTAGGGTTGCAAGCCCGACGTAATATTAAACAAAAAAACCTGGCACTCAAATAGACTTGAAGATTTCTTAGAGGATTTTTTTAAAAAATAATATTTAATGATAATGTAGTACAATAAGCAGACGTTTCGGTCCCACGGACCTTCATCGGTGTACTATGACAGGAAATAATACAAAAAAATAATGAATCAATAGACAATAGTAGACATGCAACATTTTGCAAAAATAACAAGCATAGTGAGCAAAAATCCAAAGAAAATCAAAATAAATGGTCATGGATACATGGCATAGGGTTAACAACAAGGGGAACCGGATGGGAGAGAGGGAGAGGAAGGGGCTGGATGTAAATGAAAATGGAAATGTAATAGAACCTACCAGAAGAAATCAAGAGGAGAAAAGCTGGGAAGAAAAAGAACAAACAGAGTATAAGTATCTGTAGACGCAACAATGGCAGGACACAAGAAGGGAGAGAGAGAACAGCTGATACCTGTAGGGTATGGTAATGAAGAGTGGCTGTCACGAGGAAGAACGCGGTATCCACCGCTTGTTCAAGGCTGTAGGTGTACAGGGAGAGAGGAGAGTATATATAAGGAAAGGGGGAGGTCATATAGGGGCCAAGAAACAATCATTGGTGACAGTGGAGTGAATGTGAGCGATAGGGGATAGCGCCGCAGGACCTGAAGACCGGAAATGACGTCAGTCAGGTCCTGAAGCCTGAATGCCGGTCACGTGACCGGAAATGACGCGTGGTTGCGTTCCACTGTGCGGTTCAAGGTGTTCAGAGAGAGATGCAGTGAGGAGATCCAGCAGAAGGATGCAGGAAGGGTGGGAGGGAGGAGTAGGAACATCATTGGGGTGGCATCTAGGGAAACAAAAATAAGCATAAGTATATAGTAAATTACGTCATCTTACCAATATTGAACTGCATTGCGCTACACTTACCGAATATATTAGAGTCCAGCGTATCCCACGTGGACTCAGGGTTCCTTTACGCCCCACGCTTTTTAGCGACCAAGAAGAATATTGTACTAAATTCGAACGCATATTGAATAAATGTTCATTCGATTTAATGACTCTCACCATTGAATCTCTACAGAAAGAAATTACCTCTTCCAAGGAACAGATCTCCAGCATTGAATCTCAATTGGCTTCTATTTTTTCTACAGAAGAACTCAGCTCTTTAAAGACCAAGATCAACCAAAACATCGAACAACATCGACGTGACACCGAGAATAGAAAAAGATTAAAATTTATTCGGGACACAGAAGACTACCAGAAAGATCGTGTATACAAATGGCGCGATTCTTCCACTATCCGACGTGGACCCATCTATCCCGGCCACTCCTCTACCGACCTGTCCTCCTCTGGCTCAGAGGTGGACAGACGAGACCAACCTACAACCTCTGCTCGTTTTTTAGGTTTTCGCCAGAAGTACAACAAAAGACGAGGAGGACGAGGAGAGGCGGCTTCAACCGGAAACGACAGGAACTTTACCAGGGTGACATGCTCCCAGGTAGGACCCCATTGGTAGTCAACATCTCCTCTCGGTCACTCAGCATAGCAGAACTATCAGTGCTACAGAAAGGTTTATCTTTCTGTCCATCTAATAAATGTAGCACTTTTGGACTTGATATGGATTTACAGAGGTTTTACCGGTCCATTAGACTTAAGGCACATTTCTCTCAGGAGAATATTGTTAACACCACTAACCTTACCACAGACCCGGTTAAGATCACGGCGAGTAGTCTCGGATTGAAAAACAAAAGCACTTACCGACTACCACAACACTATCATGCAGCCGAGACTTTCATTCAATTCATAGACCAATCTTTTCAAAAACTACGGTCTGACATTAACTTAGGTCGGATCCATTACCACCACAACCTATCTTCTTTAGATAGACAGGCATTAAAAGGCCTTGAATCTGATCCCTCCATCATCATTAAACCGGCAGATAAGGGCGGAGCAATTGTCGTTATGGACAAAATCTCCTATCTCAATGAGATTTCAAGACAACTAGAGGATAGTTCAGTCTATGAAAAACTGACACTAGATCCCACATCCACAACTAGGGACTCCATTTCACAGATCCTGAATGTACACTCCCTTAAAGGAACAATTGATTCCAGGACCTGTGAATATCTAACAAAAAAATTCCCTATCATCCCGGTCTTTTATACATTGCCTAAAATTCATAAAAATCTGGAAAATCCCCCAGGCCGTCCCATCGTGGCCTCCACGGAATCAATTTTATCTCCTTTATCCATCTTTTTGGAAAAAATCCTGACTCCGCTAGTCAAAAAAACAAAATCGTTCATCCTAGATACTGGGGCTTTTCTCACTACCATTCGAGACATCAAACAGATAAATCCTGATTCCCTGTTGGTCACACTGGACGTGAACAACTTATATACATCTATACCACACGCAAAAGGGATCCAGTGTGTCAAAAAATTGTTAGCAGATTCAGAGACACCGGCTGAAGTCAGTCACCTCTGCCTTGATCTCCTAAACTTGGTGTTAACAAAAAACTATTTCCTTTTCCAGGACACTTTCTTTTTACAGAAACGGGGTACCGCTATGGGATCTAATGTGGCCCCACCATATGCAAATTGCTACATGGCCACATTCGAGGAGGAGGTGATATACACCCATCCTCTCTTCCAGATTCACTCCGTAGCCTGGAAACGCTACATTGATGATATTTTTTGCATATGGGAGGGGCCTCCTGAAACCCTTACGGAATTCTTTGGATCTCTTAATTCAGCCTGGGAGGGCCTTCATTTTACCATCACATCAAATAAAGATTCCATCAACTTTCTAGACACGACTATCATCAAAGATGAGTTGGGTTTTCTCTCATCTGACCTTTACGTCAAACCTACTGACAGAAATGGTCTTCTACATTTCTCTAGCTCACATCCTAGATCCATATTCTCCTCAGTTCCTAAGTCACAGTTTCGCCGTGTTCAGCGTATAGTTAGTAACCCTTCCATTCAAAGCCAGAGACTACATGAGATACAGAATAAATTTGTGGATAGAGGATACCCGATAGACACCCTATCTAAAGCATTGGAGGGAACCACTCCACCCCGATACCCATCCAATAACCGTATCCCATTTGTACATACCTACCACCCCATGACTTTCATACTACACAGGAAAATCAGACAACACTGGAACATACTTCAAACTGCATACCCCTCTGTCCCCGGTTTCACAGTCCCCTTCTTACCTTGCTATAAAAGGGCACCCAACATCCGGGATCGACTGGTACGTGCCGATATTGGCACCACAAACACCAGACCGCGACAAAGATTCCTGTCCACACCAAAAACGGGGACCTTTCCATGTCTCCAGTGTTACCAGTGTAACAACATCATCAGGGGCAGTACTTTACATCATCCACAATCAGGAAAACAGTACAGGATCAAAGATTACTTTACCTGCAACTCTTCTTATGTCATTTACGTCATTAAATGTCCCTGTGGCCTTATATACGTTGGCGAAACAACCCAACCTATCAAAGATAGAATCTCTAAACACAAATCTACTATACGCTGTAAAAATCTATTTCTACCCATCCCGGCACATTTCACATCAGCAGGACATTCAGTATCGCAGCTCAAATTCCAGGTCATAGAACAAGTTAACCCCCCAAGGCGTGGAGGGGATCGTGTTCGCTTGTTGAAACTCAGAGAGGCATACTGGATACATGAGCTACAGTCCCTGTCCCCAAAAGGTCTCAACAGAGAATATGATCTCTGTTCATTTATATGAGTACCCCGATTTCTGTATTAATATCATTTTGTGCATATCCAATAGTCAAATATCCACTTGACTATAATCTCCTCTTTTTACTATGTCATTATATACAGTCTGGTTTTGTTCTGACCACTTTTACATGTATTCTTAAGGCTATAATATTACATGTCTTTTGTTATTCCATGTCTGGAGACTTTATGGTTCCTATTGTAGTGTATACATTGTTGTACTAAATTTACTATATACTTATGCTTATTTTTGTTTCCCTAGATGCCACCCCAATGATGTTCCTACTCCTCCCTCCCACCCTTCCTGCATCCTTCCGCTGGATCTCCTCACTGCATCTCTCTCTGAACACCTTGAACCGCACAGTGGAACGCAACCACGCGTCATTTCCGGTCACGTGACCGGCATTCAGGCTTCAGGACCTGACTGACGTCATTTCCGGTCTTCAGGTCCTGCGGCGCTATCCCCTATCGCTCACATTCACTCCACTGTCACCAATGATTGGTTCTTGGCCCCTATACGACCTCCCCCTTTCCTTATATATACTCTCCTCTCTCCCTGTACACCTACAGCCTTGAACAAGCGGTGGATACCGCGTTCTTCCTCGTGACAGCCACTCTTCATTACCATACCCTACAGGTATCAGCTGTTCTCTCTCTCCCTTCTTGTGTCCTGCCATTGTTGCGTCTACAGATACTTATACTCTGTTTGTTCTTTTTCTTCCCAGCTTTTCTCCTCTTGATTTCTTCTGGTAGGTTCTATTACATTTCCATTTTCATTTACATCCAGCCCCTTCCTCTCCCTCTCTCCCATCCGGTTCCCCTTGTTGTTAACCCTATGCCATGTATCCATGACCATTTATTTTGATTTTCTTTGGATTTTTGCTCACTATGCTTGTTATTTTTGCAAAATGTTGCATGTCTACTATTGTCTATTGATTCATTATTTTTTTGTATTATTTCCTGTCATAGTACACCGATGAAGGTCCGTGGGACCGAAACGTCTGCTTATTGTACTACATTATCATTAAATATTATGTTTTAAAAAAATCCTCTAAGAAATCTTCAAGTCTATTTGAGTGCCAGGTTTTTTTGTTTAATTTCATTGGTAGACCAATTCAGTATAGGATTGTGCAATTTTAACCAGGGTAACCCCAAAATTGCTGGAGAAGGCAAATTATTTAATACTACCAAATCCAAATTTTCTTGGTGAATACCATTAATAGTGAGGGGAAATTCACAGACCTTGTGAGTAACACTCTTCAAGGGGGAGCCATTGACAGAAACCACAGCAATAGGGGATGACAAAGGTTTGGGTTTTAATTTAAGTTTTTCCAAGAATCCCCCATCAATCACATTCAGAGTAGAACCACAATCCACAAATATCCGAAATTCAATTAATTCTTCCTGAGCAGCAGTAGTAGCAGAAAGAAATACCCCCTTAGTATTTAAACAGGCAATACGGGCGTAACTGACCTTTTTTTTTTCTTTGTTCACACGAAGCACGCAGTTCTTAATAAAATGTTCAGATTTCCCGCAATAAAAGCACAAACCTTCAGAAGATCTGCGGTCTTTTTCCTGAGAGCGGGGTGCCATCGCCCCAATCTCCATCGGCAATCGAATGTCATTACAGACCCTCTCAAGACTAGGAGCTGACATAGCAGAGGATTTACTCTCATTAACCCTTGCACGCAGTCTCCTGTCCACCCGTATAGTTAATTGCATTGCCTCCTGCAAGTTTCCAGGTGTGGGATAAGCAATCAGCAAATCCTTAACCCTTTCACCTAGCCCCGTAAGAAACAAACTTTTCAAAGCTGAATCGTTCCACCCCACCTGGGCAGACCACCGAAGGAAGTGAGAACAATATTTTTCCACATTACCTGATCCCTGCCTCAAACGTCTCAATTCAGTCTCAGCTGTTGAGACACAATCAGGATCATCATACAACATACCCAAAGCAGAAAAAAAAACTATCCACTGATCTAAAGCATGGATCACTAGGTTGGAGAGAAAAGGCCCATCCCTGAGGTTCTTTGCGCAAAAGTGACATTATGAACCCTATGCGCTGTGATTCATCACCAGAGGATCTGGGTCTCAAACGAAAATACAACAAACAAGCATTTTTAAAGGAAAAAAACTCTTGCTGATCACCAAAAAATAAATCAGGCAAACGTACTTTTGGCTCCACAAAATGTGCTCCAGAACAGCTACTCACGTGTTGTTGGAGCTCGGCCACCTCCAGAGAGAGTCCCTGCAGGCGTTGAGCCAAATCCTGAACCGACACCATGATGGAAACTGGAGGTCTTTCCTTAGAGATATTTTTGGGATGGACTTACTGTTATGATCTGCTACAAGCACTAAGGAAAGAAAGGAGATCTGTCCCTACAATAGAACTAAGCTAGATCCCTACGATGTAACGGGGAACCTGATCCTGCGATCAGACCCGCTAAAGTCCTCGGCTAGTCTGTACGAAGACCTATAGATGCAAGGGAGGGATCCCTACAAGAACTAGGGACTGGGATAAAGTTGGACACCTCCTAGCAGAGATTGTAGCAGTAAAAGACAAACACACAACATAGAACATAAAGATCCGAAGACCTAGCTAAACTGACTGAGAAAGGTAACTAAGCACCAGGCTAGCTTAAGAGTAGAAACTACAATGAAGTCCAGCAAGGCCAGGAGGGCGGAGCAGGATTAAATAGGCAAAAAAGGTCATGTGACCAGCAAGATAGAAAAGACCTAACAGGAGAGTTCTAACAGCGGGAAGTTGAAACCTGGCCAGCCGCAGACCAGGAATCAGTATCCATTATCTTTAAGAGACTGCAAACTGTCTTTGAAAACCGCACTGAGACAGATCTCCGGATGAGGTTCTACCACTGTACCCAGAAACCTGAGGACAGTATCCGGGACTATGCCTGGCGTCTACAAGAGGCACTACGGGCCCTGAAACAGGTTAGTCCAGCCAGCATACAAAATGAGAAAAAAATGCTGACAGAACAGTTCATCTAGGGGTTGAGGTCTCAGGAGGAGAGCAGAACTGCACGGTGGTGGGCCTTAGATCATCCAAATGCCACCTTTGACGCCCTGAAGGACATGGCTATTAAGGGTCTGCAGCCCCTGGAACCATCAGATACTGCTAACCAGCGTTACCAGGGTGGGGCCACCCCAGTGCCCGCAGCACCCACTGCTCCTTCATTAACGGCTGAAACAAAAATGCAAACAGTGCCCCCTAGCGAGCTGGACAGCCTGCGCTCTGAAGTGCGTCAGCTAAGTAAAACCCTGGCCACTGTCCTGAGCACCCTGCAGCTACAGACGGAGCCCGAACCGGAAGGAAGGATCCTACTAGCCGACAGTCCTGAGGATGTCCCCTGGATGAGGAGAAGAAGAAGGACAATGCCACCCCGTAGGAGGACAACACCACCCCGTGGGTGGACCAACGACCAACGTCGCCCTCCGGGAGAATTCATCTGCTACCATTGCCACAAAGAAAGGCTACACCGCGCAGAACTGTCCTTTAAGCGAGCAAACCCTGGGGCCAAGGGCCAACACCCAGGAGTAGATCAATCAGGCACATCAAGCTGGCACGACAGGTTTGTAGACGGAAGGCCTTTCCTATCCATCGTGCTGGACGGCATAGCAACACCTGCATTACTGGACACCGGCTCACAGGTAACCATCATACCTGATGTCCTCTACAAAAGGTACTGGTCCATCGATGAACTCCACCCGCCAGCCCCAAACCTCTCTGTGTATGCCTCTAACGGCCTTCCTCTTAACCTAGTAGGTTAAGGACGTGACAGTGAAGGTGGGGAGAGTGGAACCAAAGGACCAAGGACTAATTGTCATAAAATCTAACCCAGGCGATACCAATCCGTATATGATACTTGGTACAAATATTGTTGGTAACTGTTTGGGAGAAGTGTTGTTTTTACTCCAACAGATTGCTGACACTGCCAAACCAGGGCAGAGGAAGGTGCTCCAGAAAGAAATTTGAGCCCTCCTGTACCAGCAACAGGTAAAACTAACAGGTGGTGAGATTGGTAATGTACGGGTGACAGACCCGATACCCATTGTGATTCCCCCAATGAGTGAAATGCTGATTTGGTGTAGGGCAGCAATAGGTCTCAAGGGACGGAACTACCAGTCGGTAGTGGAGCCCATCAGTTCAGAACACAGACCTACACTTTTAACTGCTAGAGGGGTAGTTGATGTACACAATGGAAGGGTACCTGTACGTCTCCTAAATTGTGGGGAGGAGGAAGTTAACTTGCCACGATACGCCACTGTTGCCCGACTGTATACTGTGAATGATGATGCCACACACACAGTGGAATCCTTGACCCCACCAGATACAGTGGAGGACAATGACTCCGAAACTCAGCTGGAGGATTGGTGTCAACAGCTCCATGTTGGGACTGACGCCACTCCTGTCCATCAAAAACACGGTGTTTACAGAGTGGTTCAGGACTATGAACAAGTGTTTAGTAAGCACCCACTTGATTTTGGAAGGGTTAAAGGGGTACAACACCGCATACCCACCGGTAACCATCCACCCATTAAAGAGCGTTACAGACCCGTACCACCAGCACATTACCAAAAAGCCAAAGAAATGTTGCATGACATGAAAAAGGCAGGGGTAGTAAGGGATAGCTGTAGCCCCTAGGCAGCTCCCCTGGTCCTGGTCAGAAAGAAGGACGGTAGCATGAGGATGTGTGTAGATTATAGACAAATTAATCGAAGAACACATAAAGATGCATACCCTTTGCCCCGTATAGAGGAATCCCTGCCTGCACTAAAATCTGCCAATTACTTCTCTACATTGGCTCTCACTAGGGGGTACTGGCAAGTCTCTGTTGCTGAGGAAAACTGGGAGAAGACAGCCTTCACCACCCCGATGGGATTATGTGAGTTCAACAGCATGCCGTTTGGACTCTGCAACGCACCCGGAACGTTCCAGAGGTTGATGGAGTGTTGTTTGGGACACCGGAACTTTGAGACAGTGCTGCTGTACCTGGACGACGTTATCGTGTACTCAAGGACGTATGAAGACCATCTGAAGCACCTGGCGGAGGTATTTGAAGCATTGTCCCGGTATGGGATGAAACTAAAACCTTCTAAGTGCCACCTGCTCAAGCTGAAGGTTCAGTACCTGGGACACGTAGTCAGCTCCGAGGGAGTAGCACCAGACCCGGAGAAGGTCACTGCCATCCAGAAGTGGCCTGAACCGAGAAGCATCAAAGAAGTACGGCAATTCCTGGGACTGGTCGGGTACTACAGGAGGTTCATAAAGGACTATACCAAAAAGGTAGCACCTCTACAAGATCTCCTGGTAGGACAGTCCAAAAGAGGAAAAAGTCCCCAATTCCAGTGGGGCAAAGAGCAGACTGAGTCCTTTGCATCAATGAAGGAAGTCCTAACTGGTGAAGAAATCCTGGCTTACCCTGACTACAGCCAGCCTTTCCTGTTGTATACCGACGCCAGCAACGAGGGACTGGGAACTGTGTTGTCCCAGAAGCAAAATGGCAAAGAAAAGGTAATTGCGTATGCCAGTAGGAAGCTTCGCCCTACTGAGAGGAACCCGGAGAATTTCAATTCCTTCAAGCTGGAGTTCCTGGCCTTGGTCTGGGCTATCACTGAAAGATTCAAGCATTACCTAGCCTCAACCAAATTCACAGCCTTTACCGACAATAATCCCTTGACACACCTGGAGACAGCCAGGTTGGGAGCTATGGAACAGCGTTGGGTGGCCAGACTGTCAAATTATCAGTTCACAATCAAGTACCGGGCAGGTCACAAGAATACCAGTGCTGATGCCTTGTCAAGGATGCCCCATTAGTCAGATACCGAGGATGAAGTGGATGATCTCGAAGAAATTGAACTACCTGCTTTCCACAGAAATGGAATGGTCCACGAGCAACACGCTTCCAGAAGATGTCATGGTAGGACCCCAAACCCTCTACCTCATCACAGCTGGAAGGAGACCCAGGACAGTGACCCGGTTGTCAGCCTCATCAGAAGACTGATAACCCAAGAAGGTTCTCACCTGGAGAAGGATGCTCCCCCACAAGCCAAACACCTGTGGAATGAGAGAAGCCGGATGTTCATCTACAGAGAGAAGCCGTGCAGAAGGTATGTCAACCAAAAGACCCATGAAATGGTGTGGCAGATTGTTGTACCTAGGACAGATATCTAGATGGTGTTAGAGGCCTACCACGACCAAGCAGGTCACTTTGGCTGGAAGTAGCTGGAAACCCTGCTGAAGGACCGGTTCTATTGGGTTGGAATGCGGAGTTCCATAGAAAGGTGGTGCCGGAATTGTGGACCCTGTAGCCTCAGAAGGAAAGACTACGGCAGCCAGAAAGCACCCTTACAGTCCATTAAAACAACCCAACCCCTGGAGATTGTCGCTCTGGATCACGTCAAACTGTCACCCAGCAGGTCAGGCTACACCTATGTCCTGACCATGGTGGATCACTATTCCCGGTTCCTGGTGGTAGCCCCTGTCAAGGACCTGACAGCAGAAACTGCAGCAAGAACGTTCCAAGCCTGCTTCTGCAGACCCCATGGATATCCGGAAAAGGTGCTCACTGATCAAGGCCCTGCTTTCGAAGCTGAGCTATTCAAGGAATTCTGCCACCTGTATGGATGCAAGAAAATCCGGACAATGCCATATCATCCGCAAACCAACGGTATGTGCGAGAAAATGAACAACATCGTTATAGACCTGTTGAAAACCCTACCTTTGGAAGAAAGGAACCAGTGCCAGAAAAGCTACCTGACCTAGTGGACCTGTATAACCACATACCTGTGAGTTCTACAAATTGTACCCCAGCGTATCTTATGAGAGCAAGACCTGGAAAATTGCCCATGTACCTGGAGCTCGGAGTGGTAGAACCTGAAGCAGATACGTCCACTGACGATTGGGACACTAGTCGGCAAGAGCAGTACAGGAAAGTACAGGCCTGTGTCGAAGACAGTCTAAACAAGGTGAGGAAAAGACAGGAAGAGCAGTACAATAAACATGCACCAGCAGAACCCTTGGCACCAGGAGAAGTAGTGCTAAAGCGAAAAAGAAGAGGTCACAAGCTCGATGACCAGTGGGAAAGAGAGCCCTACACTGTTAAACTCCAGATTTGACAACAGTAAAACCTGCCTGATTAGTAAGGATAGAGGTAAGACAACCGCAACAGTCTCAAGAGACCACTTGAAGGTGTGCCCAGGTCTACTGAAGACAACAGAGGAAGAAGTACCTCCTATAGCACCGGAAGAACCCAAGGAAGATGTGCTACACACAGTTCTAGGAGATTTCCCTGCGGACTGGCCTCAATTTGATGGAGTAGTTATTATACCAGTAATATACTTCTATCAACCACAAGAAGAACCTGTGAGCGCCCTAGAGGAACCTGCTCAGGAACAGGAAGAGTCCCCAGTCAGAGGAGGATCACCCCTTGAAGAAGAGCCTGAAGGCCCAGTAATCAGTGCACTTGCCAGTCCCATAGAGAGATTGAGGCAGTTTTATAATCTACCAGCACGTACACCTGATAGGTTAGCAGAGAGTGCATGCACAGACACCAGTATCGCCCCAGTGCTACGAAGGTCCACACGCAGCACACAAGGCCAAATCCCTGCCAGGTTTAGGGATTAAAATACAAAATCCCTAAAGTGTAAATAGTTACCCAGTTGGGTATTGCCTATTGTTTATTGTGTAAACTGAAATTAATGTGTGCCTGTAGTTACCCGTCAAGGTACAGAGACTTGTAGGCTGAGGACTGTGAGCAGCCAAAAACTGTCATTGTAAATAGTTGCACTCATCAAAAGTGCCCCCCTTATTTGACCACTGAACAAAAACCCATTTGGCGTGGCCGAAGACGTGGTCCAACACCTGGATCACTTATGCCCTGTAGCCACGCCCAGGGCCTACGTTGAGGGTTTTCAGGCAGGTCCCTCATGTTACTCATTTTGCACTTTCATCGGTGAAATGGACACCTGGTTACGGGACTTACTGTAATTTAATTATTGTTATTATAATTACTGTTATTGTTGTAACCTGTTACAAAAAGCTTCAGTCCAGGAGTACTGAATTGTACTAGGGGGGAATGTGGCACCCTGCTGTTCACAGGGACGACAGGACCCAAAAGGGTGCATGGATGGACTTCTCCACAAGAGGCCCTCATTACAAACAAACACCTCCACCCTTCCACCTCAAACCACCAGAGGAAGCCCTGTTAGGGATATATATATATGGAGGGTGGAGACAGGCAGTTCAGTTAGTAGTTGAGAGAGTGTGCTGCCACTGAGAGCAGTGAAGACGCAGCACGTCTTCTGCTGTATTGAGGGCCCCGAGTGTGGCCGGAGGCAAGGAGGAGAGAGGAGTTGAGGGGACAGAGGAGCATCATAGGCTCACCCCAAGACACGAACCGGACACCGAGTCCGCGCCTACAAGGTCCTTTATACCCAGTAGGGATCACCGGCATACCAGGAGGACTACAAGTCCCTGGTCGACCTGAAGCTAAACCATTGACAGGACTAGGAACCACGAAGGCCCCGGCGTCCAGGGATAGTGGTTGCCAGAAAATGGTCCTACTAGCAAGCGACAGGTGAAGGAACAGCACGACACAAAAGCTAGGCCCAGTTGCAGGCTGGCCAGGAGCTTAGAGAGAGGGAGACATGGACCAGGAGGCCTTATACCCGCTCACTGGGGAGAAGTCCTGAAGTGCACCCTTCCTACTGAGTACCCTGGACCTTACCTGACATCCGCACCAGTAAAGGTACTGAACTGAATCTCCTGTCTCTGTCAGTTACTCCTGCTGCGCCATCTCTCCTGCACTGCAAGCCGCAGCATCACCACCATTTGCACCTACACTGCCCCGGGGGCCCGCTCCGCCTGTGGGGAGCAGAAACATCCCAGCTGCCATCCCATCACCCCCCCGGAAGTCTGCAGCAGCGCCGGTAACCATTACGGGAAACCACAGGTGGCGTCACGAGACAAACTGTATACTAAAACCCCTTTTTAAAGAGAGACCCAGAGTACGGGCCCATTGGGGGGGGGGTGTAATATAAAGTACTGGACAACTTCTTTAACATGGAGTTTATCGACGTGGATTTTGGTGCAGCATAACAAAATTTACACATGTTTTCACTCATGTTAAAAAAAAAAAAGCAGCATGTCAAATCTTTGAGTTTTTTCATGCAGCTTTTGATAAGGGTTTTAGGACATTTTTTCTTTCAACTAAAAAAAAACACATCATACTGTTACACTCTATATAAAAAATTCAAAACTCATCAAAAAACACCCCAAAAAAAACATAAAAAAAATTCATGTCTTTACAAAGCCAAACCAAAAAATCACATGATTTTTAGAAGAGTTTTTTACACAAGGATTTTTACACCTTTAGGAAAAGAAGTGATATATTATGAAACATCTGCACAGCAGTCGTTTTCATATTGCTGTGCATTATGTTTATTTTTGTTGCGCTTTTTACGCCTGGAATCCACCTGAATAAGACATCTTGTGTGCACATGGCCCACAAGTGTGTTCACACTTAGGGCCTGATGCATAAAATATTTTACACCAAAATTCTGGTGTAAAAGATTTGAAACTCAGAGTTGCACCAAAAATGTGCAACTTTTTGCGCTCTCACGCCAATTTCTCCCTCGTTCGATAAAATGGGCAGAGCTGTGATGAGATGGGGGCATGGAGACCTCCACTTCTTAAATTCAGGGCCTGGAGTTGGATTTGTGGCGAGGTACACACAGAGGTGCATGCCGCGCCGACGTCCGATGCTCCTGATTCATGAAGAGGCATACTCCAACACGCCCCTTCATCAAAACCGGAATTGTTCTTGATACATCGGGCTCTAAGTCATTTTGGAACAGTGACTGAGCAGAAACTCCAAGTTTTTGAGGAGTTTTCAGTTTTTAATTAGGATTTTCCTCTCAGCTGCTATGTGCACATGGCATCTTTCTCAGACAAAGCCGACGTCTCTTTTCCTGTAGAGGTTGCACTGGCAGTCTTCTGGCGTTATCATTGGCGTCTTTTCCCTTGTATTTTCATCAAAAGAGCAGACAGCTTCCAAGCGGAAGTCGGCGGCAGAATGAACATGTCACTTCTTTTAACCATTCCATGGTTTACGAAACCTGAAGCAGTTAAAAGAATTAACTGTGTCACCCCAGGCCTGGATGCCACAAATATTAAAGGCTGTGTCTGAGAGCAGGAGGGAGGTTCCCTGGTCAGGGACCATTAGCATGCAGCACCTCCTGTCCCAGGCCAGTAGGGGGAGCAGGCTGCCCCTATAAAAGCTGGAACTGAGGGCAGGGTTAGAGAGACCAGGACCCACTTCTGAAGCATCCAGAAGGGTTCCCGGAGGAAAGGGACAGGTCAGCAGCAGCTGAGGAGTCCGGGAGGCAGAGGAGGAACAGCAAGCCAGGGACAGAGGCGACGAGAGCCGGTCCTGGCTGAGAGAGAACTACACAACCGGACACTGGGGTCCGAGGCTGTCAGGGTTGCAAGCCCTGCAGCAGATAACCAACCTGCAAGGGATTTCAGGTTCCTTGGCCTAAGAAGCCTGGAGGCTCCGCCACACAGAGGGACCGGTACAGCACGGAGAAGCAACAGGTACCTAAGGCCCGAGTCGCAAGCCATACAGGCGTAGTACACGGCCAGCACAGGGACGTGGGCTATCACACCACGAAAAGGGGGATAGTCAGCAAGGGCAGAGAGAGAACGGTAGGCCTACCCACTCACCCTGACCAGTGGGGCTCGCCCCGAATGCTCTCAGACACCCAGGCTCATTCCTACCCTGTACTCCTGTTGGGTCATTAGTAACACCAACAATAAAGACCCTGGACTGTTTGAAGCAGACTCTGAACCCTTATTATTGCGGCCTGCACCATCACCCCCAGCACCCTATTACACTGCCCTGAGGCTACACTCTTCCCGTGGGGAGTTATCCTATCCCTGTGCTGCATACCAACATCAGCCTCAGCGGTCTGCCTTGCGGCGGCGGTCATCCCTGACCGCAATCCACGGGTGGCGTAGTCGGACATTCAAAACCCTACAAATAGACTGCCACAGCATTTGGTCTGACCACCCTGAGCCACAGGATCGGGTTGCCACTACTACCCCCATCATTGCACTGAAGTCCGGTTCCGGGTGCCCCACGGCCCAGGGGGCGAGTCATAACAAAATACTGAACATGCGCACTATGTTGTTTTGATATTGCTGTGCATCATGTTCATTGTTTGCTGCCCTTTTTCGGCGCCTTTTCAGACAGATTCAAACATTGTGAGCGCAAAGCCAGTTTCCGCTACAAAAACTCAGCAAAACAACTGTCTAAATACTCCTTTAGGCTATGTGCACACCACCAAGTTCTTCCAAGGAAAGCAGCTTTAGGCTATGTTCACACATTGCATTTTTTTTTCTGCTCTCTTGGCATTAAAGAAGCTGGTTACAAAAAGCTGATTTTCTGTGTTTTTTACTGCGTTTTTGCTGCGTTTTTCACCATAAAACCTTACACCATAAAACCATTTTAGAAAAAACACCATAAAACCATTTTAGAAAAAAGGGCAATTTGATCAAATTGATTAGTGGAAAAATAATTTTATGTCTAAAATAGTGACTAATCTGAACAAAAGAAGTTCACATGAGTTCATGAAAAAATACACAATTACAAATGTAACAGCTGCGGAGTTGAATTGGTCAGGAATAGTTTGCCTAAGACATTGGCAGGGCATTGAGTTTGTAGGACACTTTTTACTTTTACACTTTGATGGGCCCTTGAGTTGGTCAGGTATTGTTCAATTTCACACCTTGGTCAGCCAATGTTTACATTACACATATCACTAATTTAATTAAACTGTATTAATCCTAACTGCCATTCTCAGGTGAACAGACCAAGACATTATGGTTTAAACTTGGGAAAATCACAAAAATAAATGTGTTTCACATACTGCAGTACATGGTTATTTTCACTAAAAGCACAGCAACACCTGATACCCACGTTTTTTTGCTGCGCTTTTCTACTTACTCATTGTTTTCTATGGGTGAAAAAACGCTGCAAAAACGCTGAAAGAAGTGACATGCTGCAGTTTTCAAAAACGCAGCAGTTTTCCAACTCAGTCAGGAATTTCCAATTCAGTCATAGCTTTTGCTGGAACTGTAAAATGCAGCTTATAATTTGCATAAAAAACAGAGCAAAAACACAACGTGTGAACATAGCCTTAGGAAAATGCCGGCGTTTGTTTTCCTGAGGTGGCTTCGCCAGCAGCATAGCCGTTGTTTCCCTGGCTTTCACTCAATACTGTTAAGCATAAGCCACACCAAGAATAAGCATGTCGCTACTCGCTTCTTCTAACGGCTTTAGGGTTTTACGAATACTGACGCAGTTAAAAGATCTGACATGTGCACAACAATTTCATTTTGACTTTGCTGTGCACTATGTTTATTTTATGGGGCACTTTTGCTGCACTGTGCACCTACCCCAACTATGCAATCAAAAGTCATGTTTTTTAAACTCCTCTTGGTTTTGGAGAATTTCTGCTCCAAAAACACAGCAAAAAAAAAGTCATTGTGAACACGCCCAAAGGGCTCCATCGTTTGAGGAAAAAAAGTCCAAATTTCAACATTGTTTTTGACCAGAATGTTATCAGAGTTTGGTCGGAGTTTCATCAGTTATTCTCGAATGGGGAAAAAAAAAGTCTCTCCTGCTTCTCCTATTGAACAATGAATAAAGGACAGTACATGGATGGCATCCATGTTCTGTCCAATTTTTTTTTCACTGATCCATAGACTTGCATTGCCTATTTTGATCCAACTCTGTGATCAATATCAGACAATATCCGTGCTTTTGTGCGGAAGGGAGAAAAAAAAACCACGTGTACTACTCCATAGACTATCGAGTACTAAAAAAAAAAACATGGATAGATCTTGTAGGTGAAAAACTGGCATCTGTATGAGCCCTTAGGGTATGTTCACACTGAGATTTTTGATTTGGAAACCATTTCTAAAATACACATGATTTGTGACATGGTTTTATAAGAACACCTTTTTTATTGCTGTTTTGTAAGGTGCCAGAGGGCAGTAGCCGTGGTCGAGCTGTTGCTCCATGATGTCGTGGCACTTTACAGGAAAACTATGTCCTAGGCCCAGTGTGCTGTCTAATGTAGGGTGTGTTATACTCACTTGCAGGCCGCAGGTGTCACAGGTGTGTCAGAAGTGACAGACAGTCGCCCTGCAGTTGGTTGCAGGAGATCTCTACATTTGGCAGACACCTTCTAGGAGGCTGTCTCTCTAGGACCCAGTGGCTACCTTCCTCTGGCTAATGAACACCCTGGCCGTATAAATACCTGCTGTTTGCTAGGGGGGGTGCCGGAGATACTCACATTACCCTTTGTGAATGCTCGGAGCAAGTGCATTACTTCATCCTCTTTGGAGCTATGAGGACCGGTGTTCAGCTCTCTGAAGTCGACTAAAAGTTAAGCTATCTTGCCTTGTTTGTTCCTCCTTGTTGTCTTTAGTGGTCAGTGGGGATCGACTAGTGTTCATCCCCCTGCCTTCGCTAGCCAGGGCCCAACGCCAGGGAAAGACAGGGCGAGGTTTGCATGCGGCCATTGGTGAAGAGCCAATACAGGGACGTTAGTGGAGACAGGGTGATATTAGATCAGCCAAGGAGGTCTCCACTCCCCCCTTTCCCTAGAGTATGGGCTCTCTTTCACTCTGCCCTTTGTGTTGCACTTAGTCTTTCCCACACCTTACGTGACAGCAGGCCTCCGCTGTCTTCCATTCTCCATCTTCAGAAACAGCCGAACGCACACATCAAGGGACACCCAGTTCATTTCAACATTCAAAAGTTTACTGCACAGTTGAAGTACATCAGTATGGGGCATAACACCCTCCTGCAGTGGTGTACCGCCAATGGCGGGAGGCCACGCCACTGCTATGGGGTCCGTGACCGGAGGGGGGCCCGTGAGCTGGGAGGGCCCCAAGCAGCATGTAAACCAGGAGGATA
The DNA here is from genome assembly GCF_046119375.1 of Phyllobates terribilis. Lineage (NCBI taxonomy): Eukaryota > Metazoa > Chordata > Amphibia > Anura > Dendrobatidae > Phyllobates > Phyllobates terribilis. The sequence goes on from NW_027362765.1 coordinate 95,250,329, forward strand.
GGTGAGTATTGGGGGGAGGGAGGTTGTAGTGGCAGCGGAGGAGCAGGCTGCGGCGGTGGAGGAGCAGGCACACGCAGTAGCCGCTGCTGCAGCTACCACGTGTGCCCGCTGCTAAAGGGACATGAATATTCCCTCTTCTCCACTCCCATGGGCTGCTCTTGCTGCCAGTGCCCACTGCTAAAGAGAATGCATATTCACTCTTCTCCACGCCCATAGTCCCGGCGTGGAGCGGAGTGAATATTCCGGCAGCAGCTCACCACGGCGTTTAAAGCGCGCGCTGCTCAGATGCCGACATGAGCTGCCTGGCAGACAGGATGCAGCGCTAGAGCAGAGGTGAGGAAGGAAGGTGAGTATAAGTGTTTATTATTTTATGTGTGCAGTGATTGGGGCCATACATACTAGGATTGGGGGATGAAGGGGCCATACATACCAGAATTGGGGGATGAAGAGGCCACACATACCAGGATTGGGGGATGAGGAGGCCACACATACCAGGATTGGGGGATGAGGAGGCCACACATACCAGTATTGGGGGTTGAGGAGGCCACACATACCAGGATTGGGGGATGAGGAGGCCACACATACCAGGATTGGGGGATGAGGAGGCCACACATACCAGGATTGGGGGATGAGGAGGCTATGCATACCAGGATTGGGGGATGAGGAGGCTATACATACCAGGATTGGGGGATGAGGAGGCTAAACATACCAGGATTTGGGGATGAGGGGGCTATACATACCAGGATTGGGGGATGAGGAGGCTATACATACCAGGATTGGGGGATGAGGAGGCTATACATACCAGGATTGGGGGATGAGGAGGCTATATATACCAGGCTTGGGGGATGAGGGCGCCGTACATACCAGGATTGGGGGATGAGGAGGCCACATATACCAGGTATGGGGGATTGAGGAGGCCACACATACCAGGATTGGGGGATTGAGGAGGCCACACATACCAGGATTGGGGGATGAGGGGGCCATACATACCAGGATTGGGGGATGAGGGTGCTATACATACCAGGATTGGGGGATGAGGGGGCTATACATACTAGGATTGGGGGATGAGAGGGCTATACATACTAGGATTGGGGGATGAGGGGGCCTAACATACCAGGAATGGGGGATGAGGGTGCTATACATACCAGGATTGGGGGATGAGGGGGCTATACATACTAGGATTGGGGGATGAGGAGGCTATACATACCAGGATTGGGGGATGAGGGGGCTGTACATACCAGGATTGGGGGATGAGGAGGCCACATATACCAGGAATGGGGGATTGAGGAGGCCACACATACCAGGATTGGGGGATTGAGGAGGCCACACATACCAGGATTGGGGGATGAGGGGGCCATACATACCAGGATTGGGGGATGAGGGTGCTATATATACCAGGATTGGGGGATGAGGGGGCTATACATACTAGGATTGGGGGATGAGAGGGCTATACATACTAGGATTGGGGGATGAGGGGGCCACACATACCAGGATTGGGGGATTGAGGAGCCCACACATACCAGGATTGGGGGGATGAGGAGGCCACACATACCAGGATTGGGGGGATGAGGAGGCCACACATACCAGGATTGGGGGGGTGAGGAGGCCACACATACCAGGATTGGGGGGATGAGGAGGCCACACATACCAGGATTGGGGGATTGAGGAGGGCACACATACCAGGATTGGGGGATTGCGGAGGCCACATATACCAGGATTGGGGGATTGCAGAGGCCACACACACTAGGATTGGAGGATTGAGGGGTGCCACACATACCAGGATTGGGGGATGAGGGGTGCCACACATACCAGAATTGGGGGATGAGGCATCCCACACATACCAGAATTGGGGGATGAGGGGTGCCACACATACCAGAATTGGGGGATTGAGGAGGCCACACATACCAGAATTGGGGGATTGAGGAGGCCACACATACCAGGATTGGGGGATTGAGGAGGCCACACATACGAGGATTGGGGGATTGAGGAGGCTATGCATACCAGGATGGGGAAATGTACCTGTAGCTGCTGCATTTCCCACCCTAGGCTTATACTCAAGTCAATACATTTTCCCAGTTTTTTGTGGTAAAATTAGGGGCCTCGGCTTATACTCAGGTTGGCTTATTTAAAATATACGGTATTTTAAAATCAGTGAGTATGTGGTGCCCATAATACTACAGGACTGTGGGGTGCATTATACTATATGGGGGCTGCATTTTATCCTATGGGGTGCGTAATATACTGTATGGAGGACTATGGGGAGTGCATTATATTCTAAGGAGGACCATGGGAAGTTCATTATACTATATGGAGGATTATGGGGGGCGCATTATACTATATGGAGGATTATGGGGGGCGCATTATATTATATGGAGGATTATCGGTGGAGTATTATACTATATGGAAGCAATTATACAGTGTGAAGGGTTGTGTGGGGTACATTATACTGTTTGGAGGGCTAGTGCAGGCCATTATACTGTATGTAGGCCCATTATACTGTTTGGAGGGCTGTGTGGGAGTCACAGTTGGGGGATCATACAGTGTTGGGGTCACCATACTTTGCCTTGGGAGTTAAAGTGGGGTACAATAGGGTCATTATACTGTGCATGTGGAGGCTAATGTGGAGGAATGCGCCATGAGGGTATCATACTGTGTTTGGGGGGCACTTTTGTTGGAATCACACTTTATGGGGCAATGAAAGAGGAATCTAGGACTTCAGCAGCAGGAAAATTACTGTGTAAAGGATGGAAAGTTGTGAGATCTGCTCTTCTGTGAAACAGACAAATATTTTTTTTTTTTTTTTTGGGGGGGGGGGGCAATTAGAGCTTCTGCTATGGGGCCCCATGATTTCTATGTACACCCCTACCCTCCTGTTCTTGTTTCACTAATACAGTACATTTTCAAATTCACTTTCAGTTCCACCTGAACCATTCCTACGCCTATTGGTTCCTTCAGCCCCAGGGATTTCCTGTCCAGCCCTGCAGTATTGGAGAAATCCACTACCTTTCCAACACGCGGCTCCACATCCATTTTTTTCTGTACAGAAGGGGTTAAGGTACTCTCCATAGCACCTGTTTTGAGTCTTGGGCTCCAGACCTTGTAGGAATGTCCGCAGGGAGTCTTGTAAGATCTCATACTGCCCAACTCCAAATGTACTCCTCCTTGAACTTCACCTTGTCACTTAGCAAACAAACTCTCCTCACTAGACCAAACTATATCTGTCCCTGCAGCCTGTTGCTGGACAGATCTCCCTTACAAACACTATGCATTTTATAACAGTATGCACTAGGCATATTACACTTACAATGAGTATCACATTCTATTTTATGGTCTAAATCTTAATCTATAACTTACTCTATGCAGTCCTATGCTATACACTAGCAACACTATCTTTATTTATCATAAGCACTAAACTGTGTGTTATCCTATGCTTACCCTATACTGGAGATGGAGTGTACCTTACTCACACTAAGCATTACCTTCACAGTACCTACACAACAGCACCATTACCTAAAGCACTATGCATTATTACACTTCACATATCACAATACATGTACAAAAACGCATGACACTATTCACTTTAAGCGATTGTTGTCTTCAGGGGCAGGAACACAATAGTAACTGTCCACACCCTTACAGTTTGACACTTTTTTAGCATGGCTTTTGATACGTTTTTAATTATAATATGGGGTTTATCTGTAAGACGTGTGGACAGAACTGTCGTACTCCTGCCCCTGAAGACACTAATCGCGTTGTATTGTAGTGTGTATTATGTCCTCCATCTTTTGCATATATTTTGTTGCAATGTATTGTGATATGGTAATGTAATATGTGTAGGATAAGACATAGTTTAGGGCTTAGGACATAAAATAGGTAGCATAAGATAGTGACTGTAGATAGATAGTGAGGTTAGGGTAAGGATAGAGTTAATGTTCAGGACTAGCCCATAGTGGGAGGGGCTCAGTGTTAGGAAAAGAGATGAATTCCTGTAATTAGGCAGATAGGGACAAGTTCAAGTAGTAGTAGGAAGTGTCTGTGAGCAATAATGCTGTTTAGCTGAACTACAGCAAAGGAGACTAAGGGACAAGGGTGTACTGCGACCTTGGAGTGACTGAAGAGACAGAGTGGCATTCCACCTTAAAGAGATCCTTGGATTCCCATGTCACGAGAAGCGCTGAGATTGGTGAACGCCGAAGGTAACAGAACTGAGTTTGTGGGACTAGTGGATAGTCCCGGGCGGTAGATCAATGACACCAGAAGTGAAAGAAATAGGACACAGAACAGCTTTGCAGGTAGAGAGACTTGCTGATAAGGACTGTGGCGACGAGCTGGACTGTGACGAAGTAGGGCAAAACAGTGTGCTTCCCCGGCACTGGAGTGAATACAGTGTAAGGAAAGTATGTGTGTGAAAATGCTTTACACTATGAAGGAAACGTCCATAAGACTTTGTACCCGCTATCCCTTGTATACAACCCTTACCAAGTTACCATTCAGTAAAGATTGTGTTTTAGAACGGGAGTCTCCTTTATTGACCTCTGAAACCTATGGTCCTAGTCGGCCAACACTATCAGCCACAGGAGCCTGCTCGGGCGCAAGGCCTTCAGAGTACCAATGTAGCACCCTGAGGACTCGGCTGCTACAGGGGTATTGCACCTCACTCCAGAGGTGTGGTATTCCACTCCCGGGTAAGGATGGAGTGTGGAACTGAGCTCAGTAGGCTGCATGCACTACATACATCCCATTTCCGGGGGACAGAACTACGGTACTCCCACCAGTATATGTGCAGGTACGACAGCGTCTGTCCCTGGCTGGAGTGGGAGGGGGGTGGAACATCCCAGTAGTGTAGGGGCAGATAGGGGGAGTAGTCTGGGTAAAGCTAGGAGCTCATTGGGTGCTAGTCACCTGGGCTCACACATAGAGGGAGTATATATGGTGGGCACCATCTTAGGACAGGGTCTTTTTAGCCTGAGGAGCAGAGCAGAGGAGTTCAGCCAGGAGGGCTGACAGGGAGCTGTGGCTCCGGCTGGGCCCAGCTCCAGAGCCAAGCCTGCAGAGGAGAGAGGAGAAAGAAGGACCCAGAGAGAAAGAAGAGGGAACCCCAAGAACCCAGAAACAGACCAGAAAGGGTGAAGGGTTGGCGGACACGGGTACCGGAACCCGAACTGGTGGAGGCCACTTATCCTCAGCCAGGAACCGGAGGTCGTGGTCAAGATTTGCCACGACCCTCACCAAATCCACCAGAAAGGCACACCAAGTATAGGGTCAGGGAGCCCAGAGGAGGTTTGACCACTAAGAGACCCGAGGGAGCCGGCCAAAGGTGGATCCCTGGTGGGAACGGCCAGAGACAGAGAGAGAGAAGGGAGCTCAGGACCACGCTTCAGAACTGCCTGGGGGTTAGCCGAGTCCAGGACCTGGTGGACGCAGCACGGTTCGGGTGGTCACTCAAGGCCAGAGTGACTGAGAGAACACTTGTGAGTAAAACCCCTGAAACTGCATCTCCTGACTGACTCTTCTTACTGACCGTCACAACCCCCATCATCTTCACCTGCTGCCCTGAGGCCATACCCCTCCCGTTGGGGGTTATACCATCATCGCTGCACCCATACCACCGGCCTCAGCGGACTGTTCTGCAGCGGCGGCTGCAAAGCCGCACTCAACGGGTGGCGTAGTCGACATCCAAGTTAACATCTACTGCCATAGACTGCCACTTAGTTTGACACCCTGGGCACGGACCGGGTCACCGCCACAAGGACTACTACCCCTATCCAGATCCGGCTCCGGGTATCCCCTGAACATGGCCCAGGGGGTGCGTCAACTTTTGGCGTAGTCGGCAGGATCACGTGCCCGCAACCATCGGGTACTGCGTGCCTGAAGAAAAGTTTGCATTTACCTCAAAAAGAAGTCTCCCGCCGGTTCCGGAGGGTCCCCGCCATCGGACGCCATCTCGGATCGGTTCCCGCCATTTGCCCGTCATCTGCAGTCTTTTCCCGCCATCTGCAGTGTTTCCCGCCACTGGGAAGCGATTCCCGCCATCTAAGAAGATTTCCCGCCCTGGCAGAGCGGACGCCATTATGGGCGTGCCAGAGGGTGGTAAGAGACGACCTCCCATCGTGGGCCAGGACCAAGAATGGCGCCAAAAACGAAGACCGCCCCCACCAGCAGAGACTGCAATGATTGAGGTGTCCATCAGCGTGGGGGGTCTGCCCCTGGAACTGACAATCACCAAGTTGCCCGAGGACCGCCCTCAATGTGGGCGGAGTCAGAACAAAAGAGAGAAGATGGGAGCAGCTTGGAGAAGTCTGGAGGAGCCGTACCCGGAGATGGAGGGAGAGGCAGGCAGCACCGACCCTGTGGTCAGGAGCCTGATGCAAGCAACCACCCCACAAGACCTGGTGGAGATCCTGGCACAGCTTCCCCGAGACCGGGAGCGTGCACAGACCGCGCTGGAGGGCCTCGCACGGAGGAAGGCCCAGGTGCAGCGGGAAACGCTGATGGAGTGGAGCAGGGAGATGGCCCAGCAGGCTGGAATCCGCCAGCGGAGCACACCACCCGCAACGAGGAGCACGCCTGCCCCTGAAGAGGATGCAGAAGGGACGGAGGCCGGAGACGACGCCGCAGAGGGAGCTGAAGAGACGGAGGCAAGTAAAGGGGACGTTACTACCCCGAGCCCAGCCACCGTAAGCCTACCCCCGCTCCCCGTCGCAGAGCCCGAAGTCCCACTGATCTTGCCCGTTGCCGCACCGCTACCGCTCCAGACTAGGCCTCAAGCAGGAGCCGCGACCACGCCCCCTGTGACGTCACGCGCCTCAACCCTGAGCGCGGCCAAGCAAGAGACGCCACCGGCCTGGTCGCAAGGCCGAGTGCCACCGGGCGCCGCCGTCTTCACGGTGCCCTTTACCTTCAGGGTACCCCAAGCCTGGTCGCAAGGCCTAGTGATCCCGGGCGCCGCTGCCACCACCGCGCCCTCAACTTCCACTGTGCCGCACCTGGGTGAAGACTTGTTTGCCCAGCACACTTGCCCGGATGGGCAGCCCTTTGCGTGGCCACCGGAGTACTACCATCCCCGACTCCGGAAAGAAAGACCCCTGGATGAGCCCCTAATCCCGGTTCCGGCGCCCGTCAAGATGACCCCGCTCTCGTTAGAGGAGGCGCAGTTTGAGTGGGACCCCGCAGGAGGAGACCTCATCGGGTTCACTCAAGAGGCCCGGGCGGCTGCAACTGAGCGTGCGGAGTGCTGCCGCCAGCAGTTGGAAGTCTTTGAGCGAGAACGGAGAGAGAGACGGGTCCGCGAGGAGCGGCTGCAAGTAAAGAGTGCAGAACAAAAGAGCCAGACCCGAAGGAACCCCCGTGCAGCCCACGGTCCCCGTGCCACCGGGACTGTAATCAAATTCCAACTGCAGCACGGTTGGGGCTTCATCAGAGATCATCACACCCCCGGCGACGTCTTCGTGACCAGAAGAGATGTCGAGTCCCACCTACCGGAGGGACACAGAGGTCGTGACCTTTACCTGGGTGATGAGGTCACCTTCACCCGGCACCAATGTGCCAAAGGACCCTATGCCCTTCATGTACACCGACTGACAGAGAAAGAGCTGAGGTGTCAGGAGGAGCAAGAGGACCCGGACGGGTCTGAAGGGTACACGGAGGAAGGAGCTGGAGGACATCGCCACTGATGTACAGTAGGAGCACTGTAAATAGTTACCCGTGAAGGTACAATAACTGTTACCATTATAGTCCCCGTTGGGACCAGTGAACTGTTCCAGTGTGTCCCATCTCCCCACAGGCTGAGGACTGTGAGCAGCCATCCCCTTTCCCCACTGGCCGAGGACTGAGAGCGGCCATATCCCCTTGTATATAGTTGCGCTTCCTAAAGTGCCCCCTACCGGTTTTATAGGAAACTGTTTTCTCTACCAGAGACTGTGGCACTTACCTGGTCACAATTTGCACAAGTGGCCAGAGGTCAAAAATGTTTTATATGAAAAGTTTTATTATGATGAAAGAGTTAATATTATATTATGATGTGTCCGTAACATTTTAAAAGAGAAGTACCTCCCATAAAGGGATGATTGAAGGTTACTGTTTATATATTTTATATGAAGTGCACTTTAAAAAGCTTGTATGTTTTATGTTTTTGCTCTTTTACAGCCCGAGGACGTGCTGTGATTTACCAGGGGGGAATGTAGCACCCTGAGGACTCGGCTGCTACAGGGGTATTGCACCTCACTCCAGAGGTGTGGTATTCCACTCCCGGGTAAGGATGGAGTGTGGAACTGAGCTCAGTAGGCTGCATGCACTACATACATCCCATTTCCGGGGGACAGAACTACGGTACTCCCACCAGTATATGTGCAGGTACGACAGCGTCTGTCCCTGGCTGGAGTGGGAGGGGGGTGGAACATCCCAGTAGTGTAGGGGCAGATAGGGGGAGTAGTCTGGGTAAAGCTAGGAGCTCATTGGGTGCTAGTCACCTGGGCTCACACATAGAGGGAGTATATATGGTGGGCACCATCTTAGGACAGGGTCTTTTTAGCCTGAGGAGCAGAGCAGAGGAGTTCAGCCAGGATGGCTGACAGGGAGCTGTGGCTCCGGCTGGGCCCAGCTCCAGAGCCAAGCCTGCAGAGGAGAGAGGAGAAAGAAGGACCCAGAGAGAAAGACAGAGGGAACCCCAAGAACCCAGAAACAGACCAGAAAGGGTGAAGGGTTGGCGGACACGGGTACCGGAACCCGAACTGGTGGAGGCCACTTATCCTCAGCCAGGAACCGGAGGTCGTGGTCAAGATTTGCCACGACCCTCACCAAATCCACCAGAAAGGCACACCAAGTATAGGGTCAGGGAGCCCAGAGGAGGTTTGACCACTAAGAGACCCGAGGGAGCCGGCCAAAGGTGGATCCCTGGTGGGAACGGCCAGAGACAGAGAGAGAGAAGGGAGCTCAGGACCACGCTTCAGAACTGCCTGGGGGTTAGCCGAGTCCAGGACCTGGTGGACGCAGCACGGCTCGGGTGGTCACTCAAGGCCAGAGTGACTGAGAGAACACTTGTGAGTAAAACCCCTGAAACTGCATCTCCTGACTCTGACTCTTCTTACTGACCGTCACAACCCCCATCATCTTCACCTGCTGCCCTGAGGCCATACCCCTCCCGTTGGGGGTTATACCATCATCGCTGCACCCATACCACCGGCCTCAGCGGACTGTTCTGCAGCGGCGGCTGCAAAGCCGCACTCAACGGGTGGCGTAGTCGACATCCAAGTTAACATCTACTGCCATAGACTGCCACTTAGTTTGACACCCTGGGCACGGACCGGGTCACCGCCACAAGGACTACTACCCCTATCCAGATCCGGCTCCGGGTATCCCCTGAACATGGCCCAGGGGGTGCGTCACCAACACCCAGCTAGGACCCACTCTTTCATGTAGTGCATCGGGGCGTGACAGGTGAAGATGAGTGCCTCACTTGCGGCTACCGCCCCGCGCCACATTTCATGTCAGTACAGTGTGGCATGTTTCCGCTGCAAAAAAACGCTTAAAAAACTCATGTTTTGCCATGATTACCACATAGAAAATGCATCAAAGAATTCACACGATGCTTTTTTTAAAACAAGTAAGAAAACGCGTGAAAAAAAAATGACGTACACTATAGGCAAGCTTTCTCATTCAAATGAGTATGGAATTTGTTGAGAGCAGATTTGAAGCATTTTTTCTTTGTGAATTTTGCCTAGGAATCTGGGCCAAAAACCACATAAAAAAAATTCTGTGTAAACATACCCTAAAGGGGGTCATCCGGGACCAAGAGAGGTCATTAATATCAGAAAAATGGGTGTCCGGCACCACCACCGATCAGCTGATACCTGGTGCCAGGATTGATAGAAGTAAGTGGTGTATGGAGCTGGAACATTATAGCTTCGTACACTGTGAAATGTTCGTTCTCGGGTACTGCAGCTCAGCTCACATTCACTATTATAGGAGCTGAGATGCAGTACCCATTACATCTAGAGATGAGAGATTCACTTTGTGGGAAACTATTTTGCCTTGAATTTCACCCCCCCAAAAAATCAGGTCCACTAGAATCCAAGTTTTTAGCAATTCGGTTCATGCAAACTCAGCAAAATGGTGGCCAACCTGTCGCAATTTTTGTAATCAAAAGGGCCAACAACAGATTAGAAAAAAAATACTCATTTGACCCTTATCTCACTTGCTGCGTAGCCATGTTCTGGTTTTGTTCTGTCCGGTTATCAGTGTGGTCTTCACTGAACAAAAAATGTCTGGTGCCAGAAAACACCGAAGCTGAAGTCCGCACCAGTGACCAGATTACTGTGATTATGGCAATGACAAAATTATACGTTTTTTATATATATTTTAATCGTTTAAAAAATTTAGAGACCTGTAACTTTCTTTTTTATTTTTTTATGTCGATGAAGCTGTGTAAGGGCCTTTCTTTTTTACATAGCGAACTGTAGTTTTTATTGATACCATTTTGATGTACATCAAATGTTTTGATCGTTTTTGTATTTTTTGTGGGGGGGGGGTAGCAAATAAAAAGCAATTCTGGAGTTACCATTTTTTTACGCCGTTTATCTTATGGGTTGAATAATTTTTTGGGAGGAAGAAAGCAACTATTTTTTTCTAATTCTGAACAACCACATGGTGACCCAATCGTTAAATTTTCTTTCTTTTTTCTTTTTTTAAATCCACCATGTTTTTCTAATTTTGGGCTACCCCTCTAAAAAGCAATACTACTTACCATTACTTTTTTTCTTTAATATTTACTATTGTAGTGCTCATTGCTGCCCCCTGCTGAGCAATACTGAATTGCAGACTATAAATGCAGATAAATAACTACTCCAAGCATTTCTCACTTCTAAAGTTCATCCAACCATTGGCCTGACATACGATATAGAATATGTCTATCCAAACAACACTAATATAATACTGACCCCTATGGACAAGAAAATGGATCGCATAGGATCATCCTGATGTTTGTTGTTATTTATCGGAAAACATCTTGAAGAGGGAAGATAAATGGAAACAAAGTTTTAGAATTCTCCAGACATCCAGAGTAATAATCCACAAGCAGATACATCAGCCCCCGGCAGGGAAGTGTCCTTGCTACCTAAATTGACAGGTTCAACTAAGACGTTTTTTCACATCCTATAGGATTCTCAACTCACAAACCTGATTACAACCTTAACCAAACACTTCAAAGATACCTCATAAAAAAATACTAAAAGGCGGACTCAGATTTTAAAGGGACAATCCATATCCATATGTCTTTAGAGCATATAGGGTCCTAGATGACCCCCTATATTTATGTGTAAGCGGTGTTCCCTACTGGATGGACTTGGCCCATCCCTTGTGGTCAGTTATTCATCTGAATGACCAGCATGCAATACTGCATTTCTCCTGTAGAGGCCACTCTTGGGAAAATGCACAGTTTCTTAGACCTGAAGGCTATGTGCCCACGTTGCATTTATGAAGCAGAAAATTTCTGCTTCATTTCTGCAAGTCCTCTCCCGGAAAAATGCATGCGGAATTCCGCACGCGTTTATCGCGCATTTTTCGCGCGTTTATCACGCGTTTTCCACATGCGGAATTGCCTTGCGTTTTTTATGCATTGGACAAAGGCAATTCCGCTTGCGGAAACGCAAAATTAAATGACATGCTGCGGATTTTTGAACGCAGCATAAACGCTGCGGAAAAATCCGCAGCATGGGCATTGACATTGCGGAATGCCATTGGGGACCATGGGGTGCGGATATACATGCGTTTTTCAAGCGTTTACGCTGCGGAAATTCCGCAGCATATACGCTTGAAAAATGCTACGTGGGCACACAGCCTTACAATCAGATGATCGCCATTGCTGACCTTCATTTTCAAATCCTACATCTTCTCCAGTTTCAATCATACAATAATAATCAAAATAGTATAAATCAAATTACTTTATTGATCAAACAAATGTATAAAAAAAACACAAATAAAGATAAAAAATATCAAATTAAAAATGTATTGGACAGTGTGGCCAACATTTCCTGAACATAGACTTAATACCTTCTTTATAAAAAAGTGTTACACGCCTGTCCCAGCTATTCCGGTCTCCATTTTCTTCCTCTGGGTCTGCTGCCCTCTGTTGTGCTCCATGTCGAGTTACGCAAGTGTGTCAATCGCTGCCCATGTGCCTTTCTGCCTACTGCATCACCGCCCAGGGTCCATACACCCACCCAGACCTTAGGCTTACAGTATCCACCTCACCTGGTGAGCCTTACATAAAGTTACGAGAGGTAGTAAATATTATGGAAGGTGATTCAAAAATCAAAGCCCATACCAAACATAAGCTTTGTGTATCAAACAACATCATGTCCAATACTCTGATGCACATTTTGGCTGCGGCTTCATCAGGAGGCACTAGAACAGTAATGGTTGTATTTATGGTAATTTGATTATTATTGTACATTTGCAACTGGAGTAGAAGTAGGTTTTCATTAGCTTTTGTAGTTGCTGTAAATTATATTTATGTGTTTTTATCTGCAGCTTTAGATTCCATTTTTGCTGGTAATTGACTTTGATTTTTAGTTGTCTATGGCGATTAAGCAAAAAAGTAGGATATTGAAGGGACAGTTTGCTGTCACTAGTAAGGGCACGATTTGGTCCTGGTTTCATTAGTGAAGTGGCCAAATATAAGTGGCTCTCACTAAATGGTTCCATGATATTCCTAGAGACAGAGCATAAGTGGCCACTTCACCACTGAAACTGAGCCAAGACGTGCTCAATTTCATGATGGTTACTTGTATTTGGTTTCTCTTTAGGAAGTCTTGATGTATCAGCCCCTTTCCACTGAAAATGGGACTATATCCAACTCATCCCAGTGGACAAGTGTTTTTTTCAAATACCAACAGGTTGAACTTTTCTGGCCATGAAGTATTGACCGTGTAATAAGTAATAATTTCCTTCTGACCCTTTCATTCTGAGGATGGGTAAAGTTTGTGACGTCACGACTCATACCATCATTTCAGATGATACAGGTTAGGTAGAATTCACCTTTAATTTCCTTCCCATGTCTTGGATGGTTATTATGCAAAGGAACCAATTTATTACGCAAAATAGTCTCTTCACCCTGTGTCCCCTCTTCTATAAAGGACGGAGAGTGGAGTGTGTAGTGCGATGGAGGGTTTACTGTACTCACTGTTACATTGTCCATGGGACCGGAACAGACTTCAAGCAGAGATTGTAGATCCGAATTAATAGACTCACTTTTACTGGGCTATTCTTCCATACACGGCTGCAGTGTACAGATTAAGACATGTTCTTTAGTTAGTGAAGTACCCTTGGTTATGTGCCTTTCCTCTGTTCGTCCTCGTCCTGTCCTGAGACCCAACATCATCCACTTCTTCTGCAACCCAGCTGAGAATCTCCCCATAAGGAATGTAGAGGTCTCCTTCTGAACACCTCTGGTGGGCTGTAAGCCTAGGACTGTGCCGGCGTCCAGGTCGAGTTTCAAACGTGTCCTCATTCTGTTCTGACAACTTGCACTATTAAAACACTTTCTTCACTGCTGTACCTGCTTTTGGAGTCTGTCTCCCTGTCCGTTCAGTCATTCTTCTACACTCCACTCTCTGGTTTGGAACAGGACCCGCACCGGTCCTGTGCTGTTGGGGTTGTGGACCGAGAACTGGGGTGGTCTTGCCACAGACTACCCCATGGTAGTCTTACTGCCTAACTCTCTCTGACTCTCCCTTTAACTGTCTGTGTGCCGCTGCGGTCACGGTACTGGTGCACGGCGGTCCGAGTGCTGGTATGGTTTGGCCGGTCTTTATCAATTGTGGGGGTTCATAATAAAAAGGGTTCGTAACACCAGTTGGGATGTTAGGTCTGGTATGGCCGGGCACTGACAAAGATCCCTGTGAGTTAATTGGTGATGAGCAGTGCCAGATGATTAACCCTTCCCAATCAGGGCTGGCTCCCAGGGGAGTTGGAATAGGAATGGCACAGCAGAAAATAATTAGCCAGTTTGTACATTTTACTGGAGTTCTGCAAACAGTTCCAGAAGCTTCTATGCCATTCACATACAGAGTTTTGGTCAGGCCTGCATGGTGAGGGTTCAGATTCTCTGCTGTGAGGTTGTGTAGCCTTCCTGCTGCTAATTATATCTCTGGTAGACGATTCCTTGGATCCCCAGGGGTCCAAGGTGAACAGTTACTGGATCTGTGATCCCTTCCAGCAAGCAAGCAACATGAATCCTGTCAGAACACTCACTTTCTCTTGCAGCAGTGTCTTTGACTTCATGCGGTTGCTGAGCTCTCGGGAAAATAATTTCCTGCTCGTTATATAAAGACCCCCATGATTGTGGAGCCTACTGAAACAGACTAAGGGATCTTTTTAAATGCTTAGGAAGCCTTTGCAGGTGTTTTTTGTTAATTATTCTAATTTACTGAGATAATTACTTTTGTGTTTTCATTGGCTGTTAGCCATAATCATCAACATTAACAGAAATAAACACTTGAAATAGATCACTCTGTTTGTAATGACTCTATTTAATATATGAGTTTCACATTTTGTATTGAAGTACTGAAATAAATTATCTTTTTGATGATATTTTAATTTAGTTAGAAGCACCTGTAGATTACATTACTGATCCTCTAATGATCCTGAGTTACATCCTATATTATACTCCAGAGCTACACTCACTATTCTGCTGGTGGATTCACTGTGTACATACATTACAGTACTTATTCTGTACTGATCCTGAGTTACATCCTGTATTATACTCCAGAGCTGCACTCACTATTCTGCTGGTGTAGTCACTGTGTACAGACATTACATTACTTATCCTGTACTGATCCTGAGTTACATTCTGTATTATACCCCAGAGCTGCACTCACTATTCTGCTGGTGGAGTCACTGTGTACAGCCATTACATTACTTATCCTGTACTGATCCTGAGGTACATTCTGTATTATACCCCAGAGCTGCACTCACAATTCTGCTGGTGCAGTCACTGTGTACATACATTACATTACTTATCCTGTACTGATCCTCAGTTACATCCTGTATTATACTCCAGAGCTGCACTCACTATTCTGCTGGTGCAGTCACTGTGTACATACATTACATTACTTATCCTGTACTGATCCTGAGTTACATCCTGTATTATACTCCAGAGCTGCACTCACTATTATGCTGGTGCAATCACTGTGTACATACATTACATTACTTATCCTGTACTGATGCTGAGTTACATCCTGTATTATACTCCAGAGCAGCACTCACTATTCTGCTGGTGGAGTCACTGTCTACATACATTACATTACTTATCCTGCACTGATCCTGAGTTACATCCTGTATTATACTCCAGACCTGCACTTACTATTCTGCTGGTGCAGTCACTGTGTACATACATTACATTACTTATCCTGTACTGATCCTGAGTTACATCCTGTATTATACTCCAGAGCAGCACTCACTATTCTGCTGGTGGAGTCTCTGTGTACAGACATTACATTACTTATCCTGTACTGATCCTGAGTTACATTCTGTATTATACCCCAGAGCTGCACTCACTATTCTGCTGGTGCAGTCACTGTGTACATACATTACATTACTTATCCTGTACTGATCCTGAGTTACATCCTGTATTATACTCCAGAGCTGCACTCACTATTCTGCTGGTGGAGTCACTGTTTACATACATTACATTACTTATCCTATACTGATCCTGAGTTACATCCCGTATTATACTCCAGAGCAGCACTCACTATTCTGCTGGTGCAGTCACTGTGTACAATACATTACATTACTTATCCTGTACTGATCCTGAATTACATCCTGTATTATACCCCAGAGCTGCACTCACTATTCTGCTGGTGTAGTCACTGTGTACATACATTACATTACATTACATTACTTATCCTGTACTGATCCTGAGTCACATCCTGTATTATACTCCAGAGCTGCACTCACTATTCTGCTGGTGCAGTCACTGTGTACATACATTACATTACTTATCCTGTACTGATCCTGAGTTACATCCTGTATTACACCCCAGAGCTGCACTCACTATTCTGCTGGTGCAGTCACTGTGTACATACTTTACATTACTTATCCTGTACTGATCCTGAGTTACCTCCTGTATTATACTCCAGAGCAGCACTCACTATTCTGCTGGTGCAGTCACTGTGTACATACATTACATTACTTATCCTGTACTGATCCTTAGTTACATCCTGTATTATACTCCAGAGCAGCACTCACTATTCTGCTGGTGCAGTCACTGTGTACATACATTACATTACTTATCCTATACTGATCCTGAGTTACATCCTGTATTATACTCCAGAGCTGCACTCACTATTCTGCTGGTGTAGTCACTGTGTACATACATTACATTACATTACTTAACCTGTACTGATCCTGAGTTACATCCTCTATTATAATCCGGAGCTGCACTCACTATTCTGCTGTTGGGAGTCACTGGGTACATACATTACATTACTTATCCTGTACTGATCCTGAGTTACATCCTGTATTATACCCCAGAGCTGCACTCACTATTCTGCTGGTGCAGTCACTGTGTATATACATTACATTACTTATCCTGTACTGATCCTGAGTCACATCCTGTATTATACTCCAGAGCTGCACTCACTATTCTGCTGGTGCAGTCACTGTGTACATACATTAATTATCCTGTACTGATCCTGAGTTACATCCTGTATTATACCTCAGAGCTGCACTCACTATTCTGCTGGTGCAGTCACTGTGTACATACATTACATATCCTGTACTGATCCTGAGTTACCTCCTGTATTATACTCCAGAGCAGCACTCACTATTCTGCTGGTGCAGTCACTGTGTACATACATTACATTACTTATCCTGTGCGGATCCTGAGTTACATCTTGTATTATACTCCAGACCAGCACTCACTATTCTGCTGGTGCAGTCACTGTGTACATACATTACATTACTTATCCTGTACTGATCCTGAGTTACATCCTGTATTATACTCCAGAGCTGCACTCACTATTCTGCTGGTGGATTCACTGTGTACATACATTACATTACTTATCCTGTACTGATCCTGAGTTACCTCCTGTATTATGCTCCAGAGCTGCACTCACTATTCTGCTGGTGGAGTCCCTGTGTACAAACATTACATTACTTATCCTGTACTGATCCTGGGTTACATCCTGTATTATACCCCAGAGCTGCACTCACTATTCTGCTGGTGCAGTCACTGTGTACATACATTACATTACTTATCCTGTACTGATCCTGAGTTACATCCTGTATTATACTCCAGAGCTGCACTCACTATTCTGCTGGTGGATTCACTGTGTACATACATTACATTACTTATCCTGTACTGATCCTGAGTTACATTCTGTATTATACCCCAGAGCTGCACTCACTATTCTGCTGGTGGAGTCACTGTGTACAGCCATTACATTACTTATCCTGTACTGATCCTGAGGTACATTCTGTATTATACCCCAGAGCTGCACTCACAATTCTGCTGGTGCAGTCACTGTGTACATACATTACATTACTTATCCTGTACTGATCCTCAGTTACATCCTGTATTATACTCCAGAGCTGCACTCACTATTCTGCTGGTGCAGTCACTGTGTACATACATTACATTACTTATCCTGTACTGATCCTGAGTTACATCCTGTATTATACTCCAGAGCTGCACTCACTATTATGCTGGTGCAATCACTGTGTACATACATTACATTACTTATCCTGTACTGATGCTGAGTTACATCCTGTATTATACTCCAGAGCAGCACTCACTATTCTGCTGGTGGAGTCACTGTCTACATACATTACATTACTTATCCTGCACTGATCCTGAGTTACATCCTGTATTATACTCCAGACCTGCACTTACTATTCTGCTGGTGCAGTCACTGTGTACATACATTACATTACTTATCCTGTACTGATCCTGAGTTACATCCTGTATTATACTCCAGAGCAGCACTCACTATTCTGCTGGTGGAGTCTCTGTGTACAGACATTACATTACTTATCCTGTACTGATCCTGAGTTACATTCTGTATTATACCCCAGAGCTGCACTCACTATTCTGCTGGTGCAGTCACTGTGTACATACATTACATTACTTATCCTGTACTGATCCTGAGTTACATCCTGTATTATACTCCAGAGCTGCACTCACTATTCTGCTGGTGGAGTCACTGTTTACATACATTACATTACTTATCCTATACTGATCCTGAGTTACATCCCGTATTATACTCCAGAGCAGCACTCACTATTCTGCTGGTGCAGTCACTGTGTACAATACATTACATTACTTATCCTGTACTGATCCTGAATTACATCCTGTATTATACCCCAGAGCTGCACTCACTATTCTGCTGGTGTAGTCACTGTGTACATACATTACATTACATTACATTACTTATCCTGTACTGATCCTGAGTCACATCCTGTATTATACTCCAGAGCTGCACTCACTATTCTGCTGGTGCAGTCACTGTGTACATACATTACATTACTTATCCTGTACTGATCCTGAGTGACATCCTGTATTACACCCCAGAGCTGCACTCACTATTCTGCTGGTGCAGTCACTGTGTACATACTTTACATTACTTATCCTGTACTGATCCTGAGTTACCTCCTGTATTATACTCCAGAGCAGCACTCACTATTCTGCTGGTGCAGTCACTGTGTACATACATTACATTACTTATCCTGTACTGATCCTTAGTTACATCCTGTATTATACTCCAGAGCAGCACTCACTATTCTGCTGGTGCAGTCACTGTGTACATACATTACATTACTTATCCTATACTGATCCTGAGTTACATCCTGTATTATACTCCAGAGCTGCACTCACTATTCTGCTGGTGTAGTCACTGTGTACATACATTACATTACATTACTTAACCTGTACTGATCCTGAGTTACATCCTCTATTATAATCCGGAGCTGCACTCACTATTCTGCTGTTGGGAGTCACTGGGTACATACATTACATTACTTATCCTGTACTGATCCTGAGTTACATCCTGTATTATACCCCAGAGCTGCACTCACTATTCTGCTGGTGCAGTCACTGTGTATATACATTACATTACTTATCCTGTACTGATCCTGAGTCACATCCTGTATTATACTCCAGAGCTGCACTCACTATTCTGCTGGTGCAGTCACTGTGTACATACATTAATTATCCTGTACTGATCCTGAGTTACATCCTGTATTATACCTCAGAGCTGCACTCACTATTCTGCTGGTGCAGTCACTGTGTACATACATTACATATCCTGTACTGATCCTGAGTTACCTCCTGTATTATACTCCAGAGCAGCACTCACTATTCTGCTGGTGCAGTCACTGTGTACATACATTACATTACTTATCCTGTGCGGATCCTGAGTTACATCTTGTATTATACTCCAGACCAGCACTCACTATTCTGCTGGTGCAGTCACTGTGTACATACATTACATTACTTATCCTGTACTGATCCTGAGTTACATCCTGTATTATACTCCAGAGCTGCACTCACTATTCTGCTGGTGGATTCACTGTGTACATACATTACATTACTTATCCTGTACTGATCCTGAGTTACCTCCTGTATTATGCTCCAGAGCTGCACTCACTATTCTGCTGGTGGAGTCCCTGTGTACAAACATTACATTACTTATCCTGTACTGATCCTGGGTTACATCCTGTATTATACCCCAGAGCTGCACTCACTATTCTGCTGGTGCAGTCACTGTGTACATACATTACATTACTTATCCTGTACTGATCCTGAGTTACATCCTGTATTATACTCCAGAGCTGCACTCACTATTCTGCTGGTGGATTCACTGTGTACATACATTACATTACTTATCCTGTACTGATCCTGAGTTACCTCCTGTATTATACTCCAGAGCTGCACTCACTATTCTGCTGGTGGAGTCCCTGTGTACAAACATTACATTACTTATCCTGTACTGATCCTGAGTTACATCCTGTATTATACCCCAGAGCTGCACTCACTATTCTGCTGGTGCAGTCACTGTGTACATACATTACATTACTTATCCTGTACTGATCCTGAGTTACATCCTGTATTATACTCCAGAGCTGCACTCACTATTCTGCTGGTGGATTCACTGTGTACATACATTACATTACTTATCCTGTACTGATCCTGAGTTACCTCCTGTATTATACTCCAGAGCTGCACTCACTATTCTGCTGGTGGAGTCCCTGTGTACATACATTACATTACTTATCCTGAACTGATCCTGAGTTACATCCTGTATTATACCCCAGAGCTGCACTCACTATTCTGCTGGTACAGTCACTGTCTACATACATTACATTACTTATCCTGTACTGATCCTGAGTTACATCCTGTATTATACTCCAGAGCTGCACTTACTATTCTGCTGGTGCAGTCACTGTGTACATACATTACATTACTTATCCTGTACTGATCCTGAGTTACATCCTGTATTATACTCCAGAGCAGCACTCACTATTCTGCTGGTGGAGTCACTGTGTACAGACATTGCATTACTTATCCTGTACTGATCCTGAGTTACATTCTGTATTATACCCCAGAGCTGCACTCACTATTCTGCTGGTGCAGTCACTGTGTACATACATTACATTACTTATCCTGTACTGATCCTGAGTTACCTCCTGTATTATACTCCAGAGCAGCACTCACTATTCTGCTGGTGCAGTCACTGTGTACATACATTACATTACTTATCCTGTACTGATCCTGAGTTACCTCCTGTATTATACTCCAGAGCAGCACTCACTATTCTGCTGGTGCAGTCACTGCGTACATACATTACATTACTTATCCTGTACTGATCCTGAGTTACCTCCTGTATTATACTCCAGAGCTGCACTCACTATTCTGCTGGTGGAGTCCCTGTGTACAAACATTACATTACTTATCCTGTACTGATCCTGAGTTACATCCTGTATTATACCCCAGAGCTGCACTCACTATTCTGCTGGTGCAGTCACTGTGTACATACATTACATTACTTATCCTGTACTGATCCTGAGTTACATCCTGTATTATACTCCAGAGCAGCACTCACCATTCTGCTGGTGCAGTCACTGTGTACATACATTACATTACTT
The DNA here is from genome assembly GCF_046119375.1 of Phyllobates terribilis. Classification (NCBI taxonomy): domain Eukaryota; kingdom Metazoa; phylum Chordata; class Amphibia; order Anura; family Dendrobatidae; genus Phyllobates; species Phyllobates terribilis. The sequence continues at coordinate 95,271,467 of NW_027362765.1, forward strand.
ATCCTGTATTGATCCTGAGTTACATCCTGTATTATCCTCCAGAGCTGCACTCACTATTCTGCTGGTGCAGTCACTGTGTACATACATTACGTTACTTATCCTGTACTGATCCTGAGTTACATCCTGTATTATACTCCAGAGCTGCACTCACTATTCTGCTGGTGCAGTCACTGTGTACATACATTACATTACTTATCCTGTACTGATCCTGAGTTACATCCTGTATTATACTCCAGAGCTGCACTCACTATTCTGCTGGTGCAATCACTGTGTACATACATTACATTACTTATCCTGTACTGATCCTGAGTTACATCCTGTATTATACTCCAGAGCTGCACTCACTATTCTGCTGGTGCAATCACTGTGTACATACATTACATTACTTATCCTGTACTGATCCTGAGTTACATCCTGTATTATACTCCAGAGCAGCACTCACTATTCTGCTGGTGGAGTCACTGTGTACATACATTACATTACTTATCCTGCACTGATCCTGAGTTACATCCTGTATTATACTCCAGAGCTGCACTTACTATTCTGCTGGTGTAGTCACTGTGTACATACATTACATTATATTACTTATCCTGTACTGATCCTGAGTCACATCCTGTATTATACTCCAGAGCTGCACTCACTATTCTGCTGGTGCAGTCACTGTGTGCATACATTACAGTACTTATCCTGTACTGATCCTGAGTTACATCCTGTATTATACCCCAGAGCTGCACTCACTATTCTGCTGGTGCAGTCACTGTGTACATACATTACATTACTTATCCTGTACTGATCCTGAGTTACCTCCTGTATTATACTCCAGAGCAGCACTCACTATTCTGCTGGTGCAGTCACTGTGTACATACATTACATTACTTATCCTGTACTGATCCTTAGTTACATCCTGTATTATACTCCAGAGCAGCACTCACTATTCTGCTGGTGCAGTCACTGTGTACATACATTACATTACTTATCCTATACTGATCCTGAGTTACATCCTGTATTATACTCCAGAGCTGCACTCACTATTCTGCTGGTGTAGTCACTGTGTACATACATTACAATACATTACTTAACCTGTACTGATCCTGAGTTACATCCTCTATTATAATCCGGAGCTGCACTCACTATTCTGCTGTTGGAGTCACTGGGTACATACATTACATTACTTATCCTGTACTGATCCTGAGTTACATCCTGTATTATACCCCAGAGCTGCACTCACTATTCTGCTGGTGCAGTGACTGTGTATATACATTACATTACTTATCCTGTACTGATCCTGAGTCACATCCTGTATTATACTCCAGAGCTGCACTCACTATTCTGCTGGTGCAGTCACTGTGTACATACATTAATTATCCTGTACTGATCCTGAGTTACATCCTGTATTATACCTCAGAGCTGCACTCACTATTCTGCTGGTGCAGTCACTGTGTACATACATTACATTACTTATCCTGTACTGATCCTGAGTTACCTCCTGTATTATACTCCAGAGCAGCACTCACTATTCTGCTGGTGCAGTCACTGTGTACATACATTACATTACTTATCTTGTGTGGATCCTGAGTTACATCTTGTATTATACTCCAGAGCAGCACTCACTATTCTGCTGGTGCAGTCACTGTGTACATACATTACATTACTTATCCTGTACTGATCCTGAGTTACCTCCTGTATTATACTCCAGAGCTGCACTCACTATTCTGCTGGTGGAGTCCCTGTGTACAAACATTACATTACTTATCCTGTACTGATCCTGAGTTACATCCTGTATTATACCCCAGAGCTGCACTCACTATTCTGCTGGTGCAGTCACTGTGTACATACATTACATTACTTATCCTGTACTGATCCTGAGTTACATCCTGTATTATACTCCAGAGCAGCACTCACCATTCTGCTGGTGCAGTCACTGTGTACATACATTACATTACTTATCCTGTATTGATCCTGAGTTACATCCTGTATTATACTCCAGAGCTGCACTCACTATTCTGCTGGTGCAGTCACTGTGTACATACATTACATTACTTATCCTGTACTGATCCTGAGTTACATCCTGTATTATACTCCAGAGCTGCACTCACTATTCTGCTGGTGCAATCACTGTGTACATACATTACATTACTTATCCTGTACTGATCCTGAGTTACATCCTGTATTATACTCCAGAGCTGCACTCACTATTCTGCTGGTGGATTCACTGTGTACATACATTACATTACTTATCCTGTACTGATCCTGAGTTACATCCTGTATTATACTCCAGAGCTGCACTCACTATTCTGCTGGTGGAGTCACTGTGTACATACATTACATTACTTATCCTGTACTGATCCTCAGTTACATCCTGTATTATACTCCAGAGCTGCACTCACTATTCTGCTGGTGGATTCACTGTGTACATACATTACATTACTTATCCTGTACTGATCCTGAGTTACATCCTGTATTATACTCCAGAGCTGCACTCACTATTCTGCTGGTGGAGTCACTGTGTACATACATTACATTACTTATCCTGTACTGATCCTGAGTTACATCCTGTATTATACTCCAGAGCTGCACTCACTATTCTGCTGGTGGATTCACTGTGTACATACATTACATTACTTATCCTGTACTGATCCTGAGTTACCTCCTGTAGATCTTTTATTATAAAAATGAAAAACATAACAATAATAATAACAGAAACATAACAAAATTAATAACCAGAAAATAAACAATGTAATGAACTGGTCCAGCCGCTCCCTCTCTCCTCACACACATATTATACATATATACACAATAATAACTACCTACTCTGTGACATCTGGTCCGGTTACCAAAGAAATAATAACAATATAATAAACAATAACCGACAAATTATATACAAACTAATATATACATTCTTTTTTTTTTTTTTTTAATAAATAAAATAAATTCTAACTATACAAATATATACAAGACAAAACAAAACACCCCACACTCAAGCCCACCAGTCCCTCCCCGGCACTGACCTGAGAGCTGGTCCTGCGCCTCATGCCTCAGTCCATGTCCAACGTCCATAGGCCAGATCAGGCAGTGTCAGTTTTTCACCCAAATAACCAGTGTCCCACAAGATGAACCCACCTCCCCCCTTTTCCCTCCACCCAACCTAACACCTACACCCAAACCCATATATACAATATATACAGAAACAAACAATACAATAACCACAACTGACAAAGCCCAAGTTCGGCGCCTGCAGCCCTACATCACTGTCTACTGATCAATAAAACAAAAATTTATGGTGTCAGCAGCAGCCCACCACCAGGAGAGGAAATGACCAGACTAGGGCACACTAAAAGAAAAGCCCCTCCAGAGGAGAGCGGCCCTCCGTGTACCCAGTCTCTCATACTCCAGAGAACGCACCTTCACCAGGTCACCGAGTATGGTCCTAAACACATCGTCCACTGGGAGGATTTTCCGCTGCGTCGATACTAAGCACCGTGCGTTCCACGTGTGATACCTAACCACTGTGCTAACTAGAAATAAGGTGCAACGGTCCCGACCACCCAGGTCCCCGAATGCTCCATAGGCCCATTCCGCATAAGAGAGACCGGCCAGCCGGGGCCAGCCAATGGAGGTGCCCACCCTGTTGTACACCTCTGTGTTAAAGGGACAACGAAGCAGGAAGTGGTCCATGCTTTCAAGCATGGTACCACAATGCTCCCGAGGACAGTTCCTGTCCTCAGAACTCCTACACTTCAGATTGTCCCTCACACACAGTTTCCCATGGAAGCAGCGCCAAGCCAAGTCCCAAACCTTCGAGGGGATCCTGATAGAATTCAAAAGATGCAGACCCACGCCAAGATCCCGACTTGGGCAATCCCTGAGCGCCAGAGGCCTCTGAAAATGGGTCAACAGAACCCTTTTGTCAAGGAGCTTCCTTGGCAGAGTCCTGACCTCCCACATTCCCAGACCCCACCGGCGAATTACCTTCAGAACCACGGTAGCGTAAGCCGGGAGATGTCCATGCGGTGTGCGGAGATCCTTCACTTGCCCTCCTGTCTCCCATTCCTGGAAGAAAGGCTGAAACCATCCCTTACAGGAGAATACCCACGGAGGAGCCCTCTCTTTCCAGAGGTTTGCAATATTGATCTTAATGAAGGTATTCACAAGGAATACCACAGGGTTGACCATACCCAACCCTCCTAGTCTCCTCGTACGGTAAGTAACCTCCCTCTTGACCAGGTTCAGTCTATTCCCCCATAACAGTTGAAAGAACAAACTGTAGACCCGAGTCCAGAGAGGCTCTGGCAAGATGCACACACTGCCCAGATAGATCAGCAAAGGGAGCAGGTAAGTTTTGATCAGGTTTACCCTTTCCCTTAGGGTCAAAGACCAACCCTTCCATTGGTTCACCTTCTGAGTGGCGATCTCTAGCCTGCTGTCCCAATTTTGTTTGGGGTAATCCCCCTGGCCAAATTCGATGCCAAGAACTTTTGCAGAGACTTTGGGTTCTGGAAGGGTGTCCGGGAGATCAAAACCAGGATCTCCTCCTCCCAGCCAGAGACTCTCACACTTATCCCGGTTGATCTTAGACCCGGATGCCTCCGAGTAGCGATTTACCTCTGACATCAGCCATTCTGCCTCCCCATCAGAGGAAACAAAAACGGTGACGTCATCGGCATACGCCACCACTCTCAGAGTGGCTTCCGGTGCTGCCCGGTCCATCCCGATCCCAGCCAACGGTCCACGCTCCACCCTCCTAAGAAGTGGGTCAATCGCAAACACGTACAGTAGCGGGCTCAAGGGACAACCCTGGCGAACACCGCACCCAACCTCAAAAGAGCTGCCAATCCAACCGTTCACAAGCGGGAAACTCTCTGCCCCAGAGTACAAGGTCTTAAGCCAATCAACGAACCCCCCCGGCAGGCCATACCTCAGAAGGACAGACCAGAGGTATTCATGATTAACCCGATCAAACGCTTTTGCCTGGTCCAATGACAGCATGTACCCCTTCCAGTGGCCAGCCCTCCCCTGCTCCACCGCCTCTCGGACACAGAGTACAGCACTAATTGTACTGCGGCCCGGAACAGAGCAATGCTGGGCCCCCGAAAGGAGCTGGGGTGCAAATTTCACCAGCCGATTAAACAGCACCTTTGCCAAAACCTTCCTGTCTGCATTGAGAAGCGCTATGGGACGCCAATTCTCAATGCAAGATGGGTCCTTACCCTTTGACAAGATGATCAGGGCAGACCTCCTCATTGACTTTGGCAGAGTGCCCAAGGAAAGACACTCATTGAATACCTCAGTCAAGAAGGGAACCAAGGTCTTATAGAATTCAGATGTTAAGCCATCCGGACCGGGAGATTTCTTCAGGGCAAGCCCTTCAATCGCCAACTTAACTTCCTCTTCCCTGATCATCTCTGTCAAAACGCCAAGAGAGGGGTCTACCCCTGGTTCGGGGACAGCTTCAGCCAGAAAAGCCGATATCTCATCCCATTCCAGATCCCTCTTCCCCAAGAGGTGCGAGTAGAAGGATCTGACGACCTCCAGGATCCCTTATCTGGATCTTTTCAGGGACCCCGCAGTGTCAACCAGTCCTGTAACAACTTTACTATTCACTGACATCTTGCAGTTTCTGTAAGGGTCGGGCGAGCGGTACTTCCCGTAATCCCTCTCAAAAACCAAAGATGCGTGTCTATCATACTGACACCTCATTAGCAAAGATTTCACTCTGGAGATCTCCTCGTGGCTACCTCCAGTTGAGACAAGATGCTCGAGTTTCCTCCTCAGGCCCTGATACAGGCGGTACCTGTCCAGGCTCCTGAGGCTCGAGAGCTGGCGGAAGAATCTCGCCACCCTTTTCTTAAACATCTCCCACCACTCTGACTTACTACTACAAAGATCCAGTAAGGGTACCTGGCTCTGAAGAAAATCCTCAAAGGACTGTCTTATCTCCGCTTCTTCCAAGAGAGACGAATTGAGCCTCCAAAAGCCTCTTCCCATCCGGGGGGTCTCTGTAACATTCAGGGAAAACAAAATCAAACAGTGATCGGAGAACTCCACCTCAACAACAGATACTGCTGAAGAGACGGCTTCCTCCTTTAAATAAAACCTGTCTATCCTGGACCTACAGTTACCTCTATGATAGGTGAACCCCTCGTGGCCTGCGGTGTGCCGGATGTGGACATTCACCAGGCGAGCCTCACTAGCTATACTATTAAGGGCGACGCTATCATAAGTCAGCTTGTCTCTGGAACCTCCTCCATCCCGGGGCCTCGTGACAGTGTTGAAGTCCCCTCCAAAGACGACCTGCCGACTCGTAAAAAGGTAGGGCTTGATCCTCATAAAGAGACACTTCCAGTCCCATTTAGATTGGGGACCATAGATGTTAATGAGCCGAAGCTCTTGTCCCTTCATGAGGACATCTAATATCAGGCACCTCCCCATTTCTAACTCAATAACCCGTCGGCATTCTACCGGTGCGGTAAAAAGGACCGCCACTCCGCTATATGGCTCGGCTGCAAGAGACCAATAGGAGGGCCCGAGTCTCCACTCCCTCTTAGCTATAAACACCTCTGCCATATTTGGCAGCCTGGTCTCTTGCAAAAAGAAAATGTCAGCTTCAACCCGGCTGAGAAAATCAAAGGCCGCAAATCTAGCCATGTTTGACTTAATGCTGGCGACATTAATGGACGCCAGCGTCAACGGAGTGGGTACCGCCATCATTGGTGATTGAGTTAGATGGCTTTCTTCTTCCCACTCCCCTTATCCTCTGCCTCAGAGGAGGAATCCTTCCCCCTCTTTAATGACACAGAGGTGTCTATTCCCACATTTTTCCTTCTTTTTTCGTCCTTGTCTCCGGACTCTGGGTCAGTCCCTCCCCCCAAGGACCTTGCATTCCCAGGAGAAGGAGACTCGGCGCCCCCTGTAAGCTCCGCTGAAGCCGGATCCTCACCCTCAGCCTCCTCCTCAGAGGAAGAGATGTTATCAAGGGCTTGGAACCGGTTAGAGAGACCAACTAGAGGGGAGTCGGTTTTACCTTCCTTAGGTACCTTGGTCAGAGCGGGAGAAGATGTTTTATCTCCCTTCTTTTTCTTCTTTTTGGTGCCGAGCTTACGCTTGTTCTCTAGCCACCGCTTATTATCCTCATCCATACTTTCATAATGGGAGGATTCTGAAGCAGAGGCAGTTTCCTCCCTGTGGATCCTCCTGACCTCCTCATCCAACTCATCATCCCTCGGGGCCTCAGCAGCAAGACTGGCATCCAGGACAGGGGCTGCCCCGGTAGTCTGGGGCTCGCCCCGCTCCCTCTCCTGTCTGCGCTTGTCTAGACGCCTCAGCTGGGCAGGCGTCTTTTTATTGTTTTTCTTCCCTGGCCCCTCAGCTCCCCCACCCCTGCTAGTACCCTCCCCAGCAGAATCGGCCTCACGGCTTACTCCCACCGGGGTCTCGACTGCATTAGCAAAGGAGCGAGGACAACGGCTGAATGGGTGGCCTAACTCACCACACAGGTGGCACCTAATCTCCACACAAGAGGCGGCAAGATGGCTGACACCCCCACACAACGCGCATTTCTGCACGGTGCAGTTTGCACTGAAGTGTGTGGGGTCGCCGCACCTGTGACAGAGCTTCGGTTGCCCCTGGTAGAAGACCAGGATACGATCCCTACCCAGGAAGGCAGACGATGGAATGTGGGCAACCGTACCACCTGAACGCTTAAGTTTTACCATAAACGTCCAGGCCCCTGACCAGATACCAAACTCGTCGCGGTTTTTCATTGGCATCTCCACCACCTCTCCATACCGACCAAGCCACGTCATGATGTCATAGCAAGAAAGCGACTCGTTACGAGTCATCACAGTCACTTTCTTGATCTGGTTTTGGCGAGACACTGCCTGAACGGCAAAATCTCGCCAGCCGGGCTCATTTTTTGCCAACTCATAATTCGCCCAGAAGAGCTTAAGCCCCTCCGGCCGAACAAAGCTGACATCAAACTCAGGCGTGGAATAGGGATGTATCAAGGCGTAGATGTCAATCGCCTTGAAGCCCATCCTCAGCAAGAGCTCCACAACTTTAGACCTTGGCGGACATGCATCACTGCCCCTCCACCGAAGACGGACCACATTCCTACGCACACTGCCTGGCCCGGCTGTTGGGAGGGACCACAGTGTATCTCCCCCTTTTTGCTCTCGGAAGGCCCCGAGGCCATGCCTCTCTATCCAGAAGGATAGATCAACCTCTCGACCCTCTACCATTAGTGATCTCTCCCCCTTCTTTAGAGTCTCCAGAAGGCGCCGTTGCAACATGCCGTCCCCAAAGCCCGGAGACGAGGAGAATGCCCTATTTGCCCCGGAGGTGACACTGGCATAACTCCGGACAGGTGTTGCCACCCCCGGGGGGGCAACCGGAAAAGTGACCACGTCAGCCCCAACAGTATCACCATTACCCACCTCCATCTCACCCTCCACCAAACCAGCAACCACACCACCAGACAATGAATTATCCTCATTCACCTCCACCACCACATTCATTCCTGCTGGACCAGTAACAATGGTGGATGACCTTTTGACCTCCGCATCAGGCACAAGGGGCTCAGTCACCTCCATAGAACTGGAGGCGACTTCACCCCCGGTCTTATGTGTGCCCTCCACATCATCGGTCGGTAATTTCCGCTGTTTGGCATTTGGTATAATGTGCCGCTGATCTCTAGCTGCAGTTAGGCGCCGCTGATCTTTAGCATCAGGATCTTCGGGACCAGCGACGCCAACACAAAATAGCACTTTCGTGGGAGGACCGGAACGCTCAGCCCCAACTGCCCCCTCACACTGCCGCCGCTTTTCAACTAAGTGATCAGCGGCAACAGCATTCAGAGGTGCCGAGGCTACCGGAGCTGTCCCCGACACCGGGCTGCTCCCCCCTCCCACTGAGGAGCGCACCACAGCATCGTGGCCTGATGGAACGCCCGCCGCCGGGCCGCCCTCACTGTCCAGCCTCTCGGCTGATGCACCTCCTGCTGCGTCCCCGCTACTACAAGCAGAGACGGAGCTCTGCGCCTCACTACCCCGCTCTGTAATCTCCCCGCGCCTTTGCACCGGATCCACAGCAGAACCCGGGCTGGGCTGGGCAACGGGGCTTATACAGCGAGCTGAGCCTGCCACCGACTCAGGGGGTACAGGGAGGGGGGCATATACGTATCTTACCGCTTCCTGCAGCTTTGGCTTGGTCTTCTTTGCCTTTTTGTGGCCCCCAGGTGCCTCTTCTGGTAGATCGTCACCAAGATGGAAGTTTTGGAGGCACACTGGGGACTCCAGGAGCTTAATCTCCGCCATTAGCGCCCCTCCCTGGCCGCTGCTGTCACTGTCCTCCCCAGAGCCGGCAGAACTGCGACCGGATGTCACTCTCGCCTGTCCTGCAGGGAGCTCGCTGCACGTGGCCTGCGGGTGACTTTGCAGGCTGCCAGGTGGGGCTTCCTGCTGGTCATCATCACTCTCATCATCCACCTGGCTCTCAGGCTGCAGCCCCATCTGCCTTTGCTCTCTGGTATCAGCCATTTCTCTGTAGCGGTCTTCATTTATAAGTTTTTCTTTGAAATGACCACTCTGCTCCCTGATGTCAGCTTTCCTAAGTTCCAGGCGTTGAATTTCACTGCTCAGTCTTTTTACCTCGGCTTTGAGCTTGGCCTTCCTTGGTTTGGAGGCCCCTGCAGATTTGGCGCTTGTGCAGCGCAGCTCCTCCCGGAGCCTCCTGATGAGCTTACTGGCATCTTCATACTCACGGAGGTGGATCATGACCCGGGAGGCATAGGTGGACACAGACTCCCGGGGTCCCTGCTGCGCCCACCCCCCCTCAGGGAGGTCGACCTCACCTCCGTGAGCACTCAGCTTTCCTCCGGAAGGAGCGCCATCTTGCACGCCGCTGTCAGGCTTTTCCTCCATGCTGGAAGCCTTGCGGCTTCTAGGGGTCTTCACAATCCCGGGGGGAGTAGGAGCCACATTGCTGCGACTCCTGGTGCAGCGTCTCACCCCCGAGTCCTCTGATGTGCAGGCCGGTTGCTGGTTTCTTCTGCCCCCTGCCGGCCTGGTTCGGTAAGCAGAAGCCTGGGACTTGGCTCCTTCACTCATCCCAGAAACCAGCTCTCCCTCCGGGAAAGAGAGAGAGCAGGTCCCCAGGTGGAGAGGTGTTGGTTCACAGAGATCAGGAGCTCACAGCAGGATCTGCAGCCACCACACCCGTAATCAGCATACTGACTAGCAGCTGATCAGAGCTGCACCCAGTATGCTGCTGGTGTAGTCACTGTGTACATACATTACATTACTTATCCTGTACTGATCCTGAGTTACCTCCTGTATTATACTCCAGAGCAGCACTCACTATTCTGCTGGTGCAGTCACTGTGTACATACATTACATTACTTATCCTGTACTGATCCTGAGTTACCTCCTGTATTATACTCCAGAGCAGCACTCACTATTCTGCTGGTGCAGTCACTGTGTACATACATTACATTACTTATCCTGTACTGATCCTGAGTTACATCCTGTATTATACTCCAGAGCAGCACTCACTATTCTGCTGGTGCAGTCACTGTGTACATACATTACATTACTTATCCTATACTGATCCTGAGTTACATCCTGTATTATACTCCAGAGCTGCACTCACTATTCTGCTGGTGTAGTCACTGTGTACATACATTACATTACATTACTTATCCTGTACTGATCCTGAGTTACATCCTGTATTATACTCCAGAGCAGCACTCACTATTCTGCTGGTGGAGTCACTGTGTACATACATTACATTACTTATCCTGCACTGATCCTGAGTTACATCCTGTATTATACTCCAGAGCTGCACTTACTATTCTGCTGGTGTAGTCACTGTGTACATACATTACATTACATTACTTATCCTGTACTGATCCTGAGTCACATCCTGTATTATACTCTAGAGCTGCACTCACTATTCTGCTGGTGCAGTCACTGTGTACATACATTACATTACTTATCCTGTACTGATCCTGAGTTACATCCTGTATTATACCCCAAAGCTGCACTCACTATTCTGCTGGTGCAGTCACTGTGTACATACATTACATTACTTATCCTGTACTGATCCTGAGTTACCTCCTGTATTATACTCCAGAGCAGCACTCACTATTCTGCTGGTGCAGTCACTGTGTACATACATTACATTACTTATCCTGTACTGATCCTTAGTTACATCCTGTATTATACTCCAGAGCAGCACTCACTATTCTGCTGGTGCAGTCACTGTGTACATACATTACATTACTTATCCTATACTGATCCTGAGTTACATCCTGTATTATACTCCAGAGCTGCACTCACTATTCTGCTGGTGTAGTCACTGTGTACATACATTACATTACATTACTTAACCTGTACTGATCCTGAGTTACATCCTCTATTATAATCCGGAGCTGCACTCACTATTCTGCTGGTGCAGTCACTGTGTATATACATTACATTACTTATCCTGTACTGATCCTGAGTTACATCCTGTATTATACTCCAGAGCTGCACTCACTATTCTGCTGGTGGATTCACTGTGTACATACATTACATTACTTATCCTGTACTGATCCTGAGTTACCTCCTGTATTATACTCCAGAGCTGCACTCACTATTCTGCTGGTGGAGTCCCTGTGTACAAACATTACATTACTTATCCTGTACTGATCCTGAGTTACATCCTGTATTATACCCCAGAGCTGCACTCACTATTCTGCTGGTGCAGTCACTGTGTACATACATTACATTACTTATCCTGTACTGATCCTGAGTTACATCCTGTATTATACTCCAGAGCTGCACTCACTATTCTGCTGGTGCAATCACTGTGTACATACATTACATTACTTATCCTGTACTGATCCTGAGTTACATCCTGTATTATACTCCAGAGCAGCACTCACTATTCTGCTGGTGGAGTCAATGTGTACGTACATTACATTACTTATCCTGAACTGATCCTGAGTTACATCCTGTATTATACTCCAGCGCTGCACTTACTATTCTGCTGGTGCAGTCACTGTGTACATACATTACATTACTTGTCCTGTACTGATCCTGAGTTACATCCTGTATTATACTCCAGAGCAGCACTCACTATTCTGCTGGTGGAGTCACTGTGTACAGATATTACATTACTTATCCTGTTCTGATCCTTAGTTACATCCTGTATTATACTCCAGAGCTGCACTCACTATTCTGCTGGTGCAGTCACTGTGTACATACATTACATTACTTATCCTGTACTGATCCTGAGTTACATCCTGTATTATACTCCAGAGCTGCACTCACTATTCTGCTGGTGCAGTCACTGTGTACATACATTACATTACTTATCCTGTACTGATCCTGAGTTACATCCTGTATTATACTCCAGAGCTGCACTCACTATTCTGCTGGTGGAGTCACTGTGTACATACATTACATTACTTATCCTATACTGATCCTGATTTACATCCAGTATTATACTCCAGAGCTGCACTCACTATTCTGCTGGTGCAGTCACTGTGTACATACATTTCATTACTTATCCTGCACTGATCCTGAATCACATCTTGTATTATACCCCAGAGCTGCACTCACTATTCTGCTGGTGCAGTCACTGTGTACATTCATTACATTACATTACTTATCCTGTACTGATCCTGAGTTACATCCTGTATTATACCCCAGAGCTGCACTCACTATTCTGCTGGTGCAGTCACTGTATACATACATTACATTACTTATCCTGTACTGATCCTGAGTTACATCCTGTATTATACTCCAGAGCTGCACTCACTATTCTGCTGGTGCAATCACTGTGTACATACATTGCATTACTTATCCTGTACTGATCCTGAGTTACATCCTGTATTATACTCCAGAGCAGCACTCACTATTCTGCTGGTGCAGTCACTGTGTACATACATTACATTACTTATCCTGTACTGATCCTGAGTTACATCCTGTATTATACTCCAGAGCTGCACTCACTATTCTGCTGGTGGAGTCACTGTGTACATACATTACATTACTTATCGTATACTGATCCTGAGTTACATCCCGTATTATACTCCAGAGCTGCACTCACTATTCTGCTGGTGCAGTCACTGTGTACATACATTACATTACTTATCCTGTACTGATCCTGAGTTACATCCTGTATTATACTCCAGAGCTGCACTCACTATTCTGCTGGTGGATTCACTGTGTACATACATTACATTACTTATCCTGTACTGATCCTGAGTTACCTCCTGTATTATACTCCAGAGCTGCTCTCACTATTCTGCTGGTGGAGTCCCTGTGTACAAACATTACATTACTTATCCTGTACTGATCCTGAGTTACATCCTGCATTATACCCCAGAGCTGCACTCACTATTCTGCTGGTGCAGTCACTGTATACATACATTACATTACTTATCCTGTACTGATCCTGAGTTACATCCTGTATTATACTCCAGAGCTGCACTCACTATTCTGCTGGTGCAATCACTGTGTACATACATTACATTACTTATCCTGTACTGATCCTGAGTTACATCCTGTATTATACTCCAGAGCAGCACTCACTATTCTGCTGGTGGAGTCACTGTGTACATACATTACATTACTTATCCTGTACTGATCCTGAGTTACATCCTGTATTATACTCCAGAGCTGCACTTACTATTCTGCTGGTGCAGTCACTGTGTACATACATTACATTACTTATCCTGTACTGATCCTGAGTTACCTCCTGTATTATACTCCAGAGCAGCACTCACTATTCTGCTGGTGCAGTCACTGTGTACATACATTACATTACTTATCCTGTACTGATCCTTAGTTACATCCTGTATTATACTCCAGAGCAGCACTCACTATTCTGCTGGTGCAGTCACTGTGTACATACATTACATTACTTATCCTGAACTGATCCTGAGTTACATCCTGTATTATACTCCAGAGCTGCACTTACTATTCTGCTGGTGCAGTCACTGTGTACATACATTACATTACTTATCCTGTACTGATCCTGAGTTACCTCCTGTATTATACTCCAGAGCAGCACTCACTATTCTGCTGGTGCAGTCACTGTGTACATACATTACATTACTTATCCTGTACTGATCCTTAGTTACATCCTGTATTATACTCCAGAGCAGCACTCACTATTCTGCTGGTGCAGTCACTGTGTACATACATTACATTACTTATCCTATACTGATCCTGAGTTACATCCTGTATTATACTCCAGAGCAGCACTCACTATTCTGCTGTTGTAGTCACTGTGTACATACATTACATTACATTACTTAACCTGTACTGATCCTGAGTTACATCCTGTATTATACTCCAGAGCAGCACTCACTATTCTGCTGGTGGAGTCACTGTGTACATACATTACATTACTTATCCTGTACTGATCCTGAGTTACATCCTGTATTATACTCCAGAGCAGCACTCACTATTCTGCTGGTGCAGTCACTGTGTACATACATTACATTACTTATCCTGAACTGATCCTGAGTTACATCCTGTATTATACTCCAGAGCTGCACTTACTATTCTGCTGGTGCAGTCACTGTGTACATACATTACATTACTTATCCTGTACTGATCCTGAGTTACCTCCTGTATTATACTCCAGAGCAGCACTCACTATTCTGCTGGTGCAGTCACTGTGTACATACATTACATTACTTATCCTGTACTGATCCTTAGTTACATCCTGTATTATACTCCAGAGCAGCACTCACTATTCTGCTGGTGCAGTCACTGTGTACATACATTACATTACTTATCCTATACTGATCCTGAGTTACATCCTGTATTATACTCCAGAGCAGCACTCACTATTCTGCTGTTGTAGTCACTGTGTACATACATTACATTACATTACTTAACCTGTACTGATCCTGAGTTACATCCTGTATTATACTCCAGAGCAGCACTCACTATTCTGCTGGTGGAGTCACTGTGTACATACATTACATTACTTATCCTGTACTGATCCTGAGTTACATCCTGTATTATACTCCAGAGCAGCACTCACTATTCTGCTGGTGCAGTCACTGTGTACATACATTACATTACTTATTCTGTACTGATCCTTAGTTACATCCTGTATTATACTCCAGAGCTGCACTCACTATTCTGCTGGTGCAGTCACTGTGTACATACATTACATTACTTATCCTGTACTGATCCTGAGTTACATCCTGTATTATACTCCAGAGCTGCACTCACTATTCTGCTGGTGCAGTCACTGTGTACATACATTACATTACTTATCCTGTACTGATCCTGAGTTACATCCTGTAGATCTTTTATTATAAAAATGAAAAACATAACAATAATAATAACAGAAACATAACAAAATTAATAACCAGAAAATAAACAATGTAATGAAACTGGTCCAGCCGCTCCCTCTCTCCTCACACACATATTATACATATATACACAATAATAACTACCTACACCATGACATCTGGTCCGGTTACCAAACAAATAATAACAATATAATAAACAATAACCGACAAATTATATACATTCTTTTTTTTTTTTTTTTAAATAAATAAAATAAAATAAATACTAACTATACAAATATATACAAGACAAAACAAAACACCCCACACTCTAGCCCACCAGTCCCTCCCCGGCACTGACCTGAGAGCTGGTCCTGCGCCTCATGCCTCAGTCCAACGTCCATAGGCCAGATCAGGCAGTGCCAGTTTTTCACCCAAATAACCAGTGTCCCACAAGATGAACCCACCTCCCCCCTTTTCTCTCCACCCAACCTAACACCTACACCCAAACCCATATATACAATATATACAGAAACAAACAATACAATAACCACAACTGACAAAGCCCAAGTTCGGCGCCTGCAGCCCTACATCACTGTCTACTGATCAATAAAACAAAAATCTATGGTGTCAGCAGCAGCCCACCACCAGGAGAGGAAATGACCAGACTAGGGCACACTAAAAGAAAAGCCCCTCCAGAGGAGAGCGGCCCTCCGTGTACCCAGTCTCTCATACTCCAGAGAACGCACCTTCACCAGGTCACCGAGTATGGTCCTAAACACATCGTCCACTGGGAGGATTTTCCGCTGCGTCGATACTAAGCACCGTGCGTTCCACGTGTGATACCTAACCACTGCGCTAACTAGAAATAAGGTGCAGCGGTCCCGACCACCCAGGTCCCCGAATGCTCCATAGGCCCATTCCGCATAAGAGAGACCGGCCAGCCGGGGCCAGCCAATGGAGGTGCCCACCCTGTTGTACACCTCTGTGTTAAAGGGACAACGAAGCAGGAAGTGGTCCATGCTTTCAAGCATGGTACCACAATGCTCCCGAGGACAGTTCCTGTCCTCAGAACTCCTACACTTCAGATTGTCCCTCACACACAGTTTCCCATGGAAGCAGCGCCAAGCCAAGTCCCAAACCTTCGAGGGGATCCTGATAGAATTCAAAAGATGCAGACCCACCCCAAGATCCCGACTTGGGCAATCCCTGAGCGCCAGAGGCCTCTGAAAATGGGTCAACAGAACCTTTTTGTCAAGGAGCTTCCTTGGCAGAGTCCTGACCTCCCACATTCCCAGACCCCACCGGCGAATTACCTTCAGAACCACGGTAGCGTAAGCCGGGAGATGTCCATGCGGTGTGCGGAGATCCTTCACTTGCCCTCCTGTCTCCCATTCCTGGAAGAAAGGCTGAAACCATCCCTTACAGGAGAATACCCACGGAGGAGCCCTCTCTTTCCAGAGGTTTGCAATATTGATCTTAATGAAGGTATTCACAAGGAATACCACAGGGTTGACCATACCCAACCCTCCTAGTCTCCTCGTACGGTAAGTAACCTCCCTCTTGACCAGGTTCAGTCTATTCCCCCATAACAGTTGAAAGAACAAACTGTAGACCCGAGTCCAGAGAGGCTCTGGCAAGATGCACACACTGCCCAGATAGATCAGCAAAGGGAGCAGGTAAGTTTTGATCAGGTTTACCCTTTCCCTTAGGGTCAAAGACCAACCCTTCCATTGGTTCACCTTCTGAGTGGCGATCTCTAGCCTGCTGTCCCAATTTTGTTTGGGGTAATCCCCCTGGCCAAATTCGATGCCAAGAACTTTTGCAGAGACTTTGGGTTCTGGAAGGGTGTCCGGGAGATCAAAACCAGGATCTCCTCCTCCCAGCCAGAGACTCTCACACTTATCCCGGTTGATCTTAGACCCGGATGCCTCCGAGTAGCGATTTACCTCTGACATCAGCCATTCTGCCTCCCCATCAGAGGAAACAAAAACGGTGACGTCATCGGCATACGCCACCACTCTCAGAGTGGCTTCCGGTGCTGCCCGGTCCATCCCGATCCCAGCCAACGGTCCACGCTCCACCCTCCTAAGAAGTGGGTCAATCGCAAACACGTACAGTAGCGGGCTCAAGGGACAACCCTGGCGAACACCACATCCAACCTCAAAAGAGCTGCCAATCCAACCGTTCACAAGCGGGAAACTCTCTGCCCCAGAGTACAAGGTATTAAGCCAATCAACAAACCCCCCCGGCAGGCCATACCTCAGAAGGACAGACCAGAGGTATTCATGATTAACCCGATCAAACGCTTTTGCCTGGTCCAATGACAGCATGTACCCCTTCCAGTGGCCAGCCCTACCCTGCTCCACCGCCTCTCGGACACAGAGTACAGCACTAATTGTACTGCGGCCCAGAACAGAGCAATGCTGGGCCCCCGAAAGGAGCTGGGGTGCAAATTTCACCAGCCGATTAAACAGCACCTTTGCCAAAACCTTCCTGTCTGCATTGAGAAGCGCTATGGGACGCCAATTCTCAATGCAAGATGGGTCCTTACCCTTTGACAAGATGATCAGGGCAGACCTCCTCATTGACTTTGGCAGAGTGCCCGAGGAAAGACACTCATTGAATACCTCAGTCAAGAGGGGAACCAAGGCGTCCTTAAAGGTCTTATAGAATTCAGATGTTAAGCCATCCGGACCGGGAGATTTCTTCAGGGCAAGCCCTTCAATCGCCAACTTAACTTCCTCTTCCCTGATCATCTCTGTCAAAACGCCAAGAGAGGGGTCTACCCCTGGTTCGGGGACGGCTTCAGCCAGAAAAGCCGACATCTCATCCCAATCCAGATCCCTCTTCCCCAAGAGGTGCGAGTAGAAGGATCTGACGACCTCCAGGATCCCTGATCTGGATCTTTTCAGGGACCCCGCAGTGTCAACCAGTCCTGTAACAACTTTACTATTCACTGACATCTTGCAGTTTCTATAAGGGTCGGGCGAGCGGTACTTCCCGTAATCCCTCTCAAAAACCAAAGATGCGTGTCTATCATACTGACACCTCATTAGCAAAGATTTCACTCTGGAGATCTCCTCGCGGCTACCTCCAGTTGAGAAAAGTTGCTAGAGTTTCCTCCTCAGGCCCTGATACAGGCGGTACCTGTCCAGGCTCCTGAGGCTCGAGAGCTGGCGGAAGAATCTCGCCACCCTTTTCTTAAACATCTCCCACCACTCTGACTTACTACTACAAAGATCCAGTAAGGGTACCTGGCTCTGAAGAAAATCCTCAAAGGACTGTCTTATCTCCGCTTCTTCCAAGAGAGACGAATTGAGCCTCCAAAAGCCTCTTCCCATCCGGGGGGTCTCTGTAACATTCAGGGAAAACAAAATCAAACAGTGATCGAACAACTCCACCTCAACAACAGATACTGCTGAAGAGACGGCTTCCTCCTTTAAATAAAACCTGTCTATCCTGGACCTACAGTTACCTCTATGATAGGTGAACCCCTCGTGGCCTGCGGTGTGCCGGATGTGGACATCCACCAGGCGAGCCTCACTAGCTATACTATTAAGGGCGACGCTATCATAAGTCAGCTTGTCTCTGGAACCTCCTCTATCCCGGGGCCTCGTGACAGTGTTGAAGTCCCCTCCAAAGACGACCTGCCGACTCGTAAAAAGGTAGGGCTTGATCCTCATAAAGAGACACTTCCGGTCCCATTTAGATTGGGGACCATAGATGTTAATGAGCCGAAGCTCTTGTCCCTTCATGAGGACATCTAATATCAGGCACCTCCCCATTTCTAACTCAATAACCCGTCGGCATTCTACCGGTGCGGTAAAAAGGACCGCCACTCCGCTATACGGCTCGGCTGCAAGAGACCAATAGGAGGGCCCGAGTCTCCACTCCCTCTTAGCTATAAACACCTCTGCCATATTTGGCAGCCTGGTCTCTTGCAAAAAGAAAATGTCAGCTTCAACCCGGCTGAGAAAATCAAATGCCGCAAATCTAGCCATGTTTGACTTAATGCTGGCGACATTAATGGACGCCAGCGTCAACGGAGTGGGTACCGCCATCATTGGTGATTGAGTTAGATGGCTTTCTTCTTCCCACTCCCCTTATCCTCTGCCTCAGAGGAGGAATCCTTCCCCCTCTTTAATGACACAGAGGTGTCCATTCCCACATTTTTCCTTCTTTTTTCGTCCTCGTCTCCGGACTCTGGGCCAGTCCCTCCCCCCAAGGACCTTGCATCCCCAGGAGAAGGAGACTCGGCGCCCCCTGTAAGCTCCGCTGAAGCCGGAACCTCACCCTCAGCCTCCTCCTCAGAGGAAGAGATGTTATCAAGGGCTTGGAACCGGTTAGAAAGACCAACTAGAGGGGAGTCGGTTTTACCTTCCTTAGGTACCTTGGTCAGAGCGGGAGAAGATGTTTTATCTCCCTTCTTTCTCTTCTTTTTGGTGCCGAGCTTACGCTTGTGCTCTAGCCACCGCTTATTATCCTCATCCATACTTTCATAATGGGAGGATTCTGAAGCAGAGGCAGTTTCCTCCCTGTGGATCCTCCTGACCTCCTCATCCAACTCATCATCCCTCGGGGCCTCAGCAGCAAGACTGGCATCCAGGACAGGGGCTGCCCCGGTAGTCTGGGGCTCGCCCCGCTCCCTCTCCTGTCTGCGCTTGTCTAGACGCCTCAGCTGGGCAGGCGTCTTTTTATTGCTTTTCTTCCCTGGCCCCTCAGCTCCCCCACCCCTGCTAGTCCCCTCTCCAGCAGAATCGGCCTCACGGCTTACTCCCACCGGGGTCTCGACTGCATTAGCAAAGGAGCGAGGACAACGGCTGAATGGGTGGCCTAACTCACCACACAGGTGGCACCTAATCTCCACACAAGAGGCGGCAAGATGGCCGACACCCCTACACAACGCGCATTTCTGCACGGTGCAGTTTGCACTGAAGTGTGTGGGGTCGCCGCACCTGTGACAGAGCTTCGGTTGCCCCTGGAAGAAGACCAGGATACGATCCCTACCCAGGAAGGCAGACGATGGAATGTGGGCAACCGTACCACCTGAACGCTTAAGTTTTACCATAAACGTCCAGGCCCCTGACCAGATACCAAACTCGTCGCGGTTTTTCTTTGGCATCTCCACCACCTCTCCATACCGACCAAGCCACGTCATGATGTCATAGCAAGAAAGCGACTCGTTACAAGTCATAACGGTCACTTTCTTGATCTGGTTTTGGCGAGACACTGCCAACTCATTTTTTGCCAACTCATAATTCGCCCAGAAGAGCTCAAGTCCCTCCGGCCGAACAAAGCTGACATCAAACTCAGGCGTGGAATAGGGATGTATCAAGGCGTAGATGTCAATCGCCTTGAGCCCATCCTCAGCAGGAGCTCCACAACTTTAGACCTTGGCGGACATGCATCACTGCCCCTCCACCGAAGACGGACCACATTCCTACGCACACTGCCTGGCCCGGCTGTTGGGAGGGACCACACTGTATCTCCCCCTTTTTGCTCTCGGAAGGCCCCGAGGCCATGACTCTCTATCCAGAAGGATAGATCAACCTCTCGACCCTCTACCATTAGTGATCTCTCCCCCTTCTTTAGAGCCTCCAGAAGGCGCCGTTGCAACATGCCGTCCCCAAAGCCCGGAGACGAGGAGGATGCCCTATTTGCCCCGGAGGTGACACTGGCATAACTCTGGACAGGTGTTGCCACCCCCGGGGGGGCAACCGGACCAGTGACCACATCAGCCCCAACAGTATCACCATTACCCACCTCCATCTCACCCTCCACCAAACCAGCAACCACACCACTACACAATGAATTATCCTCATTCACCTCCACCACCACATTCATTCCTGCTGGACCAGTAACAATGGTGGATGACCTTTTGACCTCCGCATCAGGCACAAGGGGCTCAGTCACCTCCATAGAACTGGAGGCGACCTCACCCCCGGTCTTATGTGTGCCCTCCACATCATCGGTCGGTAATTTCCGCTGTTTGGCATTTGGTATAATGTGCCGCTGATCTCTAGCTGCAGTTAGGCGCCGCTGATCTTTAGCATCAGGATCTTCCGGACCAGCGACGCCAACACAAAATAGCACTTTGGTGGGAGGACCGGAACGCTCAGCCCCAACTGCCCCCTCACACTGCCGCCGCTTCTCAACTAAGTGATCAGCGGCAACAGCATTCAGAGGCGCCGAGGCAACCGGAGCTGCCCCCGACACCGGGCTGCTCCCCCCTCCCACTGAGGAGCGCACCACAGCATCGTGGCCTGACGGAACGCCCGCCGCCGGGCCGCCCTCAGTGTCCAGCCTCTCGGCTGATGCACCTCCTGCTGCGTCCCCACTACTACAAGCAGAGACGGAGCTCTGCGCCTCACTACCGCGCTCTGTAATCTCCCCGCGCCTTTGCACCGGATCCACAGCAGAACCCGGGCTGGGCTGGGCAACGGGGCTTATACAGCGAGCTGAGCCTGCCGCCGACTCAGGGGGTACAGGGAGGGGGGCATATACGTATCTTACCGCTTCCTGCAGCTTTGGCTTGGTCTTCTTTGCCTTTTTGTGGCCCCCAGGTGCCTCTTCTGGTAGATCGTCACCAAGATGGAAGTTTTGGAGGCACACTGGGGACTCCAGGAGCTTAATTTCCACCATTAGCGCCCCTCCCTGGCCGCTGCTGTCACTGTCCTCCCCAGAGCCGGCAGAACTGCGACCGGATGTCACTGTCGCCTGTCCTGCAGGGAGCTCGCTGCACGTGGCCTGCGGGTGACTTTGCAGGCTGCCAGGTGGGGCTTGCTGCTGGTCATCATCACTCTCATCATCCACCTGGCTCTCAGGCTGCAGCCCTATCTGCCTTTGCTCTCTGGTATCAGCCATTTCTCTGTAGCGGTCTTCATTTATAAGTTTTTCTTTGAAAGGACCACTCTGCTCCCTGATGTCAGCTTTCCTAAGTTCCAGGCGTTGAATTTCACTGCTCAGTCTTTTACCTCGGCTTGGAGTTTTGCCTTCCTTAGTTTGGAGGCCCCCGCAGCTTTGGCACTTGTGCAGCGCAGCTCCTCCCGGAGCCTCCTGATGAGCTTACTGGCATCTTCATACTCACGGAGGCGGATCATGACCCGGGAGGCATAGGTGGACACAGACTCCCGGGGTCCCTGCAGCGCCCATTCCCCCTCAGGGAGGTCGGCCTCACCTCCGTGAGCACTCAGCTTTCCTCCGGAAGGAGCGCCATCTTGCACGCCGCTGTCAGGCTTTTCCTCCATGCTGGAAGCCTCGCGGCTTCTGGGGGTCTCCACAATCCCGGGGGGAGTAGGAGCCACATTGCTGCGACTCCTGGTGCAGCGTCTCACCCCCGAGTCCTCTGATGTGCAGGCCGGTTGCTGGTTTCTTCAGCCCCCCGCCGGCCTGGTTCGGGAAGCAGAAGCCTGGGCTCCATCACTCATCCCAGAAACCCGCTCCCTCCCTGGGAAAGAGAGAAAGCAGGTCCCCAGGTGGAAAGGTGTTGGTTTCTCAGAGATCAGGAGCTCACGGCAGGATCTGCAGCCACCACACCCGTAATCAGCACACTGACTAGCAGCTGATCAGAGCTGCACCCAGTATGCTGCTGGTGCAGTCACTGTGTACATACATTACATTACTTATCCTGTTCGGATCCTGAGTTACATCCTGTATTATACCCCAGAGCTGCACTCACTATTCTGCTGGTGCAGTCACTGTGCACATACATTACATTACTTATCCTGTACTCATCCTGAGTTACATCTTGTATTTTACTCCAGAGCTGCACTCACTATTCTGCTGCTGCAGTCACTGTGTACATACATTACATTACTTATCCTGCACTGATCCTGAGTTACATCCTGTATTATACTCCAGAGCTGCACTCACTATTCTGCTGGTGGAGTCACTGTGTACATACATTACATTACTTATCGTATACTGATCCTGAGTTATATCCTGTATTATACTCCAGAGCTGCACTCACTATTCTGCTGGTGGAGTCACTGTGTACATACATTACATTACTTATCCTGTACTGAACCTGAGTTACATCCTGTATTATACTCCAGAGCTGCACTCACTATTCTGCTGGTGCAGTCACTGTGTACATACATTACATTACTTATCCTGTACTGATCCTGAGTTACATCCTGTATTATACTCCAGAGCTGCACTCACTATTCTGCTGGTGGAGTCACTGTGTACATACATTACATTACTTATCCTGTACTGATCCTGAGTTATATCCTGTATTATACTCCAGAGCTGCACTCACTATTCTGCTGGTGGAGTCACTGTGTACATACATTACATTACTTATCCTGTACTGATCCTGAGTTACATCCTGTATTATACTCCAGAGTTGCACTCACTATTCTGCTGGTGCAGTCACTGTGTACATACATTACATTACTTATCCTGTTCGGATCCTGAGTTACATCCTGTATTATACTCCAGAGCGGCACTCACTATTCTGCTGGTGCAGTCACTGTGTACATACATTACATTACTTATCCTGTACTGATCCTGAGTTACATCCTGTATTTTACTCCAGAGTTGCACTCACTATTCTGCTGGTGGAGTCACTGTACACATACATTACTTATCCTGTACTGATCCTGAGTTACATCCTGTATTATACTCCAGAGCTGCACTCACTATTCTGCTGGTGCAGTCACTGTGTACATACATTACTTATCCTGTACTGATCCTGAGTTACATCCTGTATTATACTCCAGAGCTGCACTCACTATTCTGCTGGTGCAGTCACTGTGTACATACATTACATTACTTATCCTGTACTGATCCTGAGTTACATCCTGTATTATACTCCAGAGCTGCACTCACTATTCTCCTGGTGCAGTCACTGTGTACATACATTACATTACTTATCCTGTTCGGATCCTGAGTTACATCCTGTATTATACTCCAGAGCGGCACTCACTATTCTGCTGGTGCAGTCACTGTGTACATACATTACATTACTTATCCTGTTCGGATCCTGAGTTACATCCTGTATTATACTCCAGAGCTGCACTCACTATTCTGCTGGTGCAGTCACTGTGTACATACATTACATTACTTATCCTGTTCGGATCCTGAGTTACACATCCAGTTCTCGGGATAATGTTTCTTTAACGCATGGCTTCATTATTCTTTTTCTGGTCATCCTTGCTCCTTCTGATTAATTGCACATTTCTGAAACATTTATTCTTACTTTACAACTGACATAAAATCTCTCTTATCAATAATTTAGCGCCGGCGTGTTATTTTACCTGCAAAAATTCGCACTGGGCATTAACAGCTGCTCAGGATATAAAAATGATGATTATTTAACCCTTTTACCGCTCAGGCTTGAAAGCCAATAGAGGTTATTTAAGGACAGTCCCATACATGAACTAACACTGCCACTCAGTGGCGGCCTGGACAGTCGTGCTGGAGAATTTACCGTCACTGGAGACCCTGACGAGTGTGACTCTCGCTCCAAGGATTTTATTATTGACTCTGAGTCTATTTCCATTTTCATTTATGGCATATTCAGGAGCAGACCTGGGCTCTTCAGTATCAATCATGGTGGAAAAATCATGAAATCACAAATATAGGGTCTAACTCATTAATTGCTTTTTTAAGGCACTTTTCTTTTTTTGTTTTGAGGTGTCCGTTGACGTTTTTTGCTTCAAATTCTTCAAGATGGCGCATGTGGTTCATGAATTTTGGGCAAAATAAAAAAAAAAATGTTTGCATTTTCTTACTTTATTGCTTTATTGCACCTTTTTGGAGCAAAAAGTTGTATGTTTCGCTAAATGTCACAAAATTTGTGAAAAATGTTCAGGCTTACATAAAAGTACTTTAGGGCGGTCTGGTGTACATTTGTGCAATTTAGAAAGCAAAATGCTGTAGATGAATTGGCCGTGAGAATTTTGAAAAAAAAACATGGTCTACGTTGATGAACATAAAAAAAAAGAAACGGATGAACTTATATAAAATAGACTTTAAAAAAAGGCACAAAATAATAGAAGAATTCAGAGTAAATCATGAACATGTATAAAATAGACTTTAACAAAAGGTACAAAATAAAAGAAGAATTCAGGGTAAATCAGAAACAGGAAAAAAACAGCAAACAACTTGACAAAAGAGAGGCGCAAATGCAATAATGAATTGGGCCTATAGGGTAGATTGTTTTAAAAATTATTGTTAATGGGTTGTTGTTTTTTCTACAGGCACCTGATTCTGCCAAATTCTCCCTTTATTAAAAAAAAATCCTTAAAGGGACACTCCGGGGGGAAAAACTGATACATTATTATACACTATTATGACTATTGCAGGGACTGCAGGGGCGGTTCTTGACATTATCCTTTGTGTCATGCACCGCCCCCTCGGATCCAGGATCAATAATTTTAATACAGTTTAACCCACAGTGTTTCTTTAAAAGGGCAAACAATAGCACAAGGGTCCCACAAACCCCTGAATAAAGGAAAGGAGAAGAATAATAAAACAGCCAAGTGTAAATTACGCAACATAAATGTGAATGGTTGAAGTCTCCTTTTTAAGCACCATGTGCAAAAATAGGGTTCTTAGGAAGTATTATATTTGCACCCTCATAAGCAAAAAGTCAGGGTTTCCCTGTAGGAAGCAAAATATCCAAGATCCCAATAGATGAGGGATCATTTTTGCTAAGCTAAGGTCCAATAGTTAAATGGGTGTTGTCCCTTTAAGGAAAACTGGATGGGTTTAGGTTACAGAGGATGTTCCTTACCCACCTCTCCTGCATAGGTTAAGTGATTTTTCTCCAACATTTTTAATTACTGAACTGGCCTTAAAATTCTTCATCAGTCCGACTGCGGGCAGAAGAAACAAGATTACATTTCTTCAGGAGTTTTTTGCAGGAGGAGGGGGCTTGGAGGTCCCCGTTACTTAACTTGAAGGCTGAGTTTTATAGTTTCAGTCCAGGCGATGTGAAATCAGTTTCTTTTATTCTTCTTACTTTAGCCATAAGCTAGATAGATGCAATAATATTATGAACTTTTATTATTATGGGTCGATATTTGGAGTTGGGGGAAGTTGATTCATGAGTTTAGTAAGTGAGTCCCATGTGTGAAGCAACTTACAAACACTTCTAGGGTGTTTTCTTGCAGTTTTTGATTATTAAAGTTATATGATTTCATTTATTATTTTCAAATTTTAGAGTTTCATAAACACTGGGGTATGTGTACATCAAAATCACACCGGTATGGAGCAAAAGTCCCAACGCGCCAATCTCAGCGAGATATTTGAACACTATTTCCTAATGTATATAGATATAATTGGCAAAAAAGTGTATAAATATAAATAATTTACATTATTTATCCTGTACGCACTCTTACTTACATCTTGCATTATACTCCAGAGCTGCACTCACTATTCTGCTGGTGCAGTCACTGTGTACATACACTTTATTACTGATCCTGTACTGATCCTGAGTTACATCCTGTATTATACTCCAGAGCTGCACTCACTATTCTGCTGGTGCAGTCACTGTGTACATACATTACATTACTTATCCTGTACTGATCCTGCGTTACATCCTGCATTATACTCCAGAGCTGCACTCACTATTCTGCTGGTGGAGTCACTGTGTACATACATTATATATCCTGTACTGATCCTGAGTTACATCCTGCATTATACTCCAGTGCAGCACTCACTATTCTGCTGGTGGAGTCACTGTGTACATACATTACATTACTTATCCTGTACTGATCCTGAGTTACATCCTGTATTATACTCCAGAGCTGCACTCACTATTCTCCTGGTGCAGTCACTGTGTACATACATTACATTACTTATCCTGTACTGATCCTGCGTTACATCCTGCATTATACTCCAGAGCTGCACTCACTATTCTGCTGGTGCAGTCACTGTGTACATACATTATATATCCTGTACTGATCCTGAGTTACATCCTGCATTATACTCCAGTGCAGCACTCACTATTCTGCTGGTGGAGTCACTGTGTACATACATTACATTACTTATCCTGTACTGATCCTGAGTTACATCCTGTATTATACTCCAGAGCTGCACTCACTATTCTGCTGGTGCAGTCACTGTGTACATACATTACATTACTTATCCTGTACTGATCCTGAGTTACATCCTGTATTATACCCCAGAGCTGCACTCACTATTCTGCTGGTGTAGTCACGGTGTACATGTGACACCCCAGGGGTCTGGTTGCCACAGTGATAGAGATATTACGTCTGAGAGCAGGTGGGAGGTCTCTTGGTCAGGGATCCTATGCATGCCACACCTCCTGCCCAGTCCTGGGAGGGGAAGAACTTCCCCTATATAAACCTAGGGCTGAGGCAGGGTTAGTGAGTAGAGAAGAAGTAGAGAAGAGAAGCAGCATAGGAAGAAACAACAGGAGCTCTGTGGGAGCAGTGCTACAAGGAGTCAGGGGCTAGCAGCTGCAGAGCTCGCCCTGACTGAGAAGTTATCACCGGACCCGGAGTCCGAGGCTGTGGGGACTAACTCCTATCCAGCAGCAGAAACCGACCGGCAGGGGATTGCAGGTCCTCTGGCCCAGAAACCCGAAGGCACGGTCACACGCGTGGGACCAGCACCGCCGTCGTGGAGCGAAAGCTACTAGAAGGCCCCGAGTCACCGGCCATACGGGTGAGCACCACACGGTACACTCAGGGACGTGGGCTACTTATACCCGCCTCTAGCAAGGTAGCCAGAAGAGTATCGTTAGTTTGGGAGGCCTACAACTCCGCCTGGCCAGGGGAGATCCCATCTGCTCAAGGACTGACCAGGCCCCAATCGCTAGCCAGTACTCCGGGAGGGTCTATCTTTGTCACCAGTAAAGACCCTGAACTACACCGTACCGTCTCCGAGTGGTTCCTGCTACCCCCATCATCCACGTCGGCTGCCCTGAGGCCATACCCCTCCCGTTGGGGGTTATACTATCACGCTGCACAATCCTACCACCGGCCTCAGCGGTCTGCCCTGCAGCAGCAGCTCCTCAGCTGTACTCAACGGGTGGCGTAGTCGTCCAACATCTACCGCTAATACAGCGCCACTTAGTCTGACTCCCTGGGCACGGACCGGATCACCGCCACGAGACTACAACCCTCAAGAGATCCGGCTCCGGGTAAGCTCCCGCGTGCGCAACGCAGCGCGACACAGGCCCAGGGGCGCGTCAACTTTTGGCGTAGTCGGCAGGATCTCGTGCCCGCAACCACCGGGTACTGCGTGCCTGAAAAAGACAGTTCAAACTTACCTGTGGTGAAGATTCCCGCCATCCGGCGCCATCTTCCGCTTCCTTCCCGCCATCGGTGGAGTTTTCCCGCCATCCGGCGCCATCTTCAGCCTTCTTCCCGCCAGCCGTGGAGTTTTCCCGCCATTGGACGCCATCTTGAGGACGCCGCGCGGGAAGAAGAGGGGCGTGGACTCCGAAAGCGCGCGAGAACTGAAGCCCCGCCTCACGTCCGGACGTTGCGTAAGGTCCTGGAAGGAGCCCAGCAGACGCCGACGTCACAGGAGCGACGGAAGGTCCTCAACCCTGACGATCCACTGCGGAGCCGCGGCCTACGGAAGAGGATCATCGCAAGGTAGGCCACGGTCCACTAGGGGGGAGAAGGATGTCGGATACGGAGGAGAGCTTCACCGCTTCAACCCCCGCCAGCGCCACCGCTGTTGCGGTCATGCCTTTCACCATGCCCTATATCCCGGGGGCAGCCTGGCTACCCCAGTACTCAGGGGAGTCACATACTCTGCATGACTTTGGAGAAAAGCTGGATAGCCTCTTCCAGGTGTACCCCCTCACAGAGGAGCAAAAAGTGAGCATCCTGGTGGCCCAATTAACCGGGGCAGCCCAAAGGGAGGTAAAGTCCTGGCCACCTGGGGGGAGGACTGTCGCAGGGATACTAACCCGGCTGAGGGACACCTTTGATACCCGCACCTCAGCCGAGATCAAGCTTAGATTCTACGGGTGCAAACAGCGGGCACATGAGAGTATAAGGGACTATGCCCTGAACCTACAAGAGGCCCTGAGAGCCATTAAGCAGACCGACCCTGACGGCGTGGGAGACGAGGACAGGCTGTTGACTGAACAATTTATAGAGGGTTTATATTGCAATGCCCACCGAACCCAGTTGCGGGCAATGGCCTTACAGGACCCTCATCTGGGATTTGCACAGTTCAAGGACAGAGCCATCCGGGTGCTTCGAGAACCGGCACCAGGTGGCGTTGTGACCCACAGACGCCCCACTACCACTTACCACCAGGAGGCGGCGCCCTTGTCGGCAGGGCCTGTGGGAGCTGATGCGCAGGCTTTGAACAATGACCCGGCTCCAGACCTGCACCATCAGGTCCAAGAGCTAGCTAAAAGCGTTGCTGCGCTAACCCGAACTGTGCAGTCTTTACAGGTTTCCACTCCAGGGAAGATCCAGCTGGCATCCGGACCGGAGGACATCCCGTGGCGTCGACCAAGGAGGACCCCACCGGCCAGAGGAAGACCCAGCGACCGATACAACGAGGACGGACGACCCATCTGCCGCCGCTGCAATCAACCCGGACATATGGCAAGGTACTGTCCTTTAAACTGGCACAACCTGGGGTAGAGGGCCAACCCCCAGGAAAAAGATCACCAGGCCCATCGAACTGGTGCGACAAATATGTGGGAGGACGTCCAGTCTTACCCGTGGTACTGGATGGCATTCCTATGAGTGCCCTACTGGACACCGGGTCACAGGTCACCACCATCCCGTACGTGCTCTTCAAGCAGTACAGGAATGACTCGGATATCACCCGCTACCCTGACGACGACTTGAGTATCATCGCCAGCAATGGTCAGCCCGTGCCACAGATTGGATTTAAAGAGGTGACCATTAAAATCGGTAGAGTCGAACTGGCAGCACAGGGACTGATCATTGTAGACATTGACAAACACGAGAGTCACCCAAAGATAACTCTAGGAACTAATGTAATTGAAAATTGTCTTGCAGAGGTGATTTTCCTTTTACAGCAGGTTGCCAAGAACGCCAGCTTCGGCCAGCAGCGAGTGCTCCAGAAAGAGATCCGGGCACTGATGCGACGGCAACAGCTAGAACTCTCCGGTGGTGAGATTGGTAGCGTGCGAATGTGTGACCCTTTCCCTATTGCCATGCCCCCGAAAAGTGAAATGATGATTTGGTGCCGGGCAGCTATTGGTCTGAGAGGTAGAGATTACCAGGCAATGGTAGAACCAGTTTACTCAGACAGTAGGCCCACCATTTTGACAGCACGGGGGGTGGTCAATGTACGCCATGGGAGGGTGCCCGTTCGCATAATAAATATCGGGAAGAGGGAAGTGTACCTGCCCCGGTATGCCACGCTAGCCAAATTGTATACCATCAATCAAGATTCCATACAGTCCGTAGAACCCTTGCCTCCATCTTCCCCGGAGGAAGGTAACGGCTCTCAGAAAACAATGGAGGACTGGTGTCAGCAACTACATTTGGGTACTGACTCCACTCCCTCACACCATAAACAGGGAGTCTATCGGGTGGTTCAAGAGTACGAGAGAGTGTTTAGTAAACACCCGTTAGACTTCGGGCGAGTCAAGGGGGTAGAACACCACATCCCCACGGGAGACCATCCTCCCATAAAAGAGAGGTATCGACCCGTACCCCCTGCACACTACCAACACGCCAAGGGGATGCTTAGAGACATGAAGGAGGCTGGGGTGATCAGGGATAGCTGTAGCCCCTGGGCAGCTCCACTAGTCTTAATCAAAAAGAAAGACAACACCATGAGGATGTGTGTAGATTACCGGAAAATCAACTGTATCACACACAAGGATGCGTACCCCTTACCAAGGATAGAGGAGTCTTTGGCTGCTTTAAGATCTGCTAACTTCTTCTCTACCTTGGATCTCACTAGTGGGTACTGGCAGGTTCCTGTAGCAGAGGCGGACCGGGAGAAGACCGCATTCACCACCCCGATGGGACTTAGCGAGTTTACCTGCATGCCGTTCGGACTCTGCAACGCACCAGGAACCTTCCAACGATTAATGGAGTGCTGTCTGGGCCACAGAAACTTCGAGACGGTCTTGTTGTACCTGGACGATGTCATCGTATATTCTAAGACGTATGAGGACCACCTGAAACACCTGGCGGAAGTGTTCGAAGCTCTGGCAAGCTACGGCCTAAAGGTGAAACCCTCCAAGTGTCACCTCCTGAAACCAAAGGTGCAGTACCTGGGACACGTGGTGAGCGCTGATGGAGTGGCTCCCGACCCTGATAAGATCACCGCAATTAAGGAATGGCCAAGTCCCTCCAGTGTAAAGGAAGTGCGGCAGTTCCTCGGGTTGGTAGGCTATTACCGCAGATTCATCCCCGGTTTCACCAAAAAGGCAGCTCCTATGCAGGACCTCCTGATAGGCCAGTCCCGGAAGGCCAAGAACCAGAAGCCACCCTTCAGATGGGAGAAGTTAGAAGAAGAGTCCTTCCGCCAGCTGAAGATGGCCCTCACGGGGGATGAAATCCTGGCGTACCCTGATTACAGCCAGCCCTTTATCCTCTACACCGACGCAAGTAACATCGGGCTAGGAGCCGTGCTGTCCCAGATCCAGCAGGGGAAAGAACAAGTAATCGCTTACGCCAGCCGAAAACTGCGACCCACCGAGAGAAACCCTGAGAATTACAGCTCATTTAAGCTAGAGTTCCTGGCAGTGGTGTGGGCAGTCACCGAACGCTTTAAGCACTACCTCGCTTCTTCCCGGTTCACCGTGTACACGGATAACAACCCGTTGACACACCTGGACACGGCAAGACTCGGTGCCCTAGAGCAGAGATGGATGGCCCGTCTGTCCAACTACGAATTCACAATCAAATACCGGGCAGGACGCTCCAATACCAACGCGGACGCCCTGTCCAGGATGCCAAACCTACCGGACGTAGGAGAAGATCCAGAGGGACTGGAAGAAGTTGAACTCCCCGCGTTCCACCGTCATGGGACTATCCAGTATTCCCATCGGGTAAGGAGTAAGCAAGCCGCTACGTTTAACCCCTTGCCTCACTACAACTGGGAGGAAACGCAAGACAGTGACCCTGCCGTCCGACTGGTGAAGGAGATGCTGACTCGGCCAGAGGCTCGCCTTGACCCAGACGCTCAGGAGGAAGCCAAGCAACTGTGGGCTGAGAAAAGTCGACTGTTCCTTTACAAGGGGAAGTTGTGCCGCAGAATGGTTAACTCCCGGACGCATGAACTAATCTGGCAAGTAGTGGTGCCACGGAGAGACGCAGCCATGGTGATGGAGGCATACCACGACGGGGCTGGACACTTCGGATGGAAGAAGCTGGAGTTCCTGCTGCACGGGCGGTTCCACTGGGTAGGCATGAGGGGAACCATCGAGAGGTGGTGCAGAGACTGTGGCCCGTGCAACCTAAGAAGGAAGGACCGTGCCAGCCAGAAGACTCCCCTGCAGTCCATCGTCACCCGGCAGCCGTTGGAACTGGTAGCCTTGGATCATGTAAAACTGACCCCAAGCAGAAGTGGCTACGTTTACGCACTAACCATCGTGGATCACTACTCCCGGTTCTTGGTTGTCGTCCCCGTCAAGGACTTAACAGCTCGAACAGCAGCTAGAGCCTTCCAGCAGCACTTCTGCCGTCCACACGGGTACCCGGACCAAGTGCTGACAGACCAGGGACCTGCCTTTGAAGCGGAGGTCTTCCAGGAATTCTGCAATCTGTATGGCTGCCGGAAGATAAGGACGACACCCTATCATCCGCAAACTAATGGACTTTGTGAGAAAATGAACCAGGTGGTAATGGATCTTCTGAAAACGTTGCCCCTGGAAGAACGCAGTCTGTGGCCTGAGAAGCTGCCCGATCTGGTGGACCTATACAACCACATCCCGGTAGGTTCCACCAACTGTACCCCGGCTTACCTGATGAGGGCAAGGCCTGGTAAGCTACCTGTTGACCTGGAGATGGGAGTCCTGACACCCGAAGACACTTCACCAGAAGCAGACTGGGACACAGAGAGGCAGCAGCAGTACCGGAAAGTACAGGAGAGCGTGGAGCGAAGTCTCTGTCAAGCTAGGGAAAGACAAGAGAAGACTTACAACCAGTATGCTCCCGCTGTTCCCCTGGTACCCGGAGAGCAGGTCTTGAAGAGGAAACGGCGGCTCCACAAGTTGGACGACCAGTGGGAGAAGGACCCGTACATCGTACTGCCCTCAAGCCACGACAACCCAAAGGTCTGTACCATCAGTAAAGACGGAGGGGAAACCACAACCATTGTATCCCGGGATCACCTGAAGAAGTGTCCCGAACAGCTACGGAACCCTGAAGAGGAACAAGAAGACCCTCAACCCGTAGAGGAAAGGGAAGACATGGTTAGTACTGTGCTCGGAGACTTCCCTCGGTCTTGGACTCAAGTCAATGGCGCAGTTGTGGTACCCGTACTCACCTTCCTCCAACCAGCATCCCAAGCACCTACGGAGCAACAGGTAGAGCTGGAAGAACAGCCGGTCCAGGAGGCAGAAGACTCCACACAAGCAGAACAGGAGGATCAACCCTCTGCTTATAGTGAGCCTGCCGTACCCCTAGTGAGCCAAAGAGCCGGTAGACAGCTGCCCAGTTTACCCTTGACAGCTCCTACACCCTGTAGTTCAGGGCTAGACAGTCAGCTCCGTAGGTCCACTAGGGCCACTAGAGGCCAGTTACCCGCACGTTGGAGGATTTGAAGTGTATAAATTGTTTTATTTGTGGTTACCTGTTTTTCTTGTTGCTTGTAAATAATTATGTGTTTCTAGTTATTTTTAGGAGTCCTTGGTGGATTTACCGGGAATCCTTGTACAATTAGTTGGAGCGTAACCCAGGATGGACTAAAAGACTGATAAGGACTCGGGGCAGGACAGACCCCTACCTGGTTACGTCTCCCTGTTTTGGTGAAATGGACACCTTTGTTTTCTTCAAAACTGCACCCGGTTGCGGACACGCCGTAACCATCTTTATGTGTTTTTCTTATTGTATTATTATTGTTTATACCTTGTTATGTTTTTCTAAAAATATGTTTAGTCCCGGAGTACTAAATTTCACTAGGGGGGAATGTGACACCCCAGGGGTCTGGTTGCCACAGTGATAGAGATATTACGTCTGAGAGCAGGTGGGAGGTCTCTTGGTCAGGGATCCTATGCATGCCACACCTCCTGCCCAGTCCTGGGAGGGGAAGAACTTCCCCTATATAAACCTAGGGCTGAGGCAGGGTTAGTGAGTAGAGAAGAAGTAGAGAAGAGAAGCAGCATAGGAAGAAACAACAGGAGCTCTGTGGGAGCAGTGCTACAAGGAGTCAGGGGCTGGCAGCTGCAGAGCTCGCCCTGACTGAGAAGTTATCACCGGACCCGGAGTCCGAGGCTGTGGGGACTAACTCCTATCCAGCAGCAGAAACCGACCGGCAGGGGATTGCAGGTCCTCTGGCCCAGAAACCCGAAGGCACGGTCACACGCGTGGGACCAGCACCACCGTCGTGGAGCGAAAGCTACTAGAAGGCCCCGAGTCACCGGCCATACGGGTGAGCACCACATGGTACACTCAGGGATGTGGGCTACTTATACCCGCCTCTAGCAAGGTAGCCAGGAGAGTATCGTTAGTTTGGGAGGCCTACAACTCCGCCTGGCCAGGGGAGATCCCATCTGCTCAAGGACTGACCAGGCCCCAATCGCTAGCCAGTACTCCGGGAGGGTCTATCTTTGTCACCAGTAAAGACCCTGAACTACACCGTACCGTCTCCGAGTGGTTCCTGCTACCCCCATCATCCACGTCGGCTGCCCTGAGGCCATACCCCTCCCGTTGGGGGTTATACTATCACGCTGCACAATCCTACCACCGGCATCAGCGGTCTGCCCTGCAGCAGCAGCTCCTCAGCTGTACTCAACGGGTGGCGTAGTCGTCCAACATCTACCGCTAATACAGCGCCACTTAGTCTGACTCCCTGGGCACGGACCGGATCACCGCCACGAGACTACAACCCTCAAGAGATCCGGCTCCGGGTAAGCTCCCGCGTGCGCAACGCAGCGCGACACAGGCCCAGGGGCGCGTCATACATACATTACATTACGTATCCTGTACTGATCCTGAGTTACATCCTGTATTATACTTTAGAGCTGCACTCACTATTCTGCTGGTGCAGTCACTGTATACATACATTACATTACTTATCCTGTACTGCTCCAGAGTTATATCCTGTATTATACTCCAGAGCTGCACTCACTATTCTGCTGGTGCAGTCACTGTGTACATACATTACATTACTTATCCTGTACAGATCCTGAGTTACATCCTGTATTATACTCCAGAGCTGCACTCACTATTATGCTGGTGCAGTTACTGTGTACATACATTACATTACTTAACCTACACTGATCCTGAGTCACATCCTGTATTATATTCCAGAGCTGCACTCACTATTCTGCTGGTGCAGTTACTGTGTACATACATGACATTACTTATTCTGTACTGATCTTGAGTTACACCCTGTATTATACTTCAGAGCTGCACTCACTATTCTTCTGGTGCAGTCACTGTGTACATATATTACATTACATTACTTATCCTGTACTGATCCTGAGTTACATCCTGTATTATCCTCCAGAGCTGCACTCACTATTCTGCTGTTGCAGTCACTGTGTATATACATTACATTACTTATTCTGTACTGATCCTGAGTTACATCCTGTATTATCCTCCAGAGCTGCGCTCACTATTCTGCTGGTGCAGTCACTGTGTGCATACATTACATTACTGATCCTATACGCACCCTTAGTTGATGGTTCTAAGACAATAACACTATAGAACACTGTGTTCATTGAAAATGGAATGTTGACACCTAAGCCTAGAACAATGATCGATTGATTTTTCAAACAATGGGTGACATTTTTAGGATTATCGCTCAATGAAACATGGAAATGTAAAACAACTGGTTTATTCAGCATGGAGTATGAGCGCCATGTGCAGAAATCCCCACACTTACAGCCTCCGCTGCTTTCAATGAGGTTATTAATGGCCGTCTAAGGAAGTGTCACGGGTGTGTCAGGTGTAATAGATAGTCGCTCTTGATCTAGCTGTAGAAGGTCACTGTGCTTGGCATTGCAGACACCTTCTTAATCCTTCTTCCTTTAAGACCCAGTGGTGACCTCCCTCCTGCCGCTGATTGACACACCCTAGCATGGGAGTTAAAAACCCTCAGTCTGCTCCAGGCAATCGCCGGCGATATTTCTATGTTCTTTTGTGCATGTGACGCGCCCCTGGGCCTGTGTCGCGCTGCGTTGCGCACGCGGGAGCTTACCCGGAGCCGGATCTCTTGAGGGTTGTAGTCTCGTGGCGGTGATCCGGTCCGTGCCCAGGGAGTCAGACTAAGTGGCGCTGGATTAGCGGTAGATGTTGTACGACTATGCCACCCGTTGAATGCAGCTAAGGAGCTGCTGCTGCAGGGCAGACCGCTGAGGCCGGTGGTAGGATTGTGCAGCGTGATAGTATCACCCCCAACGGGAGGGGTATGGCCTCAGGGCAGCCGACGTGGATGATGGGGGTAGCAGGAACCACTCGGAGACGGTACGGTGTAGTTCAGGGTCTTTACTGGTGACAAAGATAGACCCTCCCGGAGTACTGGCTAGCGATTGGGGCCTGGTCAGTCCTTGAGCAGATGGGATCTCCCCTGGCCAGGCGGAGTTGTAGGCCTCCCAAACTAACTGTACTCTTCTGGCTACCTTGCTAGAGGCGGGTATAAGTAGCCCACGTCCCTGAGTGTACCGTGTGGTGCTCACCCGTATGGCCGGTGACTCGGGGCCTTCTAGTAGCTTTCGCTCCACGACGGCGGTGCTGGTCCCATGCGTGTGACCGTGCCTTCGGGTTTCTTGGCCAGAGGACCTGGAATCCCCTGCCTGACGGATTCTGCTGCTGGGTAGGAGTTAGTCCCCACAGCCTCGGACTCCGGGTCCGGTAAGAAATCTTCTCAGTCAGGGCGAGCTCTGCAGCTGCCAGCCCCTGACTCCTTGTAACACTGCTCCCACAGAGCTCCTGTTGTTTCTTCCCATAGCTGCTTCTCTTCTCTGTCTCTACTTCTGGCATGGCCCAGGAGCTGGGCCCAGCCGGAGCCACAGCTCCCTGTCAGCCCTCCTGGCTTAACTCTCCCTCTGAACTTCCTAACCCTGCCTCAGCCCCAGGTTTATATAGGGGAAGTTCTTCCCCTCCCAGGACTGGGCAGGAGGTGTGGCATGCATAGGATTCCTGACCAAGAGACCTCCCACCTGCTCTCAGACATAACATTGCTGTTACTGTGGAAACCAGACCCCTGGGGTGCCACATTCCCCCCTAGTGAAATTTAGTACTCCGGGACTAAACATATTTTACAAAAACATAACAGGGTATAACAACAACAATAAAGGACAATAAGGAAACACATAAAGATGGTCACGGTGTGTCCGCAACCGGGTGCAGTCGTTGAAGAAAACAAAGGTGTCCATTTCACCAAAACAGGGAGACGTAACCAGGTAGGGGTCTGTCCTGCCCCGAGTCCTTAACAGTCTTTAGTCCGTCCTGGGTTACGCTCCAACTATACACAAAGGATTCCCGGTAAATCCACCAAGGACTCCTATAAATAACTAGAAACTAGTGTTGAGCCACCCCCGTAGTGTTCGAGTTCGGTTCGGTTCGTCGAACACCCGTGTGTTCGCCGAACTGTTCGTCGAACTGTTCGTCGAACACCTTCGAACACCGTTAAAACCAATGGCAGGCAAACAAAAACACATAGAAACACATAGAAAACACCTTCAAAGGTGTCCAAAAGCTGACAAACTGCTCAGAAGACACAACTAACACATGGAAAAGTGACAAGTACATATAGTCATGCGAAAATAAAAGAGGTGGAGGAGTAAAAGGAGGGGGAGACACAGATATAGGCATGTCATGCCCTTCTAAAATCTAAAAAGTGAGAAGCCGACACGGCCAGTCCGCTCCTGCCCGTGCCACCTCCGTGTCGCCGGGTTTGTGCCAGAGCCGCGGTGAACCCTGATGGCCAGCCCCCCTCTCCCAATACTGGTGCCTGTCCGCTGGTGGGTCGAGCGAGCCCCCCTGTGGTGGAGGCAGCTCTAAGCTTTTTAATTTAAATTGTCTCTCTAATTTGAATGAATACACTTTAAATCCATTTACAAGGATCTATTGGAGGGCAAGTCTCATGCCAGCAGCCGCGTAATTCCAGCTCCAGTAGCGTCCACTAAAGCTGCTGCAGTTAAAAAGCTTTTATAAGGATCGAGCTCGGCTGTCCACCGCAAGGCATCCTACTGCCAGTCCCAGCCCCTATGCCTTGGGGTGCCTCCTGATGCTCTTCACTGAGTATCCCATGGTCCCGAAGCATTTCCTTTGAAAAAATTAAGTGTCTAAACTACAGGTGGTGTAGCTTGCTTAACAGCCGGGATAATCCGCTGACTAGCAGACACTGCTACTAGGCACAAAATATTTCCTGGGCTAGATGCAGTTAAAAATTTGTAATTAGATACTCTCGTTGGATGCTGAGAAAGCATTCCATAGAGTCTCCTGGCACGCCATATATGATTCTCTTAAAAAGCTTGGGGTAGGGGTCTAGGGGACCCTTTTATAGCCAAAATCACGGCCCTGTATCGCAATACGTCACCTAGGCTGAAGATAAATGGAACTGTAGCACCCTGAGGGCTCGGTTGCTACAGACGTATTGCACCTCACCCAGAGGTGTGATATCTAACTCTCAGGTAAGGATGGAGTGTGGATCAGGACCCGACACCTGCATGCATTACACCACATTGCCGTGGGGCAGGGCGACCAATATGCCCCTGAGATGGGCACGACAGTCCCTGTCCCTGGCTGGAGTGGGGGGAGGGAACACTGAGGAAGGGGAACCCTGTAGTGCAGGAGCAGGGAGGAAGCAGTTCCTGGGTGCATTGAGAAGGGAGTATAAAAGGTGGGCACCATCTTAGTTCAGTGCAGAGAAGTCTGAGCAGAAGTGGCAGGGAGCAGGGGCTCTGCATGAGCTCTGCTCCGGAGGCGGGCCTAGTAACAGAGGCCCAGGCCTGGAAGAGGGAGAAGGAAGGAAGAGGAGCGGAGAAGGCTCCAGGAACGAGGAATGAAGGGATCCCAAGGGTGCGGACGGGCGAGTCGCCACCGCACGCCCGAATCCACCTGCGTGGAGGGGTCAGGCCAAAGGGGGAGACCGGTCCCCGAACTAGTGGAGGCAGGAAACGACCCTCAGCTAGAAACCGGAGGCTCTGACATTTTATGTGGCGCAGCCCCTCGCTACACCCGCTAGGAAGGCACCACATAGGGTCAGGGAAACTGGCGCCAAGTTTACCAAGAGGAGGCCCGAGGCAGCCGGACAGAAGTGTTGGTAAGAAAGGCCAGACAAAGGACACACAAAGGGGGTCCTGTGAAGTGCTCCAAAGTTATCTGGGAGTTGTCTGAGCCCCTCACCTGGTGAGCACAGTACGACGTGGGCAGCCGTTACCTGCAGACGTGGTCTGGATAATAAGAACTGTGAGTAAAGGCCCTGGACTGCATCACTGACTCCGTGTCGTTACTGCTGCTGCCCTGCACCATCACCCCCATCCTCCGCATACACTGCCCTGAGGCTATACTCCTCCCGTGGGGAGTTATGCTACGCTCTGCTGCACCCACAACACCAGCCTCAGCGGTCTGCCCTGTAGCGGCGGTTCACTCTGACCGCAATCCACGGGTGGCGTAGTCGGACATTTAAACATCAAAACCACATAAATAGTTCCGCCACTGGTTTGACCGCCCTGAGCCACGGAACCGGGTCGCCGCCACGAAGACTACAACCACCAGCATCCACCAAAAAGGGTCCGGCTCCGGGTGTCCCAAGGCCCAGGGGGTGCGTCAGAACATTTTCATCACCTTTCACAATCACCAATGGGATAAGGCAGGGATGTCCTCTGTCCCCTCTCTTATACATCCTAGTGACGGAGCACCTGCTCTCATCAATTCGCCATAACCCCAATATTAGGTGGATTGAGGTGGGAGGCACCGAGTACAAGTGCTCTCTATTTGCTGATGATGTCCTAGTATATATCACTCAATCACATATATCCATCCATGCTGTTATGGCTGAAATAGATCACTTTGTTACATGGTAAAATTTTAAAATCAATGCAGCGAAGTCTGAGGCCCTCGATGTCTCCCTCCCCAAATCCATATAGGATTCCATCCAGTCCAACTTTCCCTTTGCCTGGCCCTCACAGGGTATCAAATACTTAGGAATTCCTATTCATAGAGACCTCTCCCATCTATGTTATCTTAATTTTGGGCCCTTTATTGAACAATTCCATACAGACCACGGTTGGCAAGTTAGAACTGTAAGATTCACTACGTGAACCGCTGGTGTTTTGTGGAAAAGCACATGTACACCGCGTTCCAAATTATTATGCAAAAAGTGTTTAGGAGTGATAAGGGAAGAATTTGTTTGTTTGTCAGTTAAACTCATTGATGGTGATGTGTGTCAGGGCTCTTTATATCACTGAAAGCAATTGCAGACACCTGTGCTAATTAGTTTGGCAGGTGTGTCCAATGAAAGGCAAGACTACTTAAGAAGGCTCTCTCACATTATTAAGCAGCCTACATTTTCTGCCAAAATGGGAAAGAAAAAGGATGTGTCGGCTGCTGAGAAGCAACAAATTGTGGAGTGTTTAGGTCAAGGCATGACTACAATCAACATTGTGCGATGATCAGGATGAAGTGTCTTGGCAATCAAGAAGTATGTAGCTGATTCACAGTACACACGTGTGCTTGCTGATAAGGGCAAATTGAGGACTCTTTCCTACAGGCAATTACGTCAGGTTGAAAGAGCAGCGGCAAAAAAGCCTTGTCATAGCAGCAGACAAGTTTTTGAAGCTGCTTGTGCCTCCAACGTCCCCCAAACAACAAGATGCAGGGTCCTTCAGAGGTTTGCAGCTGTGCATACGCCATCCTGTCGACCTCCTCTATCCACTTCACACAAGCAGAAACGGCTCCAGTGGGCCAAACATTACATGAAGACTGATTTCAAAACTGTTTTGTTCACGGATGAGTGCCGTGCAGCGCTCGATGGTCCAGATG
The DNA here is from genome assembly GCF_046119375.1 of Phyllobates terribilis. NCBI lineage: Eukaryota > Metazoa > Chordata > Amphibia > Anura > Dendrobatidae > Phyllobates > Phyllobates terribilis. Next base: position 95,312,852 of record NW_027362765.1, read on the forward strand.
GATGGAGTGGAGGATGGCTGGTTGATGGACACCCCACGCAAACACGGCTACAGCGCCAACAAGGAGGAGGTGGAGTAATGTTTTGGGCTGGAATCATGGGGAGAGAGATTGTCGGCCCCTTTAGGATCCCTGAAGGCGCTAAAGATGAACTCCATAATGTATGTGGATTTTCTCAAACAGCACTTCCTGCCATGGTTCAAGAAGAAGAACCGTGTATTTCACAGCAAGATCATTTTTCTGCATGATAATGCACCATCTCATGCTGCACATAAAACATCTGCATCTCTGGCTGATATGGGCATAAAAGGGGACAAACTTATGGTGTGACCCCCATGCTCCCCTGACCTCTACCCCATTCAGAACCTTTGGAGCATCATTAAAAGGAGTGTCTATGATGGCGGGAGGCAGTTCACATCTAAGCAACAGCTCTGGGAGGGTATTCTGTCCTCATGCAAAACAATTGAAGCAGAAACCATCCAAAACCTGACAAATTCAATGGACGAGAGAGTTCAGAAGCTCCTTTCGAACAAGGGGTCCTATGTGAAAATGTAACATCACCTAGAATAAAGTTTTGAGTTGAAAACTGTTTGATTTCAGTTTCTAACAACCTGCTAATGCTTATAATTTCAAAAATGACCATTTCTTTGGTCTTTATTAAAATGAAAAGGTTGATCGAAAAGTTTGGGGGATCTAAGAGTGTGGCAACCCAGTAGTCATGATTACTTCGAATTCTGACAATATGAGGGTCATGCTGCAGGTAGTGCAGCAAGAAGGCACTTATGTGTCTTGCGCATCTCGGAGCCCCAAAATTATTTTCCGGGCTAGATGCAGCTAAAAATTATTTTTAATTTTAAATCTGGTGGAGCTTATTATAGATGGCCTAATAGGATCAGTGCTGCACACTGCTACAAAGCCCAAATTATTTTCCAGTCAAGATACAGATAAACATGATTAGTAATTTGAAAGCTTAAAACGGTTGGTGAGGTGATTTTAACCAATCATCAAGCTTTTACTCTCCCCAGGATGACACAGGGGTAGAAAAGTCGTTTCGGATCCATGATTTGTTCATCTTTATGAACGTGAGTCTGTCTACATTATCAGTGGAGAGCCGCGTGCGCTTATCTGTCAGCACACCACCAGCAGCGCTGAACACACGTTCAGACAGAACGCTGGCTGCGGGGCATGACAAGATCTCCAAGGCGTAAGTGGCTAGCTCCGGCCATTTATCCAGATTGGAAGCCCAAAAAGAGCAAGGGTCCAGTGACACAGTCGTGGCTTCAATGTTTACTTGGAGATACTCCTGTACCATCGTCTCTAGGCGTTGACTATGTGTCAGACTTCTTGTCTCCTGTGGCCTTGCAAAGGATGGGCTAAAAAAGTGGTGAAATGATTCCGCAAAATTGATGTTACCAGCAGATACTGTGGTTCTGTTACGGTTTGAGTGCTGAACACTTGACGGTCCCACGGTTGGCAAGTTGGAACTGTGAGATTCACTACGTGCACCACTGGTATTTTGTGGAAAAGCACATGTAAGATTCTGCAACAGTCTCTGCTGATACTCCTGCATGCGTGCATCCCTTTCTATGGCAGGAATAATTTCTGCAAATTTACTTTTGTACCGGGGATCTAACAGTGTGGCAACCCAGTAGTCAGGATTATTTCTAATTCTCACAATTCGAGGGTCATGTTGCAGGTAGTGCAGCAAGAAGGCACTCATGTGTGTTGCGCATCCAGGAGCACCAAGTCCCTGTTGTGTTGGTGGCGAGGTAACAATCATGCTTCCTTCCTCTGTCCTCTCCCCCCAACCTCGCACAACAGAAATGTGATCAAGGTCTCCCTCATCTGATGAGTCTTCCATCAGTTCGTCCTCCACTTCTTCCTGGGCTCCTGCACCTTCCTCACTAGTTTGGCTGCTACCATGCGCCCTGGTAAAACCATCTCCCCCACCCTCACATGCCTGCCGCCTTGGTGCTGCCGACCTTCTGGACCTTGCAGATGTTAGCCCTTCCGCATACAACTCCTCCTCCTCTACTTCCTCCACCTCCTCTTGTGCCACCACCTGACTCCGAATTCTGTTTAACATGTGCTCCAGCATGTAAATCACCGGAATAGTCATGCTGATAATGGCATCGTCAGCACTAAACATCTTCGTCGCCATTTCTGTGCAGAAGGGTGCATAGGTCCCTGATCTGAGACCACTCCTCCAGCGTGATTTGCCCCACCTCTGAATCTCGTTGGCCCAGGCTATACGTCAGAACGTATTGCACCAGGGCTTGTCGGTGCTGCCACAGTCGCTGCAACATGTGCAGAGTTGAATTCCACCGGGTAGGCACATCGCATTTTAGCCGGTGAAGTGGCAGGCCCAACGACTTCTGTAGAGATGTAAGTCGCTGAGCTGCGGGATGCGAACGGCGGAAGTGAGCACACAGCGACCGTGCCCTCTGCAGAAGGCCATCTAGTCTGGGATAGTGGGCTAAAAATTGCTGGACAACCAGGTTCAACACGTGAGCCATACAAGGCACGTGTGTGACATTGCCCCGGCGAAGGGCCGCACCCAGGTTTGCAGCATTGTCGCACACGGCCTTCCATGGTTTCAGGTCCAGTGGAGACAACCATTCATGAAATTGGTTCTCCAGAGCTGACCACAACTCCTCAGCTGTGTGACTCACATTTCCCAGACATTTCAATGTAAAAACCGCCTGATGACGTTGAGCCCTACTGCCAGCATAGTAAGGAGGTGTGCAGGATCCCTTCTGCGCAGTTAGAAAGCTTGTGGCATGACCAGACAGGCTTTGGGTGCAGGTGGAAGACCGAGAGGAGGTTGAGGAGGCAGAAGCAGTGGAGGAACTTTGACATAAAGAGGATTGACGCACAACTCGTGGGGACGGCAAGACTTGGACAGCAGCCCCTTGTCCTGCTGTCACCATAGTTACCCAGTGCCCAGTCAGCGACATGTAACGCCCCTGTCCATGCCTACTCGTCCAAGTGTCTGTGGTGAAATGCACCCTGTCACACACAGAGTTTCTCAAAGAAGCGGTGATGTTGTGTGCGACATGCTGGTGGAGCGCAGGCACACCTTTCTTTGAGAAGTATTGCCGACTGGGCATCTGGTACTGGGGCACTGCGACGGACATAAGGTCTCGAAAATCCTCTGTGTCCACCAGGCGGAAAGGCAGCATTTCTGTAGCCAAGAGCTTGCAGATGGTGAAATTCAACCTCTTAGCTTTCTCATGGCTAGGAGGAAATGGTCTTTTACTTGTCCACATCTGAGGGACCGAGGGCTGGCTATTGTGCTTAGACGGGGTTGATAAGGGTGTCCCCGGCAAACTGCCGGTCTGTGAGGAAGATGCAGGCGGACATGTTAGGTTGCCTTGATCCAAAGGTGGTGCTATCGATGTCGGACAGCGCTCAACACCAGCTGGTGTTACCACCTCCAAAGAAAATGATGACCTGCCAATCACGCTGGCTGTTGCGGGTAAAGAGGTGGCAGGTCTGCGCCCCAAAACAGGTGTGACTGCTGTCCCCCCAGTCACAGAGGATGAAGAGGCCGCGGATGCACAAGATATGGCAGACGGTGGTTGGCCCGGCCGGCTAGGCCGCATTGTAGCACACTGAGCTTCCCACTGCAACTTATGCTTCATGTCCATGTGCCGGTTCATGCATGAAGTACTCAAACTGTGTATTTTTTGGCCTCTACTTAGCTTTTGCTGACAAATGTTACAGATAACACGAGTTGGGTCATCTTTATCGATCTGAAAAAATGCCCAGGCTATGCAAGGCTTAGCACCCATGCGACCTGAAGAGCCACCACGACTTGTGGTGAGAGGCAGAGTTGTGTTTGAGGATGCAGTTGTTGACGTGCTTCCAGTACTACGTCTCTGTCCAGGAAGGCGCAACCTGACCTCGTCGTCACTAGCATCTTCCTCCACCTCCTCTGCTGACCTCATCTCTTGGCTGACTGTGGGTTGACAGTAAGTGGGATCTCTGACCTCATCATCATCACCCTGTGCGTTATCACACCTGTCGTCCTCAGAGCCAACCTGTTCCTGCCCTGACAAAAAACTAAAGTTGTCGCTCCAATCAGGTATTTGAGTCTTATCATCGTCTTCCTCATTGTCTCCACCAACAGGAGTTACAGTTTGGGAATGAGGGTCTACATTATGGTCAGAACCTTCTGCGTCTGGTCCTGGATCCGACTCATAAAGATTCTGGGCATCAGTGCAGATCATTTCCTCGTCTGGATTCACAGAAGCGCTGGAGTCGACCTCTGATTCCCAGGCTATAGTATGAGTAAACAGCTCTGCAGACTCAACCATCTGTTCTACCTCATACTCAGACGGGCAGCTGGAGATTTGGGAGCTGTGAGGAAGCAAGTGCGATTTGGGTGACACCTTTGAGGACTGGAGTATTTGTGATGTTGAAGTTGATGTGGAGGAGAGCCCACTTAAAGGAGTACTTGATATCCGTTGAAGCACCTGCTGTTTTTGTGCCTCATCTGGAATTTGTAGCGATTGGCGTGGCCGTAAGAAAGGGATCTTATCACATTGTCCGCTAAAAGAAGTAGACATTTTAGTTTGGCTGGAAGATGGTCTTTCTTCTGCAGATGTTACTGTTGCTTTAACACCTACCCCACGGACACAACCTTTTTTCCCCTTCCCAACACGCCTATTCCCCTTTCCACCAGCAGCAGGCCTTTTTCCACTCATTTTGGTGGTTAACTAATTCACAACTCTGGAGTTGTTTGCACAAAAAAACAATGGATGGTAACCGAGCAGAGCTGAGTGGCCAAACTGTGGTATTAGGCCAAAACTATTGGCTGGGTTAGATGCAGAAAAAAATTATTTTGAATTTGCAACCTGATGGAGGTCAGTATAGATGGACTAATAGAGAAAGTCCGACACACTACTAGAAGGCCAAATATTTTTTCAGAGGTAGATGCAGAAAAAAATATATTCAGTTTGCAACCTGATGGAGGTCAGTATAGATGGATTAATAGAACAAGACCCACACACAGCTAGAAGCCCAATATTTTTTCAGAGGTAGATGCAGAAAAAACTATATTCAGTTTGCAACCTGATGGAGGTCAGTATAGATGGACTAATAGAACAAGTCCCACACACTGCTAGAAGCCCAAATATTTTTTCAGAGGTACTGTAGATGCAGATAAAAATTAGTTTTAATTTGCAACCTGATGGAGGTCAGTATAGATGGACTAATAGAGAAAGTCCTACACACTACTAGAAGGCCAAATATTTTTTCAGAGGTAGATGCAGAAAAAAATATATTCAGTTTGCAACCTGATGGAGGTCAGTATAGATGGATTAATAGAACAAGACCCACACACAGCTAGAAGCCCAATATTTTTTCAGAGGTAGATGCAGAAAAAAATATATTCAGTTTGCAACCTGATGGAGGTCAGTATAGATGGACTAATAGAACAAGTCCCACACACTGCTAGAAGCCCAAATATTTTTTCAGAGGTACTGTAGATGCAGATAAAAATTAGTTTTAATTTGCAACCTGATGGAGGTCAGTATAGATGGACTAATAGAGAAAGTCCGACACACTACTAGAAGGCCAAATATTTTTTCAGAGGTAGATGCAGAAAAAAATATATTCAGTTTGCAACCTGATGGAGGTCAGTATAGATGGACTAATACAACAAGTCCCGCACACAGCTAGAAGCCCAAATATTTTTTCAGAGGTACTGTAGATGCAGATAAAAATTATTTTTAATTTGCAACCTGATGGAGGTCAGTATAGATGGACTAATAGAGAAAGTCCGACACACTACTAGAAGGCCAAATATTTTTTCAGAGGTAGATGCAGAAAAAAATATATTCAGTTTGCAACCTGATGGAGGTCAGTATAGATGGACTAATACAACAAGTCCCACACACAGCTAGAAGCCCAAATATTTTTTCAGAGGTACTGTAGATGCAGATAAAAATTATTTTTAATTTGCAACCTGATGGAGGTCAGTATAGATGGACTAATAGAGAAAGTCCGACACACTACTAGAAGGCCAAATATTTTTTCAGAGCTAGATGCAGAAAAAAATTATATTCAGTTTGCAACCTGATGGAGGTCAGTATAGATGGATTAATAGAACAAGACCCACACACAGCTAGAAGCCCAATATTTTTTCAGAGGTAGATGCAGAAAAAAATATATTCAGTTTGCAACCTGATGGAGGTCAGTATAGATGGACTAATAGAACAAGTCCCACACACTGCTAGAAGCCCAAATATTTTTTCAGAGGTACTGTAGATGCAGATAAAAATTAGTTTTAATTTGCAACCTGATGGAGGTCAGTATAGATGGACTAATAGAGAAAGTCCGACACACTACTAGAAGGCCAAATATTTTTTCAGAGCTAGATGCAGAAAAAAATTATATTCAGTTTGCAACCTGATGGAGGTCAGTATAGATGGACTAATAGAGAAAGTCCGACACACTACTAGAAGGCCAAATATTTTTTCAGAGGTAGATGCAGAAAAAAATATATTCAGTTTGCAACCTGATGGAGGTCAGTATAGATGGATTAATAGAACAAGACCCACACACAGCTAGAAGCCCAATATTTTTTCAGAGGTAGATGCAGAAAAAACTATATTCAGTTTGCAACCTGATGGAGGTCAGTATAGATGGACTAATAGAACAAGTCCCACACACTGCTAGAAGCCCAAATATTTTTTCAGAGGTACTGTAGATGCAGATAAAAATTAGTTTTAATTTGCAACCTGATGGAGGTCAGTATAGATGGACTAATAGAGAAAGTCCGACACACTACTAGAAGGCCAAATATTTTTTCAGAGGTAGATGCAGAAAAAAATATATTCAGTTTGCAACCTGATGGAGGTCAGTATAGATGGATTAATAGAACAAGACCCACACACAGCTAGAAGCCCAATATTTTTTCAGAGGTAGATGCAGAAAAAAATATATTCAGTTTGCAACCTGATGGAGGTCAGTATAGATGGACTAATAGAACAAGTCCCACACACTGCTAGAAGCCCAAATATTTTTTCAGAGGTACTGTAGATGCAGATAAAAATTAGTTTTAATTTGCAACCTGATGGAGGTCAGTATAGATGGACTAATAGAGAAAGTCCGACACACTACTAGAAGGCCAAATATTTTTTCAGAGGTAGATGCAGAAAAAAATATATTCAGTTTGCAACCTGATGGAGGTCAGTATAGATGGACTAATACAACAAGTCCCGCACACAGCTAGAAGCCCAAATATTTTTTCAGAGGTACTGTAGATGCAGATAAAAATTATTTTTAATTTGCAACCTGATGGAGGTCAGTATAGATGGACTAATAGAGAAAGTCCGACACACTACTAGAAGGCCAAATATTTTTTCAGAGGTAGATGCAGAAAAAAATATATTCAGTTTGCAACCTGATGGAGGTCAGTATAGATGGACTAATACAACAAGTCCCACACACAGCTAGAAGCCCAAATATTTTTTCAGAGGTACTGTAGATGCAGATAAAAATTATTTTTAATTTGCAACCTGATGGAGGTCAGTATAGATGGACTAATAGAGAAAGTCCGACACACTACTAGAAGGCCAAATATTTTTTCAGAGCTAGATGCAGAAAAAAATTATATTCAGTTTGCAACCTGATGGAGGTCAGTATAGATGGATTAATAGAACAAGACCCACACACAGCTAGAAGCCCAATATTTTTTCAGAGGTAGATGCAGAAAAAAATATATTCAGTTTGCAACCTGATGGAGGTCAGTATAGATGGACTAATAGAACAAGTCCCACACACTGCTAGAAGCCCAAATATTTTTTCAGAGGTACTGTAGATGCAGATAAAAATTAGTTTTAATTTGCAACCTGATGGAGGTCAGTATAGATGGACTAATAGAGAAAGTCCGACACACTACTAGAAGGCCAAATATTTTTTCAGAGCTAGATGCAGAAAAAAATTATATTCAGTTTGCAACCTGATGGAGGTCAGTATAGATGGACTAATAGAGAAAGTCCGACACACTACTAGAAGGCCAAATATTTTTTCAGAGGTAGATGCAGAAAAAAATATATTCAGTTTGCAACCTGATGGAGGTCAGTATAGATGGATTAATAGAACAAGACCCACACACAGCTAGAAGCCCAATATTTTTTCAGAGGTAGATGCAGAAAAAACTATATTCAGTTTGCAACCTGATGGAGGTCAGTATAGATGGACTAATAGAACAAGTCCCACACACTGCTAGAAGCCCAAATATTTTTTCAGAGGTACTGTAGATGCAGATAAAAATTAGTTTTAATTTGCAACCTGATGGAGGTCAGTATAGATGGACTAATAGAGAAAGTCCGACACACTACTAGAAGGCCAAATATTTTTTCAGAGGTAGATGCAGAAAAAAATATATTCAGTTTGCAACCTGATGGAGGTCAGTATAGATGGATTAATAGAACAAGACCCACACACAGCTAGAAGCCCAATATTTTTTCAGAGGTAGATGCAGAAAAAAATATATTCAGTTTGCAACCTGATGGAGGTCAGTATAGATGGACTAATAGAACAAGTCCCACACACTGCTAGAAGCCCAAATATTTTTTCAGAGGTACTGTAGATGCAGATAAAAATTAGTTTTAATTTGCAACCTGATGGAGGTCAGTATAGATGGACTAATAGAGAAAGTCCGACACACTACTAGAAGGCCAAATATTTTTTCAGAGGTAGATGCAGAAAAAAATATATTCAGTTTGCAACCTGATGGAGGTCAGTATAGATGGACTAATACAACAAGTCCCGCACACAGCTAGAAGCCCAAATATTTTTTCAGAGGTACTGTAGATGCAGATAAAAATTATTTTTAATTTGCAACCTGATGGAGGTCAGTATAGATGGACTAATAGAGAAAGTCCGACACACTACTAGAAGGCCAAATATTTTTTCAGAGGTAGATGCAGAAAAAAATATATTCAGTTTGCAACCTGATGGAGGTCAGTATAGATGGACTAATACAACAAGTCCCACACACAGCTAGAAGCCCAAATATTTTTTCAGAGGTACTGTAGATGCAGATAAAAATTAGTTTTAATTTGCAACCTGATGGAGGTCAGTATAGATGGACTAATAGAGAAAGTCCGACACACTACTAGAAGGCCAAATATTTTTTCACAGCTAGATGCAGAAAAAAATTATATTCAGTTTGCAACCTGATGGAGGTCAGTATAGATGGATTAATAGAACAAGACCCACACACAGCTAGAAGCCCAATATTTTTTCAGAGGTAGATGCAGAAAAAAATATATTCAGTTTGCAACCTGATGGAGGTCAGTATAGATGGACTAATAGAACAAGTCCCACACACTGCTAGAAGCCCAAATATTTTTTCAGAGGTACTGTAGATGCAGATAAAAATTAGTTTTAATTTGCAACCTGATGGAGGTCAGTATAGATGGACTAATAGAGAAAGTCCGACACACTACTAGAAGGCCAAATATTTTTTCAGAGCTAGATGCAGAAAAAAATTATATTCAGTTTGCAACCTGATGGAGGTCAGTATAGATGGACTAATAGAGAAAGTCCGACACACTACTAGAAGGCCAAATATTTTTTCAGAGGTAGATGCAGAAAAAAATATATTCAGTTTGCAACCTGATGGAGGTCAGTATAGATGGATTAATAGAACAAGACCCACACACAGCTAGAAGCCCAATATTTTTTCAGAGGTAGATGCAGAAAAAACTATATTCAGTTTGCAACCTGATGGAGGTCAGTATAGATGGACTAATAGAACAAGTCCCACACACTGCTAGAAGCCCAAATATTTTTTCAGAGGTACTGTAGATGCAGATAAAAATTAGTTTTAATTTGCAACCTGATGGAGGTCAGTATAGATGGACTAATAGAGAAAGTCCGACACACTACTAGAAGGCCAAATATTTTTTCAGAGGTAGATGCAGAAAAAAATATATTCAGTTTGCAACCTGATGGAGGTCAGTATAGATGGATTAATAGAACAAGACCCACACACAGCTAGAAGCCCAATATTTTTTCAGAGGTAGATGCAGAAAAAAATATATTCAGTTTGCAACCTGATGGAGGTCAGTATAGATGGACTAATAGAACAAGTCCCACACACTGCTAGAAGCCCAAATATTTTTTCAGAGGTACTGTAGATGCAGATAAAAATTAGTTTTAATTTGCAACCTGATGGAGGTCAGTATAGATGGACTAATAGAATGATGCTATGCCCAAAAGATTTTACTTCACTAGGTGCAGTAAAAAAATTGGTATTCTATACACAGGTGGTATATCTTGCAACACAGATAGGCTACTCCACTGACTAACACACTCTGCAATAGGCCAAAAAGGATTAGCTTTGCTAGATTCAGCCAAATGCTGTGAAAAAAACTTGCACAGCACTGGCACAGACCTGCCTGGCAAAAACTGATAGGAACTCATGTAACCTAGTCCTGAAAAGGACTGCAATTACAATTAGTCTTTACTCCCACAACCGATCTATTTAAGAGCACAGACCTCCCTGATAAAAGTCGTAGGAAATGCTGTAACCTAGTCCTTAAAAGGACTGCAATCACAACTATTCCCTACTCCCAAGCTATCTGTATATTTGTGCGAAAATTGGCTTGAAATTAACAAGGTATAGCGCACACAGCAACAGCGGTGCCGTCTAACACGCAGCTGCAGCAGTGAGAAAATGGTGGCGACGGGGAAAATGGCTTGGTCTTATAGGGCAAGGACATGTGACATACACTGCCAATGACACATGCCCTTGCTTGTGTGAAAAAAAGCACTTCGCTCCGTGTGTGCGCTGCTGATAGGCTGACAGATTGCACCTCCCCACTGTAAATGCGGGAAAGAGAAAAAAAAATGGAGATCTTCATTGTTCCTGCAGAGATCCATCCCCTGCCCCTCCCCCCACCCCGCTGTACACTCAAACTGCGTATTAACATTAATTTTCATCATTACTGAGAAAAAATCCAGTTATGATTTTGGTGCACGAACAGTTATCGAACATAACCTCGAACAGCCGAATTTTTCTCAAATTGTTCGTGTTCGCCGAACGGCTCGAACACCGCCCAAAACAGCTCGAATTTGAGATTGGCGAACAGTTCGAGTAGAACAACGCTCATCTCTACTAGAAACACATAATTATTTACAGGATATGGCCGCTCTCAGTCCTCGGCCAGTGGGGATAAGGAATGGCTGCTCACAGTCCTCAGCCTGGTTTAAGATAGGGGCACATGGGGAACAATTCACTAATCCCAACGGGGACCATATTTTAATTAGCAGCAGTCCTTGTACCCTTACGGGTAACTATTTACAGCTCTTTATTCACGCTACTTCCCTTCAGTAGCTATGTCCTCTTTGTGCTCCCTCCTGAGGGTAGTCCTCAGACCCGTCCGGGTCCTCTTGGCTTTCCTCGTATTGGTAATACTGCAGCTCCTCCTCGGTTAGCTGGGTTAGTATCTCTGCGACAGTCCTCCTCCCAGGTGGCCAGGACTTTACCTCCCTTTGGGCTGCCCCGGTTAATTGGGCCACCAGGATGCTCACTTTTTGCTCCTCTGTGAGGGGGTACACCTGGAAGAGGCTATCCAGCTTTTCTCTAAAGTCATGCAGGGTATGTGACTCCCCTGAGTACTGGGGTAGCCAGGCTGCCCCCGGGATATAGGGCATGGTGAAAGGCATGACCGCAACAGCGGTGGCGCTGGCGGGGGTTGAAGCGGTGAAGCTCTCCTCCGTATCCGACATCCTTCTCCCCCCTAGTGGACCGTGGCCTACCTTGCGATGATCCTCTTCCGTAGGCCGCGGCTCCGCAGTGGATCGTCAGGGTTGAGGACCTTCCGTCGCGCTCCTGTGACGTCGGCGTCTGCTGGGCTCCTTCCAGGACCTTACGCAACGTCCGGACGTGAGGCGGGGCTTCAGTTTCTCGCGCGCTTTCGGAGTCCACGCCCCTCTTCTTCCCGCGCGGCGTCCTCAAGATGGCGTCCAATGGCGGGAAAACTCCACGGCTGGCGGGAAGAAGGCCGAAGATGGCGCCGAATGGCGGGAAAACTCCACTGATGGCGGGAAGGAAGCGGAAGATGGCGCCGGATGGCGGGAATCTTCACCACAGGTAAGTTTGAACAGTCTTTTTCAGGCACGCAGTACCCGGTGGTTGCGGGCACGAAATCCTGCCGACTACGCCAAAAGTTGACGCGCCCCTGGGCCTGTGTCGCGCTGCGTTGCGCACGCGGGAGCTTACCCGGAGCCGGATCTCTTGAGGGTTGTAGTCTCGTGGCGGTGATCCGGTCCGTGCCCAGGGAGTCAGACTAAGTGGCGCTGGATTAGCGGTAGATGTTGTACGACTACGCCACCCGTTGAATGCAGCTAAGGAGCTGCTGCTGCAGGGCAGACCGCTGAGGCCGGTGGTAGGATTGTGCAGCGTGATAGTATCACCCCCAACGGGAGGGGTATGGCCTCAGGGCAGCCGACGTGGATGATGGGGGTAGCAGGAACCACTCGGAGACGGTACGGTGTAGTTCAGGGTCTTTACTGGTGACAAAGATAGACCCTCCCGGAGTACTGGCTAGCGATTGGGGCCTGGTCAGTCCTTGAGCAGATGGGATCTCCCCTGGCCAGGCGGAGTTGTAGGCCTCCCAAACTAACTGTACTCTTCTGGCTACCTTGCTAGAGGTGGGTATAAGTAGCCCACGTCCCTGAGTGTACCGTGTGGTGCTCACCCGTATGGCCGGTGACTCGGGGGCTTCTAGTAGCTTCCGCTCCACGACGGCGGTGCTGGTCCCATGCGTGTGACCGTGCCTTCGGGTTTCTTGGCCAGAGGACCTGGAATCCCCTGCCTGACGGATTCTGCTGCTGGGTAGGAGTTAATCCCCACAGCCTCGGACTCCGGGTCCGGTAAGAAATCTTCTCAGTCAGGGCGAGCTCTGCAGCTGCCAGCCCCTGACTCCTTGTAACACTGCTCCCACAGAGCTCCTGTTGTTTCTTCCCATAGCTGCTTCTCTTCTCTGTCTCTACTTCTGGCATGGCCCAGGAGCTGGGCCCAGCTGGAGCCACAGCTCCCTGTCAGCCCTCCTGGCTGAACTCTCCCTCTGAACTTCCTAACCCTGCCTCAGCCCCAGGTTTATATAGGGGAAGTTCTTCCCCTCCCAGGACTGGGCAGGAGGTGTGGCATGCATAGGATTCCTGACCAAGAGACCTCCCACCTGCTCTCAGACATAACATTGCTGTTACTGTGGAAACCAGACCCCTGGGGTGCCACACATGCTTGGAGCACTAGCTGTTGGCTGGCTTCTTCTCTGGTGCCCTTAGAGGACAGCTTGTGTTACTCCTTTGGTGTCTGCTCCAGCTAAGTTAATCCCCTTTGTTTGTCTACCTTGTTGTCTTTAGTTTGTAGTGGGGCCTGACCAGTGCTCACCCCTCCCCCTCCCTATCTAGGGCCTAACTCTAGGGATATACAGAGTTTAGGGTCCAGCTTGGCGATTGGTGTGGAACCAATATAGGGACAGTAGAGTTGGCAGGGTGTTATTAGATCTGCCTAGGTGTCTCCACTCCCCCTTTCCCTAGTGTTTGGGCTTCCTCCCCCTCTTCACTTCGTGTTGTACTTAGTCTTTCCCACACCTTGTGTGACAGGAAGGTTCTGCCACGCTGAATGGTCTTGGACAAATCATCAAGAACCGCTGCTGGCAGCTTCCTTGCAATTGCCAACCAATGATGTCTCAGATGTGCTTGATAGGAGAGAAGTCCGGAGACACTGCAGACCAAGGTGGCACGTTTTGGCCACACACGCTTCTCACAGTAGTACGAGCTACATGTGGCCTGTTGTCGTGTTGAAAAACAGCTTTTGGGACACTTTGGAGAAATTGCTGTTCCACTAGTTCCACCATGAAATCAATGGAACGCTGAGCTGTAATTGACCTGGAATGAAGACTACAGGGGTCCAACTACTGTACATTGTGGCACCTTGCACCATAATCTCTCCCATTAATAACCTAATTTATAGCATGGTAAGGCTGTAAGTGCGGGGATTTCTGCACGTGATGCTCATACTCCATACTAAATATATTGAGATGTTTAGAAAATGTTGTTTCCATTTTTTCATCATTTGTAGATCAGTAACATGTCTCTGTGGCACCCCGAGGGCTCGGTTGCTACAGAGGTATTGCACCTCAACCAGAGGTGTGATATCTCACTCTCAAGTAAGGATGGAGTGTGGATGAGGACCCCGACACCTGCATGCATTACACCACATTTCCGGGGGGCAGGGCGACTGATATGCCCCTGAGATGGGCACGACAGTCCCTGTCCCTGGCTGGAGTGGGGGGAGGGAACACCGAGGAAGGGGGAACCTTGTAGTGCAGGAGCAGGGAGGAAGTAGTTCCTAGGTGCACTAAGAAGAAGGTATAAAAGGTGGGCACCATTTGGGAGTAGAGAGTGAAGAGAGGTGACAGGGAGCAGGGGCTCTGCACGAGCTCTGCTCCAGAGACAGGCCTGGCAACTGAGGCCCACGCCTGGAGGAAGGAGAAGGAAGGAAGAGGAGCGGAGGAGGCTTCAGGAACAAGGAACGAAGGGACCCCAGGGGTGTGGACCGGCGAGTTGCCACCGCACGCCCGAATCTACCTGAGTGGAGGGGTCAGGCCAAAGGGGGAGACCGGTCCCCGAAACTAGTGGAGGCGGGGAACTACCCTCAGCTAGAAACCGGAGGCTGTGACACTTTATGTGGCGCAGCCCCTTGGCATACCCGTTAGGAAGGCACCACATAGGGTCAGGGGAAACGGAGGCCAACGTTTACCCGCCAAGGCCCGAGGCAGCTGGACAGAAGCATGGTCACTGGTGGGGTATGATAGGCCAGAGAAAGGACACACAAAGGGGCTCCTGTGAAATGCTCCAAAGTTATCTGGGAGTTGGCCGAGCCCCTCACCTGGTGAGCACAGTGCGACGTGGGAAGTTACAGCCGGCCGGAGTAAGGTGGAGTAACGAACTGTGAGTAAAGATCCTGGACTGCATTACAGAGACTCTGAGTCATTATTCCCGCGCACCATCACCCCCATCATCTGCACTCACTGCCCTGAGGCTATACTCCTCCTGTGGGGAGTTATACTACACTCTGCTGCACCCACAACACCAGCATCAGCGGTCTGCCCTGCAGCGGCGGTTCACTCTGACCGCAATCCACGGGTGGCGTAGTCGGACATTTAAATATCACAAAACCACACAAATTGACTGCCATTTGGTTTGACCGCCCTGGGCACGGACCGGATAGCCGCCACGGAGACTACAACCCCCAGCATCCACAAGAGGTCCGGTTCCGGGTATCCCCTCACACACACAGCCCAGGGGGCACGTCATCTCCATCTTGCAATTTCCATAATTTCACCACTTTTCCTTCTTGGTGTTACACTTTCAATATATAGGAGTGTAGTATGCCCGATTCTTCTTACCCAGACATCCGGTGGTCTGGTTACAGCCATAGACACTAGATAGTTGGCAGTTTTACTGAAATCATAAGGTTCGTCCTGTGTTTTGGAAGTCACCAAGAGATATCATCTTGTCCAGTCCATTCCTTTACCTAAAGAACCTAACCAAGACACAACCTTCTTTGACATTGTGTCAAAGTCAAATATCCTCCTCCATCTTCCAACACTCTCACTCTCGCCCTCAGTTCTGAAAAAACTTTGCTGAATCAGTCACAAACCCAACGCATCTCGTGTTTTCCTTCGGAATGGCAGCCATTTACATATTAATCCGAGTTTCTTTATGGGTTTCTGTTCTTACCATTGTGCGAGCAGCTGCCTTAAAATTTATAACATTCGGCTTTCACGAAAATTCATCTATTATGAATGGTGCAGTTAACAGAGTAATGCATAAATTAATCTAATTCATTAGTCAGTCACAGAAAACGGAGGAAAGAGGGGGCTAACAAAGTCATCTCTGCATCTCCATCGCTTCCAATTCTCCATCTACATCTGCTACTGTGTTAATGTTAGATTTATACAGCAGCGGCTACAAAAAAAAAAACGTCCCCCCAGAGGTGCCTATTGGATTCTAATGACAATATGACAAAGCGTTTGTGAGGTGACACATCAGATGTTATCTGACGAGGTAGAGAATGGAGCATATGCTTCTCATCCACGACTCACTACCATCCATGAAGTATTACAAGCACTAATGAGATCCAATTAGCTACAAAGATGGACTTCCGATCAATGTTCTCGTTTGTAGAGCGTGTTACACTTATGGTAATGCACTTAGCGCTTTGCTTATGGTTCATGTTTGATCATCAGAAAAGGTGTAGTCCTCCATAATGGTATCATAACAGCAGAAAACTAATGATCTACCTGAAGTTGGAGGCCCAAACTTTATATTCTTTCGAGAACATTTCACCACATGACCTTTTTAGGGCTACTCCAACATGTGGGCTCTATGCCGAGTTTCTATATGGTAACATTAGGGTCAGATTCCACAATGAGGGTATGCGCACACAACATCCTTTAAACTCGGGTGAACCCGTTGAGGTTTCAAAGAGAAAGACTCTTCAGGACTTGTCAGTGTTTTTTGCTTCATTTTGGTCGTTTCTTAAGCACATCCTTCGTCGTTTTTGACTGCATTTTTCCATGGCTTTCAGGTCATCTTTTTTACTGGCAATTTCCGGTTATTATTTAACAATGAAGAAATCGCTAGTGGTTTCTGAAGTGAAAAAAGTCCAAGAAGATAACCCTGGCATCTTCTGAGCCTTCCCTTTGACTTGAATTGTAAAGCTCAGAGCGTCTTCAAAATGGAAAACTCTTGAAGAATGGTGAGGTCATTTCTATTAACCGCTTGGCATCTTTGGAAACCTGAAACAATTAAAAGATGCGCAACAGACTAAACGTATAAAGAGCAAGTTGTTTTTTTTTTACAGAGAAATGCCTATATTCATTCTTTTGAGCGTTTTCTGAGTGTTTTTTCCGGCGGGTTTTAAGGTGGAACTTCCTGAAAAAGATGTCTTGTGCACATACCCTAACTGGGTAAGGTCGTCATACACATTTTCTTTATGTCACTTGTCCCTATATATCTTCCCAGATAGTAGATATTGGGAGGAAGAAGGAAGGGTTGACAATGGGATGATTAGGGTTGTCCGCCGTTGGGGCCAACTTTTTTTTTTACTTGAATGCATGTATTTTAGGCTAAAAATTAATTCTACAACTAGGTTTTATTAAAAATGTTACACCATTTGCTTTCTAAAGCCTCTGTGCTGCACTGTCTATTGCTGCCTGCAAAATAAGTTATCTGATAATTGTGCTCTACAATAACCATAGAAATATCTGTCAAAAAGATCTAAAAACACCGAAGCAGGAAAGCATGAAAATCAAAATTTGTATCAGTCTCAAAACTGTTGGCAACGACTGTACATTATTGGAGCTTCAAGTTCAAATTTTGGCCATAAATGTGGTTTAAAGGCTTCATTGACCGTAAGAAACCAAGACATGGGGATCCCAAACAGAGACTTCCCCTTTATTAGCTCAGAACATTCTATTCATGGAAAATGAAACCCTTATAAAATACTGTTTGTAAAAGCAACAGCTCCGTCGAGGAGGGTCAGTTCTGTTAAAGACTGACTGAACAATTGGTTCTATTTCCTGATCTTTGCAAAAATGTGTATGTCTACACAGACCCTATTTATTACTGCCCATCTTTTTGCTCTCAGCCTGCCCTGACCTTAATCATTTTAATAATAATAATAATTTTTATTTATATAGCGCCAACATATTCTGCAGCACTTTACAATTAAGTAAGGACATGTACAGACAATATAAACAATACAATGTATGACATTTCAACAGTTACAACAGGAGAAGTGAGGGCCCTGCTCGCAAGTTTAGAATCTATATGGACCTTGACCTAACTATAACCTAGCCTGTTTGCTGCCTGTCCTGACCCTCTGTTTCATCTGACTTAAATCTGTATGTCTGACTGATCTTGAGACCAGAACCTGACCTACAAGACTACACCTACATGAGTGAGTAAGGTCTGAAGAATAAGAGTTAATTGACAACCCAGATTTCCTCCCTGCTTCAGGTGTGTATTCATTTCCAATCTGGGACAGATTTGCCAGGGTTAGATTGAGACACGTTCTTATGGGATCAGGCTCTTTTCTTTCCTTTACAGAACTTGGTGGCTCTTGTCCATGTAGGCGTTTATCCTGGCAGGCATATTTCCAGCTCAGGTCATTTATAAATTCTCACATATCTCTGACTAGTTTAAAGGATGAACCCACTTAGTTTGAAACCTTAATCACTCAAGTAGATCCTGCAATGACCCTCTACCCTTTACTGGGTCTTGGTAGAGGGAACTGGGCAGCCAAAGTCGGAGGAGGACTGGCAAAAAGCATTTATATTCTCTCACAAATTACCTATTACTTGCCGTGCGCAAGAGAAAAACTCTAAAATTCTATCTAGATGGGGGTTCTTCCCCTCTGTGTCAGACTTGTGCTGGCGGTGTGGTGGTGCAGCTGGGTCTTTGTTACATGTATGGTGGGAATGCCCATTGGTTTATGGTCTATGGAATCCAATTTTCTCACTGTACAATAGCCTCACTGTTAACATAGTCACACCCTCCCCCCAAATAGGCCTACTCTCCTCTGCTGCCTGAATCAATTACAGTCCACGTTGAGGGGACACCATTCTCCACATAATCACCTCCACAAAGGAGTGAAGTCTCATTACTCCAGATAAAATCTCAAAGGCAAAAAAAGATATCCTTAGGCACTTTCTAACAGCTGTTAAGTCAATTATTCCACGGCACTGTAAATCCACAAAAACTCCCACCTTCGGTGAATGGGTGGAAGAGGTTAATAATATTATGAAAATGGAAAACATGATTGCACATGATAACAATCACCTCAAGGCCTTTCATCGCCAATGGACATGCTGGATATTATTCAGTGAGGGGAACGACCTGCCAATTTGGCTGATAGAAAAAAATTACTTAAAATAGAGAGTTGTGGTAGATGTGAGCTCCTCTAAAGTGCTGACATCAATAAGACGTGTTTTGGGTTTTTTTTGTTCTCCCACCCACTTCTTTTCTTTCCTCCCTATTCTTTCTCTTTCCGTCCCCCTTTACATACCTTTAGCACATACAGAGATATTTAGTTAATGTGAAAGCATATATTCATACTTCATCAAACTGATTATACTCACATTTTAATGTTTAACGATAACTTAATATTAATAACTTTTTTACAATTATTATTTTATGTAATTGGAATGTTCTGTTTTCCTATCAATGTTATTAAAACGCAATAAAAACATTTAAAGTAAAAAAGAAGAACAAGAGTTAAGGTCCCCAACCTCTCTAGACCACTAAACTAATGTCAGCTAAACCCGCATTGGTATCCCAATACCGTGTCTACTGCTGCTGAGTGAAACAGTTGTCGTGTGGAAGCAGATTTGTTCCAGTGTGCCAGTGTAAGGGGGAAGACCTGGGTGTAAGTGCTTTCAGAGCAAGGGATCCGGAACTGCCGGGGCCGTACTTCCTGTTGCAGGGGGAGACAGATTGCGAGCACAGGAGTCATGTGACTGGAAAGTTGGGGGTGTGTCCAGAGACAGAGCTGGGAAGTCAGGTGACCGAGGGACTCCTGGTGTGACTAGAGAGAGGAAGAGACGAGGACGTTTTGCGCGGGAAAGCAGAGCTGAGTCCTGCGCAGGAGAACAGTGTGAGAGGGTCCAGGCTCCTGGCTCAAGTACTGGGAGCAGGAGTCAGGTGCAGTGGACCGGAGGAGTCAAGCCCGACTATAGAGACTAGGGACGCAGGGTCCGTGGAGCCGAGGCACGTGAGGTGCCGTTTTATGGACTAGGGGCTCAGCGGGTAAAACAGGAGACCGCCCGCTGCCGCCAGAAGACGGAGCATTGTTTGGGTGGGGAAGCCTGAAGAAATCATCACCTGCATCCGCTGGCAACTGCCTTGTGAGGAGCCAGAGTCAGCGAAGTGTACTGTTAGTTATAGACTTTCACCTGCTATTTTCCTTGTTTTCCCCCCATATTTTCCTTGTTGCTCCCTGCGTGGAGATTGACCTTGTTCTTATAACCCCCCCTGTTTATTAACCCCGTATTGGCTGCTCTGTGTTTCTGTGTCACTGCATCTAAAGTACCCCTGTTACACCAGTACTGCTTTTGGCAATGTGAGTTAGGAGATGTAATACATTGTGTGTGCGTACACTGAGGACTGATAAAAGTGCATTGTAATTTGTACTTTGCAGCTTCCTAGCTCAGTGCACACAATTCCTGTAAGCTGGTACAAACCAGTCTAGTCCTGTCTAGTCAAGGGAGAGGAAGAAAGCTCCTCTGCTCCCTGAATCCATTCCAGTCCACGCTGAGGGGACACCATTCTCCACATAATCACCTCCACAAAGGAGTGAAGCCTCATACAGCCAGGAGAGACAAGGCTGAACAAGTGCTCTTCTGCATACTAGTTTTTCCTATGTGTTGCTAGCCAGAACCAAATCCATGGTGTCTATCATGCAACAAACTTTGTCCGACCTATCCACTTCAATAGGGAACGATAGTGCCAAAACTGTGAATACTTCTACACTACTAGTTTTTCGCGACGAGGAGCCAACTCGTGGAGGTCCCTTCATCAGTGTAGCATTACCTGGACTGTGCATAATAATTTCCCTAATAGCAAGTGAAGAGAAGTGTGCTTCAGCCGCCCTGAGAGACCCTAAACTTTCCTTTTTTCATAAGGAGAAGACACCTTCTTTCATACGCACAATATGCAGTGTAGCCTATACTGTGAACTACCGTCACTTTGTGTTTAAGTGAGAGACTGTACCCTGTTTTACCCTTCAGTAAAGTGTTACATTTACAATTTTACACAGGGGTCTGGCTGCTTGAAATTGCACGAGCATCATGGGCGCTCCAACACCTGCACCCAGACACCACTCTTTTCAGGAGTGCCCCCGGGAGGACTTATACCATTTCCAGAAGTGCCACCTCGAGCTATTGACAATTGTTGTGGACACGAAAGAAGTGTTTTGGGGTCCAGTGACCCACTTCAGCTACCGTGACATTAAAATCCACTGCGAATGGAAATACATGTCTTAGCTGGCCCATCTGCAATATCTGGTGCCTCTTTCATGGCTCACAGCACTGCCAATATCTATGAGTTTGGCCGACAGTCTTAAGTGTATGGGGGAGCCGGTCAACTGATGGTTGGGAGAGATGTTAATCGCGCGTGTCTGATTTAGGACCACCGGTCACATTGATCTCCCAGAGATAAGCTGCTGGTTGACATGTCGACCGGTGGCTTTCTCTTAGAGAACAAAGGAGTGCTTGGCCCAGTGATCGCTCCTATGTACGGAAGTATGAGCTGAGATGGCTGCTGGCTAAAAGATTGGCCGAAACATCGTTCGGCCAACAGCCATCTAATGTGTATGGCCATCTTTAGACTTGTAGACACAGCATCCAGTTGCTGCCCCCAGTGGGAACAAATGCTCCTTTTGCCATTGAGTACGTTGCATAACTTTACAGAGATGTAACTTGAAGTTCCTTGATCCCAATGCATACCGGGCCCTTCATCTACCAAGTGTTTTTTATACTTTTGCTTTCTTCCCATGCAGCAGAGGGGCTTTAAGCCCGAGGCACCAAGGGCCTTGATGTGAATGTTACCTCTGCACTCCTAGCAGCTACAAGCCTGTAAACTTAAAATATACAGAACACCCTCTTTTATCCATTCCCGAAGAATATAATATCATCGTAAAATACACAGTCTAAAAAAATAGGATTATAACAGAATTGGAAGGTAATAGCTAATTAAAGCTGACACACAAAAGAGCTAATATCAAATAACGGAAAAACCACCGGCCCATGCACACAGCAGTGTCTACATTAATTGCATTTTAACTATGCTTGAAAGAATCTCACCTTCAATTAAAACAGAAAAGGTGCAGAATGTGCAGCAATGAATCTTCACTGGCCTTGTGGTATCGGCCGGCCGCTCTAGATTTTCTGCCATTCAGGACATTGCTTGTTTATGCTAAAACTGTGAAAGAACATGATGAAATGTTCTGCTGTCCGGCAATTGTATAAAGTATTAGCTTCCCAGGTTCACGTACAAAAAAACTTCCAGAAGTGCTGCTTTCCAAGAGGCTCCAGAAGGCTTCAGCAGTGCCACGGAGATTTACCAACTCTTCCTGACGTCCCGAAGATCTCTCCTTTATCCAGGACAATCATTCAAGTATAGTTATCAAGCAGGAGACAACTTTTGCTACATTCACTTATCTTAAAGTGGTTGTCCATTTTTGAGGCCACTTTTTTTCTTTATTTAAAAGCATGTAATCGATGATAAAAGTTATATTTATTAAAAATATTGTACCGCTAGCCCTCTATAGCCTCTATGTTGCACTGTCTATTGCTGGCTGTAGAGTGAGTTAACTGAGAATCCATCAAAGAGCTCGTTCTGACAGTCTTACAGGAGCGTTTGTAAATATTTTATCTGTCTCTTTCTGAGTTCCTCTCAACTGATTTATGACCACAAACCACATCAAAGTTCAATGTGCAGAGAAACAAAGAAACTGTAAAAGCCAAGCGGTGTCAAATTTTATAAACCCCAATTGCAAAAAAAATGTTTTTTAGTCCCAAATACATGCATTTAAGTAAAAAAAAAAAAGAAATTGGTGGACACAGTTCCCTTTTATTCTTATTTTCATCTCATACAGTGGGGAAAATAGATATTTGATACACTGCCGATTTTGCATGTTTTCCCACCTACAAAAAATTGGAGAGGTCTGTCATTTTTGTCGTAGGTACACTTCACCTGTGAGAGACAGAATCTAAAAAGAAAAAACAGAAAATCACATTGTATGATTTTTACATAATTAATTTGCATTTTATTACATATACAAATTGCCTCTTCAGAGAAAAAGAGGACTTGTACTCTATAGCGCCACCTATTTGAAGCAGCAATCCTACAAGTCACAATCAACCCTTTAACAAGTCGTGCAATATGACTTAGGATAAAAGCCAAATCAGAATCTCAATTTGCAGACACGTTGTTTCGGGCTGTTGGCCCTCGTCAGTGCAAAGTATGAGAACTGATTTGGCTAGGTGAGAGGCTCTGGACTGAAGTCTAGGTGGAACAATAGGTATACAATAGGTGGCGCTATAGAGTACAAGTCGTCTTTTTCTCTGAAGAGGCAATTTGTATATTAAATTTCCCAGAGGAGCATTGCATGGTGAATATGACTCACCCCCTGGGCCGTGGGGCACTCGGATCCGGGCAATAGGGAGCGATGGGTGTAGTAGTGGCAACCCGGTTCCGTGGCTCAGGGTGGTCAGGCCAGTGGTAGTCCGTTATGTGCTATTGATTATGTCCGACTACGCCACCCGTGGATTGCGGTTATTAGGAACCGCCGCTGCATGCAGACCGCTGGGGCTGATGAGGTGTGCAGCTAGGGTAGTGTGACTCCCCACGGGAAGAGTGCGGCCCCAGGGCAGTATAGTGGATGGTGGGAGTGATGGTAGTGAGAGTCCCGGTGCTGATAGTGCTGGAGGAGCAAGGAACACACAGACAACAAGTTGCAGCCCAGGGTCTTTACTAAAACAGGTAAACTGACCCATAAACAGTCCCAGCTAGGAGGGGACCTGGATGTCTGAGAGCAACGGGGAAATTGGCCCTGGTCAGGGTGAGGGTTTAGGACTACCGTGCTTTCTGCGCTCCTTCTGGCTATCTCCTCCTGATAGGATAACAGCCCACGTTTCCGAGCTTTCCGTGCTTTCTCGCCTGTATGGCCTGCGACGTGGGTTCCTTTTTGCTCCCAGCCTTGTACGGCTTTACTGGTCCCTTCGGTTGTGGCAGGGCCTCCAGGCTTCTTAGGCCAAGGAATGTACAGTCCCTTGCGGACTGGTTCTCTGCTGGGGGATGTGGAATCCTTCCAGCCTCAGACACCAAAGTCTGGTAAAGCTAAGTCTTTCTCTGCCAAGACAGGCTCTCTTCGCCTCTTGTCTCTGGCTTGTGGCTCTCTCCTACTGCCACACTTCCTCTTAGGTGCAATCAACTTTCTGTCCCTGCTCCACTCTAGGACACGTCTCAAAGCTGAGACAGGCAATCCAGTTCTCTCTAACCCTGTCCCCAGTACCAGCTTTTATAGGGGCAGCCTGCTCCCCCTACTGGCTTGAGACAGGAGGCATTGCATGCTAATGTTCCCCTGGCCAGAGAACCTCCCCCTTGCTCTCAGACACAGCTTTAATTACACTTGGGGCATCCAGGCCTGGGTGACACAAATAAGCCTCCTTACCTTGACGTGCCAGAGCTGGTGTGTCACTCTCCATAAGGAGAAACGTTACCCCCTTCTCTTACTGGCTCCTTCAGCCCCTGGGATACTGCATCCGGCTCCGCAGTATTCACAAGACCCATCCCATCTGCGTCACGCGTTTATCCATCCGGCTTCCACTTGTTGGAAGGGAATAAGGTATGCATTCCAGTGCCTAGTTCATTTCGTAGGCCCCGAATGTTACAGGAATGTCAACTGAAGAAAGTTGCTGACGTTCTCATATTGCCAGAAAAATGCGTACTTCTCGTGCAGTCCAGCCCTCTGGCCTTGAACTCTTACTAACACTTTATCTATATCTCCAACTAATCAAACCAGGAAGAGCTCCCCTTTTTATATGACCTAACCCCCTCTCATGCTGGGCTGGTCCCAAACATATTAACCGTATCTAACCCTGTGCACTACTACCTTTAACTAATATGCCCACCACTGCATATTTCCCTTTCTGAATCTAAACTATAAGCCCATTACTATACTTTATTTCCTAAACCTATCTTTATTCTTTCCCTATATACTACACATTAATAACATTGTACATTAATTACCATACATTTGAAGAACCGTATACATTAGTGCTTCTAAGATTTTATGCACTTCTACTTTTTACACTGCTAAGAAAATACAATAAAACCACATATTTAAATACACTTCTTGCAAAAGTTGTTTTCAGGGGAAGAGGCGTATGACAGTCCCTGTCACACCCTTACATTTGCGCAGTGAACTCCACGTCCAGCTCGTGGTCATAAGCCCCTGCCTAGAGTGAACATATAGATGGTGATGCAATGCAACAAAGGCACGGAGGTCCAGACAGCAGGCAGGAAGCAACAGGGACCGCCAGAGAGGTAAGCAGCCAGCAAAATGTTAAGCAAAAAAAACACACTCACCAATCTAACTTTAAGATCCAGAAAGCTTCCTGTTAGAGAAGTTAGGCAACTTGGATCTATCCACCCATTCAATGCTACACTCTTTTAAATCAACAATATCATCTCTATGTATGTCATGGAAATGTTTTGAAACTCCAGATATCAAGCGTTTTTTTCTTATTGTGCAGAGTGGAAAGTGAGTCAAACTGGCAGGTTGCCACTATATGTTCCGCTGCCTTGACTTTCAATTTATCAGAAGTACACCCCACATATTGTAGAGAACACACAACACGTTCTATTACATAAACTACATAAAAAATATTACAATTAATAAAAGAATGCATCTGGAAAGAGGACTGGGTGTATATAGATCTGGTCTAAGGGGTAATGTTTCTCCTTGCGGAGCGTGACATGCCTGACATGCCAGTGTAAGGAGACTTATAGGCCATGCAATGCTTCTCTGGAAAATTAAATATGCAAATGACTTTTAGGATTTCTACTTCCAATAGGTGGCACTAGAGATCAAGTCCTCTTCCTCTCTAAAGAGGCAATTCGTATATTTAAGAGGAGCATTGCATGGCCTATAAGTCTCCTTACATTGGCATGTCAGGCATGTCACTCTCCACAAGGAGAAACGTTACCCCATAGACAACAGTCAGAAATCTCTCACCTAGCCAAATCACAACTCATACTTTGCACTGAGGAGAGGCAACACCCTGAAACACAAGTCTGCAAATTAAGATTCTGGTTTGACTTTTATCCTACGTACTTTGGCAAAGCTCACTAAAGGGTCGATATTGACTTTTAGGATTACTACTTCCAGTGGGTGGCACTATAGTTCAAGTTTTCTTCCTCTCTGAAGAGGCAATTTGCATGTATCTAGACCTCAAATCCTCACATTATCATATTACAGGGCACAGTACATATCTATTAGTCAAACATTTGCAACAACTCTTTACGCTGAGCCAATTGTTCTGCTGTTTCTCATTAATATACATACTGTACTAGGGGACAGAACATTACCCTAAACTTGTTGATCCAGAGGAATCCAATTTCTGGGACCCACACTCATCGGCAGATTGGAGGACTGTAATCCGCCATCGGGAAGTTTCATCAATGTTACAAAATGGAGCGGCAGGTCGGACGCTCGATTGTCGTTCCATTTCCTCTGTTTGGGGTTGCCAGTAAAACTTGAGCACAGCACTAGGAATCCTCATAGGGAAGGAATGAAACAATGGTTGATCAGGTGCACTGCCACTCCATTCTAATGGGGATAAAAGTTGTACGTTCTGCTGATTGGTGTGGTTCCCAGCGTAACGTTTTGACCCCCACCGAACAACAAGTGGATGGGTGATCTCTTGTTTTCACCCCTTTATTGATTTATTTATCGATGTATGCTACACATATGTGTGGCACCCTGCTGTTCACAGGTACCACAGGACCCAGGGTGCATGGATGGACTTCTCCACAAGAGGCCCTCATTACATACAAACACCTCCACCCTTCCACCTCATACCACCAGAGGGAGCCCGTTAGGGATATATATATGGAGGGTGGAGCCAGGCAGTTCAGTTTAGAGTCAGACAGAGTCAGAGAGTCTGAGAGCTTGCTGATGCTGAGAGCAGCGAAGACGCAGCACGTCTGCTGCAATATTGAGGGCCCCGAGTGTGGCCGACAGCGAGGAGGAGAGGAGAGAGGACTTGAGGGGGCAGAGGAGCATCATAGGCTCACCCCGAATATACAAACTGTACACCGGGTCCGCGCCTACAGGGTCCTTTATACCCAGCAGGGATCAACGGCATACCAGGAGGACTACAAGTCCCTGGCCGACCTGAAGCTAAACCCTTAACACGAAGGCCCCAGCATTACCAGGGTTAGTGGTTGCCAGCAGAAGGTCCTACTATCAAGCGACAGGTGAAGGAACAGCACGACACATAAGCTAGGCCCAGTTGCAGGCTGGCCAGGAGCATACAGAGAGGCAGACACGGACCAGGAGGCCTTATACACGCTTACTGGGGAGGAGTCCTGAAGTGCACCCATCCTACTGAGTACCCTGGACCGTACCTGACATCTGCACCAGTAAAGGTATTGAAGCGAATCCCCAGTCTCTGTCAGTTACTCCTGCTGCGCCATTCCTCCTGCACTACAGGTCCCAGCATCACCACCCACCATCAATCTCTACCCTGCCCTGAGGCCCGCTCCACCTGTGGGGAGCCTTTCCATCCCAGCTGCCTTATCAACTGCCTCAGAGGTCTGCAGCAGCGCTGGTACAAATTACCAGAAACCACAGGTGGCGTTACGATTGAACTACAAATCCCATATAAACTATCCCCTTTTTGTTGACCGCCCTAGGCCACGGACCGGGCCAGCCACTGTGACATATCCCCCCCCCCCCAGCATCCATAAGCCCGGAAACCGAGTACCCCACTGCCCTGGGGGTGCGTCATCTCTGGCGTCACGAACAGGATTTCGTGCCCGTTGCCACCGGGTACTGTGTGCCGTAATTGAACTGTTTTTTAACTGTGGTGAACATCGCCGCCATTACCGCGTCGCTGCGCGGGAAGAAGAGGGGCGTAACTGCGGGAATCGGAGAGGCGTGACTGCTGGAAGCGCGCGAAGCTCAAACCCCGCCTCGCGCTCTGACTCAGCACCAGGAAGCGTCAGGTCCTGGAAGGAGACCGTCGTCTGCGGAGCTGCGGCCTACCCGATTAAAGAAACAGGAGGTAGGCTACGGTTCACTAAGGGGGGCACAACCATGGCCGACGACCAGCAAGCCGCCAGAGCACCGGATAATGCTCCCGATGATCAACTAGCGCCCGTCGCCGCTCAGGCCAGAGCGGCCGCTCCACCAGCAGGGGTCGTGACTCTGTTGATACCCATGGCCCTGCCGTATATCCCTGGAGTGAAATGGCTTCTCCAGTATGATGCACTCAATGACTGGTAAGCAGAGAGCCGCTGTTGTGCTGGGACAATTGGCTGGCGCCGCAGAGCGGGAAGTTGAAACCTGGCCAGCCGCAGACCAGGAATCAGTATCCATTATCTTTAAGAGACTGCAAACTGTCTTTGAAAACCGCACTGAGACTGATCTCCGGATGAGGTTCTACCACTGTACCCAGAAACCTGAGGACAGTATCCGGGACTATACCTGGCACTTACAGGAAGCCCTGCGGGCCCTGAAACAGGTTAGTCCAACCAGCATACAAGATGAGAATAAAATGCTGACAGAACAATTCATCCGGGGGTTGAGGCCCCTGGAGGAGAGCAGAACCGTACGGTGGTGTGCCTTAGATCATCCACATGTCACTTTTGACACCCTGAATGACATGGCTATTAAGGGTCTACAGCCCCTGGAAACATCAGGGACTGCTATCCAGCGTTACCAGGGTGGGGCCACCCCAGTGGCCGCAGCACCCACTGCTCCTTCATTGACGGCTGAAACAAAGATGCAAACAGTGCCCCCTAGCGAGCTGGACAACCTGCGCTCTGAAGTGCGTCAGCTGAGTAAAACCCTGGCCACTGTCCTGAGCACCCTGCAGCTACAGGTGGAGCCCGAGCCGGAAGGAAGGATCCTACTCTCCGACAGTCCTGAGGATGTCCCCTGGATGAAGAGAAGAAGGAGGACGACACCACACCATAGGAGAATGACACCACCCCGTAGGAGGACAACGCCACCCCGTGGGAGGACCAACGACCAACGTCGCCCTCCAGGAGACTTCATCTGCTACCGCTGCCACAAGGCAGGCCACACCGCGTGGAACTGTCCTTTAAATGGGCAAACACCCAGGAGTAAATCAACCAGGCCCATCAAGCTGGTACCACCGGTTCGTAGGAGGAAGGCCTTTCCTGTCCATCGTGCTGGACGGCATAGCAACACCTGCGTTACTGGACACCAGCTCACAGGTAACCATCATACCTGATGTCCTCTACAAAAGGTACTGGTCCATAGATGAACTCCACCCGCCAGCCCCGAACCTCTCTGTGTATGCCTCTAACGGCCTTCATCTTAACCTAGTAGGGTTTAAGGACGTGACAGTGAAGGTGGGGAGAGTGGAACTAAAGGACCAAGGACAAATTGTCATAGAATCTAACCCTGGTGATACAGACTTGTATATGATACTTGGTACAAATATTGTTGGTAACAGTTTGGGAGCAGTGTTGTTTTTGCTCCAACAGATTGCTGACACTGCCAAACCAGGGCAGAGGAAGATGCTCCAGAGAGAGATTCGAGCCCTCCTGTACCAGCAACAGGTAAAGCTAACAGGTGGTGAGATTGGTAATGTACGGGTGACATACCCGATACCCATTGTGATTCCCCCAATGAGTGAGATGCTGATTTGGTGTAGGGCAGCAATAGGTCTCAAGGGACAGAACTACCAGGCGGTAGTGGAGCCCATTAGCTCAGAGCACAGACCTACACTCTTAACTGCTAGAGGGGTAGTTGACGTACGCAATGGGAGGGTGCCCGTAAGACTCCTAAATTGTGGGGAGGAAGAAGTCAAATTGCCAAGGTATGCCACTGTTGCTAGATTGTATACTGTGAATGATGATGCCATACACACAGTGGAATCCTTGACCCCACCAGATGCAGTGGAGGACAACGACTCCGAAGCTCAGCTGGAGGATTGGTGTCAACAGCTCCATGTTGGGACTGACGCCACTCCTGTCCATCAGAAACACGGTGTTTACAGAGTGGTTTAGGAATATGAACAAGTGTGTAGTAAACACCCACTTGACTTTGGAAGGGTTAAAGGGGTACAACACCACATACCCACCGGTAACCATCCACCCATTAAGGAGCGTTACCGACCCATACCACCAGCACATTATCAGAAAGCCAAGGAAATGTTGCGTGACATGAAAAAGGCAGGGGTAGTAAGGGATAGCTGTAGCCCTTGGGCAGCTCCCCTGGTCCTGGTCAGAAAGGACGGAAGCATGAGGATGTGTGTAGATTATAGACAAATTAATCGCATAACACATAAAGATGCATACCCTTTGCCCCGTATAGAGGAATCCCTGGCTGCACTAAAATCTGCCAATTACTTCTCTACACTGGATCTCACTAGCGGGTACTGGCAAGTCTCTGTTGCTGAGGAAGACCGGGAGAAGATGGCCTTCACCACCCCGATGGGCCTGTGCGAGTTCAATAGCATGCCATTTGGACTCTGCAATGCACCCGGAACGTTCCAGAGGCTTATGGAGTGTTGCTTAGGACATCGGAACTTCGAGATAGTGCTGCTGTACCTGGATGACGTTATCGTGTACTCGAGGACGTATGAGGACCATCTGAAGCACCTGGTGGAGGTATTTGAAGCATTGTCCCGGTATGGGATGAAACTAAAGCCTTCTAAATGCCACTTGCTCAAGGTGAAGGTTCAGTACCTGGGGCACGTAGTCAGCTCGGAGGGAGTAGCACCAGACCCGGAGAAGGTCACTGCCATCCAGAAGTGGCCTGAACCGAGAAGCATCAAAGAAGTACGTCAATTCCTGGGAATGGTCGGGTACTACAGGAGGTTCATAAAGGACTATACCAAAAAGGTAGCACCCCTACAAGACCTCCTGGTAGGACAGTCCAAAAGAGGAAAAAGTCCCCCATTCCAGTGGGGCAAAGAACAGGCTGAATCCTTTGCGGTAATGAAGGAAATCCTGACTCGTGAAGAAATCCTGGCTTACCCTGACTAGAGCCAGCCTTTCCTGCTGTACACCGACGCCAGCAATGAGGGACTGGGAGCTGTGTTGTCCCAGAAGAAAAATGGAAGAGAGAAGGTAATTGCGTATGCCAGCAGGAAGCTACGCCCTACCGAGAGGAACCCGGAGAACTACAATTCCTTCAAGCTGGAGTTCCTGGCCTTGGTCTGGGCTATCACTGAAAGGTTCAAGCATTACCTAGCCTCAACGAAATTCACAGCCTTTACTGACAACAATCCCTTGACACACCTGTAGACAGCCAGGTTGGGAGCCATGGAACAGCGTTGGGTGGCCAGACTGTCAAATTATCAGTTCACCATCAAGTACCGGGCAGGTCACAAGAACACCAATGCTGATGCCCTGTCAAAGATGCCTCACCAGTCAGACACCGAGGATGAAGTGGATGATTTAGAGAAAGTTGAATTACCTGCTTTCCACCGAAGCGGAGTTGTCCATGAGCAACACGTCACCAGAAGACGTCAGGGAAGGACGCTGAATCCTCTACCCCACCACAGTTGGAAGGAGACCCAGGACAGTGACCCGGTTGTCAGCCTTATCAAAAGACTGATCACCCAAGAAGCTTCTCACCTGGAGAGGGATGCTCCCCTACAAGCTAAACACCTGTGGAAAGAGAGAAGCCGGCTGTTCATCTACAGAGAGAAGCTGTGCAGAAGATATGTCCACCCCAAGACCCATGAAATGGTGTGGCAGATTGTTGTACCCAGGACGGATATCCAGATGGTGTTGGAAGCCTACCACGATCAAGCAGGTCACTTTGGCTGGAAGAAGCTGGAAACCCTGCTGAAGGACCGGTTTTACTGGGTTGGAATGCGGAGTTCCACAGAGAGGTGGTGCCGGAATTGTGGTCCCTGTAGCCTCAGAAGGAAAGACTACGGCAGCCAGAAAGCACCCTTGCAGTCCATCAAAACAACCCAGCCCCTGGAGATTGTCGCTCTGGATCACGTCAAGCTGTCACCCAGCAGGTCAGGCTATTCCTATGCACTGACCATGGTGGATCATTATTCCCGGTTCCTGGTGGTAGCCCCTGTGAAGCATCTGACAGCAGAAACTGCAGCAAGAACATTCCAAGCATACTTCTGTAGGCCCCATGGATACCCGGACAAAGTGCTGACGGATCAAGGCCCTGCCTTTGAAGCCGAGCTGTTTAAAGAATTCTGTCATCTGTACGGATGCAAAAAGATCCGGACTACGCCGTATCACCCTCAGACCAATGGTTTGTGTGAGAAAATGAACAACATCATCATAGACCTGCTGAAAACCTTACCCTTGGAAGAAAGGAACCAGTGGCCAGACAAACTACCTGACCTGGTAGATCTGTACAATCACATACCTGTGAGTTCTACTAATTGTACCCCAGCGTACCTCATGAAAGCAAGACCCGGAAAGTTGCCCATGGACCTGGAACTCGGATTGGTAGAACCTGAAGCAGATATGTCCACTGAAGACTGGGATACAAATCGGCAAGAGCAGTACAGGAGAGTACAGGCCTGTGTCGAAGACAGTCTGAACAGAGTAAGGGAAAGACAGGAAGAACAGTACAATAAACATGCCCCAGCAGAACCTTGGCACCTGGAGAGATAGTGCTAAAGCGGAAAAGAAGAAGTCACAAGCTCGATGACCAGTGGGAAAGAGAGCCCTATACAGTGCTGAACTCCAAATTTGACAACAGTAAAACCTGCCTGATTAGCAAAGATGGAGGTAAAACAACTGCAACAGTCTCAAGAGACCACCTGAAAGTGTGCCCAAGTCTACTTAAGACAACGGAAGAAGAAGTACCTCCTAAAGCACTGGAAGAACCCAAGGAAGACGTGCTTCACACAGTTCTAGGAGATTTCCCTGCGGACTGGCCTCAACTTGATGGAGCAGTGATTATACCCGTAATACACTTCTATCAGCCACAAGAAGAACCTGCTCAGGAACAGGAAGAGTCCCCAGTAAGAGGAGGATCACCCTTTGAGACAGAGCCTGAAGGCCCAGTGGACAGTGAACTTGCCAGTCACATAGAGAAATTAAGGCAGTTTTATAATCTACCAGCACGTACACCTGCTAGATTAACAGAAAGGGTATGCACAGACACTAGTGACACCCCAGTGCTACGAAGGTCCACACGCAGCACACAAGGACAAATCCCTGCCCGGTTTAGGGAATAAGCATGAAGTGCCTAAATTGTAAATAGTTACCCAGTTGGGTATTGCCTATTGTTTGCTATGTAAACTGTCAATGATATGTGTGCATTTAGTTACCCATCAGGGTACAAAGACTTGTAGGCTGAGGACTGTGAGCAGCCAAAAACTGTCCATGTATACAGTTTGCACTTATGAAAGTGCCCCTTATTTGACCACTGAACAAAAACCCGTTTTGGCGTGGCCAGCACCTGGATCACCTATGCCCTGTAGCCACGCCCAGGGCCTACGTTGAGGGTTTTCAGGCGGGTCCCTCATGTTACTCTTGTTACATCATCGGTGAAATGGACACCTGGTTACCGGACATACTGTAACTCTATTATTATTGTTGTTGTTATTGTTGTTAACCTATTTTACAAAATGCTTCAGTCCGGGAGTACTAAATTGTACTAGGGGGGAATGTGGCACTCTGCTGTTCACAGGTACCACAGGACCCAGGGTGCATGGATGGACTTCTCCACAAGAGGCCCTCATTACATACAAACACCTCCACCCTTCCACCAGAGGGAGCCCGTTAGGGATATCTATATATGGAAGGTGGAGCCAGGCAGTTCAGTTTAGAGTCAGACAGAGTCAGAGAGTCTGACAGCATGCTGATGCTGAGAGCAGCGAATACGCCACTATTTCTCCCAGTGTGCCCTCCCCGCATTACACAAGCACGTGTCCCAAAACATTGGCCATGCTCTCAATAACGCAGTTACCGGTAAAGTCAGTCCACCTAACCACGGACACGTGGACAAGTGCTTTTGGGTAGGGATGGTACATAGTGGAAGCCGGGACCCAGTCGGACCTTGGGACGGAACACGTCCTCCCGACGCCAAGGATTTCGGGCCCTAGGTCAATCAGGGTTGCACCCACGGTCTACAGCTCCTGCACCTCATCCTCCTCAGCCTCCTCCTCCTCTTCAGCCTCCATCTCCGAAATGACCACATCAGTCACAAGCTGGAAGCACTGAAGCACTGCCTCGGCCAAGCGGCAACAGGCTGTGCTGAAGCTAATATGCTTAGGTGAAAAAACACATAATGCTGAAGAGTTGTGGACAGCTCTGAAAGAGCAGGCAGATCTGTGGCTCACACCGCTGAACCTACAGCCAGGCATGGTCGTGTGTGACAATGGCCGGAACCTGGTGGCGACTCTGAGGCGAGGCGATCTCACACACGTTCCATGCCTGGCCCATGTGCTTAACCTCGTGGTTCAGCGGGGTGCTATCTGATAACAAAGGGAGAGAGTTTTCTGCACCCCGTACCTGGTACTTCGCCCACTTCATCCAGTAAGCTTGGCAAAGTGTACGTCAAGGTGGTGGTTACCCCCGAGTCTCTGCACCCCTCCAACCACGCGGAGGACTTCCAGTTGTCTCCTGAATCCTCCGGGGTGCTACCTGATAACAAATGGAGAGAGACTTTTCTGCACCCTGTACCTGGTACTTCGCCCACTTCATCCAGTAAGCTTGGCAAAGTGTACGTCAAAGCGGTGGTTAACCCCGAGTCTCTGCACCCCTTCAACCTGGTGGAGCACCTCCAGTTGTCCCGTGAATACTTTGGGGTGCTACCCGATATTAATAAGTGGAGAGAGACTTTCATGTGTCCTGTTCCTGGTACCTCGCCCACTTCATCTGTTGCTGAGGATGGCCCGATGGAAGGAAGCATCCTAGTTACCAAGATGATGAGACCAGCTTTGTTCCCTCTAGTGGACAGAAGAGGAAATCTTCTTGAGGAGAAGGATCGGCCTCCAAATTCTCTGCATAAAATCCTTGCTGGCTGGAGGAAGAGGGGGCGTAAAGGGGGGGTATTGTAACATCCCTGGGGCGTGCTTGCATGGTGCACCACATCCCACCATGCAAGACCGCAATGTTACCTGTCAGTCCATGCTGCACTCTTTGCTCCAGTACCTGCTGTGTCCATGTCTCTTGTCTGATTGCTTAATGCATCGGCGCGGCTTTCTGCTTGTTTCTTATAGCTACTGTGTGCACAGTCCTAATGCGTCCCCAGCCTATTGCTGTGAGTCACTGGATACTTAAACCCCCTCCACCCAGTAGGAGGTGCCTGAGCAACACTTTCACTCAGTTAGTCTTTTGCAACTGAGGTGCCAGGTCCTGTCCTGATTCTAGTCTGTCCGCCACCCTGGGGGCTAAGTACCCAGGGCCTTTTCCTGTACCTGTGACTTCTAGTCTGTTTCCGCCACCCTGGGGGCCGAGTACCCAGGGTCGATACCTGTATCTCTGACTTCTAGTCTGTTTCCGCCACCCTGGGGGCTGAGTTCCCAGGCTCATTCCTGTATCTTGTTCCCGGTTCAGTTCCTGTCTGAACAGTGTCCTAGCCCGTTACTTGTTTCTCTCTATGTCCGTACCTTCCCTTTGCCTGCAGTGTCTGAACCTGCACCTAACTCCAACTCGTTGTCTCTGTACTTCTGTTTGTGAGTTTTGTGTCCACTCGCTACTTCATTGTAAGTACCTTGTGTGTATCTGGTTCTGCTTGTCCCCTTTCCCTGCCTCCGTATCTACCTCCTGTGTTCTAACCATCTTCCTGTATTTTCCACTCTGTTCCATGTGAACAGAGCCCTGTCCTGTCTGCCTTCACCTTCTGCTCTGTTCTGCTCTGCTTGTTCACCGCTCTCGCGGTTCCGCTCTGCTTCGCTTGTTTACCGCACCTGCGGTTCTGTTCTGCTCTGCTTGTTCACCGCTCCGGCGGTTCCGCTCTATTCTGCTTGTTTACCGCACCTGCGGTTTTGTTCTGCTCTGCTTTTTCACCGCACTGGCGGTTCCGCTCTGCTTCGCTTGTTCACCGCACCTGCGGTTCTGCTCCGCTCTGCTTGTTCACCGCACCTGCGGTTTTGCTCCGCTCTGCTTGTTCGCCGCACCTGCAGTTTTGCTCCGCTCTGCTTGTTCACCGCTCCTGCGGTTATGCTCCGCACTGCTTGTTCACCGCACCTGCTGTTTTGCTCTGCTCTGCTTGTTCGCCGCACCTGCGGTTTTGCTCCGCTCTGCTTGTTCGCCGCACCTGTGGTTTTGCTCCGCTCTGGTTGTTCACCGCACCTGCGGTTTTGCTCTGCTCTGCTTGTTCGCCGCACCTGCGGTTTTGCTCCGCTCTGCTTGTTCACCGCACCTGCGGTTTTGCTATGCTCTGCTTGCTCACCACACCTGCGGTTTTGCTCCGCTCTGCTTGTTCACCGCTCCTGCGGTTATGCTCCGCTCTGC
The DNA here is from genome assembly GCF_046119375.1 of Phyllobates terribilis. Taxonomy (NCBI): domain Eukaryota; kingdom Metazoa; phylum Chordata; class Amphibia; order Anura; family Dendrobatidae; genus Phyllobates; species Phyllobates terribilis. The sequence goes on from NW_027362765.1 coordinate 95,349,098, forward strand.
TTGTTCACCGCACCTGCGGTTATGCTCCGCTCTGCTTGTTCACCGCACCTGTGGTTTTGCTATGCTCTGCTTGCTCACCACACCTGCGGTTTTGCTCCGCTCTGCTTGTTCACCGCTCCTGCGGTTATGCTCCGCTCTGCTTGTTCACCGCACCTGCGGTTATGCTCCGCTCTGCTTGTTCACCACGCCTGCGGTTTTGCTCCGCTCTGCTTGTTCTCCGCACCTGCGGTTTTGCTCCGCTCTGCTTGTTCTCTGCACCTGCGGTTTTGCTCCGCTCTGCTTGCTCACCACACCTGCGGTTTTGCTCCGCTCTGCTTGTTCACCGCTCCTGCGTTTTTGCTCCGCTCTGCTTGTTCACAGCACCTGCGTTTTTGCTCCGCTCTGCTTGTTCACCGCTCCTGCGGTTTTGCTCTGCTAGTCCACCGCACCTGCGGCTCTGTTCCTGTATCCCAGTCTGTAATGGTCCCTATCCAGCCTGTGTTCATACCTGCCAGTTTCTGCCTGTCTGCATTCCAGCCGTGCCTGTCAGCACCCACCTGTCTGCATTCCAGCCGCGCCTGCCAGTACCCACCTGCCTACATACCAGCCGTGCCTGCTAAGTACCCACCTGCCATCATACTAGCCATGCCTGCCAGTACCCACCTGTCTGTGTGGCGCCCCTGAGGGTTCAGTCGCCACAGATGTACTACACCTCACCCAGAGGTGTGGTGTCTCATTTTCTCAGATAAGGAGGGAGTGCTGCCCAGAACCCCAACACCTGCATCTAAAACTACACTGCTCCAGGCCGGCTGGAAGGGCAACATGCATGTGCGCAGCTGCTGAGCCCTGTCCCTGGCTGGAGTGGGGGGAACCCAGACGTAAGGGGGAACCAGTAGTGGGTGTGGGTGGAGGAAGCAGTTTAGGGGAGCACTATAGAATGAGGTATATAATGGGAAGCCATTTTAGGGTGGCTGAACAGTTTAGTAGGAGAAGTCAGTCTGGGAGCAGAGTCTCTTTAGGAGCTCTGCTCCACAAGTAGGGCCCAGTCCTAGAGGCCCAGGTGGGGAGCAGAGGAGTAGGCTCCGATCTAAAGAAAGGATCCTAGGGGGTACGGCGAGTGCAGGACAGCACCCGTACGCCCCGAATCTGTCAGAAGACAGAGGGATCGTAGGCCGCAAGAAGGGGACCGGCCCCTGGTCCAGCCGTGTTACTCTAGGTCTCGGCTGGGAAAATCGGAGGCTTCTGGCTTATATAGTCAGTTGCCGAAGCCTCATTCTAATCCCCGTGAGGGTCAAGCAGGTCCAGGAACTCCAACAAGACAGGAGGGACTTCAGAGCACCTGAGCGGGGTTGAGAGTGGGAAGCGCAGGGCAGGAGGGAGAAAGACCCAGCGTGAAGACGGTCTAGCTAGGAACACAAGAAAGTGGGGTTCTGTCAGGTACTCCTAATCTGCCTGAGGAAGTGCTGAACCCCTGCTTGGTGAACGCAGCGCGACGTGGGAGGCTGACACCTGTACAGTGCACCAGTGGAACTGTCATAAGAACTGTGAGTAAAAACTCGGATGACTGCACCGCACTGCCTCCGTCCCTTCTTTCATCTGCGCCATCTCTCCCTCCCGGCACTACAACGCCCAGCGCAACCAACACTACCTACACTGCCCTGGAGCTAGCTCTACCTGTGGAGAGCCACACCATCCCTGCTGCCGTAACACCAGCTCCAGATGACTGCTCCGCAGCGGCAGCACCCTTTAGCCGCATTCCACAGGTGGCGTCACAAACACTTTCCAAATCCTCTCTAAATTATTCCCCCTTTTTTGATTGACCGCCCTGGGTCACGGACCCGGCCAGCCACCGTGCTATCCCCCATACCGGCATTCCTAGGCCCGGCTGCCGAGTACCCCACAGCCCTGGGGGCGCGTCATCTGCATACCAGCTAACCTGCCTGTTCCTGCATTCCCCGGTGTGGGTCAACAGGTGTGACCGGGGTCTGACCTGGAGTAGCACCTGGTCCCTCTGCTCGGTTCCTCCCTGGTTCACGGAGTCGACTGAGCCGCCATGTGACCTTGGTCGGATCGGGTTGATACTTAGTTACGCCCCTCCAGGCACTCCTCGGTTCATGGTACAGTGGGATCACTAATCACGCTAACGCCAGTCAGGCCGGGCGCGAGCGTAACAGTCTTTAAATTCTTAGTGGGGTTTTTCCTAAAATTGGTGAGCTGTTGGACTCACTGCATACCCTATAACTGTATAGCAGACCCTCTCCTTTCTAATGGGAACATGTCGTACCTTGTTACTGTGGCCATGCTCTATGTTTCTTTAAATTCTTAGTGGGGTTTTTCCTAAAATTGGTCAGCCGTTGGACTCACTGCATACCCTATAACTGTATAGCAGACCCTCTCCTTTCTAATGGGAACATGTCGTACTTGTTACTGTGGCCCTGCTCTGTGTGTCTTTAAATTCTTAGTGGGTTTTTTCCTAAAATTGGTCAGCCGTTGGACTCACTGCATACCCTATAACTGTATAGCAGACCCTCTCCTTTCTAATGGGAACATGTCGTACCTTGTTACTGTGGCCCTGTTCCGTGTGTCTTTAAATTCTTAGTGGGGTATTTCCTAAAACTGGTCAGCCGTTGGACTCACTGCATACCCTATAACTATATAGCAGACCCTCTCCTTTCTAATGGGAACATGTCGTACCTTGTTACTGTGGCCCTGTTCCGTGTGTCTTTAAATTCTTAGTGGAGTATTTCCTAAAACTGGTCAGCCGTTGGACTCACTGCATACCCTATAACTGTATAGCAGACCCTCTCCTTTCTAATGGGAACATGTCGTACCTTGTTACTGTGGCCCTGCTCCGTGTGTCTTTAAATTCTTAGTGGGGTTTTTCCTAAAATTGGTCAGCCGTTGGACTCACTGCCTACCCTATAACTGTATAGCAGACCCTCTCCTTTCTAATGGGAACATGTCGTACCTTGTTACTGTGGCCCTGCTCTGTGTGTCTTTAAATTCTTAGTGGGGTTTTTCCTAAAATTGGTCAGCCGTTGGACTCACTGCATACCCTATAACTGTATAGCAGACCCTCTCCTTTCTAATGGGAACATGTCGTACCTTGTTACTGTGGCCATGCTCTATGTTTCTTTAAATTCTTAGTGGGGTTTTTCCTAAAATTGGTCAGCCGTTGGACTCACTGCATACCCTATAACTGTATAGCAGACCCTCTCCTTTCTAATGGGAACATGTCGTACCTTGTTACTGTGGCCCTGCTCTGTGTGTCTTTAAATTCTTAGTGGGGTTTTTCCGAAAATTGGTCAGCCGTTGGACTCACTGCATACCCTATAACGGTATAGCAGACCCTCTCCTTTCTAATGGGAACTTGTCGTACCTTGTTACTGTGGCCCTGCTCTATGTGTCTTTAAATTCTTAGTGGGGTTTTTCCCAAATTTTGGCAGCCCTTGCAGTCACAGCATGGGCATTACCACTATAGGAGACTCGCTCCTTTATAATGGGAACATTTTTTTTACTGAGACCCTCCTCTATGTCTCTTCAAAGGGGTATTGGGTTGCATCCAAATTTTTGGCAGCCCTTGCAGTCACTGGATATGCAATAACAGTATAGGAGACCCACTTGTTAATATTGGAAACAACAAAGCATAGCCGGCTGATGGTTCTCTAACAATAGCTACGGCCGACTGCTGGCCTTTTAAGAATAGTAAGGGCCGTGTGATGTCCCTCTAAAAATAGGCTTTATGACTTTCAGAGTCCCTCCATCATAAATAAAAAAGGATGTGTCTGATGATGTGTCACACACCGCAGTGCCAGATAAGGTTGTAAAATGTTAAAATTACATTTCCCGGTGAATGCATTTGTCTTAAAAAATAAAAAAACCAAAACAATAGGATCTTTCTTTAGTATAAAAAACAGCGTTACCAATTTAGCCTCAATGAGATAAGTGCAAAATAGCCGTGAACTTCTGGGGTCGATATAATCTTTTACACCTGAAGCAAAAATCTACCATTGCTGGGAAACTGGATCTCCATTGTTGAAGTGGAAAAATCTCATACAATATATTTTAGGACCACTGGCTGCTGAAATAAGATAAATTCCATTACTTGTAGGCATGAGAGGGTTAAAAACATTTTAATATGTTTATAAAAAAAAGAAAAGTAAGAACTTGGAAAAATTTAAAGTTCTGCCTAAAATGAGAACCTGTTGGAGATCCGCTGATCATTATGGGAGTCTCTGATTAGCCGTACATTTTGCCTGCAGTGGCCTCTGATGGAAAAGTGTGGTATTACATGGTGCATATTCAAATGAATAAGCAACTATTTAAAACATGGTCACATTGAGTCCTCCAGAACAAGAATACCTGTTTATTTTATCACCTTCTTATGGGTTATAAAAGAAGATCTTTTATGCCCTTATAGGATTTATAGCTGTCATCCTGCTTAGTAGAAGATGAAGGATAATGAATGATGCAACACATACAAAACACTTTCTAGGAAGCTTCTGGAGAGTCAACTTTTCCAGGAGTCCGGGAGGTCTTCCCTTAATTTTGGAAGTTAGCAAGGATGAGATATATACAGATCCTTTCTGGTGTCAAGTCACACTAGCAGTAGAACCTGCTATAGCTTTAGAGACCAGATAGAATATTTTCTGACAGTATACAGTAAGCCCCCCCTAGTGGTGACTGCAGACAGCTAGAATATTATTCTTGCATCTATGTCTGTGCAGGGAGTTTTTAGCTCTGTATTACAAAAATTGAGCTCTGACAAGTATACCAATATCAAGAAATTGACCAAAACTGAATTTTCAATCTTAAAACATCAAAGTAAGGATTCACTATACGCAAGGGACAGGTTCCCTTTAAGGCTTGAATGGATTGATACTTGAAGCTGAACTATCCGGATATGAATCATATGCTCCCTGTTATTACATACTGCTCGATATAGGGCCAATGACTGACAATAATAAACCTATTCTACGTCTTTTTCACCTCTCATCTGCTATTAATAATTAAATATGTATTACTATATAAAAAATGTATTAGCTTCTCTCCACAATAATTTGCTCTGCCATGTACTCACTTTTCTGCAAATGTTACCTACAGGCTGGATTTTTATTACATTCCTATTGTCCTTTAAGCACAGGCGACTATTCGTGTATCGCTATGTTCTCTATTGTAATTTGAATGTCGGCCATGCATGAAATATTATAGAGAAAGGTGGGAAGCCCCTAAGCATAACTTAATTGCCTTACCAAAAAAAAGACGAATTAGGCAAGGGAGCCTATTAAAGGGGACAGGTCACCAGGATAGTGTTTCCTGATACAGTATAATCTCATACCTACTGTAGCTATAGGCACTCACTTTTGTAACCTGTACCCAGGGGCTTAACTATAGTGGGTGCTGGGGTTGCAGCTGCATTTGGGTCCTGGAGCTTAGGGGGCCCAAAAGGTTTCTTTGGCCCATACGAGAAGTCCAATGTTAATAAAGACCTGTGAAAGTTGGGGGCCTGTTGGAGATTTTGTACTGTGGCCCACAATCTTCAAGTTACACCACTGCCTGTACCTGACATTTGTGACATTTGTGAATATGGGGGACTCGGTACCCGGGCCTTTACCTTCTTGGGATGTCACGGCAGTTGGCTCCCGGGCCTGTACCCTGGGGTCACTCTTAAAAGGGGTTGTTGCTTGAAGGGATGATAAACGGTTTTGTCTCGTGACGCCACCTGTGGTTCCTGGTAATGGGAACCAGCGCTGCTGCAGACCTCTGGAGGTAATGGGATGGCAGCTGAGATGTCTATGCTCCCCCCAGGTGGAGCGGGCCCCGGGGCAGGGTTGATGGAAGGGATGCAGGTGAGAGGTGGCCCAGTCGGGTCAGGGGGAATAACAGGCCTGCGCACAGGGGATTCGCTTCAGTACCTTTACTGGTGTAGATGGCAGGTATGGTCCAGGGTACTTAGTAGGAGTGGTGCACTTCTGGACTCTCCCCAGTGAGCGGGTAGTAGGCCTCCTGATCCGTTTCTTCCTCTCTCTCTCTGAAGCTCCTGAGCAGCCTGGAACTAGGCCTAGCTTCTGTACTGTTTCACTCTCTCACCTGTCTGTTTGGTAGTAAGAACTTTTCTCTGGCTACCACTATCCCTGGACGCTGGGGCCTTCGTGGTTCCTAGTTCTGTAGATGATTGTAGCTTCAGGTTGACCAGGGGTCTGGAATCCTCCTGGTATACCGGTTATTCCTACTGGGCGTAAAGGACCCAGTAGGCGCGGACCTGGTGTCCGGCTTGTGTTCTGGGATGAGCTTAAGATGCTCCTCTGCCCCCTTAACTCCTCTCTCCTCTCCTTGCCTCCGGCCACGATCTAGGCCCTAAGGCTTCAGCACGTGCTTTAGGCCTTGGCTTGCCTTCAGCACAGCAGCTCAACAGGTGCTGCCTCTTCACTGATCTCAAGTGCCAGCACACTCTGCCTACCTAACTCCACCCTCCAGTATATATATCCCTAACAGGGCTCCCTCTGGTGGTATGAGGTGGAAGGGTGGAGGTGTCTGTGTGTACTAAGGGCCTCTTGTGGAGAAGTCCGTCCATGCACCATTTTGGGTCCTGTGGTACCTGTGGGTAGCAGGGTCCCACATTTGCACCTAATATCTGTTGGCCCCAAGACACTAGAGGTGACGCCCATGAAACCTGATCTCATAAGACCCATTCTGGATATTCATGGGATACACTTGTTGTGATGTCTTTAGGGGATTGCCCATATGGGACATTTCCATCATCTCAATTGGACATGCTATGAATGTTCACTAGATGTATATCCCACTGAAGGAACCTGCATATCTCTCTAGCACAGAGCCCTGGTCAGACATTAAGCAGCGCTAGTTCTGGAGAAGCTGCTGAGACTGTGGTGGGATAGTTTTCATACTATTTTTGATCAAAAATAGTGTTACTAAGAATCCTATTTTATTTAAATGCACTTTTGCTTTTTATTTATTTACAGAGTTTATATTCATTTTGCTTCTTGTAGGTTTTTCTGATTCATAGCCATTGTGAAACATGCATTTATGTGCTGCATGTATAACAACTTAAACCAAACTCAAATTTTGTGTTTTTTCTTTGTATTTTTTGCATTCTGTGCAAGCCAGGGTGTGGCTTCCCTTTGTAGAGCTGAATAATACATTTAAGGCTTCCGTAGGCTGATGTCCACTGTTCGGGACCTGGTCCTTTATCTACCCTTACTCACACAGAGGTCAACTTTGACATATGGTAAGGTTTTTAATATTAGACAGAGTAGGACTATCCTGAACGGGTTCACCTTGTCATTGTGGGATAGCTTTCATACTATTTTTGATCAATAACAGTGTTACTAAGAACCATATTTTATTTAAATGCACTTGCTTTTTATTTAGTTACAGCAGGGTTTATGTTCATTTTGCTTCTTGTAGGTTTTTCTGATTCATGGCCATTGTGAAACATGCATTTATGTACTGCATATATACCAACTTAAACCAAGCTCAAATTTTGTGTTTTATTTTTGTTTGTTTTTTTTGTGAGAGGTGTCAGCTCTAAAGAAGCTGCGGAGACTGGAGAGGTGTAAGTGTGGCACCCCTGAGGGTTCAGTCGCCACAGAGGTACTGCATCTCACCCAGAGGTGTGGTATCTCACTCTCAGGTAAGGAAGGAGTACCCTAACACCTGCATCCAACACTATACTACTTCAGGCCAGCTGGAAGGGCAAGATATGTCGCGCTTCCTGCTGAGCCCTGTCCCTGGCTGGAGTGGGGGGAACCAAAGTAGGGGGAACCATGTAGTGGGAGTGGGTGGAGGAAGTAAATCAGGGGAGCACTTGTTAGGAATAGTATAAAGAGAGAAGCTATCTTGGGTGTGTAGCCAGTCAGTTCAGTGAGTTCAGTCAGAGGACGACAGTGAGAGGAGCAGGAGCTCTGTAGGAGCTCTGCTCAGGAGGAGGGCCTAGCCAGAGAGGCCCAAGACTGAAGAGAGAGAGGAGCAGGAGAAGGCTCCAGGAACGAAGAAGGGATCCCAGGGGTACGGGCAGTGCTGGAGGCCACCCGTACGCCGAAGTTGCCAGGCAGTGGTGGGATTGAGCCACAGAGGGGACCGGCCCCTAACTAGTGAGAATTACAAAGTTCAACTAGAAACCGGAGGCTTCTGTACTTTCAGGGTGCCGTTGCCACATCCGCACTCAAGTGGTCAAAAAGGTAACCACATAGGATCCAGGGAACTCCAGGTTGCCCAGAAAGATCCGAGGATACCGGCTTGGGACATTGTTTGGCGAGGCGCAGGGAAAGAAGGGTGAGGGCCAGCGCAGAAAGACGGCTGAGAAGGTCATATAGAACGGGGTCCTGTCAGGTACTCTTGAAACACCTGGGAGTTTGCTGAACCCCTGCCTGGTGAACGCAGCGTGATGTGGGAGGTCGTAGTCTGGAAAGTGTAACCTGAGGAACTTAACAACTGTGAGTAAACCCTGAAGACTGCACCCCACTGTCTCTGTGAATTATTCCGGCCGCGCCATCACCCCCTGCACTACAACTGCTTCAGCAACATCCATAACATCTCAGCACAGCCCTGGAGCTAAGCTCTACCTGTGGATAGCTAAACCAACTCTGCTGCATTAACAACTGCTCCAGAGGATCTGCTCCGGAGCAGCGGCTCCCTTTAGCTGCATACCACAGGTGGCGTCACGAACTGTATATAAGAACCATAAATCCCCTGTAAATAATATTCCCCTTTGGATTGACCGCCCTGGGTCACGGACCGGGTCACCGCCACTGTGAGATCTCCACTAGCAACGACCGGCCCGGCACCGAGTACCCTACGGCCCAGGGGGCGCATCATAAGCTCTGGAGAAGCTGTTGAGACTGTAAGAGGTGTCAGCTCCGGGGATGCTGCTGAGACTGTGAGAGATGTAACCACTGGAGAAGCTGCTGAGACTGTGAGAGATGTGAGCTCTGGAGAAGTTGCTGAGACTGTGAGAGATGTGAGCTCTGGAGAAGCTGCTGAGACTGTGAGAGATGTGAGCTCTGGAGAAGCTGCTGAGACCGAGAAGTGTGAGCTCTGGAGAAGCTGCTGAGACTGTGAGAGATGTCAGCTCTGGAGAAGCTGCTGAGACTGAGAAGTGTGAGCTCTGAAGAAGTTGCTGAGACTGTGAGAGGTGTAAGCTGTGGAGAAGCTGCTGAGAATGTGAAAGGTATCAGCTTTGCAGAAGTTGCTGAGACTGTTCGAGGCATCATCTCTGGAGAAGATGCTGAGACTGTGAGAGGTATAAGTGACACGCCCCCTGGGCCGTGGGGTACTCGGTACCGGGCCGGGCATTGCTAGGGGAGATGTCACAGTGGCGGTGACCCGGTCTGTGATCCAGGGCGGTCAATCAAAAGGGGGATATTTACAGGGGATTTATAGTTTTTATATTAAAGTTTGTGATGCCACCTGTGGTATGCGGCTATGTGGAGCCGCCGCTGCTGTGCAGAACCTCTGGAGCTGATGTTAGTGCAGCAGGGTTGGTTCAGCTCTCCACAGGCAGATCTTAACTCCAGGGCAGTGTAGAGATGTTGTAGATGTTATAGGTGATGCTGGGCGTTGTAGTGCAGGGGCGATGGCACAGATAATAATCACAGAGCCAGTGGGGTGTAGTCTTCAGGGTCTTTACTCACGGTTGTTGCAGTCCAAGTTACAGGTACCAGTGTAACTTCCCTCGTCATGCTGCGCTTACTCAGGGAGGGGTTCAGCCAACCCTCAGATATCTCCGGAGTACTTAGCGGGACCCCCTTCTGTGTGTTCTCTCTCTCTGGCCGTCTCTCTGCACCTCATATCTAGTGTCCCAATCCGGTACCCGGGGGCCTTGTCGGGCGACGTCTGTTCCGTCCCCTGGGTCCTCTATGGCTACCTTCTTGGTGAGACTGATATGGACTGTTGGCTGCAGGACTTGAAATACTGCAGCCTCCGGTTTCTAGTTGACACATAAAGTCCTCCGCTAGTTGAGGGACCGGTCCCCCTTGTGTGGCCTGACCCCTCCACCTCGTGGTGGATTCGGGCGTACGGGTGGCCTCCAGCACTGCCCATACCCCTAGGGTCCCTTTGTTGTTCCTGGAGCCCTTCCTGCTCCTCTCCTTCTACTTCAATCCTGGGCCTCTCCTCAGGCCCTCCTCTGGAGCAGAGCTCCTGCAGAGCCTCTGCTCCCAGCTCCTCTCACTGTAGAGTGACCTAACTAAACAAGATGGCTTCTCTATTTATACCTTCCTTCACCAGTGCTCCCCTAAGCTACTTCCTCCACCCACACCCTCTACATAGTTCCACCCTTCAGCTAGGGACCAGGGACTTTGCTCTCCCTTAGGAGCAATCTCGCCCTGCCCCCACTGAAGTGGAGTGTGTTGGATGCAGGTGTTAGGGTCAGTACTCCTTCCTTACCTAAGAGTGAGATACCACACCTCCGGGTGAGATGCAGTACCTCTGTGGCGACCGAACTCTCAGGGGCGCCACATAAGCTCTGGATCAGCTGCTGTGACTACGAGAGGCGTCAGCTCTGGGGAAGCTGCTGAGACTGTGAGAGGTGCCAGCTCTGGGGGGAGCTAAAGTTGGTTGATTGGTGTTAGACTTATACCTAGGGAGGCTAGAGTTGACTCCAGAGAAGCTGTGCGAGACATAAGCCAGGGAAGGACTAGACTGAGGACAGAGCGAATCGAAAGTTGCGTTGCCCTGACTAGTTCAATCCAGTGGTGTGATGGACTAAATGGAAATATGGTAGGAGGGGTCATAAAATAAGAGCAAAAACAGGTAACAGGTCCCCTTTAAGCCTGTCTGCCTAGGATTTAAGAGGACTATTACCAACAGGTTTCCAATATGTGGTATTAGTTCTGTAAGTCAATGTCCATGAATGACACTCTCCAACTGTATATCCTGTATACAACATCTCATGATTTGATAATCGACAGATGATGATAATTCATTGAAGTCGTTCAACTTGATGTTTTTAATCGTGCTCAGTCACTATCAATTATTAATACTCTATGCCTTAGCATTTTAAATTAATACAATTGCTAATATAAGGTCAGGATCCCAACAGCAAGTGAATAAAGGTGAATAGGTGGCTTCTGTAATTGTATGCATAACTTAAAGGGGTTGTCCGGTACTTTTAAAAAAATGCCTGTGTGCTTTAATGATAAACAGGAGCTTCTTTCTAATTACATTGCGCTGCTGATACTGCCTGTGAGCGGCGCTATCGCAGGCCGCTCACAGGCAGCACGTGACCCCCGGCTGCAGCCGGCGCTGACATCTGCTGACGTCACGACATGTTGCTTCTGCAGCCGGGAGTCCCTCTTCTGCGTTCCACCGGTGGCTGCTGGGTTGTGGGCGGAGTTATTCCCCTGTGTCACGCCCTGCATCCACCGCGTGCTCTCCCTGTCCTCATTCACTGGGAAAGCGCGTGGTGGATGCTGGGTGTGAGACGGGGAATAATCCCACCAACAACTGAGCAGCCACCGTGGGGACCCCAGCGCTGAGTCATGCCTCACTTGTCGTGACGTCAGCGCGGGGTCACGTGCTGCCTGTGAGTGGCGACGAATAGCGCCGCTCACAGGCAGTATCAGCAGCGCAAGGTAATTAGAAAGAAGGTTGTATTTATCATTAAAACACACTGGCATTTTTTTTAAAGTACCGGACAACCCCTTTAATATATACAGTGGTGGCCAAAAGTATTACCACCCCTGCAATTCTGTCAGATAATACTCAGTTTCTTCCTGAAAATGATTGCAATCACAAATTCTTTGGTATTATTATCTTCATTTAATTGCAGAACCACTCCCTTATTGAGTGTGTCTTGATAATTGCCAATAATTTCCATCTATTGTCTATTCCATTTGCACAACAGCATGTGAAATTGATTGTCAATCAGTGTTGCTTCCTAAGTGGACGGTTTGATTTCACAGAAGTTTGATTTACTTGGAGTTATATTCTGTTGTTTAAGTGTTCCCTTTATTTTTTTGAGGAGTGTACTAAAAAGCCATACAATTGCAGATTTTATAACAAAAAAGCTCTTTTGTGCCCATAGGACCTTTATTTTCTCATCAAATTATATTCCTTTTGCCACTCAAATTCTATTTTGAGCCCATTATTAAGACTTTATTTTGTAACATAATATATATTTTGTAACACAAATCTATTTTTTGTCCATAGAATTATTATTTGCTCGTCATACAATATTTATTTTGCCACTCATATTGGATGTTGTGCCCATGTAATATGGATTTTCAAATACAAAATTCATTAAACTTATATTTTATTTTGTAACACAAAATCTATTTTGTGCTTAATAAACTTTCATTTTGTCATTACATCACTTTATCACTTTATTTCGCACCTTGTGCTCTATTTTTTTGTCTGTAGAATTCTTATTTTGTCGTCACATATTTTTTTAGTAACTGAAAGTCTGTTGTGTGCCTATAGACCTTTTTTGTCACATCATATTTATTTTGTCACTCAAACTCTATTTTGTACCCATTGAACTTTTATTTTGTCGGCATGTAATAAATTTATGCCACAAGACTAACAGCCTATATCTGATTTTGTACAAATTCTATAAAAATCTGACTTTATGTATGCGGAACTAGAAAATTCATTTGCAACCGAGAGAGAGAAAATATTTTTGCGATACTGCAATAAATTATATGCCGGCTTAGGCAGGTTTACATTGAAAGAATGATTGACTGACAAACAACGTGCCCTCTGCTCCAGCACAGAATCTCATTGAAGAGCCGAACAACACATCTAGTAAAAAAAAAATCTGCATTATTTTATGAAGTAACTTCAAAAACTCTGGCTTTTGTCTCGTTATATCTTGTAGGGTTATTGCAGTGCTGGAAATCCCTTCACAAATACAACAAGGTCTGTACATCTATCGCCCCTTTCCTGCCGTCTAAATGCAACTGAAGAGGTGTCGGACAAGACGAAGAAATCTGTTTTGTTGGAAAGTTCTTTTCAGTCACCTTGAAGACATCTGTAGGATAATTTACCAAATAAAACAAAAGGACCCTTCATCTGTTAGGTGCTATTTTAGTCCACACTCCTAAATAATTTTTCACCTGTTATTGGAGATAATATTCTATATTCTGTGGCCAAAGTTTCAAAAAAGTTTACTAGACCATGTTCCAACACTTAACAGAAACTTTGATAAGCAAAAAAACATTTGATTATGTAATATTTCTTACTTATTGGTATGTTGCCCTTCCCCTTGACCACCAGGACCATAGTCTATGTTCTGGATGCAAGATCATCAACCATATAATGGTGGCACCCTTGGCTTCTGTAATCCATAATTTGGCTTCTGATGGTTGACGGCAGGAGTGACTGGTTTCTTCAGTTCAGAGTCTACTTTGAATAAATATGGAGTGGATGATGTGGGTAAAATGTTTTATCCTACATGTCTTCTATGCATTTTTCATGCATGGTCATAATTCTCAACGCTCATGCAAGGAAGAAGTTTCCCCACTTGTGTTTACAAGCAAATAGTACAGGAAAAGAGTCTGGTGACCATCAAGATCTATGGGTTCCTGCTGTGTGGTCTACTGATACTGATCTACTATTTGGCCACCACTAGTCAATGGTCATCCATTGCTCTACTAGGAATGATGTAAAAACAAAACCATACATAAAATGTATTTATTCTAACTTTTAACTGGTTTTCTGTTTACTTTGTCTTACGAGATAGTCTTCCTAAGTGTCCTTGAAGATCAGTTATACCCTTGTAACAACATATATATTGTATTATCCATAAGAGAACTTGAGCTACTTGGATTAGGTTCATGACCAAGTAGTCACATACAGCACATTTCCAAGGGACCTCCACAACCTTGAGGATTTAGGGAGCTTCCAAAGCCTAGGCAGATCTTCTGATTTCTCCTACCTAATATTTTAGGTAGACCCCTAGTAGTCATTATTTACTTTGGTATAGCTTATTCACACTGGCCAAATAAACTGATATCTTCACTTGAAATATCAGGGTTCCTTATGGCTATTTGGTTATCTATCTAGCCTAGAAGAGCTGGAAAGGTGGCTTCGTGAGTAATTTTCTCTTTTGAAGTCTGAGTTGATGATTTGGTTGTGTTCCCTAGTACCACTCTCCAATGTGTAGCTGTGAAAAAGAGGTCAGGTGGTGTCAAGGTCCTACCAGCAGATTTGGAGCCCCAAAAAATATATTGCCTAGGCTCCTCCACCAACAATAATACAACCCAACATAAGGCCTCAGATCACTATACTAAATTCCAATTTTCAATATGAAGTTCTTAAAAACTGAATCGTGTTTCTCAACCTATACTCTAAGGGTATGTGCTCACTGTCCGGAGCCGGCTGTGGCCCCGACACTGCGGAATTGCCGCTGGCGGCTCCCGCTCATTATACAAATGAGTGGCGCCATTTTGTTTTCACCTGTGGACTTTCCTCATAGAGGTTAGGTCTATGAGGAAAGCCCGCATGCGGACCCACAAGAGAGATTGACATGCTGCGATCTGGAAAGACGCGCCGCATGTTAGTTTCCGATTCACAGATGCACGGAGACGGATAGTGGACATGGGATTTCTACAAATCCCATCCACAATGCTGTACTATCTGGCCGCTGCGGGTTTGACACTGCATAAACACGCAGCGTCAAACCCGCAGCGGCTCCTGACCGTGTGCACATACCCTAATGAATGCCTTCATAGTGTACAGATATACAGTCCTGTGCAAAAGTTTTACTTAGGTGTAGACAAAATGTTATAAAATAAGAATGCTTTCAAGAATAAAAGAGTTAGTTTATTTTTTATCAACTAAGAAATGGTAAAGTGAATGAACAAAGAAGAAATCTAAATCAAATCATTTTGGTGAGTGCCTGTTGTTGTTCAAAACATCTTGGAGAACTAACCACAGACCTTCTGTGGATGTCTCTTGTGCGAATACTTCCGTGTCTTCATGTAATCCCAGAAGGACTGGATGTTGTGAGATCAGAGCTCTGTGGAGGACATATCATCACTTCCAGGACTCCTTATTCTTCTTCACAATGAAAATAGATCTTAATGAAATTGGCTGTATATTTGGGGTATGTTATGCTGCAGAATAAACTTGGAGCCTTCCTGATGGTATTGTGTGTTAGATTAGTATATTCCTTTATTTCTCATCATCAACGACACCATTAATCCTGACCAAATCTCCAACTCCATTTGCTTAAATGCAGCCCCAACTTGCAACAAAGCTCCACTATCTTCACTATTCTTGTAGACTCTCATTATTGTGCCACTCTCCAGTCCTTCAGTAAACAAACTGCCTTTTATTACAGCCAAATATTTCACATTGTGAATCACCAGTCGAAAGCACCTGCTGTCATTTTTCTGCACACCAGTTCCTATATTTTCAGGCATAGTTGATTCGCTTGTTGCTTGGCCTTGTTTGCATGTCGAAGGTATGGCTTTTTTGGCCGCAATTCTTCCATGAAGATCACTTCTGGCCAGACTTCTCCAAACAGTAGATGGGTGTAGCTGGGTCTCACTTGTCACTGCCACTTCTTAGCTGATGGCACTGCTGGACATCTTCCGATTCAAAGGAAAGTAAACATTACATGTCTGATGAAAGGGACCAAGGCAAATTAAATTATATTACTACCAGAAACAATAAATTTTCCTGAACACAAGCTAATCTTACCTTGGAAACAGTGTCCTTATATAAGGAGGTGTCCTTATTTATTGCAAAACACCCCTAAGAGCAAACAAACACCGGAAGCCACTTATCAATAACAGTTTATTTTTCAATCGTTTTTATTGAAATGCTGTGAAACATATTTGACTCACAAAGCAAAGAGAAATGTCAATCACAGCAAAGTTCACAAAGCCTAATAACACGGAGCACATAACAAATATATCAATAGCAATTTAAAACGTAACTTTTTTTATTACTATGTAAAGGAACAATAAGCATAGAAAATTCACAAAAAAAGTCAGAAACATCCCAGCATCTGCAACCTTTATCTTCTTTTCTACTTTATCTCAAATTGTAATAAAACTGAGAAGTACATAGAGAAACCTCATTTCTGTGCCACAAGAGCTCAGGAATGTCTCTTATTACCTCTCCTCAACTATACCGTCAGCGCCGGACTGGGGTGTCTGGGGCCCACCAGGGAAATTGACTCCAGGAATTGACTCCAGGGGCCCACCCACCCGGGCCAACCCACCCTTCAGCTATTTGCAAATACCTGTTAGCCGTTATAGCCATTATATTGGCGGCTCCTGCCCATCACTGTGCACTCACCAGAACGGCGATGTACAATTACTGTAGTTTGCATTAAAGGGTTTTTATTGGTGAAAACAAGTTATCAGCGATGCACAGGTTGGGAAGGTGATCACTTATTTATTGGTGGAATCCGCACTGTCAGAAGATTGTGGCACTTTGAGTATTTGGTGAGATTTTTACCTCAGTATTTGTAAGACAAAACCAGGAGTGGAGCAATCAGAGGTAATGTTTTATGCATTTCTCACCCACTCCTGGTTTGTCTTATAAATACAGAGGTGAAAATCTCACCAAATGCCAACTTGCTTTCTCTGGTGAACCTCTGTAACTGCATCTCTGCTGCTGTGTAATAGTTACAGGACAGGGAGGGGTTAAACATCCAAGTATTTAATATCTATTGGAAATAAAGAGGTTTCCCCTTATTGATATCAGATAAAACAAATGACCAACCACAATCCACTCTACCAAGACCAATATTACCAGATAGAAGGCAGAAATACTACCACACTGTGACCAGATCACATATTACCACCACATAGTGACCAAATAATGCCACATACAAGGCACAAATACCGCCACACCATGATCAAAGCACATACTGTTCAGATCAAAAGTTTGGACACCTTCTCATTTAAAGATTTTTCTGTATTTTCATGACTATGAAAATTGTACATTCACACTGAAGGCATCAAAACTATGAATTAACACATGTGGAATTATATACTTAACAAAAAAGTGTGAAACAACTGAAAATATGTCTTATATTCTAGGTTCTTCAAAGTAGCCACCTTTTGCTTTGATGACTGCTTTGCACACTCTTGGCATTCTCTTGATGAGCTTCAAGAGGTAGTCGCCGGAAATGGTCTTCCAACAATCTTGAAGGAGTTCCCAGAGATGCTTAGCACTTGTTGGCCCTTTTGCCTTCACTCTGCGGTCCAGCTCACCCCAAACCATCTCGATTGGGTTCAGGTCTGGTGACTGTGGAGGCCAGGTCATCTGGCGTAGCACCCCATCACTCTCCTTCTTGGTCAAATAGCCCTTACACAGCCTGGAGGTGTGTTTGGAACCATTGTCCTGTTGAAAAATAAATGATGGTCTAACTAAACGCAAACCGGATGGAATAGCATGCCGCTGCAAGATACTGTGGTAGCCATGCTGGTTCAGTATGCCTTCAATTTTGAATAAATCCCCAACAGTGTCACCAGCAAAGCACCCCCACACCATCACACCTCCTCCTCCATGCTTCACGGTGGGAACCAGGCATGTAGAGTCCATCCGTTCACCTTTTCTGCGTCGCAAAAAGACACAGTGGTTGGAACCAAAGATCTCAAATTTGGACTCATCAGACCAAAGCACAGATTTCCACTGGTCTAATGTCCATTCCATGTTTTCTTTAGCCCAAACAAGTCTCTTCTGCTTGTTGCCTGTCCTTAGCAGTGGTTTCCTAGCAGCTATTTTACCATGAAGGCCTGCTGCACAAAGTCTCCTCTTAACAGTTGTTGTAGAGATGTGTCTGCTGCTAGAACTCTGTGTGGCATTGACCTGGTCTCTAATCTGAGCTGCTGTTAACCTGCGATTTCTGAGGCTGGTGACTCAGATAAACTTATCCTCAGAAGCAGAGGTGACTCTTGGTCTTACTTTCCTGGGGCGGTCCTCATGTGAGCCAGTTTCTTTGTAGCGCTTGATGGTTTTTGCAACTGCACTTGGGGACACTTTCAAAGTTTGCCAAATTTTTCGGACTGACTGACCTTCATTTCTTAAAGTAATGATGGCCACTCGTTTTTCTTTACTTAGCTGCTTTTTCTTGCCATAATACAAATTCTAACAGTCTATTCAGTAGGACTATCAGCTGTGTATCCACCAGACTTCTGCACAACACAACTGATAGTCCAAACCCCATTTATAAGGCAAGAAATCCCACTTATTAAACCTGACAGGGCACACCTGTGAAGTGAAAAACATTTCTGGTGACTACCTCTTGAAGCTCATCAAGAGCATGCCAAGAGTGTGCAAAGCAGTCATCAAAGCAAAAGGTGGCTACTTTGAAGAACCTAGAATATAAGACATATTTACAGTTGTTTCACACTTGTTTGTTAAGTATATAATTCCACATGTGGTAATTCATAGTTTTGATGCCTTCAGTGTGAATGTACAATTTTCAAAGTCATGAAAATACAGAAAAATCTTTAAATGAGAATGTGTGTCCAAACTTTTGGTCTGTACTGTAATACCACCACATAGTGATCAAATGCTACCAGATACAAGGTATAAATACTGACACACCATGAGGCCACATATTACCACCACGTAGTGACCGAATAGTACCACATACAAGGGACAAATATCGTCATGTCATGACCAAAGCACATAATGCCACCACATAGTGACAAATAATACTAAAATAATAAAAATGTAAAAAAGCTCTGTATATTGGCTCAGTGTACAGGTTATACAGTGATCACCAGTGACATTATACACAGGAGCTCTGTATATAGTGTACAGGTTATACAGTCATCACCAGTGACATTATACACAGAAGCTCTGTGTATAGTGTCAGTGTACAGTTAATGCAATGATCACCATTGATATTATACACAGGAGCTCTGTATATAGTGTCAGTGTGTGTGTATAGGTAATACACATACTCACAAGTTCTTTATCTGCCGCAGACCGATATATCACATCTTCTATGCAGGACTTATCGCTGCAGAAAATAACATAGTTATCTATAACTGATCACTTCCAGAGCACAATCCACACTTTTGCCAAGATTTCTACACTGCATGAAATGACAAAAAAGCAACATAGTACCGCACTACACAGTAACAGTGTCATTCTGTGCCTGCTCATCTGTCAGCAGACATATTTGTCTGATGGCAAAGATGTAGCAGAGCTGAAGACAGAAGACCTATGGATTACGTTGGAGTGAGGATTTTTCTTTATTAAAGATGGAGTCCCTAAATGTGTTTTATTTTTAATAAAAAAAAAAAATTCTGTCTTTTTTTTTCTGTTTACTAGAAATTCATGGTGGCTATGTCTAATTTGGCGTGAAGCCATGAATTTCGGGCTTAGTACCAGCCGATAATACAAAGCTGGCCTGGTACTACCCCTATTATTACCCAGGGTGCCACTCACCACCAGTGCCGCTGGAATAGCCAGGTAAAGCACCTGGAAATGGTGCTAGGATGAATGTGCCATTTTCAGGGGTGGCTCCGGGCTGCGATTTTCAGCGAGGGGGGCCAAGAACGCTTGGGCCTTACCATGCTGCGAATCCCAGCCCCCAGCTGCCTTGTTTTATCTGGCTGGCGATCAACATATGGAGGGAGCCCATGCATTTTTTTTAAAAAAAGTTAAATAAGTTTAAAACAAATATTCGGCTTCTCTGTCTTTTGATCGCCAGCCAAGGTAAAGCCAGGCAGCTGGGGGTGGCAGTCCGTAGCTGTCTGCTTTATCTGCGGTGAGAGTCAAAAACTCTGCGGAGCGCTACATCGTTTTTAAAAATTTCTTTTCACACTTCTATATGTGACAGACCCAACAGCCAATCGCAGATGCTGTCAAAGAGGATGGGCGTCTGTGATTGACTGTTCGAGTAATGTACAATTAGCCTATATATTCTAGTATGGTATGCATGGGCTGCTTTCAGGTTACTCAAGCAGCCAATCACAGACGCCCATTCTCTGTGTCAGCGTCTGTGATTAGCTGTTGGGACTGTCACACATACAGTACAGACCAAAAGTTTGGACACACTTTCTCATTTAAAGATTTTTGTGTATTTTCATGACTTTGAAAATTGTACATTCACACTGAAGGCATCAAAACTATGAATTACCACATGTGGAATTATATACTTAACAAACAAGTGTGAAACAACTGAAAATATGTCTTATATTCTAGGTTCTTCAAAGTAGCCACCTTTTGCTTTGATAACTGCTTTGCACACTCTTGACATTCTCTTGATGAGCTTCAAGAGGTAGTCACCGGAAAAAGTTTGCACTTCACAGGTGTGCCCTGTCAGGTTTAATAAGTGGGATTTCTTGCCTTATAAATGGGGTTGGGACCATCAGTTTTGTTGTGCAGAAGTCTGGTGGATACACAGCTGATAGTCCTACTGAATAGACTGTTAGAATTTGTATTATGGCAAGAAAATAGCAGCTAAGTAAAGAAAAACGAGTGGCCATCATTACTTTAAGAAATGAAGGTCAGTCAGTGCAAAAAATTGGGCAAACTTTGAAAGTGCCCCCAAGTGCAGTTGCAAAAACCATCAAGCGCTACAAAGAAACTGGCTCACATGAGGACCGCCCCAGGAAAGGAAGACCAAGAGTCACCTCTGCTTCTGAGGATAAGTTTATCCGAGTCACCAGCCTCAGAAATCGCATGTTAACAGCAGCTCAGATTAGAGACCAGGTCAATGCCACACAGAGTTCTAGCAGCAGACACATCTCTTCAACAACTGTTAAGAGGAGACTTTGTGTAGCAGGCCTTCATGGTAAAATAGCTGCTAGGAAACCACTGCTAAGGACAGGCAACAAGCAGAAGAGACTTGTTTGGGCTAAAGAACACAAGGAATGGACATTGGACCAGTGGAAATCTGTGCTTTGGTCTGATATGTCCAAATTTGAGATCTTTTGTTCCAACCACCGTGTCTTTGTGCGATGCAGAAAAGGTGAACGGATGGACGCTACATGCCTGGTTCCCACTGTGAAGCATGGAGGAGGAGGTGTGATGGTGTGGGGGTGCTTTGCTGGTGACACTGTTGGGGATTTATTCAAAATTGAAGGCATACTGATGTTATGATCTGCAACAAAACTAGGGAAAGAAGGGGAGAGCTGTCCCTATAGTAAGACTACGCTGAGTCCCTACGTTGTAGCAGGCGACTTGTTCCTTGTGAACAGACCCGCCTTCGTCCTAGGCTAGTCTGAACGGAGACCTATAGAGAAAGGGAGGGGTCCCTAAAAGAACTAAGGACTGGGACAAAAAATGGGACACCTCCTAACAGAAGTTGCTGCAGAGCAAAAGATAAACTGACAAAAGTACTAGAGGTCCAGAGGACCAAGCAAACTAGAGACAGATAGGCACAATAGCACCTGGCTAGAAAGACAGTCTAAACAACACTGAAGTCCAGCAAGGCCAGAAGGGCGGAGCTGGAATATATAGGAAGATGGTCACGTGACCGTAAAACAAAGATAGAAACAAAAACAAACAGGAGGGTTCGAACTACTGAACCAGCATGGCTACCACAGCATCTTGCAGCGGCATGCTATTCCATCCGGTTTGCGTTTAGTTGAACCATCATTTATTTTTCAACAGGACAATGACCCCAAACACACCTCCAGGCTGTGTAAGGGCTATTTGACCAAGATGGAGAGAGATGGGGTTCTACGCCAGATGACCTGGCCTCCACAGTCACCAGACCTGAACCCAATCGAGGTGGTTTGGGGTGAGCTGGACCGCAGAGTGAAGGCAAAGGGGCCAACAAGTGCTAATCATCTCTGGGAACTCCTTCAAGATTGTTGGAAGACCATTTCGGGTGACTACCTCTTGAAGCTCATCAAGAGAATGCCAAGAGAGTGCAAAGCAGTCATCAAAGCAAAAGGTGGCTACTTTGAAGAACCTAGAATATAAGACATATTTTCAGTTGTTTCACACTTTTTTGTTAAGTATATAATTCCAAATGTGTTAATTCATAGCTTTGATGCCTTCAGTGTGAATGTACAATTTTCATAGTCATGAAAATACAGAAAAATCTTTAAATGAGAAACTGTGTCCAAACTTTTGGTCTGTACTGTATAGAAGTGTGAAAATAAATAAATAATAAAACAAAAATGACATTGCGCTCCGCAGAATTTTTGATTCTCAGCGCAGATAAAGCAGACAGCTACTGGCTGCCACCTCTAGCTGCCTGGCTTTACCGTGGCTGCTGATCAAAAGTCAGGAAAGCCCAATGTTTTTTTTTAATTATTTAAAAAAAAAAATTTAAAAAAATGTGTGGGCTCCCGCCATATTTTGATCGCCAGCCAGGTAAAACCAGGCAGCTGGGGGCTGGGATTCTCAGCATGGTAAAGCCCAAGCATTCTGGGCCCCCCACGCTGAAAACGGCAGCCCGCAGCCACCCCTGGAATTGGCGCATTCATCGTAGCGCCATTTCTAGGCGCTTTATCTGGCTCTTCCAACGGCCCTGGTGGGGGATGGCATGCTGGGTAATAATGGTGTTAGTACCAGCTTTGTATTATCAGCTGGTACTAAGCCTGAAATTCATGGCATCACGCCAAATTAGACATGGCCACCATGAATTTCTAGTAAACATAAAAAAAAAAACACAACACAGAGAAATTTTTTTTTAATAAAAATAAAACACAAAACACATGTAGGGACTCTATCTTTAATAAAAACAAAACAAAATGGGCAATGGGCATGCATGATGGTACCACCAGTGGCTGGCAGGACATGCTGGGCATGATAGTACCACAGAGGCTGACAGGACATACTAGGCATGATTCGTGCCTTGTATGTCTTGCCAGCATCTGTGGTACTATCATGCCCACCCGGCATGTCCTGCCAGCCAGCCACTGGTGGTAGTAGTACTAGCATGATAGTACCACAACACCACCAGTGGCTGGCAGGACATGCCAGGTGGGCATGATAGTACCACAGAGGCTGGCAAGACATACAAGGCACGAATCATGCCTAGTATGTCCTGTCAGCCTCTGTGGTACTATCATGCCCACCCAGCATGTCCTGCCAGCCACTGGTGGTAGTACATGTGACAAGCCCAGGGGATGGGGGATGACTCGGTTACCCGGGCCTTTAGCCTTAAGGAGGTCGCGGTGGTCGGCTCCCGGGCCCGTACTCTGGGGTCTCTCTTTAAAAAGGCGTTGATAGATGTTAAGTTTATAAAAGTTTGTGACGCCACCTATGGTTTCTGATGATATTCACCAGCGCTGCGCAGTCCACTGAGGCCGGTGATAAGGCAGCTAGATGGTATAGCTCCCCTCATGGTGGAGCTGGGCCTCAGGGCAGTATAAGAACGGGGATGCAGGACAAGGAGACTCAGCCGAGTCAGAGCAAGAACAGGAACGGACACAATAGTCACTTCAGTACCTTTTACTGATGTAAATTCAGGCACTCCCCGGAGCACTGTAGGGTGAAGGGTGTGTGTCCGGATCCTCCCCAATGAGCAGGTTTTGGGCCTCCTGGTTCTTGCTGCTGCGTAATAAGTTTCTGACCTGCCTGGAGCTAGGCCTAACTTTGTCTTTGTCCTGCGCTGGCTGACCTTGTGGTAGGGCCTTCTCTTGGAGTGCACGTTCCCGACCTACGGGGCCTATGTGTCTCCTGGCTCTGGTACGTATCAGCACTTTAGCGATCCTGGGACTTCAGGGATTCCGGTTTATCTTACTGGGTCGTGGAGATCCCGGTAAGCTTCGGACCCGGTGTCCGGTAACTGCTTCTTTGGGGTGAGCTAGTTAAGCTCCTCTGCCCCCTATAAACTAACTCTCTACTCCTTCGCCTACGGCCTACTCGGACCCTCAATAGGCTACTCACACCCAGACTAATGGCAGCGTGCCGCGTTTCACCGATCTTTTGGCGCCGGCACACCTACAGCTCACCTCACTGAGCTACACCGAGTCTTGATCTGGATAAGCTCCACTGCAGGGTAGCAATTGCAGGAGCTGGAACAGGCTTTTGTCCTCTAAGGTAACTCGTCTCAGACTGCACTGGACTCACTGCTAAACCAGACTGAACTCGATTCTCGCCACAGCTAGACTGTAGTCTCAAGACCGACTGCTTTCTGGCAACTCCAGTCTAGACAGACTAACGGCTGCCTGGCTCCACCTTCCCTTATATATCTCCCTAAGGAGCTCCCTCTGGTGGTCTGAGGTGGAAGGTGGAGATGTGTGAATGGTTATGGGGGCCTCTTGTGGAGGAATCCTTCAATACACCCTTCTAGGATCTGTGATGCCAAGCACAGCTGGGCTTCACACATGCTGCTGGGCATAGTACCAGTAACCAGAGGCTGGCAGCAGGACATGCTGGGCAATGGGCATGATGATAATCATGCTCATTGCCCAGTAGTATTTACTGCCAGCCTCGGCCAGGGGTCCTCGGGCAAGGGTCCCCCCCCCCCCGGCTTTACCCCCTCCCGCTTTAAATAATCACGCGTCGAGATGAGCTGCAGGCCGATCAGCTGATTACTGCCTTCAGCAATCAGCTGATGGTCACGCGACCATCAGCTGATCGGTGACGTCTCCGATCACCTGATGGTAGAGTGACCATCAGGTAATCAGTGATGTCACCGTAGGTCCTGGAAGTACACTGCGGGGCCCGAGCCCGCGCCCTGCAGTGTACAGCGAGACGCCGGACAGACAGCATCGCCGAGGAGGACACCGGGGGCTGCCGGAGAGGTGAGTATGAAGGGTTTTTTTTAGTTTTTATTCCGCAAATTTGCCGCGGAATCATGCCTGAATTGGTTGTGCTGCGGTTTGTGCCGCAATGATAATCCGCAGCAGAAATTTCCGCATCATGTGCACAGCACATGCGGGTTATCATTGGAATACATGGCAGACCTATTACCAAGCGGTTTATTACTGCTGCGGAAATGCATTGAAACCGCATTGTGTGCACACAGCCTAATGGACACTTTTAGCTGCAGCTAAACATGTTTGCAGCCCTTGACACAAACCGGACCATATAAAAGTTATTATTATTATTACTATGCATTACTTATATGGCGCTATCATATTCTGCAGCGCTTTACAGACATTATCATCACTGTCCCCATTGGGGCTCACAATCTAAATTCCCTATCAGTATGTCTTTGGAGTGTGGGAGGAAACTGTAGAACCCAGAGGAAACCCACGCAAACACGGGGAGAAAATAACTTGCATGAAAAATACAATTTTAAATCCCAAAATCTAAGAAATCTACTGCAGAAGTAGTGAGGCCATCAGGTCTCTGAACTTACATCAATATAACGTTGACTCTGCTTATCTGTCAGCTAATTAAGGAATCACTCCGGGGAAAACTTTTATCTTTGCTTCATTTGTAATGGACACTGTATAAATAGCTGTGCAGTTAAAAATATTATTGATTGCTTTATTCTTGATATATCAGTTCTGCTCTAGTCCTTTGATTGTATCACATGGCCCGTACTTTAAGATACCAAAATCATACACGGTCCTTAGTGAGGACTTAAAGTCAATCTCTCTATACTTTACAGTATCAAGTTTGTTATAGGAGTGAATGAGAAATCTTTCCTTTTTCATTTAAATATAATTCACATGGTTTAAATATTAAAAGGGGTTGTCTCATAAAAGTTGTATAACCTCACTACAGGTTAGATGATAAATGTCTGCTCAGTAGGGGTCCGGTACAATGCACAAACAGGCTCATATAGTCGCACATGCACACAGGGGATTTTGGAACCATTGTCCTCGTGATTGATGGGGATCTCCATGATCAATTATTACCTATTCTGTATATAGATAATATATATTGATTATGGTTAAAACCCCCACCCACCTTAAAAAATATTAGATGTTTCACAGAACATGCTGCTGTCCCACCGATGATGAGAATGTGGGTCCAGAAAGGAGTGGTGGTTGAAATCCCTACAGCCCTAATTTAACCTGGAGGGGAAGACCTTCAAGAAAGGAAGGAACTGAATATCAAATCAGTTTTAAGGGACTTTGAGATTGATGGTCTATCCTTAGAATAGTTCTGGATTTCCCACGAAGTTTGGGCCAAAATGGAGCATGGTTACGGTAGACACTGCCCAAAAGTGGGCAGACCTAGGGCATTACAGTGAGGAGTGGGGACAGTCTCTTACGAGCAGGGTTGAGGTTGCTACGTAAACACCTCCAGAAATTTTGGTAACTATGGTGGTTCCATAAATAAATTTCTGTGTTTACCGAGCAAAACACCATTTCTTTGACCATGACTGTGCCTGATACTGTAGCTCCATGGTGAATTGGACTGATCTGCAGTAACAGGAACAGTCACAATTGAAGAAACAGTGCTCTGCCAGGTAAACAGTAAAGGTTTTATTGTAGAATGTGTAAAACATTTAGCCAATGTTAGGGCCTGGAGTCTATATTTAAAGATCAAGTATAGGGTGTAAATTTTGGTGTCTTAATTTTAGGATTTAATCTTGAGTCTGCAATAAGTTTGGTGTTATCTAAAGCAACCAAGGTCCTTACAGTGTGGAAAGTATACCGAAAATATACTTCTGACAAATCCTGCCCAATGGCGAGTGCACTTGTTAAACCATACAACTTTGGTGAGAAGATTGCATTGCTGTCTTCTGCTCTCACAACTTTATTTTTTTCTTTCTGAGCTAACATTTCCTGGCACCGGATTTTTAAGTCTCTGTCTTAGGTGTCATTAAGAAGACACTTGGAGCCATTAAAACTCACTAAAGTAGCGTTCCCTTCTCAATTAAAACTAATTGGAATGTCAATGGTTGTCTTTATGAGACGTCTGAGCCCCGTCTATGGAGGAAAGCAGGCGATGGTCCTACACAATCATCCTGCAATGATTTGGGCTGATGTTCCATGAAATAAAGACACCCCATGTGAAGCATCTACTCCGCCCCAGTAGGCATCTTTCCTTCCCAGAATGCACTAGAGCCATTTGCGGCTGAGTTCCTGTTAACACAAGGGTTAATCTGACTAAGTACAGAGCCCTGATGATTGCTGTTAAATGTGGCTCTTTATCTCACACTGAATGTGTCCTCTGGCTGTTGTTCAATAAGTCCATTTAACTCCCTGTCTGGTGCTATAAACACAGGCGAAGCCATTAGGAGCGGAGGAGAAGATGCACAGAGGTCTCCTCCACCTGTTCAGCGCATCGTTATTTTCTGATATACAGATCAGATTCTTTATAGAGGAAGGTCTAAGAATTTGGCCAGACATCAATACTCGGGGAAGTCATTATTTTAATATTGTGTTTCCAGCTTAAATTAATGATGACTTTGCAGAAGTATATGATGTGGAAGTACATACATCAGCCCATAATATTTCCTAGCCCTCTGACAAAACAAAATTGAGCTTCATTAGTGGTCTGTCAGGTTAATAGGATAACATCACTGGTGGTATAGGATAATAAATCAGTTAAAACAGTTAGTGAAGTTGTTAATATTTACATTCCTGGTGGTCTAGAGTACTAAATGACTTAAAGAGATTGTCCACTACCCTGACTCAGTTACCAGTTTTGCCATAAATGCTTAAGGATAATGCCCCTAAGGCTATGTGCCCACGATGCAGAAATGCTGCATATTTTTTCCGCTTCTCCCTGGCAGGAAAAACGCATGCGTTTTTTACATGCGTTTTTCCCGCCACGTAGAAGCGTTTGTCAAGTGTTTTTGCATGCATTTCCGCATGCGGGTTATCAAGAGCTTTTCCAAGTGATTTTAGCATCACTTGGAAAGTGCTTGACAACTTGTTAACACTATATAAATCCATGCAATCGGTATGGATTTATAGTAGTGTGACCAAGTTAGTTAAAAAAAAAAAGAATAAGAATAGTAAAAAATAAAAAAAAAAGTTTATACTCACCTTCCGATGTCCTCCCGGTGTATTCTCCGCTGCGTCCGGTCCCTTGCACTGCTCGCGGTAGTGTGAAGGACTTGACAGGTCACATGACTCAATAACATCATGGCAGGTCCTTCACAACACTGCGACCCATAGAGCAGACCAGACGAAGGGGAGAAAACACCGGGGGCCATCGGAAAGTGAGTATAATCTTTATTTTTTATTTTAAATTCTTTTTTTTACAGTTTCTATGGTACCCAGGTCTGGATGAGAGTCTCCTCTCCTCCAGACCTGGGTACCATCCGCACATTGAACCGTATGATATCCGCTTATCCACATGTAGTGATGAGGATGTCACGCGGTCCAATGCAAGTTAATGGCGGCGATTACGCTGCGTGTCCGCAAAATTAATGGACATGCTGCAGCATGGGCATTGGCATTGCGGCTTGTCATTGGGGACCATGGGGGACGGATTACCAAGCGTTTACGCTGCGTAAATTCCGCAGCATAAACGCTTGGAAAATGCTTTGTGGGCACGCAGCCTAAAGGTCCCCAAATACCTTTTCTGCCTTGTTTCATGTTGTTTATGCCTTTTTGCTACACTTCCTGCTCCCTGGCACCAACTATGTTGTCCCATTGATCATTTCCTCTTCAGAATTCTCTATTCCCTTCTTACTACATTTCCAATCATTCCTTTTCCTAGGCAGCAAGCCAGCAGTGAGCACAGACCTGTAACTCTGCCTACACCCTTCCCACTCCTTGTGTCACACATGGCACTAGCATCTTCTGTATAGGACACTGCAGGGAATAGAAGTAATGCACAAAGCACCATTACACCAGCCCTAACAATAAAGATTATACCCTACTCCCCCTCACTGACATGGAGGATGGGATGGAAATGTAAAGGATCCGTGCACTATTAGTATAATGAAGACTACTGCTTAATGGACAAGGCCATACACCAAAGACAACTTCTTAAAAAGCAATGCCATATAGCAAAGATAACTGTTTAAAAGGCAGTGACACACACCAAAGACAACTGGAATCTCCTGTGGTGTCTGGTAGTAAAGGGCCTAATAACTGCATCCCTGGTGGTTTAGAGCAATGAATGGTTTAATATCTGAATTTTCTTTGGTCTCTAGTAGTAAAGGGCTTAATAAATGCATCCCTGGTCATCTAGAGAAGTGAAACTGGTTTAGAACTAAATTGCAAGTGGTATAGGCCAGACCATTAAGAAGAAACTCAGTGGTCGACAGAATTTAAAGTACGCAATTCCACGAGGGGATCCTGACACCATGTAGTCGTGTCATTAATGCAGTTTATGACTTTGGGTGATTTATGACTCCTCGGGGATTATTGTTTTCTACCAGCTGGAGAGTTACAGGTTTGATATCATCGATATAAAAGAACCAGTCAACAAGTTGAGGGAAAACACAATTTCCAAATTGGAAAACTTTAAAAGTTGACCTGCTTGACATTTTATCTCTCCTCTGGAGTCTTAGGCGGCTACTTAAGGCTCTTCCTCTCTACTGTGTGTAATGTTTATCTAGACATGCTCTATCTCATCAAGTCTTTGATAGTTTTCGATACACTGTCAACTCCTGTTTAAAAGTTCAAGACTTCGCTTCCTGCACTGTCTGGCTGAGGCCAGCTGGAAATGCATTAAGATACCACTCTATCCCTCGTCTATCGATTCAACAGTACCTGAGTTTCACAGCAAAAAAGTTACACTTAGAAAGATCTATCTATATAATGTTTAACCCTTTCTCCACCAATCCGAGAAGACCAAGTGACCATTCAATTGTTAGATTAGATCGTCCTAGGACATGACCCACCACGCAAGGTATGGTAGATATTAAATGTTGGGTTTGACTAATATAGCATAGCCACCACAAGAAAGCAGTAGAAGCTTTGATGTTTTTGGGGTCTAATTACTACAAACAACATGTCCGTAGTTTTAGTTCTAGAGGTTCTAGACATTTGACCAGTGATGGCTTCTATAGTCCAGCCTAATAGATGAAGGTTGCACTTCGCTTTACAGTGGAGTCAAGGTCTCCATATGTTATGTCTCACCTGGTGAGGTGGATTCTCAAAGCCAAGGTCCAGATGAAAAGATGTTATGCAGCTCGGAGAGATGGCGTTGGTGCTGCAGGGAGATGAGTCAGGTTCAGTGGATCCCGTGATTCCCATTTGTTTTATCTGGACCTTCCTGATGCACCAACGCCATCTGTCCATGCTGCATAATAAGTACTGCTCATCTGGATCAAGGGCTTTGAGAATCCACCTCACCGGGTGAGACCAGAGTTAATATGATGGCAACAGGCTTAACAGAGGAAGAAGTGGAGGTTTAGCGATGAGAAAACCGTGAAATACAGCTGAGCTGCACAGCAATATGGCAGAGTTCACTCATCGATATAGAAGTGCTGAGTTTGTCACAGAGTCCAATACAGAGATGGCAGTGGTACGGCAAACTTTACTTAGCAATATCAGAGCTGAATTGTCACAGCTGTGAGTATAATGCATAGTTGCTGGTAGTATAGCAGAATTACTCATCAAAGTATCAGAAGTAGCAGAGCTGGGTTTGCCACAGAGTCCAAGGCAGAACTGACTAGAATTATAGCAGAGTTAACCAGTGATGAAGCAGATCACATCAACAGTGTGGACGCCAACTGCTTGAGGTGACTTATAAGGTCTGGGAGTGCGATGTCAGAGGTGCACGTAGGTTAGGCCGAGAAACAGAGAGAGCCGGCAGAAGGAAGAGAATGCAGCACTGGATCCAGGAGACACCATAACATCATATTATCTTAGATAGCAATTGGTTTAAGCACCTAGTATGTGCCCTGGATGCTAGGTGCCAGCGTGGGCACTGACAAGCCACTCTGCCTTGGCTAAGTCAACAAACTGAAAATCTGCCCTCGGCGAAAGAAAGAAGAAAGAGCTTTACCTTTCTACTCCCTCCATACACAGGCTTTCTGGTATCAGCTGATCATACAAGCAGAGGAGTAAGGATTGTGGTGAGACATTATACCTCTATAAAGGATATTATATCAGGAAGGGGCCCAGGATGGGGGACATTATTACAGGCAGGGGCCAAGATTGGGGACATTATTACAGGACGGGGGACATTGTTATATGAGGATGCGAACACGTGTGTCTTCACAGGATCTGGAACTCTACAAGAGTCCATATATCTGACGAACATGCAGGTGGGGGCCTTGGTCTAAATTTTGCACTGGGACCCATCGGACTCTAGTTACGTCACTGCATACAAGTATTTTCAATAAGTAGAGGAAATAATCAGGCATATTGAAATCCAGCATGCCTGATCCTTCTTTGCATCAAAATTTGTTATCAGTGGGTAGTCAGGTACCCCCCTGTACACATTATTAGTCCCATGGATTTGGCAAACTTCTATATAATATGTGGTAAGACTGAAGGCTTCATAGACTATGATGACTTCACGCACATTCATACACCATAACCTGTCAGGTCAGTTGCACCAATTAGTGAAGCTCTGCGACATCCACAAAGATATCATCATTACTTCCACTATATGTTGTACTAAATGACAAACTCTGCTCGGCTACAGCAGAAAATTTTTAGAAGTCAGTAATGCTAATCCCAGTTGCGTTTTCCTTTTGAAGTTTGGATAAATCAGCTTTTCTGGTTTTAGTATGAGGCCTCTAATCACTTTATTGACAGCTCCGCTGAACACGCTGCAGAGCGCACAATTCTATATTGCTTTGTGTATTTTGATGAAGCGCTGTAATAGAAGTTGCTATTGACCCGTGCTTGTGTTAAACAAGTGTAAAGCGGAGCGCTTCCTATTGACCCGACCAGTTTAGTTTAACCAGTGGAAAAGTAGAAAATCACAGAGTTCGGGATTCACAAATGACTGCTATCCCTAGAGCCCTATATCTTGAGTCCGCTGAGAGCTAAAAGAAAACTGTGCATTTTCCTCCCTCATTTGCTCATACTGTGTCCCTCCTGGCAAACTCAACTCAAGCCCAAAGTGCCATCATGCTTATCAAGCTCCGCTATTCCGTGCTGCACTAGATGCAGCCAGCATATTCAGCTCTGCCATTCCACGCCCAAAGTGCCATTATGCCTTTCAATCTCTGCTATTCCGTGTTGCATTAGATGCCATCCAGCATATTCAGCTCAGCTATTCTACATTGCATGTGCTGTTTCCTCCACACTAACAGCTTAGAGAAACCACATCACCTGGTGAGCTGTAACATTTTCAAAATACTCCCCATCCCTATATGCCACACCCCAATCACAATACAATTCAGTGATCTCCCTCTAGTGGTGGCTAAAAATGGCGTAAATTTTATCAAATATAGGCCACCTTTAGCCGCCACTAGAGGGAGCTCATTGCACACATGAGATCATTATATTTGCATATGCAGTGAGCTCCCCCTAGTGGTTGCTGCCTATGCAGAACTCTTGGTAGTAACTTCAGAACAATCTGGCAAAGTAAACTATTATAGTGTATTATATACCCTACAGCCGCCTATGAAAGTTTAGGGCCTCTTTAATGTACGCTTGCAGAGCTCCTTAATTTTAGGTGTCTTTACAATTATGACTGATTTACCGTGGAGTTTCCAGCTGCTACGTGAGCATTGCTTGGCGAGAGATTGTGATAATAGCATATTACAATTTGACATTCATTATTTTACTTGTTTTATAACATTTAATTAAAAGTGACAATGAGCTGCTTCACTTATGAGTTACTCCGCTTATCCAGATGAAGTTCACTTCTTTGCCAAGTGCCATCATGTCATCCTCTGAGATTCCTAATATTTACACCCAAAATATGACTTAAGGGAGGTCTACCAAGATTTACTTAGCGTATATAAGGGGTGTGAATATTTTTTAAATAACTTATTTAGAAGTCAGGTGATAATTATTTGAACATCTGCTCTTAGAGATTGTATATCCATTTTGCCGTATTGCCATGACAAAAGTCTTGTTTTGCATTCTGTTCCTTAAGTGTTGCCATAGTGGCATTTTGAGCAGAGCGAGCCTTAACTTGCATGGTGTCCTGTACAGACTCTTCTATACGGCAACTTTCTTCTTTCACTGACAGTTGCATGTAAAAGTTTGGGCACCCCTAGTCAAAATTACACATTTCCTTTGTATTTTAGGCAAAAAAATATACACATTGTCATCTTTTACATTTTAAAAATTACAAAAAGGAAAATGGGCCGATGCAAAAGTTTGGGCACCCTTGGAGATTTGTGTGCTCAGATAACTTTGACCAAGGTTTCAGACCTTAATTAGCCTGTTAGGGTTATGGCTTGTTAACTATCATCGTTAGGAAAGGCCAGATGATGCAAATTTCCCAGCTTTATAAAAACCCAGCCTCCTCTAATCTCGTGCCAAAAAACAGCAGCCATGGGTTCTTCTAAGCAGCTATCTAGCACCTAAAAATGGTGGAGGCACACAAAGCAGGAGAATGCTATAAGAAGAGAGCAAAGCATTCTCAAGTTGCCCTTTCCTCAGTTCGAAATGTAATTAAGAAATGGCAGTTACCAGGAACACTAGAGGTCAAGATAAGGTCTGGAAGACCAAGCAAAATTTCAGTGAGAACTGCTCATAGGAGTGCTAGAGAAGCAAATAAGAACCCCCGCTTGACTGCAAAAGACCTACTGAAAGACTCTGAAGTTGTGGTACATTGTTCTAATGTTTAGAGACTAGTGTTGAGCATTCCGATACTGTAATATCGGGTATCGGCCGATATTCGCGGTATCGGAATTCCGATACTTAATTCCGATACTTTTACAATATCGGATACCGGAATCGGAAGTTCCCATAATGCCTGCGCTCTGCAGTGTCTGTGAAGGATGACAAGTTGGATGGCAGCGCGATCCAGCCTGTCATCAGAATGCCATCCCAGCGGGGGAGAATTCTCCTGATTGTTTAAAAGCCGGCGGGCGGTATAAAGCCGCCGGCTTTTAAACAATCACACAGCCCCATACTGCTTCCCCGCAGCCTCCCACCCCGATCCTCCGCTCCCCTCGCCACCTCCCATCCCGATCGTAAGTTAGGACCGGGCGGGGAGCGCAGCTCCAAGGAGCGGGGAGCGAAGGACCCGGGCGGGGAAGCCGGCAGTGAAAAGACTTCACCGCCGGCTTTCCCGTTCTGTGCTGCGCTTTCCCGCCGGTTATTTCAAATGAACAGCTGAGGTATCAGCTGATGCCGATCAGCTGTTCATTTGAATTAGCCGCGGTGCCCTCAGAGGGTTCATGTGAGTTCATGCTTGACTGCATGAACTCACATGAACTTTCCCACGGCCGCACAGGTCAGCCTCACCTCCCAGACCCGTCATGATTAGTGTGTGTGCGGGGTGTGTGCGCGATGTTTGTGCGGGTGTGCGCGGTGTCTGTGCGATGTGTGCGAGTGTGTGCGGTGTCTGTGCGATGTGTGCGGGTGTGTGCGGTGTGTGTGCGGGTGTGTGCGTGCAGGCAGACATAGGCCGATGTGACACTACTACTCCCATCGGCCTATGTCTGTCCCCCGTCCACTCCTGCCAGCAGGATCAGCTCGATGGGAGCAGTAGTTCCCATCAGACTGATCCTGCTATATAAATTGCCCTACTGTGTCCCCAATAAATTTTAAATACATGTCATTGGTGGCCAGTGGTTACCTAAAAGAAATTAGTTCATACATTACCTGTCCCCGCCGATCGCCACCTAAAATAAAGTAAAAAATAAAAATCTACACCTATACTCACCAAGACACCTAATTCCCCGAAGCCATCGATCTCCTGTAATAAAATATAAAATAATAAACCACAACCTTATCCTTACCCCTCCGTAGCAGTCCACGAGTGTCCCACGAAGATCTCCAGTTCAGAGCAGCCACATAGAATGTGACCGCTCTGAACCGCTGCCGCCGCTAGAATGACGGGGCCGTAAGGGTTCACCGGAGTTCAGGCAGCGCTGCTCCGGTTAGCTCCTTTACGGCCCTGCTGTATCGTGAGAAATTCCCACGGTACAGCAGTGCCGTAAAGGAGGTCTCCGGAGCTGCACTGCCTGAATGCACTCCGGTGACCTCAGTCAGGGGCTCCCGCTGCCGGGAGCGGACGTGTTCCCGGCAGCGTGAGCTTACAGCAGCCATGCACAGCTGTCACCATCTCCAGATGTGACAGCTGTGCATAGGAGATCAGCGCAGGAACGTGGACAGGTAACTATTATTTTTAGTAAACTAAGAATTAAATAAAATTGTGTGTTTTATTTCAAATAAATTATTTTTTTCTGGGTGTAGTGTGTTTTTTCTGTTTAACACTTTGTAGGTTAGTAATGGGGGTGTCTTATAGACGCCCATCATTACTAACCTGGGCTTCATGGCAGCTGGCGCTGACATGAACCCCACCACTATTACCCCCTGCCACCGCACCAGGGCAGCGTGGAAGAGCGAGGCTAAGTGCCAGAGTTGGCGCATCCTATGGATGCGCCATTTCTGGGGCGGCTGACGACTGGTGTTTCTAGCCTGGGAGGGGGCCAATATTCATGGCACCCTTCCTGGGCTATTAATATCAGCCCCCAGCTGTCTGCCTAGCCTGTGCTAGCTATTAAATTAGGGGGGACCCCACGTTATTTTTTTGGGGGGGGGTTCCCCCATTTTAATAGCTAGTAAAGGCTAGGTATTCAGCTGGGGGCTGATATTAGTAGCCTGGGAAGCTCCGTGGGTATTACCCCCTTCCCAGGCTTCAAACATTTGCCCCAGCTGTCTGCTTAACCTCCGCTAGAGCCTAAAATTAAGGGGAACCCCACGCCAATTTTTTTTAAAATAAATCCTTTATCTTAACACTAAATGACAAGTACAGTAATCAACACTGTCACTGTACTTCATATATATGTGACTGACATGTTTCTATCTATCTAATCTATGTGTGATTCTCTATTCTTTCTATTCTAAATTGTCGGGTACAGATGCTGAATTGCCGGCCGGCTTTCTTAAAGAGACGGTGCATGAAAACACTATTATTTTTTTAAATAAATCCTTTACACTAAATGACAAGTACAGTAAGCAACACTGTCACTGTACTTCATATATATGTGACTGACATGTTTCTATCTATCTAATCTATGTGTGAAGCTCTATTCTGTCTGTTATAAATTGTCGGGTACCGCTGCTGAATTGCCGGCCGACTTTTTTAAAGAGACGGTGCACGAAAACACTAATATTTTTTTTAATAAATCCTTTACACTAAATGACAAGTACAGTAATCAACACTGTCACTGTACTTCTTATATATGTGACTGACATGTTTCTATCTATCTAATCTATGTGTGATTCTCTATTCTTTCTATTCTAAATTGTCGGGTACAGATGCTGAATTGCCGGCCGGCTTTCTTAAAGAGACGGTGCATGAAAACACTATTATTTTTTTAAATAAATCCTTTACACTAAATGACAAGTACAGTAAGCAACACTGTCACTGTACTTCTTATATATGTGGCTGACATGTTTCTATCTATCTAATCTATGTGTGAAGCTCTATTCTGTCTGTTATAAATTGTCGGGTACCGCTGCTGAATTGCCGGCCGGCTTTTTTAAA
Organism: Phyllobates terribilis; assembly: GCF_046119375.1. Taxonomy (NCBI): domain Eukaryota; kingdom Metazoa; phylum Chordata; class Amphibia; order Anura; family Dendrobatidae; genus Phyllobates; species Phyllobates terribilis. Next base: position 95,385,419 of record NW_027362765.1, read on the forward strand.
GAGACGGTGCACGAAAACACTAATATTTTTTTTAATAAATCCTTTACACTAAATGACAAGTACAGTAAGCAACACTGTCACTGTACTTCATATATATGTGACTGACATGTTTCTATCTATCTAATCTATGTGTGAAGCTCTATTCTTTCTATTCTAAATTGTCGGGTACAGATGCTGAATTGCCGGCCAGCTTTTTTAAAGAGACGGTGCACGAAAACACTAATATTTTTTTTAATAAATCCTTTACACTAAATGACAAGTACAGTAAGCAACACTGTCACTGTATTTCATATATATGTGACTGACATGTTTCTATCTATCTAATCTATGTGTGAAGCTCTATTCTTTCTGTTGTAAATTGTCGGGTACCGGTGTATACCGCTGATGAATTGCCGGCTTTTCATGTCATTCTACATTATTCTTAGTTGTTTTCCTTCATGTAGAATTAACCTACAAGGAAAGAAAGGGTTTATTTTCATTCCGATATTTGTGTCCCATTGACTTGCATTGGTTTCCGGTATCGGAATCGGCGATATCCGATACTTTTTGGGTATCGGCCCGATCCAATCCGATACGATATTTCCTGATATCGGAAGGTATCGCTCAACACTATTAGAGACACCTACACAAATATGGCCTTCATGGAAGAGTCATCAGAAGAAAACCACTCCTGCGTCCTCACCATAAAATTCTGCGTCAGAAGTATGCAAAAAAACATCTAAACAAGCTGATGCATTTTGGAAACAAGTCCTGTGGATCGATGAGGTAAAATAGAACCCATTGGCCACAATGAACAAAGGTATGTGTGGAGAAAAAAGGGCACAGAATTCCAGGAAAAGAACATCTCTCCAACTATTAAGCATGGCGGTGGATCAATCATGCTTTGGAGTTGTGTTGCAACCAATGGCATGGGGAACATTTCACAGGTAGAAGGAAGAATGTATTCAATGAAATTTCAACAAATTCTTGATGCAAACATAACACCATCTGTAAAAATGCTGAAGTTGAAAAGAGGATGGCTTCTATAAATGGATAGTGATCCTAAAGACATGTCAAAATCCAAAATAGATTACCTCAAAAGGCGCAAGATGAAGTTTTTACCATGGCCCTCACAGTCCCCTGATCTGAACATCATTGAAAATCTGTGGCTAGACATTAAAATAGCAGTGCATGCAAGACGACCCAGGAATTTCACAGAACTGGAAGAATTTTCTAAGGAAGAATGAATGAAGATCCCTCAAACAAAAATTGAAAGACTCTCGTCTGGCTACAAAAATTGTTTTCAAGCTGTGATACTTTCAAAAGGGGGTGCTACTAGGTACTAACCATGCAGGTGCCCAAACTTTTGTATTGGCTCATTTTCCTTTTTGTAATTTTTAAAATGTAAAAGATGACAATATTTTTGTTTTTGACTAAAATACAAAGGAAATGTGTCATCTTTAACTTTAATTTAACTGTAATTTTGACCAGGGGTGCCCAAACCTTTACATGCCGCTGTAAATGCAAGTATTCTGGGCTAAAAATCATTCTTCCAATGCTGTCCAATTAAAAAGATTGCCTTCTATAGCCTCCGTGTTGTGCTGCAGAATGAGCAAACAGAGAATCTGTCAGTGAGCGCATTCCAACAGGAGAGTTTGTGTCACGCAAGGTGTGGGAAAGACTTAGTGCAACACAATGGGAAGAAGGAAAGGGAGCTCAGACTCTATGGAAATGGGGGAATTGGAGACCACCTAGGTTGATCTAGCTTCACCCTGTCTCCCCTAACGTCCCTGTATTGGCTCTTCCCCAATCGCCGCACGCGTGCCTCGCCCAGTCTTTCCCTGGCGTAAGGCTAGGGAAGGGAAGGGAGGAGATGAGCACTAGTCGATCTCCACTAAACACTATAGACAACATGGGTGTACAAACAGGGGGAAATTGCTTAGCTTTAGACGAACTCCAGACAAATGCGCACACGTCCTCAAGCTCCAGAGAGGACGAAGTACTGCTCTTGCTAAAGCTTTCACAAGTAGTAATATCGCTGGCACCTCCCTCTAAAACACAGCAGGTATTTATATACCCAGGCAGGGTTTTAATTAGCCAGAGGGAGGTAGCCGCTGGGTCCTAGAGACAGCCTCTAAAAAGATGTCTGTAATGCCAAACGTAGAGATCTCCTGCAACCAACTGCAGGGCGACTGTCTGTCACCTCTGACACACCCGTGACAGTTTGAAACTCGTATCTGTCTTTTTCTGAGCTACTTAGTTGATTTATGACCACCGACTACATCAAAGTTGAATGTTCAGGGAAAACAAAGAGCCTGTAAATGCCAAGCGTTGCAAAATTTTTATTGAAACTAAATTTCCCCAAAGATGGACAACATATACCATGTGTGACAAATTCACTGGTAAAGTGCTGGAGGGGAGATATGTTTCCCTGAGGCTGTTAACCTCAGTGAACTAAAACCATTAAGTTTCCTCCAGCATATTATTTGTTGAGAGGGGTTAAGTCCATTTGTAAAAGGGAGTGTTTTTTGTGAATGACCATTGTGAAGGGTGGGAGGTCATTCACCATATCTCCACCTCAGGGTGTGGCCAGTTGAGGCATTCAGAATTCATTGTCTGGAGAAGTAAGCTCCAGCAGGCAGCTTGTGTTTGTTCCTGAACCATGTGGAGTTACTGAACTCTCAGCAGGCTGATCCCTGCTACTACAAGGACTGTGTTCTTTGTGTGATCGTTTTTGCTTTGTTCTCCTGTTTTGCCCAGTGGGCTGTGTTTATTTTCACGGACTAAATGTTGGTTTATGCCACATTACAATAGATTTAACCAAAGATTTAAAAAGACAGCGTACCTGTGTCTACCTCCGTGTGCAGCCGAGTGAGCGATCTACCACAGGTGGTGGAGAATGCGGGCAAGATCCCCAGGAAACGACGACAGACAGCATACAGGACTAAATCAAGCACCTGGTGAAAGCTCAGCAGGAGACAAGCAAGCTGATTTTACAACAGATCCACCAACAGCAGCAGAACCCACAAGACCAGGTCCGACAACAGCAGCAGCCGATGGAATTGCTCGCAGAGGCGGTTCGTGTGAGGCCAGCAGCCACTTCCCCATCTCCAGGTGATGACTCGTACGTCCAGAAAGCGGTAAGAAGAGCCATGCAAAAAATGACCCCGAGGGATGATGTGGAAGCATTTTTGACTGTGTGTGAGCGGGTGGCAGAGAGGGAGAAGCTACCGCCGGAGCAGTGGTTGGAGGTGCTGGCCCCCTATCTGACTGGTAATCCCCAAAATACTTATTAAGACCTGGCCTTGAAAGATGCCCAGAAGTATATTAAACTTAAAACTGAGATACTAGCATTCAGAGTTCAATGTCTGGAGAAGTAAGCTCCAGAAGGGAGCTTGTGTTTGTTCCTGAACCATGTGGAGTTACTGAACTCTCAGCAGGCAGATCCCTGCTACTACAAGGACTGTGAACAAAAAAGGGCTACGTGGCACTCCTATTGTTTTAGGTGCTCAGATAGGATTCAACTCCAATGTAGATAACAACAGAAACCTGGCACTCCAAAAATATGATGAAAAGATTTTCAACAGTTTTTATTACATGATTCTTCAAAATATCGAGACGTTTCTGCCTCATATGGCCTTCATCTGAATTGTAAATTTAATTAACATAATTATATATATGAGTATAAACCCCATATTACAAAATGTACAACACAACAGTTAATACATATAAGAATCAAATTTTGTATACTGAATTTGTGATTCACAAACATGAAACTAAATAGTAGACATAACAGCAAAATCTAGCAATATCTATCAATATATCGTTCGTTATGAATCATTATTAGTCATTATAAATCATTGTTACCAAGGTTCTGCCCAGTGGATATGTGGAAAAACCAACCAATGGCTGTAAGAGAAAAAGACATAGCACAGATCACTATGTAAGTGCACACAACCACATTGCAACATATATATATGATTTCAAAACCAAAGTGCTGCTCACCAGGGTCACAGAAGAGGATGAAGTAGGTGATTGGCGCTTGTATGAGAAAAGCACTACTGTGCTATGAGGAATGCGCTGTGTGCCCAGGGGATCGAGCATGTTTTTATACTATTTCTGTACTTCCGGAACGCGGCGCTGATCGAGCACCAGGAGATCACATGATTAACTTCTAGGCGCGTCACCGGCAGCCGCGACCAATCAGCAATATTGGCGCCAACTTTAAACACCGTTGTGCTGATTGGTCGTGGCTGCCGGCCTTGACCAATCAGCGATATTGGCGCCAAATTTAAAAAACGCTGTGCTGATTGGTCGCGGCCGCCGGTCACGACCAATCAGCAATATTGGCGCCAAATTTAAACACCGCTGTGCTGATTGGCGCCAAATATAAACAGGCTCTCCGTCCCTCACTAACACAGTTCGCTGATAATCAGCGATATTGGCGCCAAATTTAAAAACCGCTGTGCTGATTGGTTGCGGCCGCCGGCCACGACCAATCAGCGATATTGGCCCCAAATTTAAACACCGCTCTGCTGATTGCGCCCGGTGTACCGCATACATATTCTAGAATACCCGATGCGTTTGAATCGGGCCACCATCTAGTGATTTATAATGACTCATAATGATTCATAACGAACGATATATTGATAGATATTGCTAGATTTTGCTGTTATGTCTACTATTTAGTTTCATGTTTGTGAATCACTCCGGTTATATGTAGCCATTGTTCTTTACATCATGAATTATCCCTATTGAATACTTACTTTATCTCCACATTCAGTATACAAAATTTGATTCCTATACAGTGCCTACAAGTAGCATTCAACCCCCTGCAGATTTAGCTGGTTGACACATGCGGAATTAACTTGGCATTGTGACATTTGTACTGTAGATCAGCCTGGAAGTGGGAAATGCACTGCAGCAAATTTTTTTTTTTTTTTTTTTTAAAAACGTTAAAAGTTAATTCAGAGTGTCATTTATTATTCAACCCCTCAAACCACAAGAATTCTGTTTGGTCCCCCAAAAGTATTAAGAAGTAGTTCAGGCACCAAGAATAATGAGCTTCACATGTGTGGATTAAAGATCTCTTTTGCCAGCCTTTTCTGACTATTTAAGACCCTCCCCAAACTTGTGAACAGCACTCAGACATGGTCAACATGGGAAAGACAAAGGAGCATTCCAAGGCCATCAGAGACAAGATCGTGGAGGGTCACAAGGCTGGCAAGGGGTACAAAACCCTTTCCAAGGAGTTGGGCCTACCTGTCTCCACTGTTGGGAGCATCATCCGTAAGTGGAAGGCTTATGGAACTACTGTTAGCCTTCCACGGCCAGGACAGCCTTTGAAAGTGTCCTCCCATGCCGAGGCCAGGATTGTCCGAAGAGTCAAGGCTAACCCAAGGACAACAAGGAAGGAGCTCCGGGAAGATCTCATGGCAGTGGGGACATTGGTTTCAGTCAATACCATAAGTAACGTACTCCACCCCAATGGTCTCCATTCCAGACGAGCCCATAAGGTACCTTTACTTTCAAAGCGTCATGTCAAGGCTCGTCTACAGTTTGCTCATGATCACTTGGAGGACTCTGAGACAGACTGGTTCAAGGTTCTATGGTCTGATGAGACCAAGATCGAGATCTTTGGTGCCAACCACACACGTGACGTTTGGAGACTGGATGGCACTGCATACGACCCCAAGAATACCATCCCTACAGTCAAGCATGGTGGTGGCAGCATCATGCTGTGGGGCTGTTTCTCTGCCAAGGGGCCTGGCGATCTGGTCCGCATCCATGGGAAGATGGATAGCACGGCCTACCTGGAGATTTTGGCCAAGAACCTCCGCTCCTCCATCAAGGATCTTAAGATGGGTCGTAATTTCATCTTCCAACAAGACAACGACCCAAAGCACACAGCCAAGAAAACCAAGGCCTGGTTCAAGAGGGAAAAAGTCAAGGTGTTGGAGTGGCCTAGTCAGTCTCCTGACCTTAACCCAATTGAAAACTTGTGGAAGGAGCTCAAGAATAAAGTCCACATGAGACACCCAAAGAACCTAGATAACTTGGAGAAGATCTGCATGGAGGAGTGGGCCAAGATAACTCCACAGACCTGTGCCGGCCTGATCAGGTCTTATAATAGACGATTATTAGCTGTAATTGCAAACAAGGGTTATTCCACAAAATATTAAACATAGGGGTTGTATAATAATTGACCCACACTTTTATGTTTAAAATTTAATAAAATTCAACTGAGCAACATAACTTTTTGGTTTGTAAGATTTATGCTTCTGTTCATAAAACCTACTCTCGTTTGCAGTTTGAAGGCTCTAACTTATTTGCATCTTATCAAACCAGCTAAATCTGCAGGGGGTTGAATACTACTTGTAGGCACTGTATGTATTAAATGTTGTGTTGTACATTTTGTAATATGGGGTTTATACTCATATATATAATTATGTTAATTAAATTTACAGTTCTGATGAAGGCCATATGAGGCCGAAACATCTCGAAATTTTGAAGAATCATGTAATAAAAACTCTTGAAAATCTTTTCATCACATTTTTGGAGTGCCAGGTTTCTGTTGTTAGCTACAAGGACTGTGTTCTTTGTGTAACCGTTTTTGCTTTATATTCCAGTTTTGCCCAGCGGCTGTGTTTATTTTCATGGACTAAATGTTGGTTTATGCCACATTACAATACACCAACCAAATATTTAAAAAGACAGCGTACCTGTGTCTTCCTCCGTATGCAGCCGAGTGAGCGATCTGCCACACATGATACAATCATACAGTATAAAAAAATAACACTGCCAGCATGGGAGCTGCATACACAAAACAGTAAAAGATTTTTAATGAAAACTATATGCAGCATTCCTTTTTTTTATTAACTTTCATGTATTGGAAAAAATAAAAAAAAAGATTGCAAAAGTATTTATACCTGCCAATAAGAAAACACTTCTTTAGAACATTCCGTGGTCGTGCTCCGTCTGTATAAGAAACTTTGCTTTGTCGTCTACATTACAATTTCTGTAAATTTAATCTCATCTCATTAGGAGCCGCAGTGGCTCTGACCTTCTGTCTGTGATTTATGGGACATTACCAAGATATATTCTAATAACCGGTTACGTAGCAACAGTCGGACAGTAGGGATTTATTCACGCTTTATGTTCTAATAACACAATTAATTTAAATGTTAGGTATGAGATGATGCCGCCTCAATAATTCTACAGAAATCTGAGTACACCTTGTGGAGGTGGCAGCCTAAAAAAGGTCAGTGTTGTAAGGGATGGGTCTCCAAATCTATTGCACAGATAGATTTATTTAGTATAGAAATCAAAAGGATCTTTATATGTCTGTATGCGGTTAGCTACCCCTAGTGGTGGCCGCAGGCAGACAACATTTTATCATTTAACGCTATGGGTATGTAAAATGGAGCAGGCGGTTTGGAGCTCTGCGTTAGAAAAAGGGATGATAGGGCTTGATGAAGGCCAAATGAGACAGAAACGTTGTCTTTTTTATTAACATGTGAACCAATAAAAAGGCTGGTGGTGTTATATCTCCCCCGGTCAGATGGATGTGACTCGCCCCCAGAGCCGTGGGGTACTCGGCAGCCGGGCCTATGGATGCCGGTGGGGGGGGATATCACGGTGGCTGGCCCGGTCCGTGGCCCAGGGCGGTCACCAAAAAGGGGATTTATTTATAGGGGGATTTGTAAAGTGGAATGTGGCTAAAGGGAGCCGCCGCTGCGGAGCAGTCCTCTGGAGCTGGTGTTACGGCAGCAGGGATGGTGTGGCTCTCCACAGGTAGAGCTAGCTCCAGGGCAGTGTAGGTAGTGTGAGTTGCGCTGGGCGTTGTAGTGCCGGGAGGCAAGAGGGCGCAGATGAAAGAATGGACGGAGGCAGTACGGTGCAGTCATCCGAGTCTTTACTTACAGTTCTTATGACAGTTCCACTGGTGCACTGTACGGGTGCCAGCCTCCCATGTCGCGCTGCGTTCACCAGGCAGGGGTTCAGCTCTTCCTCAGGCTGATTAGGAGCACCTGACGGAACCCCACTTTCTTGTGTTCCTAGCTAGACCGTCTTCACGCTGGGTCTTCTCCCTCCTGCCCTGCGCTTCCCCACTCTCAATCCCGCTCGGGTTCTCTGAAGTCCCTCCTGTCTTACTGGAGTTTCCAGACCTGCTTGACCCTCACGGAGATTAGAATAAGGCTGCGGCAACTGGTCTATGAAAGCCAGAAGCCTCCGGCTTTTCCAGCCGAGACTTGGAGTTACACGACTAGTCCAGGGGCCTGTCTCCTTCTTGCGGCCTACGATCCCTCTGTCTTCTGACAGATTCGGGGGGTACGGGTGCTGTCCTGCACTCGCCGTACCCCCTGGGATCCCTTCTTTAGACCGGAGCCTACTCCTTTGCTCCCCTCCTGGGCCTCTAGAACTGGGCCCTACCTGTGGAGCAGAGCTCCTAAAGAGACTCTGCTCCCTGACTGACTTCTCCCACTTACTAATCTGCCACCCTAAGATGGCCTCCCTTTTTATAGCTCACTCTATAGTGCTCCCCTAAACTGCTTCTTCCACCCACACCCACTACTGGTTCCCCCTAACTTTAGGTTCCCCCCACTCCAGCCAGGGACAGGGCTGAGCAGGAAAACACATTGCATCTTGCCCTTTCAGCCGGCCTGGAGCAGTGTAGTGTTGAATGTGGGTGTTGGGGTTCCGGGCAGCACTCCCTCCTTACCTGAGAGAAGGAGACACCACACCTCTGGGTGAGGTGCAGTACCTCTGTGGCGACTGAACCCTCAGGGGTGCCACACTCCCCCCTGGTAAAACACAGCACATCCGTGGGCTGAAACAGAGTAAAACACGATAAATTAGACAAGCAAAAATTTTAAGAATGCATTCGCATATAAGATAATAAAACTTTCTTCCCTTTATGGGAGGCACATCACTTTAATGTTACAGGGTATCATAACATTATAACACTTTTCAATAAAATTTCTGTAACAGGGTGTAACAGTAGCAGCATGAGGGACCCGTCCGCAAACTCTCAACATAGGCCCTGGGCGTGGCTGCAGGGCATAGGTGATCCTGGTGCTGAACCACATCTTCCGCCACGCCAAACGGGTTTTTCTTCTGAGGTCATGTGTTACTAATATAAATCCAATGGGAAGCACTTTAAGAAGTGCAAAACTATATACACAATAAGTTTTTGGCTGTTCACAGCCCCCAGCCTGGAGTCTGTATACCCTGACGGGTAATTAAGCAAACGTAAAACAAAATACTGATGGTACCCTTATGGGTGACTATATACATTTTAGTCCCACCTACTATACTAGTAGTGGGGTCCCCGCCTGGGGTACTTCTGGTTCTTGCTGGACCCAGCCGGGTCATCAGCTATGTCCTGCGGGGGCGTGTCCTCGATCACGCAGTACACTTGTAGGGCATACCACCCGCGTTCCCCGTGGTGTCGTGTGTAGGTGACACGGTCACCGGGGTATAGATTCCGGTCGGGATGGCCCTGTTCCAGCTTGGGATCAACATCCTGCCGGTTTACAAAAATGTCCCTCGCGAAGTCAGGGTCTCGAATGAAGCCCCACCCAGCCTTCAGGTCAAACTTCACTACGAGTCCTTCTTCACCGGGGCTGGGGTGGGCAGACTCCGCCTGATGGGCTTGAGCCTTTGCGGCCTTGTTCCGGGCCTCCAGTCGCTCGCACCGCGCCCGCCGAGCGCGCCGCTCCTTTTCCAACTGCTGGAGCTCCCGTCTGCAGAACTCCTTTCTCTGCAGGGCTTCGGCCTGGGTCTCCTGCGGGAACCCCATCAGGTCTTCCCCCGGTTGTCCCAACTAAACTCTTCTCCGCTGGGGCAGGCAACCGGGGGCGCTGCTGTCGGGAGTAGCGGGCACGGCTGCTGATCCTTGAACCGGGCAGATCAATCGAAGTCCGGCGCGCTGTATACCCACTCGGGTGCCGGAGGTGGAGGCTCCGGGAGGGAACCGAGCAGGAGGTTCCTGGCTTTGGCGCCCGGGAGTGGAGGTTCCGGGAGGGCACCAAGTAGAAGGTCCTCAGGGTCAGCGCCTGGGAGTGGAGGTTCAGGGCTGAGTAGCTGCTCCAGAGAGGGCATGGCGGGGTATGGGGAGTGCTGGTGTAGGAGACTCAGGAGCAGGTCAGCGCTTGCAGCGCCCGGGATAGGGGATTTCTTCCTACCTGCTCCTGTGCTGCACACGGCCTCCTGGTATTCAGCGGGCTCCGCTGGGGCTGAGGTGCCACCGCTGGTATCCTGTGCTGCTCTCCGCCGGGCTGCCAGTTTCTCTAACAACTCGCTCCTCCACTTGGTGACCGCTGCTTGCTGGGCCCTTTCTACTTGTTGGCTCAGCTCCAGAATCTCACTCTGGAGGAATTCCGCATCCTCCGGGGACAATTTACTGCCTTCCCCTTCCAGAGTGAGGGGGGTCGCTTGCCACTGCAGGCCAGAGGCAGAGGCTGGATCCTGGCTTCCGTCCATGCTGGCTGCCGGGTGCGGTCTGTCTAGACTTGTTAAGACCACATCCGGTCTCCATTCCTTCTCTCTTCCTCCCCTCCCCTTTCGGGGGCGGCCCCATGGCTGTTTGCTGTCGGTCACTCCTTGTGACGTCCTCCCTGCCTTGACGGACACATCTACGCGGACAGTCACTGTTGCAAGGGGCAGGGTGTGCTTTTGGCGCCATTCTGGGACCCGGCCCATGATGGGAGGTTCCATATCGTTGTCTTTGATCACGCACATAATGGCGCCCGTTCTTCTGGGGCGAGCGCCACATTCAGTACAATAACACAGTTCCTTAGGCACACAATACCCGCGGTTAACGGGTTGGCCACGTATCCTGTTCGTGACGCCAGATGATGACTCGCCCCCAGAGCCGTGGGGTACTCGGCAGCCCGGCCTATGGATGCCGGTGGGGGGGATATCACGGTGGCTGGCCCGTCGCCTTAAAACATGGTGGAACAAATTTACTCTGGAACAATACCTTGAGGAGAACCTCATCCCACGTGGTTTGCGGGTACAGGTGTTCCCCTATTATGGCAAAGACGACCCCGAGTTCTCCTCCCAATGGGAGGAGATTTGTAATACCTGTTCTAATAATTTTTTGGGCCTTATCATCAAGAAGAATGGCACAACCTTAGTTGAGACCGATCAAGAAATCAATTCGGATCCAGGCCTCACGGGTCAGTACCAGCCTAATATGTAACACATGTCTGATCTTTGCACACCATTCTCACTTTGTCTGTTATTTTTTATACATCTAATATTGTGGGAAGTATATTAGCACATTGCACTTTACCACTGTTTCACTGTATTACCTGCATATATAATATTTTAACACTTCATGAGGAGAATTGGTTGATATATTTACTTTATTTTTGTGCATGTTCATCTGAGTACTGCTGATACTTACCTCTGTCGCCTTCCTTTTCTGTGATTCCTTTCCCCATCTTTTATTATGCATTTTTAAATTATCATCAATAAATGTTATATTTTATATTATATCTAGTTCATGTGTCATATATATAGGTTTTATGGTTAAATAGACACATTTACATATATATTTTCTCTTACACCCCTTTCTAATTGTTCTACTATACTAGTAGTGGGGTCCCCGCCTGGGGTACTTCTGGTTCTTGCTGGACCCAGCCGGGTCATCAGCTATGTCCTGCGGGGGCGTGTCCTTGATCACGCAGTACACTTGTAGGGCATACCACCCGCGTTCCCCGTGGTGTCGTGTGTAGGTGACACGGTCACCGGGGTATAGATTCCGGTCGGGATGGCCCTGTTCCAGCTTGGGATCAACATCCTGCCGGTTTACAAAAATGTCCCTCGCGAAGTCAGGGTCTCGAATGAAGCCCCACCCAGCCTTCAGGTCAAACTTCACTACGAGTCCTTCTTCACCGGGGCTGGGGTGGGCAGACTCCGCCTGATGTGCTTGAGCCTTTGCGGCCTTGTTCCGGGCCTCCAGTCGCTCGCACCGCGCCCGCCGAGCGCGCCGCTCCTTTTCCAACTGCTGGAGCTCCCGTCTGCAGAACTCCTTTCTCTGCAGGGCTTCGGCCTGGGTCTCCTGCGGGAACCCCATCAGGTCTTCCCCCGGTTGTCCCAACTAAACTCTTCTCCGCTGGGGCAGGCAACCGGGGGCGCTGCTGTCGGGAGTAGCGGACACGGCTGCTGATCCTTGAACCGGGCAGATCAATCGAAGTCCGGCGCGCTGTATACCCACTCGGGTGCCGGAGGTGGAGGCTCCGGGAGGGAACCGAGCAGGAGGTTCCTGGCTTTGGCGCCCGGGAGTGGAGGTTCCGGGAGGGCACCAAGTAGAAGGTCCTCAGGGTCAGCGCCTGGGAGTGGAGGTTCAGGGCTGAGTAGCTGCTCCAGAGAGGGCATGGCGGGGTATGGGGAGTGCTGGTGTAGGAGACTCAGGAGCAGGTCAGCGCTTGCAGCGCCCGGGACAGGGGATTTCTTCCTACCTGCTCCTGTGCTGCACACGGCCTCCTGGTATTCAGCGGGCTCCGCTGGGGCTGAGGTGCCACCGCTGGTATCCTGTGCTGCTCTCCGCCGGGCTGCCAGTTTCTCTAACAACTCGCTCCTCCACTTGGTGACCGCTGCTTGCTGGGCCCTTTCTACTTGTTGGCTCAGCTCCAGAATCTCACTCTGGAGGAATTCCGCATCCTCCGGGGACAATTTACTGCCTTCCCCTTCCAGAGTGAGGGGGGTCGCTTGCCACTGCAGGCCAGAGGCAGAGGCTGGATCCTGGCTTCCGTCCATGCTGGCTGCCGGGTGCGGTCTGTCTAGACTTGTTAAGACCACATCCGGTCTCCATTCCTTCTCTCTTCCTCCCCTCCCCTTTCGGGGGCGGCCCCATGGCTGTTTGCTGTCGGTCACTCCTTGTGACGTCCTCCCTGCCTTGACGGACACATCTACGCGGACAGTCACTGTTGCAAGGGGCAGGGTGTGCTTTTGGCGCCATTCTGGGACCCGGCCCATGATGGGAGGTTCCATATCGTTGTCTTTGATCACGCACATAATGGCGCCCGTTCTTCTGGGGCGAGCGCCACATTCAGTACCATAACACAGTTCCTTAGGCACACAATACCCGCGGTTAACGGGTTGGCCACGTATCCTGTTCGTGACGCCAGATGATGACTCGCCCCCAGAGCCGTGGGGTACTCGGCAGCCCGGCCTATGGATGCCGGTGGGGGGGATATCACGGTGGCTGGCCCGGCCCGTTGCCAAAACCACCAAAAACGGGATTTATTTATAGCGGGATTTGTAAAGTGTTCGTGACGCCACCTGTGGAATGTGGCTAAAGGGAGCCGCCACTGCGGAGCAGTCCTCTGGAGCTGGTGTTATGGCAGCAGGGATGGTGTGGCTCTCAACAGGTAGAGCTAGCTCCAGGGCAGTGTAGGTAGTGTGAGTTGCGCTGGGCGTTATAGTGCCGGGAGGCAAGAGGGCGCAGATGAAAGAATGGACGGAGGCAGTACGGTGCAGTCATCCGAGTCTTTATTCACAGTTCTTATGACAGTTCCACTGATGCACTGTACGGGTGCCAGCCTCCCACGTCGCGCTGCGTTCACCAAGCAGGGATTCAGATCTTCCTCAGGCTGATTAGGAGCACCTGACGGAACCCCACTTTCTTGTGTTCCTAGCTAGACCGTCTTCACGCTGGGTCTTCTCTCTCCTGCCCTGCGCTTCCCCACTCTCAATCCCGCTCGGGTTCTCTGAAGTCCCTCCTGTCTTACTGGAGTTCCCAGACCAGCTTGACCCTCACGGAGATTAGAATAAGGCTGCGGCAACTGGTCTATGAAAGCCAGAAGCCTCCGGTTTTTCCAGCCGAGACTTGGAGTTACACGACTGGTCCAGGGGCCGGTCCCCTTCTTGCAGCCTACGATCCCTCTGTCTTCTGACAGATTCGGGGCGTACGGGTGCTGTCCCGCACTCGCCGTACCCCCTGGGATCCCTTCTTTAGATCGGAGCCTACTCCTCTGCTCCCCTCCTGGGCCTCTAGAACTGGGCCCTACCTGTGGAGCAGAGCTCCTAAAGAGACTCTGCTCCCTGACTGACTTCTCCCACTTACTAATCTTCCACCCTAAGATGGCCTCCCTTTTTATAGCTCACACTATAGTGCTCCCCTAAACTGCTTCCTCCACCCACACCCACTACTGGTTCCCCCTAACTTTAGGTTCCCCCCCCTCCAGCCAGGGACAGGGCTCAGCAGGAAAGCACATTGCATCTTGCCCTTCCAGCCGGCCTGGAGCAGTGTAGTGTTGAATGTGGGTGTTGGGGTTCCGGGCAGCACTCCCTCCTTACCTGAGAGGAGACACCACACCTCTGGGTGAGGTGCAGTACCTCTGTGGCGACTGAACCCTCAGGGGCGACACAGATGCTTAAAGCCTTTGGTTCTGATGAGCAGGTATGGTGCAGCACAGACAGATGACGTTGGTGCAGCAGAAAAATATGGAAGCTGTGGTAGTAGAACAACAACAGCAGGAGCAAATCACGAGATCTGATGAAGCCGAGTAGACTTCGCAAAGAAAAATTGATGTAGCAGAGCTGAGTAACACAGAAGGTTCTAATGCAGAATTAGATGAGTGGTGTATCACAGTTAATTTTGCATAAGTGCAATGCCAAGCTATAAGTGGAGAAGCAGAGTTGACTCAGTGAAATAGCAGAGCTCAGTTAGTCCCTGAGTGTAAAGCACAGCTGGCAGCAGTCCTGCAGGGTTTTTTCAGTGATATATAGTGGGTGAAATAAGTATAGAACACGTCACCAATTTTCTAAGTATATATATTTCTAAAGGTGCTATTGACATGAAATTCTCACCAGATGTCAGTAACAACCTACCCAGTCCATAGATGTTCATAAATTAAGTTATGTGTAATAATGAGAAATGACACAAGGAAAAAGTATTGAACACGCTTACTGAAATTTAATTAATATTTCGTACAAAAGCCTTTGTTGGTGATGACAGCTTCAAGATGCCTCCTGTATGGAGAAACTAGTCGCATGTGACGCGCCCCCTGCGCCGCATGGCTAACCCGGAACCGAGCCTTTTTGTAGATGCTGGGAGTTGTAGTCTCCATGGCGGCGACCCGGTTCCATGGCTCAGGGTGGTCAAACCAGTGGCAGTCTATTTATGTGGTTTTTACGATTAAATGTCTGACTACGCCACCCGTGGATTGCGGTCAGAGTGAACCGCCGCGGCAGGGCAGACCGCTGAGGCTGGTGTTGTGGGTGCAGCAGAGGATAGTATAACTCCCCACAGGAGGAGTATAGCCTCAGGGCAGCAAGTGTGGATGATGGGGGTGATGGTGCGCGGGAATAATGACTCAGATTCTGTAATGCAGTCCAGGATCTTTACTCACAGTTCGTTACTCCACGTTACTCCGGCCGGCTGTAACTTCCCGCATCGCACCGTGTTCACCAGGTGAGGGGCCCGGCCAACTCCCAGGTATCTCCGGAGTGTTTCACAGGACCCCCTTTGTGTGTTCTTTCTCTGGCCTGTCGTACCCCGCCAGTGACCTCGCTTCTGTCCGGCTGCCTCTGGTAAACCTTGGCGCCAGTTTCCCTGACCCTATATGGTGCCTTCCTAGCGGGTGTAGCGAGGGGCTGCGCCACGTGAAATGTCACAGCCTCCGGTTTCTAGCTGAGGGTAGTTCCCCGCCTCCACTAGTTTCGGGGACCGGTCTCCCCCTTTGGCCTGACCCTTCTACGCAGGTAGATTCGGGCGTGCGGTGGCGACTCGCCGGTCCACACCCCTGGGGTCCCTTCGTTCCTTGTTCCTGGAGCCTCCTCCGCTCCTCTTCCTTCCTTCTCCTTCCTCCAGGCTCCAGCCGCTCTCTCCGGCCTGCCTGCGGAGCAGAGCCCATGCAGAGCCTCTGCTCCCAGCCTCCTTCTCTCTCTCTCTCAGTCCTGACTGGGCCTCACAGGCTAAGCCCGCCTCCGGAGCAGAGCTCCACAGAGGCCCTGCTCTGTCACTTCTTCCCTCTGACTGAACTGAACACTGAACTAAGATGGTGCCCACCTTTTATACCTCCTTCTAGGTGCACCCAGGAACTGCACTCTCCCTCCTATGCACTACTGGGTTCCCCCTTCCTCGGTGTTCCCTCCCCCCACTCCAGCCAGGGACAGGGACTGTCATGCTCTACTTGGAGCATATCGGTCGCCCTGCCCCCCGGAAATGTGGTGTAATGCATGCAGGTATCAGGGTCCTGATCCACACTCCATCCTTACCTGGAAGTGAGATATCGCACATCTGGTTGAGATGCAATACCTCTGTAGCGACCGAACCCTCGGGGCGCTACACATGCATTGCTCAGGTGTGATTTTGGCATTACTTATAGTTTTCTTTGAAACAATTGCACCTGCTGATTATAGGTCTTTCTGCAGCTCTCCACAGGTGGTCCTTGGTGCTTGGACAACTCTTCTGATAATTCTTTTCACTCCTCTGTCTGAAATCTTGCAGGGAGCACCTGGTCGTGGCTGGTTTATGGTGAAATTATGTTCTTTCCACTTCTGGATTATGACCCCAACAGTGCTCACTGGAACCTTCAGTAGTTTAGAAATTCTTGTGTAACCAATGGCATCAGTATGTTTTAGAACAGTAAGGTTGCGAAGGTCTTGATGTAGCGCTGGCGTCTCTGCCTCCAGCTTGGCAGAGACGCCGACCCACTTACCGCCTCGGCCCCGGCCAGGTGTCTCCATCGCCCCTGCTCATCTCCCACGCTGACTGTGTTTGGGGTGCGCGCACCATGCGCAGATCCCCGGGCACTGTGCTTAGGGCGCGTGCGCACGCATGCTCCCTGTGTCTTAAAGGGGCCGTGCGCGCCGTCCTAAGATGTCCCCGGCCAATGGGGGGGAGGACAGGTAATATATAAGGCACCTCCCCCAATATGGAGGTGCCTGTGCAACGTGTTAGTTTGGTCTCCTAACCTTTCTGTCAGTTCTCAGGTCCCCGTGCTGCTCGCCAGCCTGTCTATCAGCCGTGCCCGCCAGCCTGTCCACCTGCCGTGCTTGTCTGTCTGCCTACTACCGAGTCTTATCTGCCGTGCCAGTCTACACCTGTCGCCAGTCCCGTGGGAGTTGCCTGCTCTCACACGAGGTCAGTCCCAGAGTGGCACCTGGTCCATCCTCTCGGTCCTTCCTTGGTTCACGGAGTCGACTGAGCCGCCGTGTAGCCAGGGTCGGTCCGGGTTGGTCCTTAGTCACGCCCCTCTGGTCCCTTCTTGTACCACGGCACAGTGGTTCCATCATTCGGATAAGTAACACTTGAGACAGCTCACTGGTTTTACCCATCATGAGATGTTTTTTGTGTGGCACCTTGGTAATGAGACACCTTTTTATAGACAATCAGATGAACCAGCTGATGTTATTATTCACTAAGTGGCAAGATTGCTTTCTAATTACTGATAGATTTCAGTGTGTCTGACTTTGGTGTCTTGACTTTCCATGGCTTTTAGCACCTCTCTTTCTTCATGTTTTCAATACTTTTTCCCTGTGTATTACACATAATGTATGGACATCTATGGTTTGATTTCTTTGCCTGTGTGGATCGGATGGGTTGTTACCGACATCTGGTTAGAATTTCATGTCAACAGCACCTTTAGAAATATATTTACTTAAAAAATTGGTGGCATTTTCAATACTTATCTTACCAACTGTAACAGAGCTGAGCTTTGTAATGGGCTTACCTAATGAGGTAGACTATAATAGTAGTTGGTTGGGGTGAGTAGCACAGACCAAAAGTGATAACACAACGGCCATGACTTTCCGACTTGCCTTACAGCAAGCAGATCAGCTTGGACCAGGACAGAAGGGTATGCAGGACGGCAAGTAGACAGGCGGAGCAGGAAGACGCAGAGCCAGGAACAGTAGATATATAGTCAGTCCAGGGCTTGCAGCAGTCAAATGGTGAATGGCAGAGACTTATGCAATCAGCAAACAAGTCATTAACCACAGGAAGTACTGATGAGCAGGCAAACTGGATACTTGCTTGCATAAAATATTAGATATTGTTGCACTAGGGTTAGTAGTGTGAACAGCACCGTTAGTAGCAGAGAAGTATTTTTGATACTTACAGCAGATGAATAGTCAAATGTAGATCTGAGACAGGAGGCTAATGGAGATAAATGAAAAAAAGCAGTTGACTGAAGAGATGATTAGCCAGCAGAGAAAAATGGATTGATGTGTGGCCCCAAACAATTAGACACTTAGACTACCAGTCCATTTATCCGCCTTCTCATTGAGCATGAATAGAGATACAGGACCCCCTTTCTTGTAGTTATTCGGTGTTCCAGGGATAAGATCTGAATAGGTAATAAAAGTCAATTCAGGGAGCCCGTTCACTACCCTAGACCACCAGGGAATTTTACCATTAACTTTATTCACTGCCCTAGACTATTAGGCGATAACCTATTCAAAGCCTTAGACCAACAAAGGATTTTACTATTAACCTATTGACTACTTAAAATTACCAAAGTATTATACCAATAATCTCTTTACTCTCCTAGACCACCAGAGAATTTAACTATTAATTCCTTTACAGTTGTAAACAACCAGGGGAATTTTAAGATTAGTCTACGCTACACTGATGTAGATTACTATTGTTGCAAACAATAAACAATTTTGACTACCAGGGAATTGAAAGAATTGCCCCAGACCACCAGGAAATTTAAGGAATTGCCCTAGACCATCAAGGAATTTAGGGAATTTGCCCTAGACCAGCAGGGAATTTAATGAATTGCCGTAGACCACCAGGGAATTTAATGAATTGCCCTAGACCACTAGGGAACTTAAGGAATTGTCCCAGACCACCAGGGAATTTAAGGAATTGCTCCAGACCAGCAGGAAATTTAAGAAATTACCCCAGACTGCCAGGTAATTTAAGCAATTGCCTCAGGCCAGCAGGAAATTTAAGGAATTAGCCCAGACCACCAGGGAAGTTAGGAAATTGCCCTAGACCACCAGGGAACTTAAGGAATTGCCCTAGACCACCAGAGAATTTAAGGACTTGCCACAGACCACCAGGGAAATTAAGGAATTGCTCCAGACCATAAGGAAATTTAAGGAATTGCTCTAGGTCACCAGGGAATTCAATGAATTGTCACAGACCAGCAGGGAATTTAGGGAATTGCCCCAGACCAACAGGGAATTTAAGGAATTGCCCAGACCGCCAGGGAATTTAAGGAATTGCCCCAGACGGCCAGGGAATTTAAGGCATTGCCCCAGACTACCAGCGAATTTAAGGAATTGCTGCAAACCACCAAGGAATTTAGGGAATTGCCCCAGACCTCCAGGGAATTTAAGGAATTGCCCCAGACGGCCAGGGAATTTAAGGCATTGCCCCAGACTACCAGCGAATTTAAGGAATTGCTCCAAACCACCAAGGAATTTAGGGAATTGCCCCAGACCACCAGGGAATTTAATAATATTGTATCACTGTACTACTTGGCATTGTATGGCAGTATTTGGGTTTTACCGATCTCTGGATAAATGAATAGAAATTATTTGGGTTCACTTATTTATGCTGTTTTCTGGCTTATTATCACTTTATGAAAATAGGCGCTAAATCTAAGCTTATGCAGATTTCTATCTGAGCTTGTTTTTCTGCAGTAGTTTTACTGTTCCTTTAATTGATTACCAAGGGAATTATTAGCCCTCTGCTATAACAAGTGAGCGTCTCCCCACCATCGCCGCAGAATGTCTCCGCTCCTGCAACCTTTAAACAGCCATATACCTGGTCTGCATATTTTTGGATGTTACTCAGCTAATAATTTTTTCTTTCCCTCGTCTACTGCATGTCGAAACACAATTAAAATGTTTTGCCAGCTGGCTAACGACCTGCATCCAATATAACAAACCTCATTAATGAGCTTCTTGCAACTGACAAAGCCGCAAACAATCTTTTTGTGAGAGGGGAAAAAAAACCTGAAAAAACTGCAGAGATAAAAACTAACTTTTTCTTTCAGGTCAGGAAGGAGGATTTGATGAAACTCTGCTGCCTCCTAATGGACAACATAAGATATTGCAGCTATTGTAAAACAAAGGGGATTGCAATTAAAGACACAGTACATCTAATATCAACGTGCAAATTAGATGACAAACTACTAATATAGAAGACAAGGCATGTTGTCAGAACTAACTTGACTTTGTAGGGCTTCCTAAGAACTCTAGAACTCGCCTCTTCCCATACTGAAATATCATATGGCACTAAAAAGGCCAAAGGTATTCTTGTCCACGTTCCTTGGAAAATCCCTTTTTTATATTATTCTGATGATATGCCAATAATACGTCAGCAATCAGCTGGAAATTAGGAGGGAACTTAGCAGCAGGTGTTTAAAAAGTAACTAAACTTTTTCAAAGTTTTTCTTTTCAAAAATTTGGAAATGTAATTTGCAAAAATATTGTAAAAATTAAGCATCCATAAATGTCAAACATAGCTGATTGATTAAGTGAGATCACTTGTTTGGCTTCACAGGATCACTTTTCACATGATTGACTCTAAAGTAACCCCTCGCACTACATGACATTTAAAGGGGTTGTGCTGGACTTTTATATTAATGTCCTCAGTATAGATCAGCTATATCTGATCAGTCCAACACCCAGCAGCTCCGCTGATCAGCTGTTCCTAGTGTCGCCGGTGGCCAGATGTGCTGAGCTGTGGAGCAGCAAAACAAAGCTCCATCAACGGAATAGTGGCCACAGCCAAGTACCGCAGATCCATCCACTATTCGAATCAATAGGAGACAAATGTGCAGTACCTGGCCGCGGCCACTATGCAGTTGATGGAGCCGTGCTGTGCAGCTCTGCACCTCTGAACGCCGCTGGCATCAGGAATAGCTCATCCGCAAGGGTGCCGGGTATCGGACCCCCACGATCAAATATAGATGACCCATCCTAAGGACCTAAAGATAGGCCATCAATATAAAAGTCTCAGACAACATGGATAACCTGGTGTGAAACCTGCAGTAAAAATCAGAATTCTGGCATAAAATTGCTTGAAATGGCGACAAAATGTTTGCTCTATTCAAAGTTGTGCAAAAAATGTGTAACTTTTGGCATTTTTACATCATTGCTATAATATTTTAGAAAAACTGGCAGAGCTTGGTAGGTGCGGTTTCACATCATTAATTTACACCCAAAAGGTGGCATAAATTATGACAGAAATGTACTCCATGACTCCAGTGCATGGCAGTTGAAAGATGCGGCAAATTGTTTAAGAGGTACACAAATCTTAATAAATTTGTTGCAAGTTACACCAGCACGCAGTTCATTAAGTCTGCAATGCAAAACGCCAGTCTCGATGAATCAAGACCATAGCGTTCAACTTTCCTGCAGCGCCACCGCAGTTGAAATCAGGTATTACAAGATGTGCAGTCAAATCAATGAGTTGTCTGTGCAATGCAGGACAGGGAAAGTCCTCCAAAGGGAGAGATGCTCTTTGTAGTCTCTCTCCTCTCTGCCCAAGAAATGGGGATTCTGAAAAAGTGATCCTCCTCTATAAAATAAGAATTTCATAGATGGGTTATTGAAACCAGACAACCCCACTAAGTTGACATATGTTTAGGCAACTGAGACAAATAAGAAATATATTTGTAATTAGATTACATCAGTGATGAACATATTAGGCATCATGATCCTCTTGGGAAGAAAACTTGTGAAGTCTACGGACTATCGGGAGAACAATACATAGATGATTTTCAGTACTTAACCAGTTAATGTAGAAAACTTACACAAAGTACACCCAAAGCCAATCTAAAGAGAAAATTACACTATCTCCCCAAATATGGCAACGTGTGATTGGCTTTCGCAGCTGCAGACTGACACTGAGTGCAAATCATCTTTTTTTTTTATATGTCACCATGAAAGCTTTCATGTCTCCTGAGACTTTACGAAGACGTGCACAAATGGTACGTCTTCTTTGCCGCTGTCAAATTTGACTGGGATGCAGAAATATTAAGATAATAAGCAAATAATCTCAGCACAAGGAGTGACAGAAGTGGAGACAAGATGTGAGAGGGTAGCAGCATAGCGGAGAAATAAGAACGAAAACAAAATCTGAGATAAGAAATACAAGCTGAGCTGTATGAGAGTGGGACAAGAACCACTCTAGATGCCAGTCAGACGTATGGCCAGGTTTGATGACCACTCCTATTTAAAGTTAGCCTTAGTGCTGTGCCTATGGCGGTGCCCTAGATCAGGGTTCCCCAACTCCAGTCCTCAAGGCCCACCAACAGGTCATGTTTTCAGGATTTCCTTAGTATTGCACAGGTGATGGAATTATTGCCTGTGCAGGTGATGGAATTATCACCTGTGTAATACTAAGGAAATCCTGAAAACATGACCTGTTGGTGGGCCTTGAGGACTGGAGTTGGGGAACCCTGCCCTAGATGACCTGTCACCTAAAGCTCGTGATATAATAATAATAATTTTTATTTTTATAGCGCCAACATATTCCGCAGCACTTTACAATTTCAGGGGGGTCTTGAACAGACAAAAAGACATTACAAAATAAGCATAACTCAAATATTAAAAGGAGTGAGGGCCCTGCTCACAAGCTTACAGTTTATGAGATCACCAAAAATCTTAAATGGGGTGACCCAGTAAATACATTTATCACCTATTCTGTGGATAACTGATAAATGTATGATCTCTGGGGGTCCCAGCGATCCCAAGAACGGGCTAAATTGAGCAGTAGTGCACTTTTGTAACTACTCCAGTCACTTCTATGGGACTGACAGAACACTTATCTCCTACAGTCCCAAACTAGTAATTGGAGCGGTAGTCAAGTGTGCGTACTACTGCTCCATTCACACAAGGGAGTTTCAGGATCCTCATTCTTGGGCTCAGTGGCATCCCAGTTTAGTAGGAGAACCCCTTTAACAACTTCATGACTAAGCAAATTTTATTTTTGGGGTTTTCGTTTTTTTTCCTCCACTTCTTCCAAGAGCCATAATTTTTTCATTCAGACAATTTGGAGTTTTCAATGACACTTTTCACTTTACAGTATAATGTACTGAAAAATGGGGAAAAATCAGATTGGGGTTAAATGGGGGGAAAAAATGAAAAGCTGCCATTGATTTTTCCAACATGATTCTTCAGGTCAGCACGACTATGTGGCGCCCCTGAGGGTTCGACCGCCACAGGGATGCTGCACTTCTCTAATGGAGTGTAGTGTTCCTCCTCTGAGGTAAGAACAGTGCGATGGTCAGGACCCCACCTCCACATCCAACACCACACTTCTCCCACCAGAGGGGGGCTATTATGCACTAGCTGCTGCCCCTACTGGAGTTGGGAGAGAGGGGAACCAAGAGATAGGGGAACCAATTAGTGGGTGAGGGTGGAGGATTCACATTTTAGTGACACTGTAAATTTCATATTTAATACACAGCCATCTTGGTTCTTGGTCTTTCTGATTGTGATCTCCCTCCCTGAGCGTGGATCCTGTGTGGACCTGCAGAGGATGGAGGCACGGCCCTCGTATCCTGGCCTTGGGTCGAGGGGCAGGTTGCAGATAATGTATGTCTCAACCCGGTCAAGGACCATGACCAAGAAGGCCCGGAGCTTAGGAGTGTAGCTCCACCGCAAATGGATCCCAGGGAGGATCCAGACGGAGTGGTGTACGCCACCTGTCCTCGCCAACCTGAAAAATTCAGAGGGATTCCGGCTGCAAGAGGGGTACCGGCCCCCGACACCCAACCTTGCTACTCCACGTTCTGGTCAGGGAAGCCCGGTAGGCCCAGAGGATCCCACCGGGTAACGGAAAGAGCGGAGCTGCCATCTGTACCCTTTTTTCTGAGTGAAGTTCAGAGGGAGACCCGGCCTATCTACACACACACACAGACAGGAATGGACTCGGTCTGAAGTCTAGGAACACTCTGTTGTGGGGTCCTGATTTAACACTGGACTTACTCGGAGGTTGTCGGACCCCCCGTCTTTGGTGACCGCAGAACTCCGTGAGGAGCAGGGAGACGCCTTCCTACTGCCATCTCCATCGTGAGTAAAAACCCCGGAAGTTAACCCCTATGGCCTCCAGACTCTTATTCTGCACTACACCGCACTACGCAGCACCAGACCTCCTAGACTACTACCCCCTCCATCCTGTCCCTCTACCCTGAGGCCCTGCTCCGCCTGTGGGGAGTAGTAATAACCATGGCTGCGATAACACCATGCCTCAGCGGACTGCAGCAGCGCTGGTGGCCTTCACTAGGTGCCACAGGTGGCGTAGTCGAGATCAGCCACTCAACCCGGATAAGCCCGTACCATCTCTTTTTTTTTTAGTGTGACGGCCCTGGGCATGGAGCGGGTCCGGGCCACGGCTGCACCCCATCTACATTACAGGACATGGCTCCGAGTCCCCCATCTCCCAGGGTAGGGCTTACAGAAGGTGAGCGTCGTCTGAGTCACACAATTACGCTGATGTTAAACTTTTATGATTTCATTTATATTTTCATGGTTAAAAAAATCTGAACTTTCAAAAAAAAAGTTTATGTTGTTATTTTCTGATTCCCATAACTTTTTTATTTTTCCATTGATGGAGCTGGGCGAGGGCTTGTGGTTTCCATGCTGAGCAGTAGTCTTTATTGAAGTATTTACAATGTTTTGATTTTGATTTGCTTTTTATTCCATTTTTTAGGGAGAAGCAAGATAACAGAATAAACATCTATTCAGCTGTTTAATTTTTGGATTTAAACTTTTAATTTTGTAGACATTTTTAAGTGTATTTAAGTGTTTCAAAAACGTTCACTTATTTTGTTCGCTTTTGCTTTATACTGCAATATCTTGGGTATTGTAGTACATAGTAAAAAATAATAATCTCTTATGAGTCTCACTCACACGTAATCCAAAACGAGGGAGAGGAAATTAAATGGTCACATGAATAGGACAGGGGCTGGTTCCCAACCATGAAAATGCCGCAGTCAAGCAGCTTAAAGCAGCATCTACATGGTTAAAGAGGTTGAAAGACGATAGGTGATAAGTTAACTTACTGATTGGTGGGGGTCCAATTGCTGGGGCAGAACGGGGCATCTATATCTTTGATGGATCATTTTTATCCCCGCTACAAAATGGAGCAATCGGAAAAAGCTGAGCGCAGCGCTCAACAGCCCCATGGGGAATGAATGGAGCAGCCGTCGAAAAATGTCCCGTTCTACCATTCAATGAGGGTCCCAGCAGTTGAACCCCCACCGATTATTAAGTTATCATCTATCCTGCTGAAAGGTCTTGAACTTTTTGGTATATGAGCACTATATGGTGGTGTATCAAGCATTGCTACCGTATATTATTTCTGCAGTGTTCGGCGGTGGGTGTACTATATAGAAATATTATTTAGCCAGAATAAGGCACCATCTATATGGCGGTGAAACATGGGCGCTGTATGGTGTGTTTATTTGTGTACAGTCATGGCCAAAAGTTTTGAGAATGACACCAAAATTATATTTTCACATGATCTGCTGGCCTCTGTTTTTTATTAGTGTTTGTCTGATGTTTATATCACATACAGAAATATAATTGCAATCATATTATGAGTACCAATAGGTTATATTGACAGTTAGAATGAGTTAATGCAGCAAGTCAATATTTGCAGTGTTGCCCCTTCTTCTTCAAGACCTCTTTAATTCTCCCTGGCATGCTCTCAATCAACTTTTGGACCAAATCCTGACTGATAGCAGTCCATTCTTGCATAATCAATGCTTGCATTTTGCCAGAATTTGTTGGTTTTTGTTTGTCCACCCGTCTCTTGATGATTGACCACAAGTTCTCAATGGGATTAAGATCTGGGGAGTTTCCAGGCCATGGACCCAAAATCTCTATGTTTTGTTCCATGAGCCATTTAGTTATCACCTTTGCTTTATGGCAAGGTGCTCCATCATGCTGGAAAAGGCATTGTTGGGCGCCAAACTGCTCTTGGACGGTTGGGAGAAGTTGCTCTTGGAGGACATTCTGGTACCATTCTTTATTTATGGCTGTGTTTTTAGGCAAGACTGTGAGTGTGCCGATTCCTTTGGCTGAGAAGCAACCCCACACATGAATGGTTTCAGGATGCTTTACAGTTGGCATGAGACAAGACTGGTGGTAGCGCTCACCTCTTCTTCTCCGAATAAGCTGTTTTCCAGATGTTCCAAACAATCGAAAAGGGGATTCATCAGAGAAAATGACTTTGCCCCAGTCCTCAGCAGTCCACTCCCTGTACCTTTTGCAGAATATCAGTCGGTCCCTGATGTTTTTTCTGGAGAGAAGTGGCTTCTTTGTTGCCCTCCTTGAAACCAGCACTTGCTCAAAGAGTCTCCGCCTCACAGTGCGTGCAGAAGCACTCACACCAGCCTGCTGCCATTCCTGAGCAAGCTCGGTACTGCTGGTAGTCCGATCCCGCAGCTGAAACAGTTTTAAGATACGGTCCTGGCGCTTGCTGGTCTTTCTTGGGCGCCCTGGAGCCTTTTTGACAACAATGGAAGCTCTCTCCTTGAAGTTCTTGATGATGCGATAGATTGTTGACTGAGGTGCAATCTTTGTAGCTGCGATACTCTTCCCTGTTAGGCCATTTTTGTGCAGTGCAATGATGGCTGCACGTGTTTCTTTAGAGATAACCATGGTTAACTGAAGAGAAACAATGATACCAAGAACCAGCCTCCTTTTAAAGTGTCCAGTGATGTCATTCTTACTTAATCATGACTGATTGATCGCCAGCCCTGTGCTCATCAACACCCACACCTGTGTTAATGGATCACTCACTAAAACAATATTAGCTGCTCCTTTTAAGGCAGGACTGCAATGATGTTGAAATGTGTTTTGGGGGTTAAAGTTCATTTTCTGGGCAAATATTGACTTTGCAAGTACAGTAATTGCTGTTAAGCTGATCACTCTTTGACATTCAGGAGTATATGCAAATTGCCATTACAAAAAATGAAGCAGTAAACTTTGGAAAAATTACTATTTGTCTCATTCTCAATACTTTTGCCCATGACTGTACTGTATAGGAAAGTGGCACCAACATGAGTATAGCATTGATCCTTGTGACAGGATCCCTTTAACCAGCCATCATTCAATGACCATATGTGTTTCCATCTATTAATTATATACCAATGCTTAGCCGTTAATTATCCTGATATAACAGACATTATGTATTTCCCCTCTGTGAGTCATTATTGACATTTGAGCAGACCGCACTGTTAATTTGTCATCATTTACGATCACTTTGGTCATTTTTAATAATCTGTATGGGAACAATTCTATCTGTTTATAATGGGGCTGGCATCCTATAATGCCGTCTCTATTAATAACCTCCGGTTTGTAATCACCGCTAGTAGCTGATTCTGCACCGGGGGTTGATGTGATAGCAGCAGTTATTTCAGATCTGTCACTGTCTGCTTCTACATAATGATAAGCTTCTAAAATCTGCTGCAGCTGGGAATGCAAAAGAAAGGGATCTACGCTTCTTAAAGGAAAGGAGTTCACATCTTCAGGGCTGCCAAATCTCACGTTAAGAGCTCATTCAGACATCCGTTTTTCGCGTACGAGTTCTATCCTTGTTTTTCGTACCTAGTATAGTCTATAGGGCTGTTGACATGTCAGATTTTTTTTGCGGACTGAGTGGTCCATGCAGAATCGCAGCGACATGTCCAATATTGATCTGAGTATCGGTTGAATATTGGCAATGCAAGTCTATGGGTCCATTAAAAAATCGGACATTACTCGGATGCCATCCGATTACTCTCCGTTTTTCACAAAGACTGCAAGATAGAAGAAGGTAGACTTTTTTCTTCTCATCTCGGACCAAACTTGGATGACACTCTGATGAAAATCTGATGAAACTCTGCACAAAATTACTGCTAAAACTAGGACCAATTTTCTCATATGGGAAGAAAACTTACGTCTAAGGGCTCATCCGTGGTTTTCACGGATAGCACTCGTAGCTATGATATTCTATGGGGCTGTGCACATGTCTGATTTTTTCCTCGGACCGAGTGGTCTGCAGAAAATATCGGAGACAAGCCAATGGGTCCGTGAAAACCATCGGACAGCATTCGGATGACATCCAAGTGTGGTTCGATTTTCACAGACTGACATAATGAAGAAGGTGGAGAAACTTTTTTTTTTTATTTCTCCATATGCGAGAAAAACAGATGACACTCGTACCAAACTCTGATCAGAATAATTGGTCCATTTTTCTCGGACGTGGAAAAATAATCAGACTTGTGAATGAGTCCTCATTGTGTGGTAGTTCTCAGGAGACCACTAGAACAAACAACTGAAAAGATGGTGTGACAAGGAGTTAGTATTACTTAGTAAGCGCCTATATCCATAAAAGGCACAGATATATGAACACTCCGGGAAAACCCTGGAGATTGATGGAGATCACATGCCAGCGTATTTCTTCTCAATGGGTGTAATCTGAATCCCAGAAACCTCTGAATTGGAGTGTTTTTTACTCTAAGGGCGCACTCAGATGGCAGTGTAAATAGGCTCAAGATCGGAACGCAATGCTCTCCCGAGCCGAGCGTGACAGGTGCATAGAAATATATGAAGCTGTTACACTTGGATCTGGAGACCCACCGGCCAGTCCGAGCATTGCATTCTGATCTTGGCCCGATTTATACAGCCATCTGACTGCGCCCTAACATCATAACATTACATACTTGTATTATTCAATCATATTTTATTTTTATAATAATTATCTTTATTTATATAGCGCCAACATATTACATAGCACTTTACAATTCAGAGAAGGGGGGACTCGCCACATTAAAAAAAATGAAACACTGCAGTTCTCACACTAACCTGTAGGGTGGACACAACGAACTGGCATTTTTTGGCTTCTGTATTTATTTTGCTTTGCTCTGTAGACTGGGTTTAGGATAATCAGAGTCAGATCATCATAATTAGAGGGTGGGTTAATCACAGCTCTTTGGTACATGAATGCTGGAGCCCTGGAGAAAGCAGGCCATACACATTATTTAAAAGTCTTCTATTCAGCAGTACCGGACACAAAGAATGGAGTTCTCTGCAGAAGCTCCGCTCTAAGGATACATGACAGTTCTAGTGGGACAAGGTACAAGATTGCTGGAACCCTATGGATGGATTGTGTATAAACAGATTCTACATATGTCTCCAATGTAGCAAGCAACAAGTGTGGTGATAAAGGGGCGCTGTCACTTGAAATATACCAGATTATTTCTCCAATAATAGTAAAATATTTTTCCCTATAAGAACTGTAAAGATCTGAGGTTGTGGGTTGTAAGTAATAACCTAGGCAGGTTAACGATGCAACAATATTTTATTGATCACAGCCATGGTAATAAAGAAATTCCAGGTAAATGGCCAAAATACAGATCTCTCAGTCCTTAAGTTCCCAATCTGGGTTCAGAAGTTCCACTGGCTTGTATAAGGCCATACTCACTGTCTCCCAACTTTTGGCTGGCCCACAGATTTCGTATCTCCAGCCAGTATAGTCTGTAGCCACAGTCCGTGATCCTCTATCCAGTAGCAACAGTTCTTTTAAGAAAGTTTAAATCCAACCGACATAATCCATAATGGAAACATGTTTATCCACCCATCCTTCCAAGTTCACGGTCTCCATCCTCTTCCTTCAATCCTTCCACCCAACTATTTTTAAAACATGTCTCTCCTTTCTTCCACTGGGACCAGTCCCCTCCCAGGTCAGAAGTGATCACACCCTCCCCCTTAAACATTCAATGTTCACTAAAACAATGAAGAATATTCTAGAAGCCTTCATCTGAGACTGCATGTAAAACCCCCTGTGGTGACGGCTCCACTGTGTCTACAATCTACACACAAATAATGAGATTATTGGCTGTTGGAACAATGGTTGGATACTCCTGAGATACAGATATCCTGAGATACAAATTAGTGGAATGCTGGACATTTTACAATTGAATCTAGTGCACATACTGACAAGTTAGCAGAAGTATATAAAACATAACAAGTAAATCACTAATAAAACACAATAATAATATTGACAAAAATGGTGGTCTGCTGCTGGAAAAGTATCACAGTTTTTAGTAAGTGGGCAGCTCCTCACAAAAACATTTAAGTCGTTTCAAGAAGAGTTGGACCTTTTTTTAGGGTTTTCAGTATTGCATGTGTAACAAGTGTTCTAGTTGTGAGTGGCCTGTGGTGGTGATATGTGTCTAGATCAGGAGTGGGGAAGCTTTTTTTTTTGCCAAGGCCCATTTCAATATTTATACCATCATTTGCTGCTCAAACAAAATTAACTTTAAAATGATCCTCCTATATTTGGTCAACCAATTAATTAACTCACCCCTAATGTAATGGCTGGAACATTTCTCTTTGGTGAGGCATGGGAGGTCTACAGTTTACATTGCATAGGAGACACCGAGACTGCTGTATATACATCACATAGGAAACATTGAGACTGCTGTATATACATCACATAGGAGACACCGAGATTAGACTGCTATATATACATTACATAGGATTAACCGGTACTACAGTATATACATCCCATAGATGCAGGGACTGGTGTGTACATCACATAGGAGACAGGGGAGCTGGTGTATATACATCACATAGGAGACAGTGGGGCTGGTGCATACATTACATAGGAGATAGTGGGGCTGGTGTATACATTACATAGGAGACAGTGGGGCTGGTGTATACATTACATAGGAGACAGTGGGGCTGGTGCATACATTACATACAGTGGGTATGGAAATAATTCAGACCCCTTTACTTTTCACTCTTTGTTTCATTGCAGCCATTTGGTAAATTCTAAAAAGTTCATTTTTTTCTCATTAAAGTACACTCTGCACCCCATCTTGACTGAAAAAAAAAACAGAAATGTAGAAATTTTTGCAAATTTATTAAAAAAGAAAAACTGAAATATAACATGGACATAAGTATTCAGACCCTTTGCTCAGTATTGAGTAGAAGCACCCTTTTGAGCTAGTACAGCCATGAGTCTTCTTGGAAATGATGCAACAAGTTTTTCACACCTGGATTTGGGGATCCTTTGCCATTCTTTCTCGCAGATCCTCTCCAGTTCCGTCAGGTTGGATGGTGAACGTTGGTGGACAGACATTTTCAGATCTCTCCAGAGATGCTCAATTTTGTTTAGGTCACGGCTCTGGCTGGGCCAGTCAAGAATGGTCACAGAGTTGTTCTGAAGCCACTCTTTTGTTATTTTAGCTGTGTGCTTAGGGTCATTGTCTTGTTGGAAGATGAACCTTCGGCCAAGTCTGAAGTCCAGAGCATTCTGGAAGAGGTTTTCATCCAGGATATCTCTGTACTTGGCCGCATTCATGTTTCCTTCAATTGCATCCAGTCGTCCTGTCCCAGCAGCTGAAAAACACCCCATAGCATGATGCTGCCACCACCATGTTTCACTGTTAGGATTGTATTGGGCTGGTGATGAGCAGTGCCTGGTTTTCTCCACACATACCGCTTAGAATTATCACCAAAAAGTTCTATCTTCGTCTCATCAGACCAGAGAATCTTATTTCTCGTAGTCTGTGAGTCCTTGATGTGTTTTTGAGCAAACTCTATGCGGGCTTTCATATGTCTTGCACTGTTGGAGAGGCTTCCGTCAGGCCACTCAGCCATAAAGGCCCAACTGGTGGAGGGCTGCAGTGATAGCTGACTTTGTGGAAATTTCTCTCATCCCCTACTGCATCTCTGGAGCTCATCCACAGTGATCTTGGTTTTTTTTTTACCGCTCTCACCAAGGCTCTTCTCCCACGATTGCTCAGTTTGGCTGGACGGCCAGGTCTAGGAAGACTTCTAGTGGTCCCAAACTTCTACCATTTAAGGATTATGGAGGCCACTGTGCTCTTAGGAACCTTGAGTACTGCAGAAATTCTTTTTTAACCTTGGCCAGATCTGTGCCTTGCCACAATTCTGTCTCTGAGCTCCTTGGGCAGTTCCTTTGAGCTCATGAGTCTCATTTGGTCTGACATGCACTGTGAGCTATGAAATCTTATATAGACAGGCGTGTACCTTTTCAAATCAAGTCCTATCAGTTTAATTAAACACAGCTGGACTCCAATGAAGGAGTAGAACCATCTCTGAATACTTATGACCATGTGATATTTCAGTTCTTTTTTAAATAAATTTGCAAAAATTTATACATTTCTGGGTTTTTTTTCAGTCAGGATGGAGTGCAGAGTATACATTAATGACAAAAAAATGAACTTTTTAGAATTTATCAAATGGCTGCAATGAAACAAAGAGTGAAAAATTTAAAAGGGCCTGAATACTTTCCGTACCCACTGTAGGAGGCAGTGGGGCTGGTGTATATGACGCGCCCCCTGGGCCGTGTGTGTGTGGGGATACCCGGAACCGGACCCTTTGTGGATGCTGGGGGTTGTAGTCCTTGCGTGGCGGGGACCCGGTCCGTGGCTCAGGGTGGTCAAACCAAATGGCAGTCTATATGCTGAATGTCCGACTACGCCACCCATGGATTGCGGTCAGAGTGAACCGCCGCTGCAGGGCAGACCGCTGAGGCTGGTGTTGTGGGTGCAGCTGAGCGCAGTATAACTCCCCACGGGAGGAGTATAGCCTCAGGGCAGTAAATGGGGATGTTGGTGGTGATGGTGCGCGGGAGCAGCAGTAACCACATGGAGTCTGTCATGTAATTCAGGGTCTTTACTGTTGGTGGTATTAAGGGACCCGTCCGGAATACAGGTTAACAATGGAGGCCTGGTCAGTCTGAGAGCAACTGGGAAATCCCGCTGGTCAGGGGGAGTTTGTAGGCCTACCGTGCTGACTTCACTCTTTCTTGGCTATCCTGCTGTAGTGTAGTGGTAGCCCACGTCTCTGAGTGTACCGTGTTGTTCTCACCCGTATGACTGGCGACTCGGGCCTTCCGTACTTCTCACCCCTCCAGGGCAGTAGTGTTCCCTCTCGTGTGGCTGAGCCTCCGTGCTTCCTTGGGCCAGAGGACTTGAAGTCCCCTGCGTGGTGGTTTTCTGCTGCTGGGCTTATAACCCTCACAGCCTCGGACTCCAGTGTCCGGCTTTACAAGTCTCTGGCCAGGACGAACTCTTCTAGTTCCCCTCCTGGCCTCGTGTTCCTCCTCTGCCTACAGGGACTCGTCAGCCTGCTGCTGACCTGTCCCTATCTGCAACTTCTCTGGACTCTCACTGTTCTATCCTAACCCCGCCCCAGATCCAGTTTATAAAGGGCAGATTTCTCCCCTCCCTGAACTGAGGCAGGAGGTGCTGCATGCTAATTGTCCCCAACCAGAGAACCTCCCACCTGCTCTCAGACATGACATTGCTGCCACTGTGGCAACCAGACCTCGGGGTGCCACATATACATTACATAGGAGACAGTGGGGCCGGTGCATACATTACATAGGATACAGTGGAGCTTTTATATACATTATATAGGAGACAGTAGGGTTGGTGCTTACATTACATAGGAGAGAGTGGGGCTGTTGTATATATTACATAGGAGACAGTGGGGCTGGTGCATACATTACATAGGAGACAGTGGGGCTGGTGTATACATTACATAGGAGACAGTGGGGCTGGTGTATACATTACATAGGAGACAGTGGGGCTGGTGCATACATTACATAGGAGACAGTGGGGCTGGTACAGTGCCTACAAGTAGTATTCAACCCCCTGCAGATTTAGCTGGTTGACACATGCGGAATTAACTTGGCATTGTGACATTTGTACTGTAGATCAGCCTGGAAGTGAGAAATTCACTGCAGCAAATTTTGTTTTTGTTATTTACTTATTTATTTTTTTAAAACGTTAGAAGTTAATTCAGAGTGTCATTTATTATTCAACCCCTCAAACCACAATAATTCTGTTTGGTCCCCCTAAAGTATTAAGAAGTAGTTCAGGCACCAAGAATAATGAGCTTCACATGTGTGGATTAAAGATCTCTTTTGCCAGCCTTTTCTGACTATTTAAGACCCTCCCCAAACTTGTGAACACCACTCAGACATGGTCAACATGGGAAAGACAAAGGAGCATTCCAAGGCCATCAGAGACAAGATCGTGGAGGGTCACAAGGCTGGCAAGAGGTACAAAACCCTTTCCAAGGAGTTGGGCCTACCTGTCTCCACTGTTGGGAGCATCATCCGTAAGTGGAAGGCTTATGGAACTACTGTTAGCCTTCCACGGCCTGGACAGCCTTTGAAAGTGTCCTCCCGTGCCGAGGCCAGGCTTGTCCGAAGAGTCAAGGCTAACCCAAGGACAACAAGGAAGGAGCTCCGGGAAGATCTCATGGCAGTGGGGACATTGGTTTCAGTCAATACCATAAGTAACGTACTCCACCGCAATGGTCTCCGTTCCAGACGAGCCTGTATGGTACATTTACTTTCAAAGCGTCATGTCAAGGCTCGTCTACAGTTTGCTCATGATCACTTGGAGGACTCTGAGACAGACTGGTTCAAGGTTCTATGGTCTGATGAGACCAAGATCGAGATCTTTGGTGCCAACCACACACTTGACGTTTGGAGACTGGATGGCACTGCATACGACCCCAAGAACACCATCCCTACAGTCAAGCATGGTGGTGGCAGCATCATGCTGTGGGGCTGTTTCTCAGCCAATGGGCCTGGCCATCTGGTCCGCATCCATGGGAAGATGGATAGCACGGCCTACCTGGAGATTTTGGCCAAGAACCTCCGCTCCTCCATCAAGGATCTTAAGATGGGTCGTAATTTCATCTTCCAACAAGACAACGACCCAAAGCACACAGCCAAGAAAACCAAGGCCTGGTTCAAGAGGGAAAAAGTCAAGGTGTTGGAGTGGCCTAGTCAGTCTCCTGACCTTAACCCAATTGAAAACTTGTGGAAGGAGCTCAAGAAAAAAGTCCACATGAGACACCCAAAGAACCTAGATAACTTGGAGAAGATCTGCATGGAGGAGTGGGCCAAGATAACTCCACAGACCTGTGCCAGCCTGATCAGGTCTTATAAAAGACGATTATTAGCTGTAATTGCAAACAAGGGTTATTCCACAAAATATTAAACATAGGGGTTGTATAATAATTGACCCACACTTTTATGTTTAAAATTTAATAAAATTCAACTGAGCAACATAACTTTTTGGTTTGTAAGATTTATGCTTCTGTTCATAAAACCTACTCTCGTTTGCAGTTTGAAGGCTCTAACTTATTTGCATCTTATCAAACCAGCTAAATCTGCAGGGGGTTGAATACTACTTGTAGGCACTGTATATACATTATATAGGAGACAGTGGGGCTGGTGCATACATTACATAGGAAACAGTGGGGCTGGTGCATACATTACATAGGAGACACTACAACTGCTGGCTTCATCTTCAGAGGGCTGGTAGCACAGAGGGCGCTAACGTCACCCACAAAGAACGTCCTTCATTGCATGAGACATGGCGTTCAGTAATGAACACTGTGTGCGAAAGATCACAGTGTAGGGAGAAATTATAGGACCGGCGGCTGGAAAAATGGGGCCGGATGCCGAAGCACTGTGGTCCCTTTGAATCTGTCTGGGGGTGGGAGAAAATGACATCACTGGCCGTAAACGGCCCGTAGGCCAGAGGTTCCCCACCCCTGGTTTAGATAGTGAGTTGTGTTTTTGCAGCATGTGTACAGCATGCGGATGGCGAGTGCCAACTATCATGTCAAAAACTCTTTGATGTCAATCATATTCTCCAGTTTCACAATTAAACTACAAAAATGTAAGAAACACATCAAATTTCCCCTCGCCCAACCACATATGCCAGCTCAAGACGAGCTTCCACAACGCATGAATTAAACAAGTGACGTCGCCCCTTTAAATAGATTCACCATCTACTATATCAAGAGGCACAATGTCAGTAATATATCAATCCCATTATTACTAATACAGATGTACTAATCAATACCCGAGACAGCTCCAAAACATAGAACAGATAGCCCAGGTATACAATTACCCTTATAAGATGTTGCCTATTGATTTCTCCAGGCCGAGCTGGAAAAGTAACATTTTAAAGATCTATTAGTATCCGGAGTGCATCGCTCAACAATAGTATTACTTTATACTAAATCAGCAAAACCAAAAGCATTCGATTAAATGCACAAGTCTTCCGGGTTACCGCACATAAGAGGAGATATTTAGCAATAACACAGATGTATACCATTGCCAGAAACTATACAAGTCCATTAGGGTTGTGAAGGTATAAAAAAAAGTAAAAAGGGTCTGCACCGCCACCTTTGTCAATAGGCTGGGTCTGGTATTGCAACTCTATTGCTGTAATAGCGGACACAATCCATGGATACCAGTCCAATAAAAACATGCCATTTTTCCAATGAGAGACAATCTCAAGAGTATCATAACTATGGTGGGTTACCAACAACGCTGTTGAAGAATGCCCCCCATCCCGTCTATGAATACCCACTTTGTGGCATGGTTTACATAAACGCACCACTTTTTGAGGGCATGTTTACCAGATTATTCAGAACAGTCCAAGCTAATTTGGGACTTCTCACAATCAAAATGTTGGGTAGTAAGGGACCTATAATTTATAATGGCCAGGAGTCAAAAACATTCTTGGTCCTGCTATGGTTTAGACAACCCAAACGCCAAGTTTGATGGCATAGGAAGAGGTATTCCTGCAATCAGCTGCAAGGCTAGTGTATGCCTTGAGAAGCAGATACAATTCTATTGATTGCTTCATGGAAACCATCAACAAGTAGGATGGATATTCATATGAGCTTATTTTCAGGAAGCTATTCAAAACCAATGGTTTGCAGCTGTCTTGAAACCCCGGAAAAATCTGGTGGCTATGAGCTCCATTAGCTAAAAAATAGACGGGCACTACTTCACCAGCACTGAAGCCCTTTCATTATCAGGATTTTTGGGGGTACAAGAGGTTGTCCCTCACCCCCATCCCCCCCCTCACACACACAGTGATAATAACTGATGTCATATTGTAGTGATAAGAACCAATATCTTTATAAGAATAACTCTTTATATTATAAAGTATGACGTTCTGTCTCCCTGCAGCCACCACTAGAGGGAGCTTATTGCATACTGTTTATACATGTAACTACAGGGTGGGCCATTTATATGGATACACCTAAATTAAATGGGAATGGTTGGTGATATCAACTTCCTGTTTGTGGCACATTAGTATATGGGAGGGGGAAAACTTTTCCAGATGGGTGGTGACCATAGCAGCCATTTTGAAGTCCGCCATTTTGGATCCAACTTTATTTATTTCTTCTGCGATGTTGCTATCAGTGTGTCAAGAGTGGGAGAAGAGGGTTGCATTGACAATCCAACACAATGGGCAGCACTTTGAACACATTTTATAAGTGGTCATAAACTTGTAAAAAACTCATGAAAGAATAAAGTTACGTTAAAACCAAGCACACCATTGTTTTTCTTATGAAATTCTCAATAAGTTTGATGTGTCACATGACCCTCTTCCCATTGAAAAAAATAAAGTTGGATCCAAAATGGCCAACTTCAAAATAGCCGCCATGGTCAGCACCCATCTGGAAAAGTTTTCCCCCTCCCATATACTAATGTGCCACAAACAGGAAGTTGATATCACCAACTATTCCCATTTAATTTAGGTGTATCCATATAAATGGCCCACCCTGTACATAATAAAACAGTATGTGGCAAACTCCTAAACTCCCCCTAGTGGCATCTTCAGGTACAACATTATGTCCATTATCTAGATGAAATTTTGCATAGAAAATCCACTGACTTCACACTTGGCTGATATAACAATACTATCAGATGTTTTCTGCTTTCGGTGCAGAATGGGAACATTGTTTACCAGCTTTTTGCTCGCTTATTAATTTGAAGGATGTAAATTTGTAATTTAAACAAGGGAAATGTCATGTAGAATGGCGGAGACAATCCTTCAATCTGAAGTTCTCACGAGGCCGGGACTGCAGGGCAATAAAGCATAACGCCATATAATTGTACTCTACATACAGACTTATGTTACAAGCAGGGTGAAGTCTTGTAAGCCTGCCATAATGTGCTTCCGTTTCCTAATACTACAACAATAATATTCACTGGGAGTCCTTCAAGGGGTTTTCTGGTCTATTTTTAAATTTCACAATTTGCAACAAGAAGAAAAGAAGCTATACTCTCCTCTGCCAAAGTGACTATCTCCATTGGACCAGATGTAAGGAGATACCTGGACATATTGCCCGCGTTTTACCTCTTGAAGAACAAGTGTTTTGTTGTAATGTTCAATATAAACTGTGTTATACGTTAATGGTGTTAATAATGTCTGTTGTTCGACAGTAGAGAAAGTGAGACTTAATGATTGGGACTAGCCCAGAGTGGGAGGGACTAAGCTGAAGGGACAGAGGCCGTTTCCGGTCAGAACGTTAGACAGGGCCCAGTGTCCGTAGAGAGCAGACCTAAGGTCTAGTGTGAGCAGTGCCGCATGACGTGGGTGTCTCTAACAGTGAGAGGAGACCAAGATAAAAGATAGCGAGATTCTAGCGTAAGGTAGAAGAGAAGTAACGAAAGGAACGGAGTGATCGATCGGAGACGGGTCTTGGGTCAGGACACCTAGCAGTACGGCCCAGAGTTTATAACTCACAGAGGTAACGGGCGCGGAAGGGACAGAGCACGAAAGACAAAGAGAGTGCCCTGAGCAGGAGTTCCAGAGTGTCAGTAGAAGAGAAGCTAAGGACCGGCCATACCAGCAACATAGTTACCTAGAGGGTAAAGAAGACGCGGAACCACTGGTTGAGTAAAGGACTCTTGCTTACTGGACTGTAGTAATGAGCTGGGCTGTGGTGAAGTAGAAAGGAATGGTAAAGATAGAGAACAAGTGAATAAAGAGGAAGGAATTGAAACTATGTGTGGAAAATGCTCCATATTGTAAAGGAAACGTTCATCAAGTTATGTACCCTCTATATACTATATATAATCCCCTCCAAGTTATCGTTCAGTAAAAAGTTTATTCTTGACTGGTGGTCACCATCATTGAACTGTCAAACATCTGGTCTTAGCCAACTAACGTCATCGGTTACATGCAGCCTGGAAGGGCGTAGCGCCCCCACAGCACAAGTCCACACACCCATGTAAAGACCGGAGGTCCGAGAGAGATCCAGTGAGTCACAAACTGAGACAGAGACAGAAATAAACAACACTTTCTTTACTAAAACAGGGATTAGACTAAAATTCAGTATTGCATGAATCAGTCTCAGGTTCTACCTGGGACACTGTTTCTTCTAAATACACACAATCAGCAAAAGCTGAAATCAATGTGCCAATCTCAAGGTTTCCAGTTTATGTGAATTATACTAAAGATCTGGAACAATTGTACCTAAACACTGTGTCAATCTAGTGTGGGTGTTCTATAGGGACCCCTGAGATGGAACACTGAGTACAATCCTACCACTATTAACAATAACAATGCATGAAACTATACCAATTGCTCTTATACCCCTAGTATATGGATACCGCGTATCTTACAGTTAGGGAACCGTTAACCTCAGATGTGGTCTATCACAGGCCTGTGAATCATGGTGGCTGCAGCTAGTCCCGGAAAACTTTGGTGCCAAATAAAAAGCAATGTTTACAAAAACAGCAAAGGTTCCTTATCTTGTCGTACGATGCCGAGCCCACACGCCGGGGACTTTATTCCTGTAGCCTCAGGTTAAGGTCTGGGAAGAACTCTTCACAAGGCTTGTCAGTATCCTCTCATTGTGAATGGCACCGGACCAGGTCTCTCCTCTCGCAGTCACTCACTGTTTTCCAGACCACCGACCACGCGCTCTGTCACAGAGATGATATCCTCAGTCTCTTTCCCTCTCACTCGACACTTGGCTCGTTCAGCACAAAGTCTTTAGTCACTCAGCATGGACTTCTACAAAACTCCAAAGAGCCACACAGCTTTCCCCAGCTCAGCACTTGTTCTTAAGCAGGGACATAGCTTCTGTAATAGTGGGGAAGGACGTAGCCTTCCCTTGGCACTGAAGTAGTTAAAGAAAGTGTTTCCATAGTTAAACCTCTCTGAACTGTTGGTAGGCCAAGCTAAAGGGTTAGCTTCAGTGGTCCAGTCAGTAGAGTAGAGGGGGGAACTTAGTGCCCTGATCAAGCCTTGAGTGTTGTAGAGCTTGTTCCTGGCATAATTCCTTGTGGGCTGCAGTACCTGTAACCAGCCACAAGATGCCACTGTCACAGGTGCAGATGTCAGGTTGAGTCTGCTAGCAGTGTTACAGACAGTGATAGGGTTAATGCTGTGTGATGGCAGCCCAAAGAGGGTGGGCACTTTAGGAAAATCCCTGCTTAGTTTCCAGAAGCAGGAAATGATGAGTAGAAAGAGTTAGGACAGTGAACTGTACGGGCAGCCTGATTATATGGTGGCTGCTAGGGTAGACGGGAGCTCCATACCCTCAGACAGTGGGATCAACAGTGCAAAGGTCTCCCTGCGCAAGAGTCCTGTTAGCCGGCCGGAGAAACTCAACGGAGATATTGAGGACCCGGGGCACTTCTAGTCTGCAGGTAGCAGAGGAAGATAAATAGGATTCCAGGCTAAGACGTGGGGGAGATATCAGATCCGGAACACTGCTGGTATTGCAGAAGAGTCTCTTGGGCTAGAGATAGAGTCACAGAGATGCTTCACTCAAAGAGGGAACCAGGGCTGAAGATGTTGCCAGCGCCTGTGAGGGAGATAATAACCTGTCGGGCCTTATCCATTATATCTGCCTGTAAATATTGTACATATTCCTCTTCCCCAAGTAAAGTCACAGTTATGGTTATGAACATCGTGTCCTCTGAATTTATTGCTGCCCTGGTCCCAGAAGAGAAATGCCTGGAGACAGCCGCGATCGGATGGCTTGAAGTAAGTGGAGAGCACCACATACACAGCCACACTTCAGAGGGAGGACACATATTGTCTGTAGGGTGCCAGAGAGAGCAGGGGCTACAGCTCGCCCACGACTACCTCGCTGAGGCACCTTACATTTGGCGTAGTCGGCAGGATGCGAGCTCCTTGCCTGAAGAAAACGGGGAAGAGCCGACGCAGAACACTGAAGAGAAAGTGTTGGAAGGCATGCGGCCCAAGATGGCGGCCCGAAGCATGGATTCCAAGATGGTGACAGTGGCGGTAAAGGCTAGGAGAAGACCCGCCTATCGTGGGAGTGGACGGCGCCGGAGAGCGCGAAAAGATGTCCAGCCCCTTCGAGTTCCGGCCCAAAGAAGGATGGGCCCAGCAGTGAAGATGCGTCCCAGGATGGGACGTCCAGTGAAGAAGAGGGGGCGGCGTAAAGCGAAGTCCGGCCCAATGAATACCAGCGCGCCCAGAGAAGGGGCGCAGCTGAAGGCGGAGCTGCCGAGAGTGACGTGCGATGCGACGGTCGCGTCAGAAGGCCGGCCCAGAAAGAGGAGGAGTTGGATGCGCAGGACGCGCGTCATCGGTAAGCGACCAGCGCCATTTCCTGTCCAGCGCACGAGAGGAAGGAGGTGTTGCAGTGGATGCTCTAGGAAGATGGCAGCCGGAGGATCGGATGACCTGTCCGAGATGAGCAGTGAGGAGGAAATCCTAAAGCTGATCACCCCAGGGGCCACAATCGGAAGTCACTCACCCGCGGATGCTGCCTGTGAGTCTTTGCCTTTGCCCCCAGTGGCCGTCCAGTGGTCCACTAGGCCTGACCCGGAGATGGGTCTGCTCATTCATGAACTGCGTGTGTGGAGTTGGAGCCGGATGCCGGAAGATGCTTCCCCCTCGGCGGAGGGCGAAGGACATCCCGGTGGGGCCGAAGCAGCTGCCAC
The DNA here is from genome assembly GCF_046119375.1 of Phyllobates terribilis. Lineage (NCBI taxonomy): Eukaryota > Metazoa > Chordata > Amphibia > Anura > Dendrobatidae > Phyllobates > Phyllobates terribilis. The sequence continues at coordinate 95,427,105 of NW_027362765.1, forward strand.
AGCATGGCCTGATGAAGGTGAGCGGCCCATACCCTGGTGGCTGGTCCCGCTTGCGGAGCCACTAATGACAACTCCCGGGGCAGCGGCGGAGGCCCCTAGGCCTGAAGGAGCTGATGCGGAGGCGAGGCCTGCTAGAAGGAAGGCCGCACAGGAAGATTTCTGGCAGTTGGCACTAGAGGCTCTAAATGCCCCCTCGGCAAAGCGTTACGCCGAGCTCGGTAGTCTGAAGTGGACTACCCGCAACCCCCCGATGACGACACGGGAACAGCGACGATGGACTGATACCTTCCTGAGAGGCTGGCTGGAAGGGTCCAACGCGGTGCAGAGGGAGTCGGTGGAAGCTTCCCAGACCCGGGGGCGGGTCATACAGTTCCGTATCCGTGAGGGGTACGGGTTTCTGGAAGAGGAGTGGACCGGGCACGAGGTGTTCGTGACCCGTGAAGTGATTAAGTGGGACTATCTGCACGACCGTCTCCACACTTTACGTTTGGGAAACATAGTACACTTTGTCAAGTGTGAATGTTCCAGGGGGTGGTACGCGGCTGCGCTCACCCGACCGTATGAGTGGGAGGATGTTCTTGAGAAGGACGAGGAGGTCCTCCGGCGAAGGGCCAAGAGAGAGGCCCTGCAGCGCTGGGCTAGGGAAGCCCCTAAAGGATTCTTACCCCCTCCCAAGGCCGGTGTCCTGCAGGAGGACGAATCAAGGAAACAGCAGTGGGGAGACATTGTAAGTGAAGAGGAGGAAGACTTCACGAGCTGCAGTAGAGCCGACTCTCCCAGTGAGACACCTGATGCTGATTCAGCAATTAAATACCCAGGAGGGGCTGAGGCAGTTGAGCAGGGAGCTGCCGGAAGATTTCAGGCTGGCTCCAGTAATGTGGTGCACAATTTCACAGTTACCAGCTATGGCCCTACTCAGGTTGGTTGAGGCAGCGCCACGTCCTCGGATGAGGACCCTGGGCCCAGTAGGTACCCTGATCAGCCTTGGAGGTGGAAAAATCCACCTTCATCTACAGCATGGGCCGCCTTTATGAAGGAGCGGAAGGAGGCCCGGAAGAAGTGAGCTAGTTGGCTAAAAGGTCCGTTGACCTTCTACTTCTTCCTCTACTAGGATCCACCAGCTGTGGTCCTGCTTCCGGGACTGTTTCCCAATGGGGGCGGAGTGCCCCATGTTGAGTTAAGTCAAAAAAAAAAAAATGGAGGACTGCTTCCCTACCTCTCAGGCCAGGAGGGCCTTAAGCAGCACTAAGTTGTGTGCCCAAGAGAGCTGCTCTTTTTGTTTTTACTTTTATTTTTGTTTGCGCCTTTTTCTGCTGGAATTTGAAACACTGAGGCACACTGTGAGGATGACTGTCCTCTAAATCTAAGAGACTTGCGGCCTAGCGGGAAGAACCGGTGACCCCCGCTAGGACCAAGAAGAAAGTGACTCACGAGGTGTTCCCTGTGACCGTGTGCCTCAGAATGCAGCCTTCAAAGGAGATTGAGGGCTGTTGGTGTGTGACCTGTCTTAAAAATATGGACAAGGACGTTGTGTTTCCAGGGTCCTTATCAAGAAGGACCGGTACTTTTGAGAAGTTTGAAAGTTGATAATGGACTGTCCTGAATTGCAGTTCCGGGGCCCTTGACCGAGAAGGGCCGGTCTCCTACTCAAGAAGAAGACTTCAGGACCAGTCATGTACTAAAATGTTTTAGTAAATGTAGTAATGTGATATGATGTCATAGCTGCTGATCCGTATTGATTGTTTAGTGTGGTCAGGGACGACCAACATTAAAGTGCGGGGGGATGTAATAGTGGGGAAGGACGTAGCCTTCCCTTGGCACTGAAGTAGTTAAAGAAAATGTTTCTGTAGTTAAACCTCTCTGAACTGTTGGTAGGCAAAGCTAAGGGGTTAGCTTCAGTGGTCCAGTCAGTAGATTAGAGGGGGGAACTTAGTGCCCTGATCAAGCCTTGAGTGTTGTAGAGCTTGTTCCTGGCATAATTCCTTGTGGGCTGCAGTACCTGTAACTAGCCACAAGATGCCACTGTCACGGGTGCAGATGTCAGGTTGAGTCTGCTAGCAGTGTTACAGACAGTGATGGGATTAATTCTGTGTGATGGCAGCCCAAAGAGGGTGGGCACTTTAGGAAAATCCCTGCTTAGTTTCCAGAAGCAGGAAATGATGAGTAGAAAGAGTTAGGACAGTGAACTGTACGGGCAGCCTGATTATATGGTGGCTGCTAGGGTAGACGGGAGCTCCATACCCTCAGACAGTGGGATCAACAGTGCAAAGGTCTCCCTGCGCAAGAGTCCTGTTAGCCAGCCGGAGAAACTCAACGGAGATATTGAGGACCCGGGGCACTTCTAGTCTGCAGGTAGCAGAGGAAGATAAATAGGACTCCAGGCTAAGACTTGGGGGAGATATCAGATCCGGAACACTGCTGGTATTGCAGAAGAGTCTCTTGGGCTAGAGATAGAGTCACAGAGATGCTTCACTCAAAGAGGGAACCAGGGCTGAAGATGTTGCCAGCGCCTGTGAGGGAGATAATAACCTGTCGGGCCTTATCCATTATATCTGCCTGTAAATATTCCTCTTCCCCAAGTAAAGTCACAGTTATGGTTATGAACATCGTGTCCTCTGAATTTAATGCTGCCCTGGTCCCAGAAGAGAAATGCCTGGAGACAGCCGCGATCGGATGGCTTGCAGTAAGTGGAGAGCACCACGTACACAGCCACACTTCAGAGGGAGGACACATATTGTCTGTAGGGTGCCAGAGCGAGCAGGGGCTACAGCTCGACCACGACTACCTCGCTGAGGCACCTTACACTTTACCAGGGCCAGGGGTTATCAACCCCCACAGGAAAGCTTGTAGAGAGAGAGTCTTATTGCAGTTCAGTCCTTGCAGTTCTCCTCAGACTCCCCATCCAGCGTCTCACACAGCAGACAGCAGAACACACAGGGTCTCCTGCTCTGCCCCTGCTCTGAGCTCAGCCAGGCAAAACTCACAGGGTCCTAATGTTTTCCTGCTGCTATCACAGTTCAGACTCTCACAACCATCCAGGACCCCCACCTTCATGTAACATTCTGGGGCGCAAGAGACGAGTACCTCGCCCACGCCACGTTACACAGAGATGAGGACGCAATGGCCATCAGTCATCTGGCCACTGTAGCCGCCAGGGGCTGGCTGGCAAATTTTGGCCTAGGGGGCAAGCATACAGCAGTGGCCCATAAGCAGCAGCACAGCCTCACTGCGCAGGAGCGGGACCAGCGCTGGACATGTAGAAATGCGCATGCACCCCACAATAATATCAACACTTGCCGGGAGCAATATTCAAATACGTGGGAGACGCCAGCAGTGACTGCATGCAGCGCCGCCCCTAACTGAATGTGAGAATCACACCCCTATGACTGAAAACGAGCAGGTAGGACAAAGTATATATAATGTTATAAAATCATTATACTACCACCGATTTTAATGAAAAAAGCTTGTTAGTAATGCACATTGCATCACTAACAAAGCAATGGGGGCAGTGTAGATATTAGATATGACAGGACAGGTTCCCTTTAAAGCCAGGGATGTCAAACGCAAACACAGAGGGCCAAAGTTCAAAGCTTGGACAAAGTCGCGCACCAACCTTGATATTTATTAAAAAAGTGTCTACAATTGAGGAAGTTTTTCTTTATCAAATATAACGATTAATTTAAAAATTATAGTGGAATATTATAATATGTTATGTAAAAGCCATAAAAAGCATATGGCCCAATTGCCTAATTTAAATATGTAATTTAACAGAGGATAAAAATCCTTGAATGAAACAGATAATAATGTATGATGCAAACAAAAGTGCCCCCAAAAACAGTAAAATACCCCCTCAGTGAATTCCTCCACACTCACAGTAAGATGACCCTACTGTACCCCTCTCCCTCAATCACCCCAACAAAGTATGGCGACCTCATCACAGTATGATTCTCCAACTGTAATCCCCACACAGCCCTCCATACAGAATAATGGCCCCACATAGTCCTCCATACAGAATAAGGGCCCCACATAGTCCTCCATACAGAATAAGTGCCCCACATAGTCCTCCATACAGTATAATGGCCATAACGAGTCCTCCATGCAGTATACTGGTCCCCTCATAGTCCTCCAGACAGTATAATGGGCCCACATAGTCCTCCATACAGTATAATGGCCCCACATAGTGCTCCATACAGTATAATGGCCCCACATAGTGCTCCATACAGTATAATTGGCCTCTCATAGTCCTCCAAACAGTATAATGGCCCCTCATAGTCCTCCATACAGTATAATGGCCCCACATAGTCCTCCATACAGTATAATGGCCCCACATAGTGCTCCATACAGTATAATGGGCCTCTCATAGTCCTCCAAACAGTATAATGGCCCCTCATAGTCCTCCATACAGTATAATGACCCCACATAGTCTTCCATACAGTATAATGGCCCCACATAGTGCTCCATACAGTATAATGGCCCCACATAGTGCTCCATACAGTATAATGGGCCTCTCATAGTCCTCCAAACAGTATAATGGCCCCTCATAGTCCTCCATACAGTATAATGGCCCCACATAGTCCTCCATACAGTATAATGGCCCCCACATAGTGCTCCATATAGTATAATGGCCCCCACATAGTGCTCCATACAGTATAATGGGCCCCTCATAGTCCTCCATACAGTATAATGGGCCCCACATAGTGCTCCATACAGTGCTCCATACAGTATAATGGGCTCCACATAGTCCTCCCTACAGTATAATGGGCCCCACATAGTTCTCCATACAGTATAATGGCCCCACATAGTGCTCCATACAGAATAAGGGCCCCACATAGTGCTCCATACAGTATAATGGGCCCCACATAGTCCTCCATACAGTATAATGGGCCCCACATGGTGCTCCATACTGTATACATGGCCCCGCATAGTGCTCCGTACTGTATACATGGCCCCGCATAGTGCTCCGTACTGTATACATGGCCCCGCCTAGTGCTCCGTACAGTATACATGGCCCCCATAGTCCTCCGTACTGTATACATGGCCTCGCATGGTGCTTTGTACTATATTCATGGCACCGCCTAGTCCTCCGTACTGTATACATGGCCCCGCATGGTACTCCGTACTGTGTACATGGCCCCGCATGGTACTCTGTACTGTATACATGGCCCCGCATAGTCCTTCATAATGTATACATGGCCCTGCATGGTGCTCCGTACTGCATACATGGCCCTGCATAGTGCTCCGTACTGCATACATGGCCCTGCATAGTGCTCCGTACTGTATACATGACCCCCCATAGTGCTCCGTACTGTATACATGGCCCCGCATAGTGCTCCATACTGCATACATGGCCCCGCATAGTGCTCCGTAGTGCATACATGGCCCTGCATAGTGCTCCGTACTGTATACATGGCCCCGCATGATGCTCCACACAGTATACATGGCCCCACATGGTGCTCCACACAGTATACATGGCCCAACATGGTGCTCCACACAGTATACATGGCCCCACATGGTGCTCCACACAGTATACATGGCCCCACATGGTGCTCCACACAGTATACATGGCCCCACATAGTGCTCCACACAGTATACATGGCCCAACATGGTGCTCCACACAGTATACATGGCCCCACATGGTGCTCCACACAGTATACATGGCCCCACATGGTGCTCCACACAGTATACATGGCCCCACATAGTGCTCCACACAGTATATATGGCCCCACATGGTGCTCCACACAGTATACATGGCCCCACATGGTGCTCCACACAGTATACATGGCCCCACATGGTGCTCCACACAGTATACATGGCCCCACATGGTGCTCCACACAGTATACATGGCCCCACATGGTGCTCCACACAGTATACATGGCCCCACATGGTGCTCCACACAGTATACATGGCCCCACATGGTGCTCCGTACTGTATACATGGCCCCACATGGTGCTCCACACAGTATACATGGCCCCACATGGTGCTCCGTACTGTATACATGGCCCCACATGGTGCTTCACACAGTATACATGGCCCCACATGGTGCTCCGTATTGTATACATGGCCCCACATGGTGCTCCATACAGTATACATGGCCCCATATGGTGCTCCACACAGTATACATGGCCCCGCATAGTGCTCCACACAGTATACATGGCCCCACATGGTGCTCCACACAGTATACATGGCCCTAGATTAAAATAAATAAATACCTCTGCCATTCCAACGCTGATCCCTACCTACCTGTGGGCCCACGGGCCCCCCCCCTTTCACTAGCGCCACGGCCACTCTCCTCTGCGCACACCCTCCCTCCAGGCCACGCGCTCTCCCATCAGGCCGTGCACTCTCCCATCAGGCTGCGCGCTCTCACATCAGGCCGCGCGCCTTAAATTCAAGTGCTGTGGTCTCCATAACATTCCCAGTAGCACTTCTGAAGGACGGCAATCACTGTGTAAATTAGGATCTTACCTTCCTGCTCAAAATGCAAAAAGAATATTGTAAGAGCCGAACGGCAATTAAAATATTTCTGTCTAATTAGCCCAACAACCCCCTCCACATCCAAACTCATGCTGCCTACTTATATCGTTCTGTTGCTTCAGATTCCTCTTCCGGAGACACCTATCTCCAGAATAAGCCAGTGTCTTGAGACAATTACCTTCCATCTCGGCAACATGACAATTAATGGCTGCCTATACATAAGACTGCATCGTTTTTTGGGAACCTATGTGCAAATGAGGCATTCATCCACATGATATATTGAGCCTGCCCCATGTTTCGTTGACGAGAAGAGCGCATTTTCGACACGTCCGTGGCCAACAGTTTCAAAGCCGTATTGATTTCATTCTATAATTGCATTGTGCCCTTTGAATAAATTTGAATAATTGCTATTATATTTAGTCTCGCACAAGAACATAGTTAATAATACGTCCTGCAAAAAAAAAAAAAAGAAAAAAAATATTGCGGCTAATGCTAATTATCCGGCAAGAGAAGAAAAAAAAATCCTCTCATTGTGTTCTCGCATGAATTCACGTTTAACGTATACAAAAGCGTTAACCGTTATCGGAAATTTGCATTACAAAGGTCAAAAGTGGGAGAACGCTACAAAAGGCTGCCACCTTTCAAGTCTTTCTATTAAAATGAAAGCCTGCATTTAGATAAAAAAAAATATTTTGCTTTAATTATTTTCTAATGTCAAATACTGCCATCACAATTCACATCTTTTGTCATTCGTTTCCCTGCTTGTTCATTGGCTTTACTTGTGCTCTTTTGAACACTGAACAAGCAGGGAGGGGTGACAGAGGATGTAAACACTTCAGAATTGTGAAACAGATGTTGATGAGTATTCTCTGTACATGCTTGTTCAGTGTCTTTTAAATACTGAACAAGCAGGGGAATGACAGACATGAGCTCAGAAGTCTGCAGCATTGTAAGCAATTGATGATTGTTGCTGAGTATTAGTTATAGGATGTGGTGTTTGAAGATCAGCATAGGAGCAAATCAGCAGTGCAAGCAGGGGATGACCACATGTGAGGTCTGCAGAATTGTAAGCACAGCTGTTAAAGACTATGCATTACGGACAGGCTTCTTCTTTGATTCCGGGCATGCGCAGTGCGCCTCCGAAGCTGAGAAGCGTAGGCCTAGCTTCAGAGGCGCACTGACGTGTAAGAAAGACAGTTGTGCGCATGCCTGAGAGTTTGCGATGACACCCGCTCTTGTAAATCATGTTAACACGGCCACAGGGGTGTAATAATGTAAGGAAGTGAGTGACTCACACATTAGGAAGGCACAGTAGGACTTGTGTGGACGAATATTGCCTTCTACTGGCCAGAGACTACAGAGATGGGAACTACCAGAACAATGTAAGAACTAAAATAAGAAGACTGATTACTCAGAGAGAAGGGAGATACCAGATGCACAGAGGCCTGGGATCTACTGTGACTCAGAAAATATAAAAACCTCTGAGGCCAAGGCAGAGGGTGAGTCATCGCCCAGACATCTTACAAGACAGAAAGCAGCAGGACATGGTCCTTGGCCCAGGCCAGGAGGCCTAATTAATGGAATGGAGTGTCGCTCAAGAGAGCTGAAGGACAAGGTCCTTACCCCAGGCCAGGAGGCCTAAGGAATGGAATATCACTCAGGAGAGCAGCAGTACAAGGTTATTAGCTCAGGCAAGGAGGCCTAGTAAAATTGTCAATTGATCGTGTGAGCAAAAGGCCAGGAGGCCCAGTTAAAGAGGCAATTCATTGAGTGAGCTGAAGAACACCAGCTCTAGTTAAAGGGGCGGTTGATCATGTGAGTTGAAGACCAGATGCCTAGTTAAAGGGGCGGCTGATCATGTGAGCAGGAGGCCCAGTAAAAGGGTCAGCCGATCAAGTGAGCTGACGGCCAGGAGGGCTAGTTAAAGGGATGGTAGATTGAGTAAGCTGAAGGCCAGGAGCCCTAGCTAACAATACGGAAGGGACTTGAGCTGCACTGTAGGAGACGGAGGCAGCCGGGATAGGTGGTCAGTGCAAGTAGTTGTCAGCGGAATACAAAGCAAGATTTGCAGCCTAATGGGGAAAAGGAGCTGACTCCGGTTGGGTACTGTCACAGTAATAGGCGGATTATAATGAGGGCAATACGGGCTCCAGGGGGCCCATGAATTGCTCCCATTATAATGCGCATTTTTTTCAGTCACCGCCGCACTGACCGAAGGTTTAGATGATCACCGCTGCAGGCCCGCAGCTGTAGGTGGTTTGAATCATACTGTGTCGCCCCGCCCTGCCAGTGCCACATGACGCTCCCATCTGGCCGCCGCGGCTGTATATTCACTAGCACGGGCGTGCAGTTTAAATGCTGTTGGTACCACCCTGCCTGATGTCATGTGGCAGGGCGGTCCCAACATCATTTAAATTTCCCGCCGGCGATAGTGCATATACAGGGCTGCGTGATGCAGCCAGCATGTCTGTGAGTGGCTGCTTTGAACTTTGGGACCGCCCTGCCACATGACGTCAAACAGGGCGGTCCCAAAGTTCAAAGCAGCCACTCACAGACACGCTGCATCACTCAGCCGCTCCCATCCGGCCAGCTGCAGATCCACCGGGGCGGGCAGTTTAAATGATGCTGGGACCGCCCTGCCACATGACGTCAGGCAGGGCCCAGCACACACAGGGATGCGGCATACAGGCAGACAGTGGCGGGGGGGCCCCCGGACCGCACCCCCAGCAGCGGCGCACGGCCGCTACTTCTTCTTCGGCCGGGCCAGCACTGCAGCAGTTAACTTCCCTGTGCTGGCCCGGCCGCGTCACAGCTAGGAGACACGGCCCTGTGCGTGGCCGTGTCTCATAGCTGTGACGTCATGCAGTGTGCGCCCGGCCTGCACTGCTGCAGCCTGCATCGGAGAGGAGCAGGAGGACTGGAGCGGAGAGGAGCAGGAGGACTGGAGCCGAGCCGGGAGATGGTGAGTGTGTGAGAGTGTGTGAAAGTGAGTGTGTGTGTGTGATTGAGTGAGTGTGTGTGTGTGTGCAGGCAGACATAATTGTGTGATGTCTGTTTATATGTATTTTTGTGTTTCAAATGTGTTTATGCGTGTATGTATGTGTATGTCTGTATATGTTTGTGTGTGTGCGTGACTGCGTGCAGCCTCCTGCTGAGTATAGATGGCACCATGTGGCCTCCCGCTGTCTCTGGGGGGGCGCCGTGCGGCCTCCCGCTGTGTATAGATGGCGCCGTGCGGCCTCCTGCTGTGTATAGATGGGGCCGTGCGGCCTCCCGCTGTGAATAGATGGCTACGTGCGGCCCACTGCTGTGTATAGATGGGGCCGTGCGGCCTCCTGCTGTGTATAGATGGCGTCGTGCGGCCTCCTGCTGTGTATAGATGGCGCCGTGCGGCCTCCCGCTGTGTATAGATGGCGCCGTGCGGCCCCCTTCTGTGTATAGATGGCGCCGTGCGGCCCCCTGCTGTGTATAGATGGCGCCGTGCGGCCCCGTGCTGTGTATAGATGGCGCCGTGCGGCCCCGTGCTGTGTATAGATGGCGCCGTGCGGCCCCCTGCTGTGTATAGATGGCGCCGGGCGGCCCCCTGCTGTGTATAGATGGCACCGTGCGGCCTCCAGCTGTGTATAGATGGCACCATGCGGCCGCCCGCTGTGTATAGATGGCTACGTGTGCTCCATATTGAGTCATACAATTAATGTAAGGCTATGTGTCCACAATGCAGAAATGCTCCGTCTTTTTTTTTTGAGCGTTGTACATGCGTTTTTCCTGCCAAGAACAAGCGGAAGTGAAGCGTTCATCACATGCATTTCTGCATGCGGGTTGACAAGCGCTTTCCAAGCGATTTTAGGATCGCTTGGAAAGTGCTTGACAACTTGGTCACACTATATAAATCCATGCAACCGGCATGGATTTATATAGTGTGACCGTAAAAGAATGGTAAAAATAAAAAATATATACTTACCTTCTGATGGCCTGCCGACGTCAGCGGTCGCGTGACCCGTCACATGACTAAATGACGTCATGGCAGGACCTTTTCAGACCATCGCGAGCTGCTGGCAAGCCAGGACGCATCGGATAAAGACACCGGGGGCCATCAGAAGGTAAGTATAATATTTATTTTTTATTTTATTCTTTTTTTACAGGTTCTATGGTACCCGGGTCCGGAGGAGAGTCTCCTCTTCTCCAAACCCGGGTACCATCCGCACATTCAAACGCATGGATTCTGCATGTACAGATGCAGTGATGCGGATTCCATGCGTTCCAATGCAATGCTTCCGCAAAATAATTGGTACTGCTGCGGATTTTTCCGCAATGATAATCCGCAGTGGAAATTTCCGCAGCATGTGCATAGCACATGCGGATTATCATAGGGGAACATGGCAGACCTTCTACCAAGCGTTTGGTAGAAGGTCTGCCAAAACTCATAGTGGGCACACAGCCTAAAAAAAATTATTAGAATTAATATTGTGCCAAATTAATTTCACATGAACTATCACATGATCTATCACAGGTGTGTGTGTGGGAAGGGGGGGGCCCGCGCCTTCTAAACTGCCCGGGGCCCTTGCTACTCTTAATCCACCCCTGGTCACAGTTACCTCTAATAACAGTCTGAGAAGCTAGGTAATGACCTTGATAGTTATGACTTGAACTTTGACGGATTACGGACTAGTGTATCCTTTATAAATATTGTTTGGTGTATTATTTAGATAACTTTGTGATTTAGATTGTATTGTATAAGTCAGTGCTTTGATACATCAAAACAGCAAATCGAAGTACTGTATAGCAATTTAATGGATTATTATTTGAGAATTTTCATTTGCCAGAGATTGCACTTTTGGCTACTTGAATTGTAAATAGTTAATACATAACAAACTTTTTCACTTTATCACTGAGTCTGCATATTATGTACCTCTTTTATTATAGTAACAGTAGGTAGTAAAAAAAAAACAATAAGATTTTAACAAGACATAGAATATAAACTAATCAAAGATCATATTCCATATTGTATACATACAGTTAGGTCCATATATATTTGGACAGAGACAACATTTTTCTAATTTTCGTTCTCAACATTACCACAATGAATTTTAAACAAAACAATTCAGATGCAGTTGAAGTTCAGACTTTCAGCTTTCATTTGAGGGTATCCACATTAAAATTGGATGAAGGGTTTAGGAGTTTCAGCTCCTTAACATGTGCCACCCTGTTTTTAAAGGGACAAAAAGTAATTGGACAATTGACTCCAAGGCTATTTCATGGACACGTGTGGGCAATCCCTTCGTTATGTCATTCTCAATTAAGCAGATAAAAGGCCTGGAGTTGATTTGAGGTGTGGTGCTTGCATTTGTAAGGTTTTGGTGTGAAGTAAACATGCGGTCAAAGGAGCTCTCCATGCAGGTGAAACAAGCCATCCTTAAGCTGCAAAAACAGAAAAAACCCATCCAAGAAATTGCTACAATATTAGGAGTGGCAAAATCTACAGTTTGGTACATCCTGAGAAAGAAAGAAAGCATTGGTGAACTCATCAATGCAAAAAGACCTGGGTGCCCATGGAAGACAACAGTGGTGGATGATCGCAGAATAATCTCCATGGTGAAGAGAAACCCCTTCACAACTGCCAACCAAGTGAACAACACTCTCCAGGAGGTAGGTGTATCAATATCCAAATCTACCATAAAGAGAAGACTGCATAAAAGTAACTACAGAGGGTTCACTGTACGGTGCAAGCCACTCATAAGCATCAAGAATACAAAGGCTAGACTGGACTTTGCTAAAAAAACATCTAAAAAAGCCAGCACAGTTCTGGAAGAACATTCTTTGGACAGATCAACCTCTACCAGAATGATGGAAAGAGAAAAGTATGGCGAAGGTGTGGTACAGCTCATGATCCAAAGCATACCACATCATCTGTAAAACACGGCGGAGGCAGTGTGATGGCTTGGGCATGCATGGCTGCCAGTGGCACTGGGTCACTAGTGTTTATTGATGATGTGACACAGGACAGAAGCAGCCGAATGAATTCTGATGTATTCAGAGCCATACTGTGTGCTCAGATCCAGCCAAATGCAGCCAAACTGATTGTCCATCTGTAGTATGAAACGACGACCAATGACCCAAAACATAAAGCCAAAGCAACCCAGGAGTTTATTAAAGCAAAGAAATGGAATATTCTTGAATGGCCAAGTCAGTCACCTGATCTCAACCCAATTGAGCATGCATTTCACTTGTTAAAGACTAAGCTTCAGACAGAAAGGCCCACATACAAACAGCAACTGAAAACCACCACAGTGAAGGCCTGGCAGAGCATCAAAAAGGAGGAAACACAGCGTCTGGTGATGTCCATGAGTTCAAGACTTCAGGCAGTCATTGCCAACAAAGGGTTTTCAACCAAGTACTAGAAATGAACATTTTATTTACAATTATTTAATCTGTCCAATTACTTTTGGTCCCTTTAAAACAGGGTGGCACATGTTAAGGAGCTGAAACTCCTAAACCCTTCATCCAATTTTAATGTGGATACCCTCAAATGAAAGCTGAAAGTCTGAACTTCAACTGCATCTGAATTGTTTTGTTTAAAATTCATTGTGGTAATGTCTAGAACCAAAATTAGAAAAATGTTGTCTCTGTCCAAATATATATGGACCTAACTGTATTTGGTGATTAATTAAATCATTTATCACACAAAAGCATGTGATTTATCATTCAAGCTTCCCTAAAATATATTTTTGGATAGATTGAGTTGGGTCAGTTAGAAAATATGTCTGTTTTCTTCCAGAAATAGTGATACAATTGTCCACAATTTGTTTCTAGTAATGTTGCTCAGTCCATTAAATTCAATGGAGCAGAGTTGCGGTACCAGACAGGTATGGGCCTTTTTCTCCAATCCTATGTAACCTCTTTATGATTATGAAGGAAGATATTTTGGTGCATACTTCTTCCTAATCATTCAAGGACACTGCAGACACAGCAGATTCTGGCTGATTAGGAGTTGCTATATATTACATTCTGCTATGCAGCCAATAAAGACACTATGGAAAATTGCTCAAGGTCTATCAAGGTATGATAACTTTTAAGTTGGTCAGTAGCATAACAGAATTTTTATCAACACTCGGCAATTAAAATTACCTCTATTAACCTTTTCCCGACCCCTGATGATGTATATCATGTGTGGCCAATGTGGAGTACTTTTCGTGTGTTTATCAGTAATATAGGACAGTTTTTATAGATTATAGACACTTTCGTATCAATTTTGTAATTTAATTGTACCGATTATGGGATAAAAAATTACTTTTGCAATTGGTTTTTAATTAAAAATTTCCAACCTCATCTTCTGTAGCCTACACGTGTTCTCATACATTGCAGGCTGCTCAGTCCAGTTCACGGTGAAATCTGCCACTGGATCAACATGTAGATCCTCTCTCAGCTCTCCTGATCAGTCTTCTAATCCAAAAACTGTTTGATTTAGGTTTATTTTACTTGGATGTAAAGATGTCATGCTGAATAATAGTTCAGGATAGCAGAAAGAGAGGCTACAGACTGAGCAGACGGATCGGGCTCACTTTGAAGGGACTAAACAGCCTGCAATGCATTAAAGAAGTTGTCCAGTACTTTATATTACCCCCCCCCCCATGTATCCCCCCGGGGCCCATAAGGATTTTTGTAAATACCTTACGTTGCTGTTTCTGCCTGTGAGCGGCGCTATCCCTGGCCGCTCACAGGCAGAAACAAGTGAGGCATGACTCAGCGCTGGTGTCCCCGTGGTGGCTGCTGGGTTGTGGGCGGGGTTACCCCCCGCATCACACCCAGCATCCACCGCGCACTTTCCCAATGAATGGGGAGAGGCAGAGCGCGCGGTGGATGCCGGGTGTGACGCAGGGGGTAACCCCGCCCACAGCCTGGCATCCACCATGGAGCGCAGAACACAGAGACCCCCGGCTGCTGCCAGCACTTGTCATGACGTCAGCGGATGTCAGAGCCGGCTGCAGCCGGGGGTCACGTGATGCCTGTGAGCAGCCAGTGATAGCACCGCTCACAGGCAGTATCTGCAACTTAAGGTAATTACAAAAATCCTTAGGGGCCCTGGGGGGATACATTGGGGGGGTAATGTAAAGTACTGGACAACTCCTTTAATGACATGCATGCTGCCAAAGACAAAAGGTTGAGAAATTTTTATTAAAACCAATTCCAAAAATATATTAGATGCAATTCTATACAAAAATGATGTAAAGGTATCTATAGCCTTTAAAGGGAATCTTTCAGCTCTAAAATCAGTATGAAAGTAGAAGTCCTTTATCTAAGACGAGCCACTGAAGTGACAGCATCCTCCCTCCAACAGTTTTCATGACTAGCTTAGCGCTGCCGATCATTGCAGACAACAGAGTTATCCAGCTGGAGAATCAGAAAATTCTAGGGATACCTATTCTTTGGTAACACAAGTAAAAAAATATTGGTTCTTCTAGTTATGAAAGGTTCCAATTCGGTATGACTAAGGCTCAAGATAAGGCTCCAGAGAAAGAAGTATGAAGAGGTATTGACCAGTCTGTGATAGCATGATGATGCTGTACTGGTCGAAATACAGTTAGGTCCATATATATTTGGACAGAGACAACATTTTTCTAATTTTGGTTCTAGACATTACCACAATGAATTTTAAACAAAACAAGTCAGATGCAGTTGAAGTTCAGACTTTCAGCTTTCATTTGAGGGTATCCACATTAAAATTGGATGAAGGGTTTAGGAGTTTCTGCTCCTTAACATGTGCCACCCTGTTTTTAAAGGGACCAAAAGTAATTGGACAATTGACTCCAAGGCTATTTCATGGACACGTGTGGGCAATCCCTTCGTTATGTCATTCTCAATTAAGCAGATAAAAGGCCTGGAGTTGATTTGAGGTGTGGTGCTTGCATTTGTAAGGTTTTGGTGTGAAGTAAACATGCGGTCAAAGGAGCTCTCCATGCAGGTGAAACAAGCCATCCTTAAGCTGCAAAAACAGAGAAAACCCATCCAAGAAATTGCTACAATATTAGGAGTGGCAAAATCTACAGATTGGTACATCCTGAGAAAGAAAGAAAGCACTGGTGAACTCATCAATGCAAAAAGACCTGGGCGCCCACGGAAGACAACAGTGGTGGATGATCGCAGAATAATCTCCATGGTGAAGAGAAACCCCTTCACAACTGCCAATCAAGTGAACAACACTCTCCAGGAGGTAGGCGTATCAATATCCAAATTTACCATAAAGAGAAGACTGCATGAAAGTAAATACAGAGGGTTTAGTGCACGGTGCAAGCCACTCATAAGCATCAAGAATAAAAAGGCTAGACTGGACTTTGCTAAAAAACATCTAAAAAAGCCAGCACAGTTCTGGAAGAACATTCTTTGGACACATGAAACCAAGATCAACCTCTACCAGAATGATGAAAAGAGAAAAGTATGGCGAAGGCGTGGTACAGCTCATGATCCAAAGCATACCACATCATCTGTAAAACACGGCGGAGGCAGTGTGATGGCTTGGGCATGCATGGCTGCCAGTGACACTGGGTCACTAGTGTTTATTGATGATGTGACACAGGACAGAAGCAGCCGAATGAATTCTGATGTATTCAGAGCCATACTGTGTGCTCAGATCCAGCCAAATGCAGCCAAACTGAATGGTCATCGTTTCATACTACAGATGGACAATGACCCAAAACATAAAGCCAAAGCAACCCAGGAGTTTATTAAAGAAAAGAAGTGGAATATTCTTGAATGGCCAAGTCAGTCACCTGATCTCAACCCAATTGAGCATGCATTTCACTTGTTAAAGACTAAACTTCAGATAGAAAGGCCCACAAACAAACAGCAACTGAAAACCACCACAGTGAAGGCCTGGCAGAGCATCAAAAAGGAGGAAACACAGCGTCTGGTGATGTCCATGAGTTCAAGACTTCAGGCAATCATTGCTAACAAAGGGTTTTCAACCAAGTACTAGAAATGAACATTTTATTTACAATTATTTAATCTGTCCAATTACTTTTAGTCCCTTTGAAACAGGGTGGCACATGTTAAGGAGCTGAAACTCCTAAACCCTTCATCCAATTTTAATGTGGATACCCTCAAATGAAAGCTGAAAGTCTGAACTTCAACTGCATCTGAATTGTTTTGTTTAAAATTCATTGTGGTAATGTCTAGAACCAAAATTAGAAAAATGTTGTCTCTGTCCAAATATATATGGACCTAACTGTATGTAGTGGAATGGAGGAGCAGAGCTAAAATAATTGCAGGAAGTGATGAGGAGGTTGGTTGGATCACTGGCCACCAAAGTAGATTAGGTAACCCAACCATTTTTATAGAAAGAGGAGATATTGAGTAGTTGAGTTAGAGTGGATGTATGTCATCCAAGAGGTCCAAATATGGAGGAATTTCTTAAGGCAACAAGTTCCTCATTCATGACATCTCGAAAAATTCTTGATGTCAATTGCAAAATGTCTAGGGTTTTTGATTCCCGGGCTGTAACCTACTATTGGCCATGAATATGCACTGACGAGCAAAAGGGTAACAATATTTTGAACTTTTGACTTTCAGTCTCCTTATCTCACCATCCACTACTGCTTCAAACGTGAGACTACCACCATTTTATAGACCATCATCTTGGCTTTCTCATACATAAATTTGACTTGCAACTATTTAGCATATGACTAGTTATGCAGATTCTTGTCATGTCACTGCATTGTTACTGTTATGCTCCTAAAAATCTAAATTTAATTTTTTATTATTTTGTTAGTATGTTTTAAATCCACCTTTGGCTTTCAACACTGCCTGGATCTTTCTGGGCATGCTCTCAATTAGACTCAAGCATGATTCAACCGAAATCTGATCCCAGGTCTCTTCTACATGTTCCCAAAGTTGGTGAATACTGATTGACTCACTTGGGTATGTAAACAGCTTTTTCTTCAACTCTACCAACAAGTGTTCGATTGGGTGGAGGTCTGAGGACCGTGGGGGCCAATCCAGCACCTCTACTTCATTGTCTACTTCTTTGCGTATGCTTGAGCCGTTGTCTTGCTGGAACACTATGTCGTCCTTTTCATACCCATACTACTCGAGTGTACGAAGTAACCCATCTTGTAAGATACTCACATATAGCTCAGCATTGAGACCACAATCGATTGTGGTCAAGTATCCAATGCCTTTGGCTGTGAAACAACCCCATATCACCAGGCTTCCTGCACTGAACTTCACAGTTCCTTCAATTTCTCACTCTATTAGCCCCTTTTCCCTTGTTTCTTCCAGACCCCTTTGCACCCATCAGAGCCCAGTCTATTGACTTTCGTTTCATCGCTCCAAATCACCCACTTCCAATCTTCTTGTTACAGGGCGGTATTCCGTATATTAATTATTAATGTCAGGCTTGACTATCAATAATCAATATCCGGCTAATACCTCGCCTGTTACTACTCTGATTCCTTTACTATACACTATACTATTTATTACCACACTAACACTGAATATAACAATAATAATACGGATATACAATTAACCCCACAATAACCTAGTTATACTTCCCGCCCACTTACCTAAAAACATACATACATTAATTACAGCCAACCCTCCTATCACTATACTATCCCTATGGAGAAAAAGAGGTTACAAGCAGTGATACTTAGCCACTTGAGGATGCCTTGGCTGCAGATGTGCTGCTGAATCAGGAGAGGCAGAAAAGGGGACTCAAAGGGTTAACAGTGGGGAGCACAAGAGAGCAGAGGAGTATGGGACAGATAAGGCTGAGGGCTGAGAGGTAGGGAGATAAAGGGGAGCAGAAGCAGAGCAGCAGAGTGTGACAGGAGTTGGAGGGGGCTGACGCTGTGAGGGGTCAGCTGCTGGCTGCTGCACACAGACACAGATGCTGCTGGTAGGTCTGCAGAGGAGAGGGCAGAGGGACAGTGCAGGGAGCAGCTCAGGAATTGCAGGAGGTCATGTGAGGCTGGAGAGGGAGGAACAGTGGCTGGTCAGGCAGGGAAGCTGGGCTAACGAGCAGGAGGACACAGAGGGGAGCAAGAACAGTGGGCAGGTGGCAGCAAAAGAAGAAAAGAGCGAGCACTGCCGCCGCTGGATATTTAAATCCGGCGGGGCGCGCTCCTGTTAGGCCACGCCCCCGCTCCCATTTGACCACACCCCCATGTACCTCCTGAAGGTGTGCATGCAGGGTGCGAGAGCCCAGCACATCTATGGGCACATGCATCCCTGCAGGCATCTGCGCGTGTCCTGTCAGCAGGGCACTTTGAAGTGCAGAGCACCCACACTGATATGTGGATACTAAATCCGGAGGGCAGGAGACTGCAGGTCTCCTGGTCCCACCAAACGCCCGACGGCTCAGCAGTATACTAGAGCCCGGAGCCGCCACGAAAAAGGCTCGAGCTGCCTGTGACTAGCCCAGGGGATGGGGATGACTCGGTACCCGGGCCTTTGCCTGGCCTTGGGGATGTCGCGGTGGTCAGCTCCCGGGCCCGTACCCTGGGGTCAGCTTTAAAAAGGGGATTGCATACTGGGATAATAGGTTTGTTAGTTTTATGAAAGTTCGTGACGCCACCTGTGGTTTCTGGTGAGAATCACCAGCGCTGCGGCAGTCCACTGCGGCCGGTGATAAGGCAGCTCGATGGTATAGCTCCCCACAGGTGGAGCTAGGCCTCAGGACAGCGTACGGAGAGGGGGATGCAGGACAGGCGAGACCCAGCCGGGTCAGAGCAAGAACAGGGACAGACACGATAGTCACTTCAGTACCTTTTACTAATGGAAATTCAGGCACTTCCCGGAGCACTGTAGGGTGAAGGGTGCATATCAGGATCCTCCCCAATGAGCGGGTGTAGGGCCTCCGATTTCTTTCTTCTGTGTAGTAAGTTTCTGACCTGCCTGGAGCTAGGCCTAACTTTATCTCTGTCCTGCAGCGGCTGACGTTGTGGTAGGGCCTTTTCTTGGAATGCACGCCCCCAGCTTACGGGGCCTATGTGTCTCCTGGCTCTGTTACGTATCAGCTCTCTTGTGAACCTGGGACCTGTAGTTCTCCAGGGATTCCGGTTATGCCTTACTGGGTCGTAGAGATCCCAGTAAGCTCGGACCCGGTGTCCGGTATATGTTTCGGGGTGAGCTGGGTAAGCTCCTCTGCCCCACTGCTACTCACTTTCCACTCGCCTTCGGCCACGCTCGGGCCCTCACTAGGCTACTCACACTAACGGCAGCTTGCCGAGCTTCACCCATCTTATGGCGCCGGCACACCTAAAGCTCACTATTCTGAGCTACAACTGAGTCTTAGTCTGGATAAGCTCCACTGCAGGCTAGCAACTGCAGGAGCTGGAACAGGCTCTGTCCTCTGAGGTAACTCTTCTCAGAGAAACTGCTGAATCACTCTGTACTCTAAACTAGACTAGACTAGACTGAACTACCTAGCTCCATCTTCCCTATTTATATCCCTAACGGGCTCCCTCTGCTGGTCTGAGGTGGAAGGTGGAGATGTGTGAATGTTTATGGGGGCCTCTTGTAGAGGAATCCATCAATGCACTCTTCTAGGATCTGTGATACCAAGCGCAGCTGGGCGTCACATTCCCCCCTAGCAAAGCTCAGCACTCCCGGGCTGAAGTACATTTTAAAACAACAATAAGAAACATGAACAATCTTCCCTTTATGGGAGGCACCAAGCTTAAACGTTACATAACAATATTAACAAATACAAAGCGTCCTCAGAGTTCAAGTCTCTTTCGGTGAGGTTCCCAGACAGGATGTCCATCTCACAGGGCACAGTACTTGGTTGTTTGAGGGACCTGTCCCAAACCCTCAACGTAGGCCCTGGGGTGGCTGCAGGGCATGAAGATCCCGAGTTGGACCTCCAAGAGAGCCACTCCAGACAGGTTTTTCTTCTGAGGTCACCTAGAAGGGCACTCCAGGGAGTGCAATTTTATACAAAAAGCAGTTTTTGGGCTGCACATAGTCCTCAGCCACGCAGTTCTTAGTTAAACAATAAAGGAAGTCATTAGGCAAAACACAAAGTAATATACATATGCATGAAAATACACAATAATTCAGTACAATCATACACAATACCCCAGGGGTAACTATCTTATTGAGTGTATCTGACAGGGGGTTTACCTCGCTTGCTACGTGTTGATCTGCGTAGTGCGGTGATCTGTGTGGTAACAGATTCTGTATTGTCAGTTACCCTACCAGTTCTACGTGTGACTAAGTTGTAAAACTGCCTTAACCTCTCTCTGGGACTGGCAAGTTCACCATTGGCTGGGCCCTCTTGCTCTGCTCCTACCGGGGATCCTTCGTCCGGGGATACTTCTTGAGCTGGCTCTTCTGCAGCACTAGGCTCTTCTGCAGCACTTACAGGTTCAACTTGCTGTGGAGGGTTTTCTGGCTGTTCAAAGAATTGGAGTACGGGGATTATTACTGTTCCTCCTAGTTGGGGCCAATCTGCCGGGAAATCTCCTAAGTCAGTGTGTATCACTGCTTCTTCAGGCTCCTCCGGGATAACGAGAGGCACTTCTTCTTGGGGTTTTAGCAGATCTGGACACAACTTTAGGTGATCCCTGGACACTGTTGCAGTCGTCCTTCCTCCATCTTGACTAATTAAGCAGGTCTTCTTATTGTTGAATCTTGAATTCAACACAGTGTAGGGTTCTCTCTCCCACTGGTCATAAAGTTTGTGGTTTCGTCTTTTCCTTTTCAATACTACTTCACCAGGTGTGAAGGGTTCTGCGGGCGCGTTTTTGTTGTAGTGCGCCTCCTGCTTATCTCTCACCCGAGTGAGACTGTCTTCGACACAGGCTTGTACTCTTCTGTACTGCTCCTGTCTGGTCGTGTCCCAGTCCTCAGTGGTCATATCAGCTTCAGGCTCAACAACACCAAGCTTCAGATCCATGGGCAGCTTTCCTGGCCTTGCCCGCATGAGATATGCCGGAGTGCAATTGGTGGAACTTACTGGTATATGATTATACAGATCTACTAGGTCAGGTAGTAGGTCTGGCCACTGATTTCTCTCCTCAAGTGGTATGGTCTTTAGCAGGTCGATGATGATGTTATTCATCTTCTCACAGAGACCATTAGTTTGTGGGTGGTACGGTGTAGTTCTTATCTTCTTACACCCGTATAGATGGCAGAACTCCTTGAACAACTCAGCCTCAAAGGCCGGGCCTTGGTCCGTCAGCACCTGCTCAGGATAACCATGGGGTCTACAGAAATACGCTTGGAACGTCTTTGCTGCTGTCTCTGCCGTCAGGTCTTTGACGGGGGCGACCACCAGGAAATGACAGTAGTGATCCACCATGGTCAGAGCATAAGAGTACCCTGACCTGCTGGGGGACAGCTTGACATGGTCCAGGGCCACGATCTCCAGGGGTCGAGTCGTCTTGCTCGGTTGCACGGGTGCCTTCTGGCTGCTGTACTCTTTTCTTCTAAGGCCACAGGGTCCACAGTCCCGGCACCACCGCTCAATGGAGCTGCGCATTCCTACCCAGTAGAATCGACACTTCAGCAGGATCTCTAGCTTTTTCCAGCCAAAGTGCCCCGCCTGATCGTGGTAGGCCTCCAACACCATTTGGATGTCTGTCTTGGGGACCACTATCTGCCATACCATCTCATGGGTTTTTGGATTGACGTACCTCCGGCACAGCTTCTCACGGTAGATAAACAGCCGGCTTCTCTCGTTCCACAGCTGCTTTGCTTGCAGAGACGCTTCTTTTTCCAGGGAGGAATCTTCTTGGGTTATCAGCTCCTTGATGCGGCTGACAACCGGGTCACTGTCCTGGATCTCTTTCCAGCTGTGGTGAGGCAGGGGGTTTAACGTCTTTCCACGCTGCCTCCTGGAGGCTCGTTGCTCGTGGATCATCCCATTCCGGTGAAAGGCAGGTAGCTCAATCTCTTCCAGGTCATCCACTTCTTCTTCTGTGTCTGACTGGTGAGGCATCCTGGACAGGGCATCGGCGTTGGCGTTCTTGCGGCCCGCCCGGCATTTAATTGTGAATTGATAATTTGACAGCCGAGCCATCCATCGTTGTTCCAGTGCTCCTAGCTTAGCTGTTTCAAGATGGCTCAAGGGGTTGTTATCAGTGAAGGCAGTGAACTTACTGGAGGCTAGGTAGTGCTTGAACCTTTCAGTGATGGCCCAGACCAAGGCCAGGAACTCCAACTTAAAGCTGCTATCGTTCTCTGGGTTCCTCTCGGTCGGGTGGAGCTTCCTGCTTGCGTATGCGATCTCTTTCTCTTGGCCATTCTGCTTCTGACTTAAGACAGCTCCCAGTCCTTCGTTGCTGGTATCTGTATACAGCAGGAACGGTTGGCTGTAGTCAGGGTAGGCTAGGATCTCATCGCCTGTCAGGATCTCCTTCATCTCCTGAAATGACTCGGCTTGCTCCTTACCCCAGTGGAATGGGGAATTTCTGCCCTTGGGGGACTGCCCTATCAGGAGGTCTTGCAGAGGAGCTGCTTTCTTGGTGTAGTCTTTTACAAACCTCCGGTAGTATCCTACTAGTCCCAAGAACTGATGCACCTCTTTGAGGTTTTTCGGCTCCGGCCACTTCTGGATGGCTGTGACTTTCTCCGGGTCTGGTGCTACCCATTCCGGATTGACAATGTGCCCCAGGTACTGTACCTTTCTCTTGAGCAGGTGGCACTTTGAGGGCTTCAACTTCATCCCGTACCGGGACAGTGACTGAAATACCTCTGCCAGGTGCTTCAAGTGGTCCTCATACGTTTTGGAGTACACTATCACGTCATCCAGGTATAGTAACACAGTCTCGAAGTTGCGGTGTTCCAGGCAGCACTCCATCAATCTCTGAAACGTTCCAGGGGCATTGCAGAGTCCAAACGGCATACTGTTGAATTCGCAGAGTCCCATCGGGATAGTGAAGGCCGTCTTCTCCCGATCCTCCTCAGCCACAGCTACTTGCCAGTACCCACTAGTGAGATCAATGGTGGAAAAGTAATTTGCAGACTTTAAGGCAGCTAGGGACTCTATGCGTGGTAAAGGGTATGCATCTTTATGTGTAATGCGATTTACTTGTCGGTAATCTACACACATTCTCATGCTCCCGTCCTTTTTCCTAACTAGCACTAGGGGGGCTGCCCAGGGACTACAACTATCCCTTATTACCCCCGCCTTTCTCATGTCGTGCAACATTTCCTTAGCCTTCTGGTAGTGTGCTGGTGGTATAGGCCTGTAAAGTTCTTTGATGGGTGGATGGTCACCTGTGGGGATATGATGTTGAACCCCCTTAATCCTCCCGAAGTCAAGTGGATGTTTACTGAACACCTGCGCGTATTCTTGAACCACCCGGTGTACACCCTGTTTCTGATGGGCAGGAGTGGTGTCTGTCCCAACATGGAGCTGTTGACACCAATCCTCCACCTGGGTTGCAGGGTCATCATCCTCCACTTCCTCTGGTGAGGTTAATGACTCCGCCTTGTGAATGCAGTTGTTATTTACAACATGTAATTTGGCAACAGTGGCATAGCGTGGCAATCTGACCTCATCTTCCCCACAGTTGATAAGACGGACGGGCACCTTCCCATTGCGTACATCTACCACTCCTCTGGCAGTTAAGAGCGTGGGTCTGTGCTCGGAGCAAAGGGGTTCTACTACCGCCTGGTAGCTCTGTCCTCTAAGACCTATAGCAGCTCTACACCAGATAAGCATTTCACTCATCGGGGGGATCACAATGGGTATGGGGTCTGTCACCCGCACATTACCGATTTCACCATCTGTTAACCTTACTTGCAGTTGATACATCAGGACTCGGATCTCCTTCTGCAGCGCCCTCCTCTGTCCTGGTCTGGCAGTGTCAGCTATCTGTTGGAGCAAGAACACAACTTCTCCCAAACAGTTACCAACAATGTTAGTGCCAAGTACCATATACGGATTGGTATCATCAGGATTAGTGTCTACTACAATTAGTCCCTGGTCCTTCAGCTCCACTCTCCCCACCTTTACTGTCACATTCTTAACCCCGATTAGGTTAAGGGGGAGTCCATTTGAGGCATAAACAGAAAGATTTGGAGCTGGCGGGCTTAGGTCGTCCATGGACCAGAACCTCTTGTAGAGGACGTCAGGCATTATGGTTATCTGTGATCCTGTGTCCAGCAGAGCGTGCGTCGGGATGCCGTCCAGCACAATGGACAGGAAAGGTCTTCCTCCGGCGAATTTACTCCTGGGTGTCGGCCCTCAGCCCCAGGGTTTTCTCGTTTAAAGGACAATTCTGGGCAGTGTGTCCGGTCTTGCGGCAGCGGTAGCAGGTAGGGTCCTTCTGTGGATGGCGCTGGTCACTGATCCTCGTAGAGGGTGGTGTTGTCCTCCTCCTCCGCATCCAGGGGACATCCTCAGGGCTATCGGCTAACAGGATTTTCCCTCCTTCCTCGGGCTCCGTCCGCAGCTGCAGAGCACTCAGCACAGTGGTCAGGGTTTTTCTCAACTGGCGCACTTCAGGATGCAGACTGTCCAGCTCTCTAGGGGACGTTGCTGGAACCTTGGCTTCAGCAGCCACTGGGGAAAAGGTGGGTGTAGCAGGCACTAGGGTAGCCCCACCCTGGTAACATTGGATGGCATTTGTTTCCAGGGGCTGCAGTCCTTTTATAGCCATGTCCTTAAGATTGTCAAAGGTGGCATCTGGATGATCCAAGGACCACCAGCGTACAGTCCTGCTCTCCTCTGGAGACCTCAGTCCCCGGACAAACTGTTCCTTCAGCATTTTGTTCTCATTTTCAATGCTGGTCAGACTAACCTGTTTCAGAGACCTGCAGGGCCCCTTGTAGACGCCAGGCATAGTCCCGAACATTGTCCTCCGGCTGTTGAGAACAGTTGTAGAACCTCATCCGGAGGTCCGCCTCAGTATGATCCTCAAAAACAGTCTGCAGCTTTTTAAAGATTGCGGACACTGACTCCTGGTCTGCGGCTGACCATGTTTCTACTTCCCGTTCCGCAGCACCAGTCAGTTGTCCTAATACAACAGCGGCCCTCTGCTTGCCTTTCATAGAGTACATGTCCAAGATACCGCATATCTTCCGTTTGAATCCAGACAGGGTATCTGGTTTGCCGTTGTACTGAGGGAGCCACTTTGCTCCAGGAATGTACGGTAGAGTTATGGGAATGACAGGAGTTACAGGCGTTGCTGGTGGAGCGGCCGCCTGGGCCTGCTTAGCGTCGGGCGCGGGTTGAACATCAGGGCCGTTAACCGGTATTCCGGCGTTGTGCTGTTCGTCGGACATTCTGGCACCCCCCTAGCGAACCGTGGCCTACCTTCTTTTCTTTTCTTCCGGTAGGCCGCAGCTCCGCAGGTGACGGTCGTCTTCAGGACCTTGCGCCGCTTGCGTCCTACGTCAGAGCGTTCAGCGACGCTCCTTCCAGGACCTGGCGCTTCCTTGGTTTGACGTCGAGGCATGGGGCGTGTCCGGGGCTTTGCGCGCTTTTGCAGGTACACCCCTTAGTTTCCCGCGGTTACGCCCTTCTTCTCGCTCGGCGGCCCAACAATGGCGGCAATCTTCACCACAGTCAAAACACAGTTTTTAATTAAAGGCGCACAGTACCCAATGGCAACGGGCATAACACTCCGTCGTTGCAACGGGCACGCGATCCTGTTCGTGACGCCAGGAAAGATAACTAGCCCAGGGGATGGGGATGACTCGGTACCCGGGCCTTTGCCTGGCCTTGGGGATGTCGCGGTGGTCGGCTCCCGGGCCCGTACCCTGGTGTCAGCTTTAAAAAGGGGATTGTATACTGGGATAATAGGTTTGTTAGTTTTATGAAAGTTCGTGACGCCACCTGCGGTTTCTGGTGAGAATCACCAGCGCTGCGGCAGTCCACTGAGGCCGGTGATAAGGCAGCTCAATGGTATAGCTCCCCACAGGTGGAACTAGGCCTCAGGGCAGCGTACGGAGAGGGGGATGCAGGACAGACGAGACCCCGCCGGGTCAGAGCAAGAACAGGGACAGACACGATAGTCACTTCAGTACCTTTTACTGATGGAAATTCAGGCACATCCCGGAGCACTGTAGGGTGAAGGGTGCATATCAGGATCCTCTCCAATGAGCGGGTGTAGGGCCTTCTGTTTCTTTTTCTGCGTAGTAAGTTTCTGACCTGCCTGGAGCTAGGCCTAACTTTATCTCTGTCCTGCAGCGGCTGACGTTGTGGTAGGGCCTTTTCTTGGAATGCACGCTCCCAGCATACGGGGCCTATGTGTCTCCTGGCTCTGTTACGTATCAGCTCTCTGGTGAACCTGGGACCTGTAGTTCTCCAGGGATTCCGGTTATGCCTTACAGGGTCATAGAGATCCCGGTAAGCTCGGACCCGGTGTCCGGTATATGTTTCGGGGTGAGCTGGGTAAGCTCCTCTGCCCCCACTGCTACTCACTTTCCACTCGCCTTCGGCCACGCTCGGGCCCTCACTAGGCTACTCACACTAACGGCAGCTTGCCGAGCTTCACCCATTTTATGGCGCCGGCACACCTAAAGCTCACTATTCTGAGCTACAACTTAGTCTTAGTCTGGATGAGCTCCACTGCAGGCTAGCAACTGCAGGAGCTGGAACAGGCTCTGTCCTCTGAGGTAACTCTTCTCAGAGAAACTGCTGAATCACTCTGTACTCTAAACTAGACTAGACTAGACTGAACTACCTAGCTACACCTTCCCTATTTATATCCCTAACGGGCTCCCTCTGCTGGTCTGAGGTGGAAGGTGGAGATGTGTGAATGTTTATGGGGGCCTCTTGTGGAGGAATCCATCAATGCACTCTTCTAGGATCTGTGATACCAAGCGCAGCTGGGCGTCACACCTGCCATAAGGGGGAGGATTAAACGATTGCTCAGGAAAGAGGACTGCAGCATAGCTTTAGGCAGCAGGGCCAAAGGGGACAGTGCAGACGGAAGGCCTACAACTCCATCTGGCAAGGTGGATCCCCAAATTGCTTCTAGGCCACCCGGATCTCCATCACTTTCTGTACCAGTGCCCCGTTCTACACCATCACACCTCAAGTAAAGGTAGAGGAAACCACCCTTGACTAGGATATTTTGCCTGGACCTCTACCTCTTGGCTTTTGAATGGATGGACGGACTTCATTTCGTATTCTTCCAACTGTCATGTCACTCATGTGGCGCCCTGCTGTGCACTGGTGCCACAGAACCCAGGAGGGTTCATGGATGGACTTCTCCACAAGAGGCCCTCACACATTCACACACCTCCACCCTACCACCTCAGACCAGCAGAGGGAGCCCTGATAGGGATATATATAGGGAGGGTGGAGCCAGACAGTTCAGTTTCAGTTTAGTTTGTAGCTCAGTCAGAGTTCAGCAGTCTGTGAGCAGAGGGAGAGCGTGCTGACGCTCAGAGAGCAGCGAAGAGCAGCACGCCTGCTGCGGTGCTTAGGCGAGCCAAAGCCTACAGCACGAGGTGAAGCCTAGTGAGGGCCCAGAATGTGGCCGAAAGCGAGAGGAGAAGGACGAAGTAGTGAGGGGGCAGAGGAACATACCAGGCTTACCCCGAGATATATACCGGACACCGGGTCCGCGCCTACAGGGTCCCTTTATACCCAGTAGGGAGCACTGGACACCTGGAGGACTACAGGTCCCAGGTTTACCAAACGCTGACTACAGTACCAGGGCTAGGAGTCACGGAGGCCCCAGCGTCCAGGGAGAGTGATCTCCAAGAGAGGGCCCTACCACCAGGTCAGCAGGAGCAAGAGAGAGACAGTAACCAAGCTAGGTCTAGCTCCAGGCAGGTCAGAAGCTTAGCAAGAGGAAGCAACGGATCAGGAGGCCCTACACCCGCTCTCTGGGGAGAGTCCAAAAGTGCACCCTTCGCCCGGAGTACCCTGGACCGTGCCTGCATCGTCACCAGTAAAGGTACTGAAGCTTATCCCCCGTGTGAGTGTCCGTCTTTCCTCCGGGACCGTCCTGCCGTCTCTCCCCAGCATCCACGACCTACCCGCTCCGTCTGGTCTGTTGTATGGGTCGCTGTGGTGTGAAAGGACCTGCCATGACGTCATTGAGTCATGTGACAGGTCACGCGACCGCCGACGTCAGCGGTCGCGTGGCCTGTCACATGACGTCATCGCAGGTCCTTTCACACCACCGCGATCGATACAACACACCGGATGCAGCGGAGAAAAGACCGGGGGCCATCGGAAGGTAAGTATAATCTTTATTTTTTACCATTTCTATTCTTTTTTTTTTAACTATTACTTGGTCACACTATATAAATCCATGCTGGTTGCATGGATTTATATAGTGTGACCAAGTTGTCAAGCACTTTTCCAAGTGATGCTAAAATCGCTTGGAAAAGCGCTTGATAACCCGCATGCAGAAATGCATGTGAAGAACGCTTGACAAACGCTTATACCTGGCAGGAAAAACGCATGTAAAATCCGCATGCGTTTTACCTGCCAAGGAGAAGCAGAAAAAATATGCAGCATTTCTGCATCGTGGGCACATAGCCTTAAAGAGTTTATCCCTTTTCAATCTTCTATATATCATCAGCATGCCCATGTTACAAATACAGTTATATGAAAAAGTTTGGGCGCCCATATTAATCTTAAGCTTAATGTTTTATAAAAATTGGTGTTTTTGCAACAGCTATTTCAGTTTGATATATGTAATAACTGTTGGACACAGTAATGTTTCTGCCTTGAAATGAGGTTTATTGTACTAACAGAAAATGTGCAATCTGCATTCAAACAAAATTTGACAGGTGCATAAGTATGGGCACCCTTATCATTTTCTTGTTTTAAATACTCCTACCTACTTTTTACTGACTTACCAAAGCACTTTTTTTGGTTTTGTAACCTCATTGAGCTTTGAACTTCATTGCCAGGTGTATGCAATCATGAGAAAAGCTACTTAAAGTGGCCACTTGCAAGTTGTTCTCCTGTTTGAATCTCCTCTGAAGAGTGGCATCATGGGCTCCTCAAAACAACTGTCAAATGATCTGAAAACAAAGATTATTCAATATAGTTGTTCAGGGGAAGGATACAAAAAGCTGTCTCAGAGATTTAACCTGTCAGTTTCCACTGTGAGGAACATAGTAAGGAAATGGAAGAACACAGGGACAGTTCTTGTTAAGGCTAGAAGTGGCAGGCCAAGAAAAACATCAGAAAGGCAGAGAAGAAGAATGGTGAGATCAGTCAAGGACAATCCTCAGACCACCTCCAGAGAGCTGCAGCATCAGCTTGCTGCAGATGGTGTCACTGTGCATCGGTCAACTATACAACGCACTTTGCACAAGGAGAAGCTGTATGGGAGAGTGATGCGAAAGAAGCCGTTTCTGCAAGCACGCCACAAACAGAGTCGGCTGAGGTATGCAAAAGCACATTTGGAGAAGCCAATTTCTTTTTGGAAGAAGGTCCTGTGGACTGATGAAACCAAGATTGAGTTGTTTGGTCATACAAAAAGGCGTTATGCATGGCAGCAAAAAAACACAGCATTCCAAGAAAAACACTTGCTACCCACAGTAAAATTTGGTGGAGGTTCCATCATGCTTTGGGGCTGTGTGGCCAAAGCCGGCACCGGGAATCTTGTTACAGTTGAGGGACGCATGGATTCCACTCAGTATCAGCAGATTCTTGACAATAATGTTCAAGAATCAGTGACAAAGTTGAAGTTACGCAGGGGATGGATCTTTCAGCAAGACAATGATCCTACACACCGCTCCAAATCTACTCAGGCATTCATGCAGAGGAACAATTACAATGTTCTGGAATGGCCATCCCAGTCCCCAGACCTGAATATCATTGAACATCTGTGGGATCATTTGAAGAGGGCTGTCCATGCTCGGCATCCACGACCTACCCGCTCCGTCTGGTCTGTTGTATGGGTCGCTGTGGTGTGAAAGGACCTGCCATGACGTCATTGAGTCATGTGACAGGTCACGCGACCGCCGACGTCAGCGGTCGCGTGGCCTGTCACATGACGTCATCGCAGGTCCTTTCACACCACCGCGATCGATACAACACACCGGATGCAGCGGAGAAAAGACCGGGGGCCATCGGAAGGTAAGTATAATCTTTATTTTTTACCATTTCTATTCTTTTTTTTTTAACTATTACTTGGTCACACTATATAAATCCATGCTGGTTGCATGGATTTATATAGTGTGACCAAGTTGTCAAGCACTTTTCCAAGTGATGCTAAAATCGCTTGGAAAAGCGCTTGATAACCCGCACGCAGAAATGCATGTGAAGAACGCTTGACAAACGCTTATACCTGGCAGGAAAAACGCATGTAAAATCCGCATGCGTTTTACCTGCCAAGGAGAAGCAGAAAAAATATGCAGCATTTCTGCATCGTGGGCACATAGCCTTAAAGAGTTTATCCCTTTTCAATCTTCTATATATCATCAGCATGCCCATGTTACAAATACAGTTATATGAAAAAGTTTGGGCGCCCATATTAATCTTAAGCTTAATGTTTTATAAAAATTGGTGTTTTTGCAACAGCTATTTCAGTTTGATATATGTAATAACTGTTGGACACAGTAATGTTTCTGCCTTGAAATGAGGTTTATTGTACTAACAGAAAATGTGCAATCTGCATTCAAACAAAATTTGACAGGTGCATAAGTATGGGCACCCTTATCATTTTCTTGTTTTAAATACTCCTACCTACTTTTTACTGACTTACCAAAGCACTTTTTTTGGTTTTGTAACCTCATTGAGCTTTGAACTTCATTGCCAGGTGTATGCAATCATGAGAAAAGCTACTTAAAGTGGCCACTTGCAAGTTGTTCTCCTGTTTGAATCTCCTCTGAAGAGTGGCATCATGGGCTCCTCAAAACAACTGTCAAATGATCTGAAAACAAAGATTATTCAATATAGTTGTTCAGGGGAAGGATACAAAAAGCTGTCTCAGAGATTTAACCTGTCAGTTTCCACTGTGAGGAACATAGTAAGGAAATGGAAGAACACAGGGACAGTTCTTGTTAAGGCTAGAAGTGGCAGGCCAAGAAAAACATCAGAAAGGCAGAGAAGAAGAATGGTGAGATCAGTCAAGGACAATCCTCAGACCACCTCCAGAGAGCTGCAGCATCAGCTTGCTGCAGATGGTGTCACTGTGCATCGGTCAACTATACAACGCACTTTGCACAAGGAGAAGCTGTATGGGAGAGTGATGCGAAAGAAGCCGTTTCTGCAAGCACGCCACAAACAGAGTCGGCTGAGGTATGCAAAAGCACATTTGGAGAAGCCAATTTCTTTTTGGAAGAAGGTCCTGTGGACTGATGAAACCAAGATTGAGTTGTTTGGTCATACAAAAAGGCGTTATGCATGGCAGCAAAAAAACACAGCATTCCAAGAAAAACACTTGCTACCCACAGTAAAATTTGGTGGAGGTTCCATCATGCTTTGGGGCTGTGTGGCCAAAGCCGGCACCGGGAATCTTGTTAAAGTTGAGGGACGCATGGATTCCACTCAGTATCAGCAGATTCTTGACAATAATGTTCAAGAATCAGTGACAAAGTTGAAGTTACGCAGGGGATGGATCTTTCAGCAAGACAATGATCCTACACACCGCTCCAAATCTACTCAGGCATTCATGCAGAGGAACAATTACAATGTTCTGGAATGGCCATCCCAGTCCCCAGACCTGAATATCATTGAACATCTGTGGGATCATTTGAAGAGGGCTGTCCATGCTCGGCATCCACGACCTACCCGCTCCGTCTGGTCTGTTGTATGGGTCGCTGTGGTGTGAAAGGACCTGCCATGACGTCATTGAGTCATGTGACAGGTCACGCGACCGCCGACGTCAGCGGTCGCGTGGCCTGTCACATGACGTCATCGCAGGTCCTTTCACACCACCGCGATCGATACAACACACCGGATGCAGCGGAGAAAAGACCGGGGGCCATCGGAAGGTAAGTATAATCTTTATTTTTTACCATTTCTATTCTTTTTTTTTTAACTATTACTTGGTCACACTATATAAATCCATGCTGGTTGCATGGATTTATATAGTGTGACCAAGTTGTCAAGCACTTTTCCAAGTGATGCTAAAATCGCTTGGAAAAGCGCTTGATAACCCGCATGCAGAAATGCATGTGAAGAACGCTTGACAAACGCTTATACCTGGCAGGAAAAACGCATGTAAAATCCGCATGCGTTTTACCTGCCAAGGAGAAGCAGAAAAAATATGCAGCATTTCTGCATCGTGGGCACATAGCCTTAAAGAGTTTATCCCTTTTCAATCTTCTATATATCATCAGCATGCCCATGTTACAAATACAGTTATATGAAAAAGTTTGGGCGCCCATATTAATCTTAAGCTTAATGTTTTATAAAAATTGGTGTTTTTGCAACAGCTATTTCAGTTTGATATATGTAATAACTGTTGGACACAGTAATGTTTCTGCCTTGAAATGAGGTTTATTGTACTAACAGAAAATGTGCAATCTGCATTCAAACAAAATTTGACAGGTGCATAAGTATGGGCACCCTTATCATTTTCTTGTTTTAAATACTCCTACCTACTTTTTACTGACTTACCAAAGCACTTTTTTTGGTTTTGTAACCTCATTGAGCTTTGAACTTCATTGCCAGGTGTATGCAATCATGAGAAAAGCTACTTAAAGTGGCCACTTGCAAGTTGTTCTCCTGTTTGAATCTCCTCTGAAGAGTGGCATCATGGGCTCCTCAAAACAACTGTCAAATGATCTGAAAACAAAGATTATTCAATATAGTTGTTCAGGGGAAGGATACAAAAAGCTGTCTCAGAGATTTAACCTGTCAGTTTCCACTGTGAGGAACATAGTAAGGAAATGGAAGAACACAGGGACAGTTCTTGATAAGGCTAGAAGTGGCAGGCCAAGAAAAACATCAGAAAGGCAGAGAAGAAGAATGGTGAGATCAGTCAAGGACAATCCTCAGACCACCTCCAGAGAGCTGCAGCATCAGCTTGCTGCAGATGGTGTCACTGTGCATCGGTCAACTATACAACGCACTTTGCACAAGGAGAAGCTGTATGGGAGAGTGATGCGAAAGAAGCCGTTTCTGCAAGCACGCCACAAACAGAGTCGGCTGAGGTATGCAAAAGCACATTTGGAGAAGCCAATTTCTTTTTGGAAGAAGGTCCTGTGGACTGATGAAACCAAGATTGAGTTGTTTGGTCATACAAAAAGGCGTTATGCATGGCAGCAAAAAAACACAGCATTCCAAGAAAAACACTTGCTACCCACAGTAAAATTTGGTGGAGGTTCCATCATGCTTTGGGGCTGTGTGGCCAAAGCCGGCACCGGGAATCTTGTTAAAGTTGAGGGACGCATGGATTCCACTCAGTATCAGCAGATTCTTGACAATAATGTTCAAGAATCAGTGACAAAGTTGAAGTTACGCAGGGGATGGATCTTTCAGCAAGACAATGATCCTACACACCGCTCCAAATCTACTCAGGCATTCATGCAGAGGAACAATTACAATGTTCTGGAATGGCCATCCCAGTCCCCAGACCTGAATATCATTGAACATCTGTGGGATCATTTGAAGAGGGCTGTCCATGCTCGGCGACCATCAAACTTAACTGAACTGGAATTGTTTTGTAAAGAGGAAAGGTCAAAAATACCTTCACCCAGGATCCAGGAAATCATTAAAAGCTACAGGAAGCGACTACAGGCTGTTATTTTTGCAAAAGGAGGATCTACTAAATATTAATGTCACTTTTCTGGTGAGGTGCCCATACTTATGCACCTGTCAAATTTTGTTTGAATGCAGATTGCACATTTTCTGTTAGTACAATAAACCTCATTTCAAGGCAGAAACATTACTGTGTCCAACAGTTATTACATATATCAAACTGAAATAGCTGTTGCAAAAACACCAATTTTTATAAAACATTAAGCTTAAGATTAATAGGGGTGCCCAAACTTTTTCATATAACTGTAATATAATCAGCATTACTCACCTTCCCCTGCTCCAGTGCCAGCTGTCTGATGCTGCTCCAGTCTTTGTTTACAGGCTGCAGTGGTGATGTCACGTCTGTAGCACAAGTGACCACTGCAGCCAATCAGTGAGCTCATTAGTTTGTGTCAATTAAACCGACATGAATACTGAGTCTTCTCAGGGGAGAGTAGAACGAGGACATTGCGGCACCTCATACCTGGAGTATGTTTGTTCATTCAAAGCTATAAAAGCCATATCTTTTTCATTTTTATGTAAGTTTCAGTATATGAGGTCTTGCTTTTTTTGCTAGATGAGCTGTAGTTTTTTTGTTTTTTTTATTTTGCCAAACACGTATGTAACCATTACATTTTGATTACATTTTTATGGATTTAACGGAGAGAAAAAACAATCACACAATTATTTTAATGCCATTTGCTGACCACCGTAAATAAACTGCTCACTGTATTGTGTGGGTTATTACAATTACAGTGAGGCCAAATAGGTCCATGTTGCTTGCTGATTTATGATGCCTATTTATTTTTAAAGTGCATTAAGAAATGTGATTATTGTAATTGTTTTTCATTATTTGTTAGTAATTTTATAGAGGAAAAAATGTTATACTTTTGTTTTACTCCTAATATACAGGTATATAGAGATTTATTGGTGTATAGAGATGTATCACTATGTACCAGTATAATGTGACTGTAAAAAAGAAGAATACAATTTACATATTCAGGCATAGAAAAATCTCCTATTGGCAGTGCTGCCTGCAATGCTAGAGGTTGTTAGTTTGAAACCCGGGACAGATAACATTTCAGGAAAAGTGAAGATTCAATTGAATGAATGAATGTGTGTACTGTATATACAGAGCACAGCGAGAGGCCATACCTTCCCCCAATTTCCTTAGTTGGAGAAGGAGGAACTGAAAAATAACAGGTGTATCTTCAGTAAAATGTACTCCGTCTGCACGGTTAGGAGAAATGGAGGCACTGCCGTGCCGGAGGACACAGACTAGAAGTTGGGACATAACCCTGACCTCCCGGGACAGTGGCTCATCTCTTGAGGACTGTCCCACCCGCTGGATCTGGGATCGTTGGGGGGTATGCCAGAGCCCCACAACCGTGTTAGCCGCATCACCCGCATAAATGTGCCAGCTACACAGCCCCATAACAGTGGCAGTCACAGTGTCTCAATAGGCGAGAGTCTTTCCTCCCTTAGTGAGCTGTAGCTAACGCTCCTTCATGCCTTCAACAAGACTGGGAGAATATGGCTATCAACTCTAGATCCGATACCAACCTAAACACAAATCGACAATGCTGTGATCATCAGTTAAACCTTCAGAGTCTAACTTTCTGAACAATGACCTAGGGGGGGTCTGACAACTTCATTCCCATGCTCTTGTGGTAAGATAGCTGATTGGAACTTAGGACAGGTCTTTACAATTTAGGTGGAATTTCTCTTTAAATCTTGTATGTGACTACTAGCGGGATTTGGATAATAACATATGCGCCATTGAAAAATCCATTGAATTTCATTGAATGCCCTTTAGCTAAGCAATGTCCCTGTTATATGTCAAAACCGCATGGACGGGAGGGCAGGCAATTTCAGTTTCACATCAATCCTGATTTACGTACGAGCCATAATATTTATGTGGTCTGGGTAAAATCTGAAAAGAAAGAAAGTGCCCCCGTACTGCCTATAGAAATCCCTGTCCCTTAGAATTACCTATCCTTGATTATTCATCTGCGGAAGAAACGTCCGATGGATTCAACCCTGGATCAGTTATGACAGATCATTTCACTAACTTTACTTTTCTGGCACCTACGAAGAGCAGAACTGCAGATACCATTCTACGCGGGTGGAGAAGACACGTTGCGAATGGCAGCTGTTCTCACCTGATTGATTCTGATGAATCTGGTCAAAATATTGTTGAAGGGGAGTCGATTTTATTAGAAAATAGCACCTTTATTTGTTTAGAGCCGACATAGCCTTCAGTGCAGAACCACACTCCCACCTGCTGGTTAAAGAGACCCAAACAAAGGGCATAAGAGTGGTCATTAAAGGGGTTCTTCGGTAAAAACACATTATCACCTATGCATAGGATTGGTGATGACTTTTTGGGGGTCCGAGAGCTGAGATCCAAACCGATTGGTAGAATGGGACACTTTTAGCTCTGTTAGAATGGAGTGTCATCCATTCCCTACGCTCAGCTTTTTCCGGCAGTGCAATAAAGAATGAATGGAGCAGCATCGGACCTGTCGCACCATTTGGTAACGGGGATAAAAGTGCCCCATCGGGAATAAAAATTACTTGATCTGCCAATTGATGCAGGTTCCAGCTCTCAGACCCCCAACAAACAATAAGTTATAATATTTCCTGCGGGTAGGTGATAACATTTTTTAACTGGACAACTCCTTTCTATGTATTTTGTAATGGACCCTCTTTGAGCCTCAAGGGGGCACTCCTATCTCATACATTTCCTGTGCATGTGCCATTAATGTCTGATACATGTGGATCGCACCTGTGGGACCCGAGGCTGAAAATTTGATATCCTTATCCATAACATTGTATTGTTAGCTCATTCTTGTTACTTCCTGATGCAGAGACATGACGTCCATCAGACTTCATGTAACGTGACCATGGCAGCCATTAGGACACGATATCTGGAATGACTAAGGAAGGTAAAAAGAAAGGACTGAGGTCAGGCAGGCACTGATGGCAAGAGAACGGGCAGTTTATTTTGAAAATTTAGTCATAAGGACTTTTTTTCAATATGTCAAAAATCACCCTTTAACCCGTTAACGGTCTGTGTTTGATCCCACACAGCAGAAGAAATATCAGTCATTGAGATCTTGTGGGTGCTCCATTCCCAGCAGTTTATGCCCTTTGGAGGACTGGCTCCCGATTTGCACAAGCCCTTGGGCTATATAGTCCCAGTGGATTCCTGTTAACTTTAATTTTTGATCCTCGCTTCCTAAGAGCTATAGCTTTTTATTTTTTAGCTGAATAGAATATTATTAGAGTTTGTTTTTTGCGGTACGAGCTATAATTTTTATTGGTACCATTTTGGGGTCCATTCGTTTTTCCAATCTCTTTTTATTCCATTATTTTGAGAGGTAAAATGACCAAAAATAGCAATTCAGCCATTTAGATTTTTCTTTAATTTTGCTGTTCACCATTGAAATAATTACCATGAGATTTTATAAGTTCGGACAGTCATACAAGCAGCGGTACCCCAAATATGTAAACTGATTTATTTTTTAGGTTTTATTTACGTAACATTCTGAGAAAAGGGATTGATATGAACTTATTGGTTTTGTTATATATTTTTCTTGTTTATTATTATATCTTTTATTATTCCCCCTAAGGAACCTGAACCTGCAATCCCTTGATCACTTGTACAATACACTGTACTACTATACTATTTTAGTGTATTATAAAATTCTGATTCTGGCAATTCAGTGGTGTACGACCCTTGCATACACTGTAGGCCAGTTCTCGCCATGCTTCCTTGTTTTCCACGGCTTCGTTCAGTTGCTTGATGCTCATTCTCGTGTTATTCTTGATGGCCACCAGTCAACGGTATTTGGTCTCCCCTTTTTCCTTTTACAACTGAACATTCCGAGTAGCATCTCCTTTTCTAATGAATTTGCCCTCATCAAATGTCTAAAATAGGTCACTTTCCCTCTGGTGATCTTGCCTTCCAGGGATATCTCTAGGTTTATATGATCAAGACCATCTTTGTTGGTGATCCTAGCTGTCCATGGCATTTGTGTCATTCTTCTTCAACACCACAACTCAAAGGCATCAATTTTTTTTCTGCCTGCTTCCATGAGTGTCCACATCTCACAGCCATATGTCACAATTGAGAACACAATGTCAGTGATCAGTCTTTGACAGTGAATGAGATGTCCGTGCACTTTCATATTTGGACATTGCTCCCAATGGATGCACCCCCCAGTGCTAATTGACGCTTGAAATCTGCTGTCGTACCACCACTCTGAATATCAGGGACCCAAGAAAAACAAAGCAGTCAACCACTTCTATTTCTTCATTTTTGATCTTGATATGGACTTCCTCGATCTTGATAGTTATGGTTTTGATCTTCTTAACGTTCAGGTAAAGTCCCTTGTTCTTGTTTTCTTCTTTCAACTTCAGTACAGCTTCTTCAGGTCCTTCTCACTTTCTGCCAGCAGGGTTCATCTGCATAGCTCAGATTGCTGATGGTTCTTCTGCCTATTTTCCTCCCAACACTCGAATTGAAGTACAGGCTCCTCATGATTACTTCTGCATAGAGCTTGAAAACAAAAGGAGAGAACAACTCTGTATCTCCATACCTGCTTTGCACTGTAGCTTCTTGATCTTCGTAGAACTACCTGATTTACCTAATAAGGTGCACTGGCACTAATACGATATTCAGTTCTTCCCAAAGCTTATCATGCTCAACACAGTCAAAAGCCATTGTATAATCAATAAAACCCAGGTAGCGCTTCTTCTGGTGCTCCCTCATCTTTACTATGATCACAAAATTGCCGATCTCTAATGAAGCTCAGCCACAGGCTACACAAACATGGAAAATATAGGGGCTTTCAGTAGACCCCTTGGCTGCCTTTACAATACTAACAGATTAAACTGCTGCAATTGCAGCAGTAAGACTTGGGTGCCGACTGTATAATACAGCTGGCACTTGCACTATCTAGGGCCCGCTCCATACATTAGTGCACACATGTGGCGCAAACTGAAATCTAGGCAGAGTGGGCTTCCCAGACACAGCAGGTCCAGCCGGTCCAGACCTATTATGACACAGGCAGTAGCGGCTGGGCATATAAGCACGACAGAGGAACTGGAACATGGTGCCTCTGGGTTAACCACGATGGCCTGGGGCCCTAAAAAAAAGTCCATAGATCTTCCTGAGAAATGGCCTTGTAAATTAACTGTCAGTGATACCCTCTAGTATGCCAAAGAATAATATATGGTCAAGCTTTCTAGTCAGAGTAATACTTATGATAAAAAGAAGCTTAAAGAGGTTATCCACTACTTGGACAATCACCCTACTTCCTCCATGTAAAATAATAACAGCTATACTCACCTCCAGTGCAGGCGGCGTTCCAGCGATGTCGTCCCTCTTTCCCATGTGATGTCACATGAGCCATGCAGCCAATCAGTGGTCACCTCCTTTGGACATAACTTACACCCCAGGGAAGTCATAGGGGAGCAGAATGCTCTCACTTCATCCGGGTGTCACGCGATCCCCGGGAGAGCAGGCACCGACATTGCTGGAACGGCGCCCGCATCAGAGGTGAGTATAGGTGTTATTAATTTACATCAGAGAAATATGGTGATTGAGAAGTAGTTGAAGTAGTTGTCTAAGTAGTGGCCAACACATTTAATATTTAAAAAAAAATGTTTTATTATTATTAAAAAAAAAGTTGCCCTCTTTTCAGTTAGTGTTATAACCAGACATTAAGCCAGGGCCGGCACCACCAAGTGGCTAACCTGTTCAAGTGCCAGGGGACACAGAGCCTGGGGGCCCACACTGCAATATGTGACATCTGCCTTTTATGTATGGTGAATGTGCGCACGACTCTATGGAGCGGGCTAGCTTTGATCGCTAAGGCTTAACCACTAAAATGCCGCCATCGATCTCTGACAACAGCATCTAAGTAACTCGACCATGGTGGTACAGTTGTCAGCTGAGGATTACTTGAGCCCTCTATCACTGCTTTCTTGGGTTTTATATGGGACCATACTTTTCACTATATACTGCAATACTAAATTAAAAAACTAAAAAAATAAAGTGAAAAATTAAGTTGTTTTTTAAAAAAAAAAAAAAACTAACCATTCAAATCACCCCGAAATAAAGTGTATCTGGTGTTGTTATCCATAAAAGTGCAATCTATCAAATTGTATAATTATTTAACACCATAAAACAAATAGCATAAAAAAAATTTAAACACCAGAATTGCCATTTTTTTGGCGGCCACACCTCTCTCAAAAAATGTAATAACAAGCAAAATTGAAATGTCGTATATACCCCAAAATGGTGTTAATATAACCGTCAGTTAGCCCCGCAATAAAAAAAAATCCCTAATACAGCTCCATCAATGGAAAAATACAAAAAAAAGTTATGAATCTCACAAGACACAAACCAATTTTTTATTTGATTTTTTTAGGAAACTTCAGTATTTTTTTGCTATTAAATAAAAAAAACATAAAAGTACGACATTGTTGGAATTGCCATGACCTGCTAAATCATATCGGCAGGTAATTTTTACTGCACAATAAGCTCCATAAAAACAAAACAATGGCGACAGTTTAACTATTTCGACGTACTTGGAATTTTTTTTCCAGTTAGTCAGTACATTAAATGGTAAAGTGAATGGTGTCATTCAAAACTACTTGTCCCGCAAAAAAAAAACCCAAAAAACCAACAAGCTCTTGGGGAAAAAAGGGGGGAGCGAAAGCCCAAAAATGAAAAAATTACCCCCGTCCTTAACCCTTTCACGACATGTACGGCGCATTGCATGTCTCCCCCCTTTAGTGTAGGCTCCGGCGCTGAGCCCACACCTTTCCAGGCACATGACAGATGATCTGTACATCTGTCATGTGCCCCTAACAGCCACGGGTGGAATCATGATCCACCCGCAGCTGTTAACATGTTAAATGCCGCTGTCAAACTCTGACAGCGGCATTTAACAAGATCGTGCCAGAAGCGCGTCATTAGCTCTGTCCATCGGCGACCCCATCACATGATCGCGGGTCACCGATGGATTGGCATGACAACCCGGGGTCTGCAGGAGATCCCTGTGGTTGTCATTGCTGGGATGCTATGAGCAAGCGAGCAAGAGAGCATTTCTGCTACACACAGGCGATCTGATCATCGCCTGTGTGTAGCAGAGGCAATCAGCAGATAATCTCAGCTTCTAGTCTCCCATAGAGACTATTGAAACAAGTGAAAAGTAAAAAAAATGTTTTTAAAAATATTACAAAAATGTAAAAAAATGAAAGTTTAAATCACCCCCCTTTCACCCCATTCAAAAAACACACACAAAAAAAATCAAATATACACATATTTGGTATTGCCGCGTTCAGAATTGCCCGATATATCAATATAAAAGAATTAATCCGATCGGTAAACGGCATAAGGAGAAAAAAAATCAAAACGCCAGAATTAAGTTTTTTTGGTCGCCGCAACATTGCAATAAAATGCAATAACGGGCGATCAAAACATCGGATCTACCCCAAAATGGAATCAATAAAAACGTCAGCTCAGCACGCAAAAAATAAGCCCTCCTCCGGCCCCAGATCCCGAAAAATGTAGACGCTACGGTTCTCGGAAAATGGAAACTTTTTTTTTTTTTTTTTAACAAACTTTGGATTTTTTTTTCACCGCTTAAATAAAAAAGAACCTATACATGTTTGATATCTATGAACTCGTAATGACCTGGAGAATAAGAATGGCAGGTCAGTTTTAGCATTCAGTGAACGTGGTAAAAAAAACAAAACAACTGTGGTATTGCACTTTTTTGCAATTTCACCGCACTTGGAATTTTTTCCCCGTTTTCCAGCACACAATATGGTAAAACCAATGGTGTTGTTCAAAAGTACAACTTGTCCTGCAAAAAACAAGGCCTGACATGGCCATATTGACTGAAAAATATAAAAGTTATGGCTCTGGGAAGAAGGGAAGCAAAACACGCAAAAACGGAAGAGGGCCGCGGCGTGAAAGGGTTAATAACTACAACTCGTTCATCAAAAAAACTCAATATCTACAGAAAGTAAAAATCCCACATGTTGGAAAGCAGCCGCAACAAATAATACAGCGTTCTCACATGGCTATGTATTATAAACAGATTTATTTCTTTAGTCCTAAATAATAAAAAATAATAATAATAATAATAATAATAATAATAATAATCATCTTATTACTTCTCTAACAACTTTATTGACAAATGTGCTTATTACAGACGCGTGACGCAGGTCTCACATTCACTTCCGGGTACACTCGCGTTTCCTTTAGTAGTTTGATCCTCTCAGGCCGCCGTTTTGGGTTTAAGTCCCGGCATCCGGAAGTGACGCTCCTTTCCTTTCTGGTTCCCGGCGACATTACGGTGAGTGGCGGCCGCGGAGGATCCGTCTCCATCCTCGGTGTCTGGTGGTGGCAGGCGGAGGGTGGTGGTGGCTGGGGTTGTCCCCACGGTCTCGGGTGGGTGATACGGGGGTTATTTTTCTGGCTGAAGGTTATGTGATGTGTTCAGCGCTGACTTTTGTGTCTCCCCAGGTCCCTGGATTGCAGCTGCAGCATGGTGAGTGCACCCATCACTAGTAATGTGGAGGGGAGGAGAACGTGGTGATGATGGGAGTGGTAGTGCTTAGCTGTGTATAGTGACTCCTAGCAGATATCTGGTGGTTGTTCGCATGTTGGGGTAGTAGTGTGATTTGGGAGGGCGATTACTTATTTTATTTCTCTTCCTATCATCTAATATTCTTATTGCTTATGCTGGGAGTTGTAGTACACTAGGCAATTGTCACTGCCATAGGCCGCAATGTCCAAATTGCAACATATATTGGGTGGAAGTAATATGTTGTAGGGTATGCTGGGACCTGTAGTCCCTTTCTGAGCAAGCTATATGTGATCAAGTAAGCCCATTGGCATATGCTTGAAGGTGGACTACAAGCCCAGAGT
Organism: Phyllobates terribilis; assembly: GCF_046119375.1. Classification (NCBI taxonomy): domain Eukaryota; kingdom Metazoa; phylum Chordata; class Amphibia; order Anura; family Dendrobatidae; genus Phyllobates; species Phyllobates terribilis. The sequence goes on from NW_027362765.1 coordinate 95,470,142, forward strand.
TCTATAATGATAGTTTAAAAGGGGTTTCTGATTTTGGGAAAACCTTTTGACCTCCAGCTGCTGTGCTCTACTCGCCCTCCCTGGGCTCTGAGCTGAATCCCAACCGCTCATGGCGTCTGTTATTGTCAGCAGCGCTGATGTCTGCAGCCAATCATTAAGTGTAGTTGATGGCACGCGACACTGAGCTCACTTATTGGTTGCAGTGCTGTCGGTGTGACATCAGCGTTGCAGACAATATCATACACCATGAGCAGCAGCAAAGGCTCTGTGCTGGACCTGGGGAGGATGGGTAAAGCTGTGTTTGTGTATTTTTTTTATTTTTTTTTTTCTGAAACCAGAAATCCCTTTAACCTGCTGGGCTTTGTAGTAGTTTGTCAGGGTGGATATTATTGCTTTCACTACAAGTCTCAGTCTATCATGGTGGGAGTATGTAAATGACTTTCAGTAAGGCCAGTCTTGCACCACAGCTCCCAGGATCACCTGTTTCTTGGCTCGTAGTGCTTGGGATGCTGGGACTTGTACCCCGGCGGGCTAGTGGATCTGTGGAAAAGCCACAGATCCAGTGTATAATGTGGCACTTGTTATACTGCCAGTATATCTGACTTGTGTCTTTGTTTCAGCCTCGCAAAATTGAAGAGATCAAAGATTTCCTGCTGACAGCCAGGAGAAAGGATGCCAAGTGTAAGTGATGGCGGGCTGCGGGGGGATTAGGCATAGTCCTGAATGTAGAGGTCTGTCAATGGATCGCTGAAACTGCTAACTTTAAAGGAATTGTCCTCCTTGGAAAACCTTTCTTGAGAATGAGTCCTTAAAGGGGTTGTCCAGCGTTGAGAAAACAAAAATCTCTAGGCCTGGATCAGAATGACATAAGGAGGCATGCTTGCCTCCCGTCACCCTCCTGGATTCAGCGCAGGTTCCTCCAATAGTCAGGGCCATTTCCGGAAGCTGGATGTCAGGACCGCTGCAGCTACTAGGTGAGTAGAAGAGTTCATCATTGGATGTTTATCTGATGTCACCTGACTGGTAACACAGGCACGGGCTTTAGCAGTCGTGATATTTGGATGATGCAGACATTCCTAGAGCTGCCTTGTCACCATGGGGTTGATGTGAGGAGAGTATGCCTCCACTTTGTTGAAATGATCCATGCCTAGGAGGAAAATAATCTCAATCTCGGACTACCCCTATTAATATGGAGTGTAGAGTTGTCCTAAATGAGCAAAGGGATGGCAAATTGCTAAGATATGCAATCACAAGTCTGAATTTGGGATCAATGTTGCATTTGAATGGACCCGCTCCAGGACTCTGAGCACCCTTCTGCTTAGGAAAATCTGATACAGACCCTAATTCTCAGGATTGGATGGCTTGTAATTTATACGCTGTTTGGAATTCTCTGCTGACTGGTTTGAGCAGTCATTACATGACCGCAAGTATGACGTTTGCGTACTTGCAACTAGCTTCTTTATCAATGTCACTTGACTGCTGGGGACATAATTCTATGTGCCCACGATGTAGAAATGCTCCGGATTTTTCCTGAGCGTTTCTGCATCTCCCTGGCAGAAAAAACGCATGCGGATTTTACATGCGTTTTTTTTGCCTGGGACAAGCGTTTGTTAAATGTTTTTAGCATGCGCTTTTCCAAGTGATTTTAGCATCACTTGGAAAAGTGCTTGAAAGTTGGTCACACAATATAAATCCATGCAACCAGCATGGATTTATATTGTGTGACCAACATAATGTTAAAAAAAAAAAAGAAAGAATTAGAACTAGGGTTGAGCGAGTATGTTCGGGCCGAGCTCCGAGTATTTACAGCTGCTCGGTGATAAGGTTGAATCACTCCCGTGTGCATGATTTGCAACGGTTTGACAGCTTTATTACATGAGACGAATGTCTATTTCTTACACATTCCTCACATGTAATAAGGCTGTCAAACAGTTGCAAATCATGCACACAGGAGCGATTTAACCTGATCACCGAGCAGCTGTAAATAATCGGAGCTCGGCCCGAGCATACTCGGCGAAAGGGTTAATAGAACATACTCGCTCAACACTAATTAGAACGTAAAAAAATAACCTTATACTCACCTTTCTGACGGCCTCTGTCTGCTCCCTGCATCGCTGCTGGCTCCGTGGCGAGTACCGGTAATGTAAAAGGACCTTCCATGACGTCAGCGGTCAGGTGATGGTTGTGTGACCATCAGCTGACTAAATGACATCACCGAAGGTCCTTGCAGATCACCACTGGGAGCCGAGGAGAGCGCATCGTCGCCGGGAGGAGACCGGGGGGCGCCGGAGCGGTGAGTGTGATTGATTGATTTTTTTTTTTTTTTTTTTTTTTTTAACTTGTAGGTACGATGGCATCTGGGTCGGATGAGAGTCTCCTCTTCTTCAGACCCGGGCACCATCCGCGCATTAAATCGCATAAGATCCGCATGACTACATGTAGTCATGCAGATCTTATGTGGTCCAATGCAAGTAAGTGGCGGCGATTTCGCAGCGGAATTGCACTAGAATTGGTCTTGCTGCGGTTTTTACTGCAATGCGAATTTGCAGCGGAAGTTTCCGCATGATGTGCACGGCACATGTGGATTTGCATTGCAGTACATGGCAGACCTATTACATGCGTTTTTGCGGCGAAAAAACGCATTAAATCCGCATCGTGTGCACATAGCCTAACCCTGACATTGGGTGAGCCGTGCTAGTCTGCGCAGATGAGCTAGTCATAAAGGCTTGTCCAGTAGTGGAAGAACCACAGGTGGCAGTATACCTGAAGTATTGCATGCACATCATGGGTCTTGTGCCCCCAGCTAAATTGCCACTATGACAACACTTCCTGTGTGACTATATAGATACTTACTCTAGTGTCTTCTGTACAGCTGTCAAGATCAAGAAGAACAAGGACAATGTGAAGTTCAAGGTTCGCTGCAGCAAATACCTGTACACACTGGTCATCACAGACAAAGAGAAGGCAGAGAAGCTCAAGCAGTCCCTACCTCCTGGTGAGTGGGCACGGATGCCCTGTACTTGGGGCGGGTACAGCTATGATGAGAAAATACTTATGTAAAAGGGAGATTCCTATTGTAACCGAACATATCTTATGATTACTTTTATAGGAGTCTTCACCATTCCCTGCTGCTCAAGCTTTCATGGTCATGCTTTGTGGTGCCTTTGGTATTTCAGTATCTTGGCCACAGACCCCTTTTAAAGGGACTTCTGTAATTACTCAAGTTGATGCAAATTGATTTCAGAACCTGGTCCGTCGGCCATGTGACTAATCTCTGGCTATCGGCTGGGAGCTCTGAGGACCACGCCTACCTGACTGCATCCTCTGCCGCGGATACAGTCTCGTGGGAGGTGGTTCTCTGGGCTCCCGTCTAAAGGAAACATGGCCACTGGACAGGGTCCTGCGAATCGATTGACAGAAATGCTAGTATTTCCTCTTATAATGTATCACTCACCAGCGGGCCATCAGCCTCAGGGCGCACACAGACTGCCTTACTAGCCTGAGGATCTCAACTCAATGGACCCCTTGGACTGGTTGTCGGCTCTCCTGAGCATGACAGCATGTATTTCGATGTGATCCTCGCCCGAGTAGTCCGGTCATCTGTCTGCGCCCTTAAAGTTTCCATTCATTCCCTTTTAGCTAAGCCAACTGTGCCACAATCAGGGCTGTGGAGTCGGTATAAAATGGACCAACTCAGTCTTCTAAACTATAATAAATTGGGTACAGTAGTGCAATGCAGTTTGTGGGGAATATTTTTTCATAAGAATTTGGGAAAGTTATGATATGTCCTATAAATGTCTGTCCTATTCCTGATCTAAGGATATAGACTTTTAGCTGAGATGAATCTGTGCTACAGTAAATTCATCACTTAAAGATGAGCCATGTATGTCGGAGTCGTGGAGTCGGAGTCAGTGTCCTGGAAATTGAGGAGTCGGAGGTTTGACTTACTGACTCCACAGCCCTGAATGACACCCTTCTAAATGAAACTTTATGCAACAGTTGTCCTAAGAGGATGATTGGGAGCGATACTGGGAGGCTGGAAGAGGCACTGGAGAGGCATCAGAGGGGTAAATCTTGGCAGAGTTCTCCTTTTGCCCTTCGGTTCTGTGCACATTAGATCTGAGCATCTGTAAGACTTGCATAGGAAGCCTTGTAGTGACATTATTATTTTATTCACTTCTATAGCGCCATTAATTTTTGTCCCTGTATATCCATACAGTGGCAAATGTTGCCCATTTTCTTAAAAAAAAATAGAACTTTTTTTATTTTATTGGAAGGTAAAATCTTAATAGTTTTAAAACTTAAATCAAATGATTACCAGCTCAATAGAGGCCACAAAGACCCTCCCTGTGGCAAAAAGGTGGGTATGGTTATGTTGGACATGTACTTGGGGATCTTCCCTACTGCATACTCAGAATGTGCGCACAGCAAAGGGTTCTCGTATGTGGGGGGGAATATGGACAGATTTCTGTTGGGGTTTGGTCATTGTGACCATTTGTACAGTCCATGATTTTGTCTTATGCACAAATTAAATTTGCTTCTCCTACCAGGGCTGTGGAGTCGGTAAGCCAAGCCTCCGATTCCAACTCACTCCTCAATTTCCACGACTCCGACTCCCTCATACATGGCTCATGTTTAGTGATAAATTTACTGTAGCACAGATTCATCTCCGCTAAAAGTCTAGACCCTTAGATCAGGAATAGGACAGACATTTATAGGACATTTCATAACTTTCCCAAATTCTTATGAAAAAATATTCCCCACAAACTGCATTGAACTACTGTACCCAATTTATTATATTTTAGGAGTCTGTACATTTTATACCGACTCTGACTCCACCGCCCTGTCTCCTACCCGCTATATTGGTAAAAACGAAGCGCACTTGGATTGTGCACGGATATGATCTGTGATTTTTCACATACCCAGTATAGACTTGCACACAGGGCTGTGGAGTCTGAGTCGGTGTCCATTTTGGTGGAGTCTCAATCGGAGTCGGTATAAAATGGACCAACTCCTAAAATATATAATAAATTGGGTACAGTAGTTCAATGCAGTTTGTGGGGAATATTTTTTCTGAAGAATTTGGGAAAGTTATGAAATGTCCTATAAATGTCTGTCCTATTCCTGATCTAAGGGTCTAGACTTTTAGCTGAGATGAATCTGTGCTATAGTAAATTTATCACTTAAACATGAGCCGTGTATGAGGGAGTCGGAGTTGTGGAGTCTGAGTCGGTGTCATGGAAATTGAGGAGTCGGAGGTTAGGCTTACTGACTCCACAGCCCTGCTTGCACATTGTAGGCCATGTTCAGATGGTACAGTTTATTTATGCTGATTGGAAACACACAAGAATTGCGGCAGATTTTTATAGTGCAGTCAATGTAGCAGGATAATATGGGCATCTTTATAAATGGCATTAGTCCTGGTCTCCCACCACCGGTCATCTTTGCATTGCATCTGCAGGTATTCACTATGTGAGGTAGGAAGTGACCTGTCTCTGCTACATCAGATGTAGTGTCGGTGGGTCTCTTGTACGTTGCTCTCTAGTTCTGCTCCATCTTATGTCATTCTTTCTTTTCTGTTGCAGGTCTGTCCGTGAAAGAACTGAAGTAAATTCGCTCTGGCCTCTTGTACAATAAAAATGTAAAAAATTATCTGCTGTCCTGTGATTATGGGTGAGGGGTGCTGCTGCGGGCACAAGGCATTAGATGTTGGTGTCACTGGATTTAAAGGGATGGTACAGGTGATTCTTTAGTGAGATGAGAACATACCCATAGAAAACTGGCTCATAGGACACCCATCAAAGTTCAGCTCTTTAGCAGTGAATGTGGACTGGTGGGTGGCTGAGGGTTATAATACTGCTTTTTAAAGTTTTGTTAATGGCCATAATTCACTATCAATGGGGTACAGATGTGGGTATATGGGATGACCACGGTGAAGTTCATCTTGGCCAGCCACTACAATCTTATGAAGGTTCCTATGCCCTTATTCGTCATTGGGAAAAGGGTTGACTTAAAGGGGTATTCTAGTTCTTAAGTGTATGTCCTTAATATGAGAGAACTTCGATGTCTGTTGGGTACCGCTGGCAGCCATGGATTGCTGTGACCGCTGGGCATGAGCTGCTTTTAGGATCTGAATGCCACTAGTCTCAGTGATTATGTACCAGTAATGTAATCTAGCTGACTCCTGGCCTCATTAAATGCATCTCATCCGTCATGTGAAAGCAGTTGTAGGTGTGGGAGCAGCTCCTCTTACTGACATCATAAAAGGGCACTTGCCCATAAAATGCATCTGGGGGTAAATAATGTTCCATATCACCATCTCTATAGCTTTCCTATAAAAACCTCTGGCATTGTATGGTTACAGGACTGCCCGCTCTGCGAGAGGCACGGCTAAATATGTGATGGGAGAGCAGACTGCGTGGTAAAACTTCTCTGATGGGGAGTCAGTCACACAGGTCCTTGCAAGTACATGTCAGTCCTTGTGCACTTGCCATGTAAGACGTGTAGGTGGCCACATGCTCCTTGGCCAGTCTTCAAAAGGTGTTCGTCCAGGGCATCTGATAGATGCGGTGTTAGAGGTCATCCTACACCTCTCATGTATGTGGGTGGGTCTCAGCTGTGCACCAAGTCCTGCGTATACATGCAGGTATTGTGCACCTGTAGGGTGCATGCGTGAGACCTGACAGGCGCGAAGTCGGCATTGACTTGGAAGTGACGGGCGCTGCATAACCCCTTTAAAGCAGAAGCCTTAATGGACTTTTTAGTGCAGGGGGTATGCAGATGGAAAACATGACCGTCAAGGATTTTTTTTTTTTTGTAAGTAAACTGTTCATTTTATAACAGTTGCGCATATACAAATAATATTCTCAACCAATGTCTTTAACTCCCCACCCAACATATGTTATTCAGAATACCATATCATAGGTATATGTCCACACAAAACAGAATAAATCAGGCCGATCAAGACCAGCCAAGTCGAAAGGCACAGAGCCGTTTGGCATTTAACACAATGTGTAGTGATTCCATAACAACTGGTACACATCAAACAAGACCCTGGTGAGGCTGATAACTGGTGGTCTCCAAGCCAGGGACCCATTGTGTTTATCAAAATATTTACTTCAATCCCTTTTGAGGTATACCCCTTTCTCCAATGATAAGTGACTCACCTTGTTTAATAGACTCTGCCTGTTGGGGGAGTTGCAGAAATCCACTTTTTAGCAATCAGTTTTCTAGGCATGTATAGTAATCGCGCTATGGCAAGTTTCCCAGTCTCAACAGTACTGCGCTCGTCTACATATCCCGGTATGCAGGTGAGGGGGTTACTAGTCACCACGCATCCATAGGCTGACTCTGTATAGCCCAAAACTGCTCCCTAATATATGTGTAAACGCGGGCATGACCAGAACATGTGCAATATCCCGGCTTCCTGTTGGGCGCACCTCGGGCATCCAGAATCAGTTCTAAGACCTATTTTAAACATAAATTTCAGGTGATCTGTACACTCTCTGAATGACGTAGAGCTGCGAGAGTCGTTTGGGCTCACTAAGCGAAAGATTAGGTATGTATTCCAGCACCGAAGCCCACTCATCTGTGATAACACCAATATCCGTCTCCCATTTCCGCTTAACCAACAGAGAGAAGTTCTTAAGGAAGACAAAGAGAAGGTCATTGAAAACACTGGATATTAAACCCCCCCCCCCGCTTCGTTGCTCCATCTGAGCAGAGTGGCCAATATCACATCTCTCGGAGTTTTAACATCTTTCACTTTACATTGGGCTCTATAGACATGTTTGAGTTGACTGTATTGGTAGAAGCAACTAGCAGGTAGATTGAACTCTTTTTGCAGACAATCAAAGGGTTTAAGCCCCTCATTGCCGATCACCTGGTGAACGTACTGTATACCCATATTCTTACAGTTCCCGAACTCTGTTAATGTGGCAAATTCTGAAAGTAAGTTATTATTCCAAATGGGTATGTACATTAAGTGTATGACCTCTCCTCTTTGTTTGACTTTACACGAAACCTTGAAAATTAAGTCCAATGTAGGGTATACTGAGGGACCCCCCCAAACCTCCCTGCTTCCAAGCTTTCCACAAGGGGCCCCTGTCCCACAGTGTTTTGAATAATTTTGCAGACCGAACTGCCCGTGTCATTTTCTTTCCATCCCTTCATATGTTGGCATTGGGCAGTGCCAGGCCACCGTCTTCTTTTGGTCTCTGCAAAGTTTCTAGTCTTATTTTGAATTGCCCTTTATGCCAGATCAAATCTCTGAAAAGCGTGTTTATCTTATGGAATCTAGATAGCGGGAGCCAAATGGGAGCATTATGTAGAATATATCAAATCGGAGGCATTAACATCATCTTAATAAGATTTATCCTGCCCACTACAGAGAGTTGGAGTTTACTCCATGCCGTTATTTTGCACTTAAATTTTGTCTAGAAGAGGCAGTAGATTCTGTTTTTCATAATCTCTAAGAGGGCACGATATTACCAACCCCAAGTACTTGAACTGGGAAACGACCGCCAAGGACTTTGGTAGCAAGAGCACTGAGGCCTACACCAACGTGAACATTGCACAGGACTAGAAAACCATGGCTGCTGTCTTCCAGAATACAACCCCTGGCAAAAATTATGGCATCACCGGGCTCGGAGTATGTTCATCCAGTTGTTTAATGTTGTTGAAAAAAAGCATGTGTAGCATCACACATGGTGATATTGCAGCTCCATCCCATGTACTACAATAGGACTAGACAGCATTACCCGCTACAACCTGACAGCACCTATGACACAGTATGTTGAAAAATGCTGCAGTGTCTGTCTAATGATCTAAAACCACTGTACTAGCCTGGCAATATGATATAATACGAGTACGCAGATACCAAACATATAGTTTTGTAAAAAAAAAATATATATATTTTTTTGTGCCCCGAGTTGAGGTTTCGGGTAGATATGATGTTTTGATTACCTTTTTATTGCAATGTAGTGGCAACCAAAAAGCTGTAAATCTGGCACTTTTTTTTTTTTCCTCGTGATTAATGATCAGATTAATTTTTTATATTTTGATCAGACATTTCTGAACATGGAAATACCAACTGTGTACTTTTTTTAAAATTGTATTTCTAATGGGACAAAAGGGGGGTGATTTGAACTTTTTTTTTCTTTCATTATAATGTATTTAATAGTCCCCTTAGGAGACTTGAAGCTGCGATCATCCGTTCGCTTTTGATAGATAGATATAGATAGATATATATTCTCATTGCTGAAGCCCTGCTATGTATAGCAAAAATCATTCACAGGTCGCTGTTCACAAGAGGATTGTGATGACAGGCATGGGGGTCTTCAGCAGACCCCCGGCGGTCATGACAACCCCTTGACATCACGTGATAGGTGCTGATGGGAGGGATCAATGACGTGCTTCCTGTTGAGTGAGTGACAGCAGAATTTAACTGGTTTCTCTGATCCACCCACGGCGGTTAGAGGCACTTGATGGCTGATTACATCAGCGTGGAAGATGTGGGCTCAGGGTGTGAGCCTGTATCAAAGGAAGGGAAACAGCCTGTAAATGTCATCGGTCGTGAAGGGGTTAAACAAAAAAAGTTAAAATATGGACATATGAGGCCGTTTTCACATTATGTGGGTCAGCTAACCACCTGTACTATGGGTGTAAGTTACAATATTGGGTCTCATTACCCAAATTGGCTCCATCAAACACTTTTGTTGGTTTGTACCATCATATCGTGCTATGGCTGATGCTTGTGTGTGTAAAACTAATACAAAAACTCCCTTATATCACATTTTTATACTAGGGGCTTTCTATGAACCTTGGTTGAACTTACTCATTATTGCCCTTGAAGGCTTATGATCTTGTACAAACTACATATAATTCTGTCTTTTGAAAATATGGGTGATTTGCAATAGAGAAAACCACCACTAGATGTCGCCGCCACCACAGTGCTGGATGCTGCATCACCATTACATCCTGCATTACACATGAGCAAGCCAAAAACTTAGAATCCTATTAAAGGGCCGTGCACACGGTGTCTTCAGGAGGATTCCATCTGACAAAGCGCCCAATAAAATGGACATAATGCACAGCAATGTCAAATCATGCACATATTCCATCTTATGTCACGCCTTTTAACTGATTAAGGGGTTGGAAACCCTGCTGTGGTTAAACGTGACCCGATAACTCTACGGGCAGCTTCCGCTAGGAAAAATATAGAATAAAAGACGCCAGCGCGCTGCAAGAAAGACAGCAGAAATCGCTGTCGAAGCTACGTCCGGGAAATGACCGCCAGCAGTTCGACGGATGTGCTGATGTCCTTCGAGGGCAGGACAGTTTATCACAACTTTTTTTGTAAACTTTATTTTTTCTACATTAGCAGTTTTTACCTTGCGTTCATTTTGGCAGAAATAAATTCCAGTTTTATTTACAGCATACACCAATCATAATGCGCTTTAAATGGAAAAATAGTACAAATGTTTTAATAAGTGTGTGAATAATATATATATTTTTTTATATTATACACACACTTATTAAAACATTTGTACTATTTTTCCGTTTAAAGCACCAGTTATGACAGAGATATATATATATAGAGAGAGAGAGAGAGATAATTTCACTAAATTAGAATATCATCAAAAAGTTAATTTTTCAGTTTTTCAATACCAAAAAGTGAAACTCATATTATATAGAGTCATTACAAACAGAGTGATCTATTTCAAGTGTTTATTTCTGTTAATGTTGATAATTATGGCTTACAGCCGATGGAAACACAAAAGTCATTATCTCAGTAAATTACAATCATTAACAAAAAACGCCTGCAAAGGCTTCCTAAGCGTTTAAAAAGGTCCCTTAGTCTGTTTCAGTAGACTCCACAATCATGGAGAAGACTGCTGACTTGACAGATGTCCAGAAGGCAGTCATTGACACACTAAGTAAATGCAAAGTAAATTTTGCATTTCTTTTGGAAATCAAGGTCCCAGAGTCTGGAGGAAGAGTGGAGAGGCCACAATCCAAGCTGCTTGAGGTCTAGTGTGAAGTTTCCACAATCAGTGATGGTTTGGGGAGCCATGTCATCTGCTGGTGTAGGTTCACTGTGTTTTATCAAGACCAAAGTCAGCGCAGCCGTCTACCAGGAGATTTTAGAGCACTTCATGCTTCCCTCTGCCGATAAGCTTTTTGGAGCTGGAAATGTCATTCTCCAGCAGGACTTGGCACCTGTCCACACTGCCAAAAGTACCAATACCGGGATTAAAAACAACAGTATCACTGTGCTTGATTGGCCAGCAAACTCGCCTGACCTTAACCCCATAGAGAATCTATGGGGTATTGTCAAGAGGAAGATGAGAGACACCAGACCCAACAATGCAGATGAGCTGAAGGCTGCTATCAAAGCAACCTGGGCTTCTATAACACCTCAGCAGTGCCACAGGCTGATCGCCTCCATGCCACGCCACATTGATGCAGTAATTGATGCAAAAGGAGCCCCGACCAAGTATTGAGTGCATTTACTGAACATACATTTCAGTAGGACAACATTTTGGATTTTAAAATCATTTTTCAAACTGTTGTTATAAAGTATTCTAATTTACTGAGATAATGACTTTTGCGTTTCATTGGCTGTAAGCCATAATCATCAACGTTAACAGAAATAAACACTTGAAATAGATCACTCTGTAACGACTCTATATAATATATGAGTTTCACTTTTTGTATTGAAGAACTGAAATTAACTTCTTGATGATATTCTAATTTAGTGAGATGCACGTGTGTGTGTATGGATATATATATATTAAAATATAGGGGTGGGAGCTTTAACTAAGCCCTTACTTTTTTTTTTTTAACTTTTCTGTAGAAAAACATGTAGCTATAGAATATATACCTGTATGCAAGTACAGCATCATATGCATTAATAGCACAGGGCAGACATTAGGAAAGTAGTCATGCAGCCCGGGGGTCCCTCACTTGGGTCTCCAGTGCCTGTTGCCTCTGCTGCAGTCCAAGGGAGACAATCTGATGATTGCAGCATTCATTGTGTTAAACTGCAGATATTACAAGCGCCTCTGATCTCGCCGTGTAGTGTATTTGAATTTATTTCTATGGTGCAAAAAATATAAATTGAGTATAAAAAATGACATCCTGTAAGCGACTTGGGCGCTTGTATTCTGTATCTTACACCTTTTTTATTTTTGGAACTGTAAATTTCACACAATTCCCAGAATGTGGGAAAATGATGTAAAGTCCTAAAAATACAACTATTGCATCAAATTCAGTATTACCCGTACATGGAAATTATATAACTGCACCAGATGATCCTACACCTGAAGGATGCCCTATGGAGCACTCCAACAAGTCCTTTCTGTCCTTATCCAAAGGGTCTTTAAAACCCTCTATTAGGATCTGGATCTTCTTGTAAAAGCGACAGGGACTGTTGGGACAGGACTGAGCATGTAGAGGTCTACAATGGCAGATCAGCCACATTAAAGTCAATGGGACTTAGTCACATGCTGCCCTGTATTGGGTAATGCCGTGAAGGGGTCAATTTTGGCGGTCGGACCCTACAGATCACACATCCTTGGTCTCTCCCAAGGAGAGGGCATCAGTGGTCTTTCCCTTTAAGAAAGAACTATTATTTCACGGGTCGTAAAAAGGTATACTTTAAAGGGGTAGTCCAGCTTGATTAGTTCGATAGCCATTGATCTCCCATATGGGGGTCCTATGTTGCCCCTGCAGCCAGCTGGAGTGGGGTATCCTAGTCCACTTCATGCATTTCCCATACACACAGCCCCTATTGTCCTACAGCCGCCTGTGGTTATAACATCCAACGGATTGTGCCAGCGGGATTGGCAAGTGCTTCCCTAACCCTTTCCTCACCAGTACAGCATTTGCGGCCAGGCACATGATTGAGGAAAGCTTCCTTTTATATGTATTATAATTAGTACGTCTGCTAAAGCGAGATGAAAGTCTTTAATCTCGAGTCTTGAAATCGAAGTCCCGCTCAATATGCTAATAGGAAGTTTTCCCGCCGGTGTTCCTCTGTAGATACGGCAGATTGTTCCCACTAGAAAGGAATCTGGGAAGCGCAGCACCTGGCCCGATCACCACCCAGACAAACACAGCCTCTCATGTGCCAGTAAGCTGTTGGGAAAGCCCCTAGAATTGAGTGGGTGCTGGAGGATAATTGCTTGGCATGTCTCATGAGTAATAAGCACTGCCGGCTTTTGCGGGATATCGCGGCTGAGGGATGGCGCTGAAAAGAAATGAGAAAAACCAGCAAGAGATGGGATTCTCCACTTAAAGGAGTTGTCCAGTGGCCTTTATTTTATACTTCTACTTTATTTTATGCAGGTATTTTGGGCTAAAAATCATTTTCGCAATTGGGTTTCATTAAAAATGTTGCAGCATTTGGCTTTTACAGGCTCTTACAGGCTCTTTTTAGCCCTGCAAATTCAACTTTGATGTGGTCTTTGGTAAAAAAAAAATCAGCTGAGGAGCTTAGAAAAAGCAAGTAAAAGAGTTATAGACTCTCCCATTAAACACTCAGAATGAGCTCACTGATGGATTCTCAGTTAACTCATTCTGCAGGCAGCAATAGACAGTGCAACACAGAGGCTATAACTGCAAAAATCATTTGAGAAACTAGAGGCCGAGGGGATTCCAAGACGTAACTCGAGCACCCTAGGCAAAGTTGAGTAATGAGCACTTGCGCTCATCACTAGTAGCCACCCTTTCTTATCAGGAGACGCGATCGGCAAATAGGTGCCGCAAGATAGAGCACAGACTCTGCTCAGTTCTACCACAGGGATTAGTAAATCTCAGAGAACAAAACAAAGGGAGCAAAAATAATGGCACCTTACTGGGTCACATGGTGCAATTTTTTTCTGTATATTATTTACTAGAAAAGTCCGATTTCATTTTCAGTCTCAGCTGATGGCCGGGGGTTTCAGCCGCCAGTCTGGCTATGATCAGCCAGTAACTACTTCCTATTTACACACATTTTAAGTGTGCATTGGACAGCTTGTAACAGGCAGCCATAGTGTTTATACATGATTATCTGGGGATCCTGAAAACTGTAATAGCAGTAAGCACTGGCATAGCTATAGGGGGCGCACAGGTAGCACACACCCAAGCCCGTATTTATTTTGCATTGAGTCCCTTGAGGTGCAATATACACCTAAGGCCCCCTTCACATGTCAGTGTCTCCGGTACGTGTGGTGACAGTTTTCACATGTATCTGTGACACTTACACACGCATACCCATTATAATCTATGGGGCTGCCACATGTCCGTTTTTTTTCCGGCAGCACGGATGACATAAAGTGACATCCGTGTGACACGTACCGAAATAGAATGCATCTTGTGATGCTCCACTTCTGGGGCGGCTGAGTACTGGTATTTTTAGTCTGGGAAGAGCCCAATAACCATGGACCTTCCCAGCCTGATAATGTAAGCCTCCAGCTGTCTGCTTTACCTTGGCTGATTATCAAAAATAGGGGGGACCCCACGTCATTTTTTTAATTTATTAGCTTAATACATGGCACTAATTATATATCTCATGGATATCTATCTATTTAATTATCTATCTCCATCTGTGCACATCTTTAAAGGGGTTGTCCACTACTTTATATGATCCCCCAATGTATTCCCCCAGGGCCCATAAGTGTTTCTCTAAATACCTTGTGGTGCCTTATCTGTCTGTAAGCGGCGCTATCACTGGCCGCTCACAGGCATCACGTGACCCCCGGCTGCAGCCGGCGCTGACGTCACGACAAGTCCAGGCTGCAGCCGAGGGTCCCTCTTCCGCGTTCCACCGGTGGCTGCTGGGTTGTGGGCGGGGTTACCCCCGTGCGTCACACCCAGCATCCACCGAACGCTCTGCCTCTCCTCATTCACTTCATATAAAGTAATGGACAACTTCTTTAACACTGAAACATCTGTCCTTTCTATTCTGCATTCTATTCTAGTACGTGTCACACAGATAGGGCACATGAATGACGCACACGTACACACAGTCATGGATAACACTGGTACTGGATTTTCCAGTCCCGGAAATATCAGGACGTATGAAGGAGGCCTCATATATATCTAGTCGTGGTCGTCCGTGCACAGACGTCTGAATTCGGCCTTAGAAGTAGATTTATAAACAAAAAAAAGCTGTCTTTGTTGCCCCTAACAACCAATCACAGTGCAGCTTTCATTTAGAATTCTGTGCATTGAAAATGAAAGCTGCACTGTGATTGGTTGCTATGGGCAACAAAGACAAAACAAGTATTTCCTGTTGGCCTGGTTCACAGGTTGCGTATTGGCTATGGAGAGCTGTAGCTAAAAAAAATGTCCGCACTTACTTAATATGTTTTTATGTGTGTTTTGATAGCGGGACACGCACCAAAGAAACACCAAAAAGGTTCAGTGATTTAACCTGCGGATTTACGCTTCCAAATGAAATTAGTGGTTAAGAGTTGCAACAAGCAGGGGGCGTTTCCATGAAAGAAATTGACATGTTAGGCTGTGTGCCCACTATGCGTTTTTTAAGCGTTTCCACAGCTGCAATTCCGCTGCAGAAACACTTAAAAAACGCTTGGTAGAAGGTCTGCCATGTTCCCCAATGATAATCCGCATGTGCTGTGCACATGCTGCGGAAATTTCTGCTGCGGATTATCATTGCGGAAAAAAACGCAGCACTACCAATTATTTTGCGGACTACCAATTATTTTGCGGAAGCGCTGCGTTTTCGCCGCCATTGACTTGCATTGGAACACATGAAATCCGCATCACTGGATCTGTACATGCAGAATCCATGCGTTCCAATGTGCGGATGGTACCCGGATTTGGAGAAGAGGTGACTCTCCTCCGGACCTGGGTACCATAGAACCTGTTAAAAAAAGAATAAAATAAAAAATAAATCTATACTTACCTTCTGGCAGCCCCCGCTGCGCTTATCTTAGCTTGCCGGCAGCTCACGGTGGACTGAAGGACCTGCCAACGTCATAGTCATGTGACAGGTCATACGACCGCTGACATCGGCAGGTCCTTCAGTGTACCGCGAGCTGCCGGCAAGCCGAGACGCATCGAATAAAGACTGCGGGGGCCATCGGAAGGTAAGTATATATTTGTTTTTTACCATTCTTAACGGTCACACTATATATGCCGGTTGCATGGATTTATATAGTGTGACCAAGTTGTCAAGGACTTTCCAAGTGATGCTAAAATCGCTTGGAAAGCGCTTGTCAACCCGCATGCGGAAATGCATGTGAAGAACGCTTCACATCCGCATGTCCCTGGCAGGAAAAACGCATGTACAATCCACATGTACAATCCGCATGTACAGTCCGCATGCGTTTTTTCTGCCAGGGAGATGCAGAAATGCTCAGGAAAAAATCCGAAGCATTTCTGCATCGTGGGCACATAGCCTTACAGATTTTAAAAAAAGCTTAACAAAAATAATACACCAAAATTAACATAGCATGGGGATGAGAATAAAAGTTTACTGGTTTAAAATTCTGCGATTTTTCTTTTCTTTTTTTCATGTGTGTAAAATTCTCTCCAAATATACAACGTGTGAACCTAGCCTTAGGCCGGATTCATACATCCGTGTCTGGAGGTCTGAGATAATCTGGTGGGTTCCTGGAGTACCCCTTTAATTGTTTTTTTTTTGTGACTGGCAGCACTGTTATGGGGACACTGGCTGGCACTACTAGTAATGGTTTGTGTATCAGGTCCCTTTGAATTTTGCCCTTTCTTTACAGTCGTATTTCACATGATTGACCTGTCCTTAGCGGGCCGCTGTTGATGCCCCCCTTGTATGGAGCACTAAAGTATCTTAATGAGGGTCCGGGATGAGTCACACGAGCAAATGCAACGAGGATCTCATTAATATTGTGGGGATAACAAGAAGCTCGCTGTGAGTCGATGTGTTTTCTACGGCAAAAGGGAAAATAGAATATAATTACCAGCCTAATTACAGCCCTGTGACTTTAATGAGGGACATGTGACTGTACAAGATGGCTATACATGCAGCGCCACAAAGCGTCTCGTGATACCAGATCTCTGAGTCCGCTGAATCTGGTGGTAACATACCAAATTGCTGCAGTCTTTACCATCAAAATCCTCCATGAAAAAAAACACAACATTACCATAACAAGGGCTGTGATGGTTGTAGAACTTACAACATTGGTGTCTCCCTGGGTGTAAAGGTGGCATCTGAACCTGGACACCAAGGTTCTTATGCCACATAGGAAGACAATATTAATATAAATGGTACATGGTAGGAAGAAGAAGCTGTTCCAGTGCCTATGATCCTCCATGTTTTGCTCTTTATGACCCCTCAATGTGCCAGGCTATAAGGTGGGCCGCGTGCTCAACTCTATAGTCTTAAGGGGGAATTCCTTGCACCAAGATATGCAAAAACATTTTGAGGCATGCCATCTGTCCTCTACGATCCCTCCTATGAGCCAGGGTATGAGGAGGGCAGATATTGATGAATGTGATCAGGGCTTATGCCTTAAAAAGGACCTGTCACCAGGCCAAAGGGGGCAGTTTTTCCTCTTATCTTTATTCTCGCTGCTCCCCTGAGTATTCTACATTTTGTTTTATAAAAATCCTCCATATGGATCCAGAGATATGGGCCTTATTATTTACTGCAATTTTTTATGCTCTCTCCAAGGGTATATGGCAGAATAGCCCGAAGCCACGCCCCCTTGGTCATTAAAATTAGCACCATCCTGGTATATGTGTCCCTTATCCTGGGCCCCATCCTTATGTACAGTACAGATCAAGAGTTTGGACACACGTTCTCATTTAAACCAGTCATCAAAGCAAAAGGTGGCTACTTTGAAGAACCTAGAATATAAGACATATTTTCAGTTGTTTCACACTTTTTTGTTAAGTATATAATTCCACATGTGTTAATTCACAGTTTTTGATGCCTTCAGTGTGAATGTACAATTTTCATAGTCATGAAAATACAGAAAAATCTTTAAATGAGAAGGCGTTTCCAAACTTTTGGTCTGTACTGTATATATGCCCTCCATCCTGGTAATATGTCCCTTATCCTGGGCCCCATTCTGATATATATATTCCCCATCCTGGTAATATGTCCCTTATCCTAGGCTTCATCCTGATATATATGTCCTTTAACCTGGGCTCCATCCTGGTAATATGTCCCTTATCCTGGTAATATGTCCCTTATCCTGGTAATATGTCCCTTATCCTGGTATATATGTCCCTTGTCCTGGGCTGCATGCTGGTAATATGTCCCTTATTCTGGTATATATGTCCCTTGTCCTGGGCCCCATGCTGGTAATATGTCCCTTATCCTGGTAATATGTCCCTTATCCTGGGCTCCATCCTGGTAATATGTCCCTTATCCTGGTATATATGTCCCTTATCCTGGGCTCCATCCTGGTAATATGTCCCTTAGCCTGGTATATATGTCCCTTGTCCTGGGCCCCATGCTGGTATATCCCCCATCCTGGTAATATGTCTCTTGTCCCTTATCCTTGGTCCCATGCTGGTATAGCCCCCATCCTGATAATATGTCCTTTATCCTAGTATATATGTCCCTTATCCTGGGCCCTATGCTGGTATATCACCGATACTGGTAATATGTCCCTTATCCTGGTATATATGTCCCTTGTCCTGGGCCCCATCCTGGTAATATGTCCCCCATTCTGATATATATGTCCCCCACTCTGCTGCTGTTTTTTATTGCATAGAAAAAAAATAAACAATTCTTCTCACCTTCCCTCCGCTCCCCCACCACGCGGTGTCCTCTGCTAAAGCCGGTAGCTGACTTCAGAGTGCAAGCAATGGGAGCACATGACGTCACTGCCATGAGCCCCTGGTCCAGTGCACCGTGACGTCAGCTGCTGGCCTCTGATTGGCTGGCCTCTATTGCCGCGCACGGACATGATAATGCACGTCCAGTTGAAGCTTCTGCTGGCGTTGGCGGGCACCTCACCAGAATGGACCAGCTCGTGGATGTGATCTCTGCGACCCCGGTCGTTACGCACCTGCCATGTCTCTGAAACCGAATGGCGGATTTAAAAAAAATTAAATACTCAGGGAAGCAGCGAGAAAAAAATAGGAGCAAAAACTGGACCCTTCTGACCTGGTGATAAGTTCAATTTAAAGGGCTAGTCCTAGAACCAAGACATGCCATAACGTTTTGATGTGGGGAGTCTGCCCTCGATGACCCCTCCTATATAGCAGGGTATGATGATGGGGAATCAGCCTGAACCAAAGACCGCATTGATGTCGGCAATTAGGCAGTGAATCTCCACCTTATTAGCCATGCAGGGGGCTGGTAGTCTTTAATCTAGTGAGTGCCCCCTCTGCTTCAAGCAAATGGAACGCGCTGCGCGTAGCGCAACCTCCCCCTCTAGTCTACAGAGCGCGCTGCGCGGGCACGCTCCCTCCTGAGTGGTACGCGCTGCGCGTCCCCGCCTCTCTTCCCTCACTCTCAGTCTCAGTGTCCGGCAGTGCCGGAGATGTGAACTCCAGTCCTGGGAAGATAAGCCGGGGGCATGGCGGCTGCACGCGTGGAATACATTACTCCCTGGTGGGTTTACTGGCTGCACAATATCCCGCACTTGGAATTGTCCCTGAGACCTAGGAGCAGCGACTTTAACCCGACAGATCCCGGCTACAGGGAGGTGAGTCCCCCAAACTGTGCAAAGTACGAGGGGTGCGGGGAGCTGAGGCATAGTGTGCTGTATGACAACATAGGGCAGTGTGTATAGTGACTGTATCACCAGAGTAATGGATATATGGTGCAGGCACACACATGTATACAGCCTCCGTACAGTATATAGCCCTGCGGTGACTGCATGTATCTCTTATACATACACACACTATCTAAATATTTATATACAGTATATATACACAGCCTCCATACATCACTACAGTATATACCAGTGTGGTGACTGCATGTATCTCATATATATATATCTACACACACACTATATAAATATATATATATATATATATATATATATATATATATATATATATATATATATGCACAGCCTCCATACATCACTACAGTATATAGCAGTGTGGTGACAACATTGCCCTGCAGTGTCTGCTTGTAATATACTCACCCTCCAAACATCGCTGCAGGGCAGTATATAGATGGATCATACTTCCCCATTCATATGTATCACTATAGGAAGGTATGTAGTGTGATATACGTTATATGTTCCATTTATTCTTTATAACCCATAAAACTATAAATTACAACGGTGCTCTCTCTCACAATAGGGTTGTATAGATAGTTATCATGCTCCTTGTCTTGCTATAGGGCTGTGTATGTAATTATGAGACTCCAAATGCAACTATAGGACTATGTGATGATCCTGCTTTATATCTCACTGTAGGACTGTATAGGTTATGACTGTGCTATATATATCACTATAGGTCAGCATATACATTATGGTGATCTTCATCTCGCTATAGGAGTATATATGTATTGTCTGTACTCCATATATCACCCTAGGTCAATATATACAGTATGGTGCTCCTCATCTCACTATGTAGGAGTATATATGTATTGTCTGTACTCCATATATCACTCTAGGGCAGTATATACTTTATGGTGCTCCTCATCTCACTATATAGGGGTATATATGTATTGTCTGTACTCCATATATTACCCTAGGGCAGTATATACAGTATGGTGCTCCTCATCTCACTATATAGGGGTATATATGTATTGTCTGTACTCCATATATCACTCTAGGGCGGTATATACAGTATGGTGCTCCTCATCTCACGATAGGTGTATATATGTAATGCCTATTCTCTATATATCACTATGTACATATAATGATGATGCCCGGCTGCAGCCTTGGACAGGGGGAGTTATGGAGTCCCAACTCCAAAGAGGGAGCTGGTCATTGTCTTACCTGGGCAGGATGTGACATGAGGGCAGTACAATGGGAGGATAGTGGATGGGCTAATGGGAGGCTAGCTAGGGGCCGTGGAGCTGTCGGGGACATATAGGGAGGTAGAGTAAGTATCAGGCGTCACCTTTAGATTATACATTATTGCTTGTGATATGGCATTGTGTTCAGTCGTTCATCAGCAGCATCTGACCGGTGCAAGCAGTCACTGACTGTAGTGGCTCACCTTTGTTGGTGGCAGTGATTGTCTGCAGTGGTCATCATAAACAATGCAGCTGCAGCAGGAAGTGTAAGGAATTGTACCGTAACGGGTGCAGTGAGGAATCGGTAAGGAGAGTGTGACTTTTTATTATTTTATTTCATTCTGAGCTGGCTGGACGACCCATTTTAAAACTTTTCATAGGAGAAAGTTTGCTACACAATATCTCCCTTGTGCCTTTGTTGTATGTTTCATTGCAGGTAAAATGTATCAATCTGGAGTCCATGCTGTTCCATTTCAGGGGATTTTGCAGAGTAGGCTGATCTGTCTGTGTACATGTAGAATAACACTATTTTTGTCCATTATATGGCTTGTATCCTGCATTTTTCACCAGTTTTCTCCTCTGAAGGCTCTAACTGTATTTCCCAGTTGTCTCTGAGCTATTGGGTGGAAACTAGCTGCTATGATGTCTTCCAGGACATTCATTATACAATAGTACTGAGCAGTGTTGCGGTCAACCCAGCTCTGGGGTGAAAAAAAAAACAAAAAAAAAAAACCACTTACTAGGAACCTTTCGTAGGTTTTCTGGGTGAATAATAAGTTCAGAAGGCAGGAGTCAAAGAGGAGAAGTGGAGAAAGAAGCAGATTTCTCTGATATAAGAAACTTTGTAATATATTGTATTCTCCAATACTATTGATTTATGTAAAGTTTATTAAAATGACAGCGGCCATAAACCTGTGTATGTGAAGAAGACCCTTTTAACATTATGTTAATGTTCATAGAATCATATGATGTTAGAGTTGGGCGGGACCTCCAGGGTCATCATATCCAACCCCCTGCTCAATGCAGCATTCTCTAAACCATCTCAGACAGATGTCTGTCCAGCCTGTGTGAAGACTTCCATTGAAGGAGAACTCACTACCTCATGTGGCAGCCTGTTTCACTCATTAATCAACCTGCCAAAAAGTTTTTTTCTAATATGTAATCTGTATCTTCTCCCTTTTCAGTTTCATCCCATTACTTCTCGTGTTTCCTTGTGAAAATGAGAATAAAGCTGATCCTTCCACAGTGTGACAGCCCTTCAGATATTTGTAGACCGCTATTAAGTCTGCTTTTTTGCAAGCTAAACATTCCCAGATCCTTTAACTGTTTCTCGTAGGACATAGTTTGCAGTCCGCTCACCATCCCGGTAGCTCTTCTCTGAACTTGCTCCCTTTTTTCGATGTCTTTTTTTTAAATGTGGTTCCCAGTCCTGGGCACAGTATTCCAGATGAGGTCTGACCAAGGAGGAGTAGAGGGGGATAATTACTTCATGTGATCTAGACTGGATGCTTCTGTTTATGCAACCCAGAACTGTGTTTGCCTTTTTTGCTGCTGCATCACAATGTTGACTCATGTGTAGTCTGTGATCTATTAGTATACCCAATTCTTTTTCACGTGTGCTATTGCTTAGTTCTATTCCTCCCATTCTGTACATGTAATTTTCATTTTTCTTGCCCAGATGTAGAATCTCTTGCTTTTCTCCCTGTTGAATACCATTCTATTAGTCGCTGCCCATTGTTCAAGCTTATCTAGATCCTTATGAATCCTTTCTCTGTCTTCTCTATTGTTAGCTATCCCTCCTAGCTTTGCATTGTCTACAAATTTGATTAGTTTACCTTCAGTTCCCTTATCTAGATCAGTTATAAAAATGTTATCTGCCTATGCTGTGTCCTTCTGCCTCCCCTGGTGCTGTTATACCCCCCCAAAAAAAGGTTTTGCCCTTTTCTCATCATCCCATATATTCCAGTTTACCACCTCCGTGCCACGATGCCAGTGGTGCTCTTCCTCTGCTCCTCTAAGTCTGGGGCAGCAGAGATGGTAGTAATTTGCATGTGTCCATGGTTGTGCAATTCTTTTTTATGCAATGTTTGCCATTGTCCACTAGGGGGCACCATGCCTGTGTTACTGCAAAATAGTGCCACCTATGTGTTTTTTTTTGCCATTTACTATCGTGTAGCAGCTTTCTACTGTTTTCATAGTTTCCCTTTAATTCGCTCCATATTTCAGGCTTACAGCTGCAGATGTAGCAGAGCCAAATCTGTCATTGAACTTTAAGAGCAGTGTTGTTTGTGCTTCTTTAAAAAAAATAAAAAAATAAAAAAAATCCACCCAACTTGCAGTCCTAAGTAAGATGGACTCAGCTAATTGGAGCTACAAATATAGCAAAAATTCCAGTTTTCGTCACCTCCCGTGAGAAGCGCAGCTGTATAGTGTAATAATGTGTCAGAAGATGCTGGAAATCTGCATCTCTGTGATTCTCACCTGTGGAGCATCAGCTCCGCCGTCGCAGCTCGTGGTGTCGCTGAATATTTTCAGCTTATATTGTTGTACTGGGGCCCTCGTGGGACGCAGCGTCTGGTTCCCCCAGTGCATTCAGGCACAAAGGTCGTGACAACCCCACAATCTTCTGTCCGTGGGGTTCGTTTCTTTATACTTCGCTGTATATCATAAACCTATAAACGACTTGGAAGATTAGCGCCAGTATAATAAAACATGGAGTTTTTATTGACATATACTTAAAATACAACATAAAATACATAAAAAATGGGAAGGAAACTAGAACAGAAAAGAACTACACAAGCCAGTTATAACATGATATATCCACCATATAGGGCAAGTGCTCAAAATCACAAAAATCACTGAACCATAATAATGTTGATTAAATATATCGAATTATAAGAATTGAGAAATGTATCAAAATCAAATCACATGAAGTGCCATTAGCTATAGTGCAAATCAGCTACCATTTAAATAAAGTGCAAATTAATAGTGCAAAGAAAATAAGCACCACCTTGAGGCCACAAATACTGCAAGTGCAGAAAAAAATCACATACAATGCAAATGAGCAACTGTGCAAACTGGTTCATATGCACTGTGTATGAAGTATATTTTGCACTTGCAATATCTGGCCTTGAGAAGGTGCTTGCATTACTTGCACTATCAATTGCACCTTCTAACTGTAGCTTGTTTGCACAGTTGCCCATATGCATTTTATGTGATTTTTTTTTTTATTTTTCATAATCGCTGTAATAGCTGAGAACGCAATCCTGTGTGTCTTTGATAATGCATGATGGATCTCCCTATGCTCAATTTTGGGATTTTAGGACAACATCTCCACTTCAATATATGAGGGGGAAATTTTTGAGCAGAAGTATCTTGCTTTGATTCTGTGTAAGTCTTCACTGCAGTTTTGGCACTGTGGTCCTGATTCATCAGTTTTCAACAGAAATATAGCATAAGACTGCTTGAAATATCGTAAAACGTTTGCTCAGCTTGCTCAAGTTTTTGGCGTTTGTACGCCAGTTTCGGCCGGCTCCGACAACTTTTTAAAGAGTGGTCGCAGTTTCTCCACTTGTGTCCAATCCTTGACTGGAGGACATATTTTGCGACGTTGCATGGCAGCTGAAAGATGCACCAAATTTCATTAAAAGGTATACTCTTCATCTAGATGGGGGTCCAGAACGCTATAGACATATACACGGTCACGCAACGCTGAGCGACAGCACTGAGGGCATGGCTGACACTTCTTTCTGATAGGATGATGGCTCTCTGTCTTGCTCTCCCTCCCAAACTCAGTCAGACTCTCTCACCAGATTGCGCTTTGTCTGGCCTCGCTTGCACAATCTTTCTTTTTGTCTGCCCTCACCCAATTTCTGTCTGCCTGTCTTGCTTACCCTCCTACCCCTGTCTCTGTCTGTCTGCCGGGCTCACTCGAGGGTCTTTGTCTGGCTCACTTGCTCGCCCTCCCGCCCACAAGATCGCTGTCTGGGTCGCCCGCCCGCAAGATTGCTGGCTCTCTGCCCGGCTTGCTCGCCCTCCCACCCGCGAGATCGCTATCCTTCTGCCTGGCTCACTCTCTCTCCTCCCGCCCACGAGATCGCTTTCTGCACAGCTTGCTCACTCTCCCATTTGGTTTCTGTCTGCCTGGCTCGCTCGCTCGCCCTACCGCCCACGAGATCGCTGCCTGCCTGGCTCGCTCGCTCGCCCTCCCGCCCGCCCACGAGATCGCTGCCTGCCTGGCTCGCTCGCTCGCCCTCCCACGAGATCGCTGCCTGCCTGGCTCGCTCGCCCGCTCGCCCTCCCGCCCGCCCACGAGATCGCTGCCTGCCTGGCTCGCTCGCCCTCCCGCCCGCCCACGAGATCGCTGCCTGCCTATTTGCCAGGCTTGGTCGCTTGTTCTCCCGCCCACGAGATCGTTTTCATGAACATCTCGCTCGCTCTCCCGCCTTGTCTCTCTGTCTGCCTGGCTCGCTCGCTCTCCTGCCTGGTCTCTCTCTCCCTGTCTCGCTTGCTTACCAATGGTCATTATAAGCTAATATTTTACATCATCACTTTAGCCTCTCCTCCTTTTTCTTGTCCCCTCACTTCTGCAGTCATCTGTGCTTGCTCTTGGGTTACCATGGTAACCTCATCAGACTCACACTGCTAGCCCTCCCGTGGCAGTCACATGGCAGGATGTTTGTCCAGTGTGTCTCCGTTGGCTCTACCATGGCAACCTCAGCGCCAGCATACCATTCACATACTGTAAACCTACCAAGCTACATAAAACCTCCCTGCTTGGCATGTAAAGTATTAAAGTAGGAGCTAGAATGGGGTGCGGCACTTTACATCCCTCAGATAATGGCGGCGTAATGTGCGGCTGACCAGCTCAGCTCCTGTAATGGGTCCTAATGACTGGAGAGGGAGCGAGCAAATGAAAATTCATCTGTCCATCAGATGCAAGGCAGTGGGTAACGGAAGGAGGTGGTTATGTTTCCTCTGTTGTTCAGTGTTTTACGGCAGTATTTATTTATTGTAACCATCTCATTTCTGAGGCTGGGACCATTCACTCCTCCATGCTTTACACTGCACCTTTTCTTCCACAGCGCAGGCCAAATAGGATGTCTGTGAATGGAGAGTTGATTTCTGCCACTCGAACAACCCTTCGTCTCATCAGAGGCTGAGGTTTGTGTGCTGTATCTTCCTCATGCTTTACACTGCAGCTCTTCTTCCCAGATTAATTGTTAATTTTACAGTATCATGCAGTTCTGTATATAATTACTCTTTGCATGGCAGATGTACTTCATGTGCTCTCCATATGCTTTGTAAAAAGTCTTAAGACTCCACTTAGATCCCACAAAGGTCACGCAGGGGTAAAGAGGGGGTCATTATATACCAATGGTCTTCACACAGGTCCGATTCCCAGCAGAGGTGATGAATTAATAATGTGAGGTCAATTCAAGTTTAATGAGTTATTTCTAGACAGCAATGCATAGTGTCATGTCATCCTCCTATACTAGATGTAGCAGTGTTGTACAAAGCCCCTAAAGCTGCCCATACAGCATAGATTGGATTGGCCCTCTGCAGTATGGCCGACTTTTCTGGGGTTTGCATGGATAGTCTGGCTGCAGGAGTCACAGGGGTCATTGTGTTCTGGGGCTTCACTGCCGATGTTGGCTGAAGGCTGGGTGACTGCATTGCATGTTCATTAAAAGTATTTTTCACATCCTCCGCTAATTACTTTGATCAGAATTATTCTTCACACCTTTGTCTGACTGCTTTCACCAGAATGATTTTTCACATCCTCCTCTAACCCATTTCTTCAAAACAATTCTTCGCATCCATCTTTCAACCCATTCTTCAGAACAATTCTTCACATCCACCTCTCGTCCCATTCTTCTGAACAATTCTTCATATACTACTCTGACTGTTTTCATCAGAACAGTTCTTCACATCCTCTTCTGGCCTTTTTCGTCGATGCGTTTTTATATCCACTAGAGACTCTTCAGTGAACGTGTGGTGGTGAGTCAGTGATGATCAGGGGAAGCATATCCTTTTAGGGCCCCCAAACCTCCATATGATAGCTAATGGTGCCCGGACTGCTATTAGGTACCAGGATGAAATTCTTATAACCATTGTCAGACATTTCACTGGTGCAGGACATTGCCCGGCCTCTTGTGGCCAGTGTGTGTGGTTAGTTTCTGGATAATATAGGCATTGACTACCCTTCATGTTTCCCATATCGGAATTCAATTGAGATCCCCTGGGGTACTATGTATCTGCATCTGACGCTGCCAAGTAGTGCCACAGGAGCCACTGATAACTGGATCTAGGTCTGGGAGGAGAACCCCAGGACACCATCACCACTTCGCAGTGCCACACAGACTATTTTTTACTTACCATCCACCACCTCATCAGACTCACGCCCAGATGTTGTTAGGAGTGCATACACACAGCATCGTAGAGGTTTTGTAGCTCTGTTGCCCTCCTGTGTCTGCCAAAAACTACATTACCATTCTATTTGTGGCACTGGGAGATGGATCTATATAGACTCGTTCTTTCTCATCGTCCCTCTGCCCATCTGTTGGGAGGAAATAAAAAAACGTATGCTTTTCTATGGCAATTTCAGTATCTACAAGTAACCAAGGACGGACCTTGTGTAGACATTGATGAGACTGCAAACCTTTTAATGTACCAATCTGCAGACAACAAATCTCTCCTTGGCTTTCTCATATCACCCATAGACAGTGACGGCACACATCCTTCCTTAAAACTCACCTTTTAACAGTTGGAATCTGATTGTCCTTAGGTTACCTTTGAGCTGTTTGATTATAATGTGCCCTTGAGGGTGGGAAGGGGACTCTGCGCTGCCCCCTTGGGGAGGGGACTCTGTGCTGCCCCCTTGGGGAGGGGAGGGGACTCTGCGCTGCCCCCTTGGGGAGGGGAGGGGACTCTGCGCTGCCCCCTTGGGGAGGGGAGGGGACTCTGCGCTGCCCCCTTGGGGAGGGGAGGGGACTCTGCGCTGCCCCCTTGGGGAGGGGAGGGGACTCTGCGCTGCCCCCTTGGGGAGGGGAGGGGACTCTGCGCTCCCTCTCTCTGCCTCGCTCTCTCTCTCTGCCTCTCTCTCTCTGCCTCTCTCTCTCTGCCTCGCTCGCTCTCTCTGCCTCGCTCGCTCTCTCTGCCTCTCTCTCTCTGCCTCGCTCGCTCTCTCTGCCTCGCTCGCTCTCTCTGCCTCGCTCGCTCTCTCTGCCTCGCTCGCTCTCTCTGCCTCGCTCGCTCTCTCTGCCTCGCTCGCTCTCTCTGCCTCGCTCGCTCTCTCTGCCTCGCTCGCTCTCTCTGCCTCGCTCGCTCTCTCTGCCTCGCTCGCTCTCTCTCTGTGCCTCGCTCGCTCTCTCTCTGTGCCTCGCTCGCTCTCTCTGTGCCTCCCTCGCTCTCTGTGTGGCTCGCTCTGTGTGCCTCGCTCTCTCTCTGTGCCTCGCTCGCTCTCTCTCTGTGCCTCGCTCGCTCTCTCTCTGTGCCTCGCTCGCTCTCTCTCTGTGCCTCGCTCGCTCTCTCTCTGTGCCTCGCTCGCTCTCTCTCTGTGCCTCGCTCGCTCTCTCTCTGTGCCTCGCTCGCTCTCTCTCTGTGCCTCGCTCGCTCTCTCTCTGTGCCTCGCTCGCTCTCTCTCTGTGCCTCGCTCGCTCTCTCTCTGTGCCTCGCTCGCTCTCTCTCTGTGCCTCGCTCGCTCTCTCTCTGTGCCTCGCTCGCTCTCTCTCTGTGCCTCGCTCGCTCTCTCTGTGCCTCGCTCGCTCTCTCTCTGTGCCTCGCTCGCTCTCTCTCTGTGCCTCGCTCGCTCTCTCTCTGTGCCTCGCTCGCTCTCTCTCTGTGCCTCGCTCGCTCTCTCTCTGTGCCTCGCTCGCTCTCTCTCTGTGCCTCGCTCGCTCTCTCTCTGTGCCTCGCTCGCTCTCTCTCTGTGCCTCGCTCGCTCTCTCTCTGTGCCTCGCTCTCTCTCTCTCTGTGCCTCGCTCTCTCTCTGTGCCTCGCTCTCTCTCTGTGCCTCGCTCTCTCTCTGTGCCTCGCTCGCTCTCTGTGCCTCGCTCGCTCTCTGTGCCTCGCTCTCTCTCTGTGCCTCGCTCTCTCTCTGTGCCTCGCTCTCTCTCTGTGCCTCGCTCTCTCTCTGTGCCTCGCTCGCTCTCTGTGCCTCGCTCGCTCTCTGTGCCTCGCTCGCTCTCTGTGCCTCGCTCGCTCTCTGTGCCTCGCTCTCTCTCTGTGCCTCGCTCGCTCTCTCTCTGTGCCTCGCTCGCTCTCTGTGCCTCGCTCTCTCTCTGTGCCTCGCTCTCTCTCTGTGCCTCGCTCTCTCTCTGTGCCTCGCTCGCTCTCTGTGCCTCGCTCGCTCGCTCTCTGTGCCTCGCTCGCTCTCTGTGCCTCGCTCGCTCGCTCTCTGTGCCTCGCTCTCTCTCTCTCTGTGCCTCGCTCTCTCTCTCTGTGCCTCGCTCGCTCTCTGTGCCTCGCTCGCTCTCTGTGCCTCGCTCGCTCTCTGTGCCTCGCTCGCTCTCTGTGCCTCGCTCGCTCGCTCTCTGTGCCTCGCTCGCTCGCTCTCTGTGCCTCGCTCGCTCGCTCTCTGTGCCTCGCTCGCTCTCTGTGCCTCGCTCGCTCTCTGTGCCTCGCTCGCTCGCTCTCTGTGCCTCGCTCGCTCTCTGTGCCTCGCTCGCTCTCTGTGCCTCGCTCGCTCTCTGTGCCTCGCTCGCTCGCTCTCTGTGCCTCGCTCGCTCGCTCTCTGTGCCTCGCTCGCTCGCTCTCTGTGCCTCGCTCGCTCGCTCTCTCTGTGCCTCGCTCGCTCTCTCTGTGCCTCGCTCGCTCTCTCTCTCTGTGTGCCTCGCTCGCTCTCTCTCTCTCTCTCTGTGCCTCGCTCGCTCTCTCTCTCTCTGTGCCTCGCTCTCTCTCTCTCTGTGCCTCGCTCGCTCTCTCTCTCTCTGTGCCTCGCTCGCTCTCTCTCTCTCTGTGCCTCGCTCTCTCTCTCTCTGTGCCTCAATCGCTCTCTCTCTGTGCCTCGCTCTCTCTGCCTCGCTCGCTCTCTGCCTCGCTCGCTCTCTGCCTCGCTCGCTCTCTGCCTCGCTCGCTCTCTGCCTCGCTCGCTCTCTGCCTCGCTCGCTCTCTGCCTCGCTCGCTCTCTGCCTCGCTCGCTCTCTGCCTCGCTCGCTCTCTCTCTCTCTGCCTCGCTCGCTCGCTCTCTCTCTGCCTCGCTCGCTCGCTCTCTCTCTGCCTCGCTCGCTCTCTCTCTGCCTCGCTCGCTCTCTCTCTGCCTCGCTCGCTCTCTCTCTGCCTCGCTCGCTCGCTCTCTGCCTCGCTCGCTCGCTCTCTGCCTCGCTCGCTCGCTCTCTCTGCCTCGCTCGCTCGCTCTCTCTCTGCCTCGCTCGCTCGCTCTCTCTCTGCCTCGCTCGCTCGCTCTCTCTCTGCCTCGCTCGCTCGCTCTCTCTCTGCCTCGCTCGCTCGCTCTCTCTCTGCCTCGCTCGCTCGCTCTCTCTCTGCCTCGCTCGCTCGCTCTCTCTCTGCCTCGCTCGCTCGCTCTCTCTCTGCCTCGCTCGCTCGCTCTCTCTCTGCCTCGCTCGCTCGCTCTCTCTCTGCCTCGCTCGCTCGCTCTCTCTCTGCCTCGCTCGCTCGCTCTCTCTCTGCCTCGCTCGCTCGCTCTCTCTGCCTCGCTCGCTCGCTCTCTGCCTCGCTCGCTCGCTCTCTGCCTCGCTCGCTCGCTCTCTGCCTCGCTCGCTCGCTCTCTGCCTCGCTCGCTCTCTCTCTGCCTCTCTCTCTCTCTCACTGCCTCTCTCTCTCTCTCTCTCACTGCCTCTCTCTCTCTCTCTCTCTCTCACTGCCTCTCTCTCTCTCTCTCTCACTGCCTCTCTCTCTCTCACTGCCTCTCTCTCTCTCTCTCTCACTGCCTCTCTCTCTCTCTCACTGCCTCTCTCTCTCTCTCACTGCCTCTCTCTCTCTCTCTCACTGCCTCTCTCTCTCTCTCTCACTGCCTCTCTCTCTCTCTCCTCACTGCCTCTCTCTCTCTCTCTCACTGCCTCTCTCTT